>NC_080386.1:83923974-84547258 GCF_014773155.1 Arachis stenosperma
TGTGGGGTCCACAGATCCTGTGGTGTCAAGGAAAATTCATCCCTGCACCTAATGTGCTCAAAATCACGTTTTGAGCTATTTCTGGCGTTAAACGCCGGGCTGGTGCCATTCCTGGCGTTTAACGCCAGGTTGTTGCCCTTTACTGGCGTTTAACGCCAGTCTGGTGCCCCTTTCTGGCGTTTAAACGCCAGAATGGTGCCAGACTGGGCGTTAAACGCCCAACAGCTAGTATTACTGGCGTTTGAACGCAGCTTCTTCTCCTCCAGGGTGTGCTATTTTTCTTCTGTTTTTCATTCTGTTTTGCTTTTTCATTGTTTTTGTGACTTCTTATGATCATCAACCTATAAAAAAATAAAATAACAAAAGAAAATAGTTAAACTATAAAACATTGGGTTGCCTCCCAACAAGCGCTTCTTTAATGTCATTAGCTTGACAGAGGACTCTCATGGAGCCTCAGAATGCTCAGAACCGTTGGAACTCCCAACACCAAACTTAGAGTTTGAATGTGGGGGTTCAACACCAAACTTAGAGTTTGGTTGTGGCCTCCAACACCAAACTTAGAGTTGACTGTGGGGGCTCTGCTTGGCTCTGTTTTGAGAGAAGCTCTTCATGCTTCCTCTCCATGATGATAGAGGGATGTCCTTGGGCCTAAACACAAGGATTCTTCAACTTGAATGATCAACTCCTCTATCAACATCAATCACAGCCTTTGCTGTGGCTAGGAAGGTCTGCCAAGGATGATGGATTCATCCATGCACTTCCCAGTCTCTAGGACTATGAAGTCAGTAGGGATGTAATGGTCCTCAATCTTCACCAAAACATTCTCTACAAGTCCATGAGCTTGTTTTCTTGAATTGTCTGCCATCTCTAATGAGATTCTTGCAGCTTGCACCTCAAGGATCCCTAGTTTCTCCATTACAGAGAGGGGCATGAGGTTTACACTTGACCCTAAGTCACACAAGGCTTCTTGAAGGTCATGGTGCTATGGTACAAGGTATAGAAAACTTCCCAGGATCCTGCCTCTTTTGGGGCAGTTTCTGCCTAGACAAGTCATCCAGTTCTTTGGTGAGCAAAGGTGGTTCTTCCTCCCAAGTCTCATTTCCAAAAACTTGTCATTCAGTTTCATGATTGCTCCAAGGTATTAGAACTTGCTCTTCAGTGACATACTCATCCTCTTCAGAGGAGAATACTCATCAGAGCTCATGAATGGCAGAAGTAAGTCCAATGGAATCTCTATGGTCTCATTTTGAGCCTCAGATTCCATTGTTCCTCATTGAGGAACTCAGAGGAGATTGGTACACGCCCACTGAGGTCTTCCTCAGTGGCGTCTTCCTACTCTCTTTCCTCTCCATATCGGCCATGTCTAGGCTTTGCACTCTCCTTTTGGATTTTTTCTGTATTACTTGGGAGAGTGCTAGGAGGGGAGTTCAGTAACTTTCTGCTCAGCTGACCCACTTGTCCTTCCAAATTTCTGATGGAGGACCTTGTTTCATTCATGAAACTTTGAGGGTCTTTATTAGATCAGAGACCATGTTGCTAAGTCAGAAGTATTCTGCTTAGAATCTCTGTTGTTGAGAAGATGATGGAAAAGGCTTGCCATTGCTAAACCTGTTCTCCACCATTATTGTTATGAAACCTTGTTGAGGTTCTCTTGATTCTTCCATGAGAAATTGGGGTGATTTCTCCATGAAGAATTGTAGGTGTTTCCATAGGGTTCTCCTAGGTAATCACCTCTTCCATTGAAGGGTTCCAGGATCATAGGCTTCTTCTCAGATGAAGCTTCCTTAGTACTGCTTGGTGCATTTTGCATTCCAGACGACTTGAGAAATCAAATTGACTTGTTGAGCAATATCTTGTTCTGGGCCAATATGGCATTCAGAGTGTCAATCTCAAGAACTCCTTTCTTCTGACTAGTCCCATTGTTCACAGGATTTCTTTCAGAAGTGTACATGAATTGGTTATTTGCAACCATTTCAATCAATTCTTGAGCTTCTGCAGGCGTCTTCTTCAGATGAAGAGATCCTCAGCAGAGCTATCCAAAGACATCTTGGATAGTTCAGAGAGACCATCATAGAAAATACCTATGATGCTCCATTCAGAAAGCATGTCTGAAGGACATCTTCTGATTAATTGTTGTATCTTTCCCAAGCTTCATAGAGGGATTCTCCATCCTTTGTCTGAAGGTTTGGACTTCCACTCTAAGCTTACTCCATCTTTGTGGTGGAAAGAACTTTGCCAAGAAGGCATTGACTAGCTTTTCCCAAGAGTCCAGGCTTTCTTTTGGTTGAGAATCCAACCATATTCTAGCTCTGTCTCTTACAGCAAAAGGGAATAGCATCAGTCTGTAGACCTCAGGGTTAACCCCATTAGTCTTGACTGTGTCACAGATTTGCAAGAATTCAGCTAAGAACTGATGAGGATCTTCCATTGGAAGTCCATGGAACTTGCAATTCTGTTGCATTAGAGAAACTAATTGAGGCTTAAGCTCAAAGTTGTTTGCTCCAATGGCAGGGATAGAGATGCTTCTCCCATAGAAATCAGGAGTAGGTGCAGTGAAGTCACCCAGCACCTTCCTTGCATTGTTGGCATTGTTGTTGTTTTCGGCTGCCATATCTTCTTCTTCCTTGAAGAATTCGGTCAGGTCCTCTAAAGAGAGTTGTGCTTTGGCTTCTCTTAGCTTTCTCTTCAAGGTTCTCTCGGGTTCAGGGTCAGCTTCAACAAGAATGCCTTTGTCTCTGCTCCTGCTCATATGAAAGAGAAGAGAAAAAGAAAGTGTGGAATCCTCTATGTCACAGTATAGAGATTCCTTGAAATGTCAGAGGAAAAGAGAAATAGAAAGAAGAAGGAGAAGATGAATTCGAACTTTAATTAGATAAGGTTCGAATTGTGCATTAAGAAGGAGTGGTACTCCATAAATAGAAGGATGTGGGAAGGAGGGAAGAGAATTTTCGAAAATTCAATTAAAAGATTTTGAAAACATTTTGAAAAGTTGATTGATAATTTTCGAAAATTCAAAGTGCAAAAGAAATCAAGTGATTTTTGAAAAAGATTTTGAAATTAGAAATTAAAAAGATTTGATTGAAGACTATTTGAAAAAGATGTGATAAAAAAGATTTGATTGAAAAGTTATGGTTTTAAAAAGATGTGATTGAGAAGATATGATTTGAAAACAATTTTAAAAGATATGTTTTGAAAATAATTTTAAAATATTTGATTTTGAAAATTAGTGACTTGCCTAACAAGAAAAGATATGATTCAAACATTAAACCTTTCTCAACAGAAAAGGAAACAAATTTGAGATGTTCAATCAAATCATTAATTGTTAGGAAGTATCTTTGAAAAAGGAAAGAAATTGATTTTGAAAATATTTGATTGAAAAGATATGATTTGAAAAAGATTTGATTTTGGAAAACTTTGAAAACTTGAAAAAAGATTGATTTTGAAAACAGAATCTTCCCCCTAGCACCATCCTGGCGTTAAACGCCCAGAATGGTATACATTCTGGCGTTTAACGCCCAAAATGCTACCTCTTTGGGCGTTAAACGCCCAACCAGGTACCCTGGCTGGCGTTTAAACGCCAGTCTGCCTTCTTCACTGGGCATTTTTGAATGCTCAGCTTTTTCTGTATAGTTCCTCTGCAGTATGTTCTGAATCTTCAATTTTTTGCATCATTGAATTGAAAAGACACAAATTAAAAATATTTTTGGATTTTTAATAATCAAAATGCAAAAGGAACCAATTAACAATGCATGCAAGACACCAAACTTAGCAGTTTGTATACTACTGACACTAACAATATGAGAATGCATATGAGACACACAAAATGCTTCAAGTCAATAGAATTCAAAGATTAGAACACAGGAATCATCAAGAATTACTTGAGGATCCTTAAGACACATGAATGAATGCATGCAATTGACACCAAACTTAAGATGAGACACTAGACTTAAGCATGAAACATCAAATATTTTTGGTTTTTATGATTTTGTAAATTTTTTTTTTTTGTGTTTTTCGAAAATTAAGTGGGAAAAGGTATCAAAATCCTTGATGAGAATTCCAGGAATCAGTGCAATGCTAGTCTAAGACTCCGGTCCAGGAATTAGACATGGCTTCACAGCCAGCCAAGCTTTCAAGGAAAGCTTCGGTCCAAAACACTAGACATGACCAAAGGTCAGCCAAATCTTAGCAGATCACTGCTCCAAGAGCAAAATTGATGAAAATCAACAAGCTCTTGTGGATAAGTTGAAACCCGGTCAATCAGATTAGACATGGCTTCTCAGCTAGCCAGATTTCAACAAATCATCATGAAACTCTAGAATTCATCTTCAAGAATTTTGAAAAAAATAAATACCTAATCTAAGCAACAAGATGAACGTCAGTTGTCCAAACTAGAACAATCCCAGCATTGTTACCAAAAGCTGCTCAAAACTTGAACAATCCCCGGCAACGGCGCCAAAAACTTGGTGCGCGAAATTGTGAACAATACTTTTCACAACTCTCATAATCCCTGGTCATGACTCCAAAAACTTGGTGGTTCAATTCCATGGCATTACACACTTCGCACAACTAACCAGCAAGTGCACTGGGTCGTCCAAGTAATACCTTACGTGAGTAAGGGTCGATCCCACGGAGATTGTTAGCATTGAAGCAAGCTATGGTCATCTTGTAAATCTTAGTCAGGCAAACTCAAATGTATATGATGATGAACGAAAATAACATAGAAGATAAAGATAGTGATACTTATGTATATCATTGGTGTAAGAGCTTCAGACAAGCGTATGAAGATGCCTTCCCTTCCGTCTCTCTGCTTTCCTACTGCCTTCATCCAATCCTTTCTTACTCCTTTCCATGGCAAGCTCGTGTAGGGTTTCACTGTTGTCAGCAGCTACCTCCCCTCCGCGCAGTGAAAGCTAATGCACGCACTCTGTCACAGTGCTGCCAATCACGGTTTGGTTCCCTCCCCTACCGGAATAGAATCACTCTTTTGCGTCTGTCACTAACGCCCAGTAGGTTACAGGTTTGAAGCACGTCACAGTCATTCAATCATTGAATCCTACTCAGAATACCACAGACAAGGTTAGACCTTCCGGATTCTCTTGAATGCTGCCATCAGGTCCTACCTATACACGAGACTCTGATCTCACGGAATGGTTGGCTCGTTTGTCAGGCGAGCACTCGGTTGTCAGGCGATCAACCATGCATCGTGCAATCAGGAATCCAAGAGACATTCACTAAGCCTCAGATGCTTGTAGAACAAGAATGGTTGTCAGTCACCTTGTTCATGGGTGAGAATGGTGATGGGCGTCAATCACCTTCATCATGTTGAAGAACAAGTGATATCTGGATAAAGAACAAGCGGAATTGAATGGAAGAACAATAGTATTGCATTAATACTCGAGGTACAGCAGAGCTCCACACCTTAATCTATGGTGTGTAGAAACTCCACCATTGAAAATACATAAGAACAAGGTCTAGGCATGGCCGTGAGGCCAGCCTCCCAATGATCAAAGGATCTAAAATAATCCCAAGATGAAAATACAATAGTAAAAGGTCCTACTTATAGAAAACTAGTACATAGATGAGTAAATGACATAAAAATCCACTTCCGGGCCCACTTGGTGTGTGTTTGGGCTGAGCAATGAAGACATTTCGTATAGAGACTCTCCTTGGAGTTAAACGCCAGCTTTAGTGCCAGTTTGGGCGTTTAACTCCCAATTAGGTGCCAGTTCCGGCGTTTAACGCTGGAATTTCTTGAGGTGACTTTGAACGCCGGTTTGGGCCATCAAATCTTGGGCAAAGTATGGACTATTATATATTGCTGGAAAGCCCAGGATGTCTACTTTCCAACGCCGTTGAGAGCGCGCCAATTGGGCTTCTGTAGCTCCAGAAAATCCACTTCGAGTGCAGGGAGGTCAGAATCCAACAGCATCTGCAGTCCTTTTGAGTCTCTGGATCAGATTTTTGCTCAGGTCCCTCAATTTCAGCCAGAAAATACCTGAAATCACAGAAAAACACACAAACTCATAGTAAAGTCCAGAAAAGTGAAATTTAATTAAAAACTAATAAAAATATACTAAAAACTAACTAGATCATACTAAAAATATACTAAAAATAATGCCAAAAAGTATACAAATTATCCGCTCATCACCTTCTTACTCCTTTCCATGGCAAGCTCGTGTAGGGTTTCACCGTTGTCAATGGCTACCTCCCATCCTCGCAGTGAAAGCTAATGCTCACGCACTCTGTCACAGTACGGCTAATCACCGGTTGGTTCCCGCTTCCTACTGGAATAGAATCCCTCTTTTGCGTCTGTCACTAACGCCCAGCAGGTTACAAGTTTGAAGCACGTCACAGTCATTCAATCATTGAATCCTACTCAGAATATCACAGACAAGGTTTAGACCTTCCGGATTCTCTTGAATGCCGCCATCAGGTCCTGCCTATACCACGAAGATTCCGATTAAAGAATCCAAGAGATATTCACTAGAGCCTTGGTTACTTGTAGAACAAGAGTGGTTGTCAGTCACCTTGTTCATAGGTGAGAATGATGATGAGTGTCAATCATCACCTTCATCAAGTTAAAGAACAAGTGATATCTTGGACAAAGAACAAGCGGAATTGAATAGAAGAACAATAGTAATTGCATTAATACTCGAGGTACAGCAGAGCTCCACACCTTAATCTATGGTGTGTAGAAACTCCACCGTTGAAAATACATAAGAACAAGGTCTAGGCATGGCCGAATGGCCAGCCTCCCAAAGTGAGTTCAATCATCAAAACATGATCAAAAGACTCTCCATACATAGTAAAAGGTCCTATATATAGAAAACTAGTAGCCTAGGGTGTACAAAGATGAGTAAATGACATAAAAATCCACTTCCGGGCCCACTTGGTGTGTGCTTGGGCTGAGCAATGAAGCATTTTCGTGTAGAGACTTCTCTTGGAGTTAAACGCCAGCTTTTATGCCAGTTTGGGCGTTTAACTCCCAATTAGGTGCCAGTTCCGGCGTTTAACGCTGGAATTTCTTGAGGTGACTTTGAACGCCGGTTTGGGCCATCAAATCTTGGGCAAAGTATGGACTATCATATATTGCTGGAAAGCCCAGGATGTCTACTTTCCAACGCCGTTGAGAGCGCGCCAATTGGGCTTCTGTAGCTCCAGAAAATCCACTTCGAGTGCAGGGAGGTCAGAATCCAACAGCATCTGCAGTCCTTTTCAATCTCTGAATCAGATTTTTGCTCAGGTCCCTCAATTTCAGCCAGAAAATACCTAAAATCACAGAAAAACACACAAACTCATAGTAAAGTCCAGAAAAGTGAATTTTAACTAAAAACTAATAAAAATATACTAAGAACTAAACTAAAACTACTAAAAACATACTAAAAACAATGCCAAAAAGCGTACAAATTATCCGCTCATCACTGCTCTGGTTCGTTATGGAGTTAGCCACAGGGTAGCTACTCCATATCATCCACAAACTAATGGGCAAGCTGAAGTCTCAAATAGAGAACTCAAAAGAATCCTGGAACGGACTGTAATTAACCGTAGAAAGGATTGGGCAAAAAGCTTGGATGATGCTCTGTGGGCATACAGAACAGCATTCAAGACCCCCATAGGGACCTCTCCATACCAGCTTGTGTATGGAAAGGCATGTCACTTGCCAGTGGAACTGGAACACAAGGCCTATTGGGCAACCAGATTCCTAAACCTTGATGCCAAGATAGCCGGAGAAAAACGATTGCTCCAGTTAAATGAGCTAGAGGAATTTAGACTCAATGCTTTCGAAAATGCAAAGATTTACAAAGAGAAAGCGAAAAGATGGCATGATAAGAAATTGTCATCCAGAGTCTTTGAGCCGGGGCAGAAAGTTCTGTTATTTAATTCTAGGCTCAAATTATTCCCCGGGAAATTAAAATCCCGGTGGAGAGGTCCATATGTCATTACAAACGTATCACCATATGGATACATAGAGCTTCAGGATAATGACTCTAACAAAAAGTTCATTGTTAATGGACAAAGAGTCAAACATTATCTTGAAGGCAATTTTGAGCAAGAATGCTCAAAGCTGAGACTTGATTAAAACTCAGTAATAGTCCAGCTAATGACATTAAAGAAGCGCTTGCTGGGAGGCAACCCAGCCAATCACAAAATTTAATTTTATTCATATTGATTAATTAATTGATTTTTACAGGTATATGTCAAAGTATCTTCAAGGTAAAATAGCAATTGATTGGATTCACAGCGTTACAAGAGAAATTGGAAGCTCACTAGCGTGAAAAAGCCAGTAAGAAACATTTTGGGCGTTGAACGCCCAAAAGAAGCACCCACTGGGCGTTCAACGCCAGTAAGGGTAGCCATCTGGGCGTTAAACGCCAGAAAGGAGCATCTTCTGGGCATTAAACGCCAGAAAGAAGCACCCTCTGGGCGTTTAACGCCAGATTGACAGCATCCTGGGCGTTCAGAAAAACGCCCAGTGACAAAGGACTTCCTGGCGTTCAACGCCAGAAAGATGCATCAGCTGGGCGTTGAACGCCCAGGAGAAGCAACATTTGGGCGTTAAACGCCCAAACCATGCAGCAGTTGGGCGTTTAACGCCAGGATGGTGGGGAGGAGGTAAAATTCGTTTCTCTTTACAAATTTTCTAATTTTTTTGTTTCAATTCATGATTTCTTGCATAAACATATTTTAAATTATCATCCCTCAATTCAAATTAGTGTTCTAAAAATCCTAATTTCTAAAATCCCTTTTTCAAAAATATCAAATGTATCTGAATCCATAAAGACCAATTATTTTTCAATCCAATCAAACTCTTTTAAAATTTGTTTTCAAAACTCAATTATCTCTTTAAAATCTTTTTCAAAATTAAAAATTCAAATCTATCTTTTTAAATATTATTCATATCTTTCTCATTTTAAACTATATCTTTTTCTTATCATATCTATCTTTTATAAATCATATCTTCTATCTTATCCTTTTTCTTATTTTCGAAATTTCCCACCCCCCTCCCCATATATTGAGTTCGGCGCCCCACTCTTCATCACCTTGCCACACTTGCTCTCTTCCTATCCCTCTTCTTTCTTCTCTTTTGCTTGAGGACAAGCAAAGCTCTAAGTTTGGTGTGGTTATCCGTGATCACAAAAACATACTCATTAAATTCATGGCCCCTAAAGGAAAGCAACCCACCCCAAGGGGCAAGAAAGAGAATACTCCAAAGCCCCTTTGGAATCAAGGGAAATTCTTAACTAAAGAACATTCAGATCATTACTACAAAATAATGAGTCACAGATCAGTGATCCCGGAAGTCAAATTTGATCTGAAAGAAGATGAATATCAAGAGATTCAAGAGCAAATTCGAATCAGGAATTGGGAAATTCTGACCAATCCTGAAACGAAAGTGGGAAGAAACATGGTTCAGGAGTTCTATGCTAATTTATGGCAGACAGACAGGCAGAGAATAATTGGAGCTGCTCTCTATGACCATCGGACCTTAGTCAGAGGAAAGATTGTTCATACTCATCCTGACAAGATCAGGGAAATATTTAAGATTCCTCAACTAAAAGATGACCCAGACTCCTTTAACAGGAGAATGATGAGGGTAAACAAAGGTCTAGACAAGATTCTAGAGGACATATGCATCCCTGAAGCCAGGTGGACTACCAGCACCACTGGCACCCCAATTCAACTCAAAAGAGAAGATCTAAAACCAGTAGCCAGAGGCTGGCTGGATTTCATTGGGCGTTCCATATTGCCCACCAGCAACCGTTCTGAAGTAACCATCAAAAGAGCTGTCATGATTCACTGCATCATGTTGGGAAAAGAGGTAGAAGTCCATCAACTGATCTTATGTGAGCTATATAAAATAGCAAACAGGAATTCCAAGGACGCCAAATTGGCCTATCCAAGCTTAATTTCTATGCTCTGCAAAGATGCCGGAGTGAAGATGGGAATAACAGAGTATATTCCAGTTGAGAGGCCAATCACTGGAATATCAATGGTCAGACAACAGCAACAAGATGATTCTGCCAAGAGGAGAGCACAGGAAGCCCTCCCAGAACTACCTCAATTCGAATACTGGGAACATCTTGAGGCTTCTATTTCCAGATTGCAAGAAGCTATGGACCAAATAAAGGAAGAACAGAACAATCAAAGTAGCATGCTTTGCAAACTGCTTAAGGAACAGGAAGAGCAAGGGCGTGATCTAAGGGAGCTAAAGCGCCAAAAATTAATCCTTGAAAAGCACCCCACAGATTAGAGGGGCATCTACTCCTCAAAACAACAGGTTGCTGAGTTCCAATTTTTCTGCTCTAACTTAGTGATAGTAGTATTATAGAAATTTACCTTAGGAGATATTTAGTAGTAGTAATTAGTATGTCTATTTTGATTTTATTTCCAATTAAGCTATAATTTATTTTTCTCATCATCATCAGGCATAAATAAAGTAGTAGAATTTTTTTTAGAATAAAGAAGTAATCTATATTTTTCGAGTTCTTAATAATAAAAATTATAATTAATTATGTGTGGTGGCAATACTTTTTGTTCTCTGAATGAATGCTTGAAAAATGCATAACTTGTACTTTGAATTTAATGAATATTGGCTCCTGAAGGAATGAGGAACACGAAAAATATTATTGATGATCTGAAAAATCATGAAATTGATTCTTGAAGCAAGAAAAAGCAGTCTCAAAAAATAAAAAAATAAAAAATAAAAAATAAAAAAAAATAAAAAAAAGAGAGAAGGAGCAATAGAAAAAGCCACGAGCCCTTAAAACCAAAAGACAAGGGTAAAAAGGATCCAAGGCTTTGAGCATCAATGGATAGGAGGGCCCAAGGAAATAAAATCCTGGCCTAAGCGGCTAAACCAAGCTGTCCCTAACCATGTGCTTGTGGCATGCAGGTTCAAGTTACAAACTTGAGACTGAGTGGTTAAAGTCGTGATCCAAGGCAAACAGAGTGTGCTTAAGAGCTTTGGACACCTCTGACTGGGGACTTTAGCAAAGCTAAGTCACAATCTGAACAAGGTTCACCTAGTCATGTGTCTGTGGCATTTATGTATCTGGTGGTAATACTGGAAAACAAAGTGCTTAGGGCCACAGCCAAGACTCATAAAATAACAGTGTTCAAGAATCAACATACTACACTAGGAGAGTCAATAATACTATCTGAATTCTGAGTTCCTATGGATGCCAATCATTCTGAAATTCAAGGGATAAAGGGAGATGCCAAAACTGTTCAGAAACAAAAAGCTACAAGCCCCGCTCATCTAATAAAAATCTGAGCTTCATTTAAAACTCTAAAATATTATTACTTCTTAATTTCTGTTAAAACCTATTTTATTTATCTAGTTGCTTGAGGACAAGCAACAGTTTAAGTTTGGTGTTGTGATGAGCGGATATTTTATACGCTTTTTGGGGGTAATTTCATGTAGATTTTAGCATGTTTTAATTAGTTTTTAGTTAAATATTACTAGTTTTTAGGCAAAAATCATATTTCTGGACTTTACTATGAGTGTGTGTATTTTTCTGTGATTTCAGGTATTTTCTGGCTGAAATTGAGGGAGCTGAGCAAAAATCTGACTTAGGCTGAAAAAGGACTGCTGATGCTGTTGGATCCTGACCTCCCTGCACTCGAAATGGATTTTCTGGAGCTACAGGAGTCCAATTGGCGCGCTCTCAACGGCGTTGGAAAGTAGACATCCAGGGCTTTCCAGCAATATATAATAGTCCATACTTTGCGCGAAGAAAGACGACGTAACTTGGCGTTGAACGCCAAGTACATGCTGCTGTCTGGAGTTAAACGCCAGAAAAACGTCATGATCCGGAGTTGAACGCCCAAAACACGTCATAACTTGGAGTTTAACTCCAAGAAAAGCCTCTACTCGTGGATAGCTTCAGTCTCAGCCCCAGCACACACCAAGTGGGCCCCAGAAGTGGATTTCTGCACCAATTATCTTAGTTTACTCATATTCTGTAAACCTAGGTTACTAGTTTACTATTTAAACAACTTTTAGTGAATTATTCTGGACCTCATGACATTTTCAGATCTGAATTACATACTTTCTGATGGCATGAGTCTCTAAACTCCATTGTTGGGGGTGAGGAGCTCTGCAGCGTCTCGATGAATTAATACAATTCCTTTATTTTCCATTCAAACACGCTTGTTCTTATCTAAGATGTTCATTCACGCTTAATTATGGAGAAGGTGATGATCCGTGACACTCATCACCTTCCCCAAACCATGAACGTGTGCCTGACAACCACCTCCGTTCTACATTAGACTGAATGAGTATCTCTTAGATTCATTACGCAGAATCTTCGTGGTATAAGCCGGATTGATGGCGGCATTCATGAGAATCCGGAAGGTCTAAACCTTGTCTGTGGCATTCCGAGTAGGATTCTGGGATTGAATAACTGTGACGAGCTTCAAACTCCTGAAGGCTGGGCGTTAGTGACAGACGCAAAAGAATCAATGGATTCTATTCCAACCCGATTGAGAACCGACAGATGATTAGCCGTGCTGTGACAGAGCATAGGAACGTTTTCACTGAGAGGATGGGAAGTAGCCATTGACAACGGTGACACCCTATATAGAGCTTGCCATGGAAGGGACTTTTCGTGTGTTGAAGGATTTTAAGGAAGAGTTGAAGTTCGAAGGACAAAGCATCTCCAAAACTCCAACATATTTCTCATTACTGCACAACAAGTAACGCTGCTATTCTCTTTTATTTTTCTAATCAAATCTAGTAATTTCACTTATAATCCTATTGGCCTCCTGACTAAGATTAATAAAATAAATATAGATTGCTTCAAACCAATAATCTCCGTGGGATCGACCCTTACTCACGTAAGGTATTACTTGGACGACCCAGTGCACTTGCTGGTTAGTTGTGCGGATTACAAATTCGTGCACCACCTCCCAGCAAGCGCTTCTTTAATGTCGTTAGTTGGACTATTACTAAGCTTTTAATCAAGTCTCAATTTTGAGCATTCTTGCTCAAAATTGCTTTCAAGATAATGTTTAACTCTCTGTCCATTAACAATGAACTTTTTGTTAGATTCATTATCCTGAAGCTCTACGTATCCATATGGTGATACACTTGTAATCACATATGGACCTCTCCACCGGGATTTTAATTTCCCGGGGAATAATTTGAGCCTAGAATTAAATAGCAGAACTTTCTGCCCCGGCTCAAAGACTCTGGATGACAATTTCTTATCATGCCATCTTTTCGCTTTCTCTTTGTAAATTTTTGCATTCTCGAAAGCATTGAGTCTAAATTCCTCTAGCTCATTTAACTGGAGCAATCATTTTTCTCCAGCTAACTTGGCATCAAGGTTTAGGAATCTGGTTGCCCAGTAGGCCTTGTGTTCCAGTTCCACTGGCAAGTGACATGCCTTTCCATACACAAGCTGGTATGGAGAGGTCCCTATAGGGGTCTTGAATGCTGTTCTGTATGCCCACAGAGCATCATCCAAGCTTCTTGCCCAATCCCTTCTACGGTTAATTACAGTCCGTTCCAGGATTCTTTTGAGTTTTCTATTTGAGACTTCAGCTTGCCCATTAGTCTGTGGGTGATATGGAGTAGCTACCCTGTGGCTAACTCCATAACGAACCAAAGCATAGTAAAGCTGTTTATTGCAGAAATGAGTGCCCCCATCACTGATTAATACTCTAGGGGTACCAAATCTGCTGAAGATGTGTTTCTGGAGGAATTTTAACAATATTTTAGTGTCATTAGTGGGTGTTGCAATAGCCTCCACCCATTTGGATACATAATCCACTGCCACCAGAATATAAGTGTTTGAGTATGATGGTGGGAAAGGTCCCATGAAGTCAATACCCCATACATCAAACAACTCAATCTCCAAGATCCCTTGTTGAGGCATGGCATAACTGTGAGGCAGATTGCCAGATCTTTGGCAACTGTCACAATTAAGTACAAACACTCAGGAATCTTTATAGATAGTAGGCCAGTAGAAGCCACATTGGAGGACTCTTGTGGCTGTTCGCTCACTTCCAAAATGTCCTCCATACTGTGATCCATGGCAGTGCCATAGGATCTTCTGCGCTTCTTTCTTAGGCACACATCTACGGATTACTCCGCCTGCACATCTCTTGAAGAGATATGGTTCATCCCAAAGATAGTACTTTGCATCTGTGATCAGTTTCTTTGATTGCTGCCTACTGTACTCTTTGGGTATGAACCTCACTGCCTTGTAGTTTGCAATATCTGCAAACCATGGCACTTCTTGGATGGCAAAGAGTTGCTCATCCGAAAAGGTTTCAGAGATCTCAGTAAGAGGGAGGGACGCCCCTTCTACTGGTTCTATTCGGGACAGGTGATCTACTACCTGATTCTCTATCCCTTTTCTGTCTCTTATTTCTATATCAAACTCTTGCAGAAGCAACACCCATCTTATAAGTCTGGGTTTTGAATCTTGCTTTGTGAGTAGATATTTAAGAGCAGCATGATCAGTGTACACAATCACTTTTGATCCTACTAAATAGGATCTGAATTTGTCAATGGCGTAAACCACTCCAAGTAGCTCTTTTTCTGTGGTTGGGTAATTCTTCTGTGCGTCATTTAGAACACGGCTGGCATAGTAAATGACGTGCAGAAGCTTGTCATGCCTTTGTCCCAACACTACGCCAATGGCATGGTCACTGGCATCACACATTAGTTCAAATGGCAATGTCCAGTTTGGTGCAGAGATGATTGGTGCTGTGACCAATTTAGCTTTCAGAGTCTCAAATGCCTGCAGACACTCCTTATTAAAGACAAATGGCGTGTCAGCAGCTAGCAGGTTGCTCAGAGGTTTGGCGATTTTTGAAAAATCCTTTATAAACCTCCTATAGAATCCTGCATGCCCCAGAAAGCTTCTGATTGCCTTAACATTGGCAGGTGGTGGTAATTTTTTCAATTACCTCTGGAAGGTTGCAGGTGCATTGCACAGGCCAAATGGCATCCTTCTGTATGCAAATACTCTAGATGGACATGTGAATGCCGTTTTCTCTTGATCTTTTGGATCTACTGTAATTTGATTATAACCTGAATATCCATCCAGGAAGTAGTAGTATTAATGACCTGCCAATCTTTCTAGCATCTGGTCTATGAATGGTAAAGGAAAATGATCCTTTCTGGTAGCTGTATTTAGCCTTCTATAATCAATACACATACGCCACCCAGTAACTGTTCTTGTAGGAACCAGTTCATTTTTTTCATTATGAACCACTGTCATGCCACCTTTCTTAGGGATGACTTGGACAGGGCTTACCCAGGGGCTATCAAAAATAGGATAAATAATCCCAGCCTCTAGTAACTTAGTGACCTCTTTCTGCAACACCTCCTTCATGGCTGGATTCAGCCACCTTTGTGGTTGAACCACTGGCTTGGCATCACCCTCCAGTAAGATCTTATGCATGCATCTGGCCGGGCTAATGCCCTCGAGATCACTGATGGACCACCCAAGAGCTGTCTTGTGTGTCCTTAGCACTTGAATTAGTGCTTCCTCTTCCTGTGGCTCTAAGGTAGAGCTTATGATTACAGGAAAGGTATCACCTTCTCCCAGGAATGCATATTTTAGGGATGGTGGTAATGGTTTGAGCTCGGGTTTAGGAGGTTTCTCCTCTTCCTGAGGGATTTTCAGAGGTTCTACTATTCTCTCTGATTCCTCCAGATCAGGCTAAACATCTTTAAAGATGTCCTCTAGCTCTGATTCGAGACTCTCAGCCATATTGACCTCTCTTACCAAAGAGTCAATAATATCAACACTCATGCAGTCATTTGAGGTGTCTGGATGTTGTATGGCTTTGACAACATTCAACTTGAACTCCTCCTCATTGACTCTCAAGGTTACTTCCCCTTTTTGGATGTCAATGAGGGTTCGGCCAGTTGCTAGGAAAGGTCTTCCTAGAATGAGAGTTGCACTCTTGTGCTCCTCCATTTCCAGCACCACAAAGTCAGTAGGAAAGGCAAATGGCCCAACCTTGACGATCATGTCTTCAATCACGCCTGATGGGTATTTAATGGAGCCATCAGCAAGTTGAAGACATATCCGGGTTGGTTTGACTTCTTCAGTAAAACCGAGCTTTGTGATAATAGATGCAGGTATTAGCTCGATACTTGCCCCAAGATCACATAGAGCTTGCTTGGTACAATTACCCTCTAATGTGCATGGTATCATAAAGCTCCCGGGTTCTTTAAGCTTCTCAGGTAAGCTTTTCAGAATGACTGCACTGCATTCTTCAGTGAGGTAAACTTTTTCAGTTTCTCTCCAATCCTTCTTATGACTTAAGATCTCTTTCATGAACTTAGCATAAGAGGGGTATTTGCTCAAGTGCTTCTGCAAACGGAATCTTTATTTCAAGAGTCCTGAGATAGTCTGCAAAGCGGGCAAATTGCTTATCCTGTTCCGCTTGGCAGAGTTTTTGAGGATAAGGCATTTTGGCTTTATATTCCTCAACCTTAGTTGCTGCAGGTTTATTACCTACAGAAGTGGGTTGGGAAGCCTTTTTAGCACTTGTATGTGACTGATCCCCCACTGGCATTTGAATGCCATGGGTGGAAGCTGGAGTGGTATTAGACGCCACCTCCTTATTTGTTATTGGCGTCTGAACGCCAGAACTATGCTCCCTTTGAGCATTCAACGCCGGATTCATGCTTGTTTCTGGCGTTGAATGCCAGGAATGAGCATGGGCTGGGCGTTCAGTGCCAGCATTATTCCTCTCTGGGCTCTGATTGTCCTCAGAGGGATTTTGAGTAGCCATTTGTTCATTTCTTGGCTTCTTGCTGCTTTGAAGTGAGGTATTTAATGTTTTCCCACTTCTTAATTGAACTGCTTGGCATTCTTCTGTTATTTGTTTTGATAGTTGATTTTCTGTTTGCTTTAACTGTACTTCCATATTCCTGTTAGCCATTCTTGTTTCCTGGAGTATTTCCTTGAATTCGGCTAGCTGCTGGGTTAGAAAGTCCAGCTGCTGATTGAATTCATTAGCTTGATCTACCAGATTGAGTTCAGCAGTTACTGTTTTAGCTTCTTCTTTCATGGAGGGTTCACTGTTTAGGTACATATGCTGATTTCTGGCAACTGTATCAATAAGCTCTTGAGCTTCTTTAATTATTTTTCTCATATGTATAGATCCACCAGCTGAGTGGTCTAGAGAAATCTGAGCTCTTTCTGTAAGCCCATAGTAGAAGATGTCTAATTGCACCCACTCTGAAAATATTTAAAAGGAAAATTTTCTCAACATCTCTCTGTATCTCTCCCAGGCATCATAAAGGGATTCATTATCTCCTTGTTTGAAGCCTTGGATGCTCAGTCTTAGCTGTGTCATCCGTTTTGGAGGAAAATAGTGATTCAGGAATTTTTCTGACAGCTGTTTCCATGTTTTTATACTGTTCTTAGGCTGGTTATTTAACCACCTCTTAGCTTGATCTTTTACAGCAAATGGAAACAGTAATAATCTGTAGACATCCTGATCTACTTCCTTGTCATTTACTGTGTCAGCAATTTGCAAAAATTGTGCCAGAAACTCTGTAGGTTCTTCGTGTGGAAGACCGGAATACTGACAGCTTTGCTGCACCATGATAATGAGCTGAGGATTCAACTCAAAGCTACTAACTCCAATGGAGGGTATACAGATACTACTCCCATATGAAGCAGTAGTGGGGTTAGCATATGACCCCAGAGTCCTCCTGGACTGTTTATTTCCACTTAATTCCATGATGGAACAAGGGAGATGATATGTATGTTGATATTCTTTATTTTATAAAAATAAAATAAAAATGGAATAAATAAAAACGGAATAAAAAAATTGAAAATATTTTGTGAAGTTTTCGAAAAAATTTGAAATTGAAATCTGAAATTTTTATATAAAAATTTCGAAATTATTGTTTAAAATTAGTTAGAAAAGATATTTTTTTTTGAATTTTGAATTTTATGATGAAAGAGAAAAACACATAAAAAACACAAGTCTTAAAGTTTTTAGATCTAATGCTCCTTATTTTCGAAAATTTTTGGGGGGAAAACACCAAGGAACACCAAACTTAAAATTTTAAGATCAAGACACAAGAAAAACTCAAGAACACCTTGAAGATTCACAAGAACACCAAGAACAAAAGAAAGAACACCAAACTTAAAATTTTTAGAAAACCAAGATAAATTTTTGAAAATTATATTAAAATTAACAAGAGAACACCAAACTTAGAGTTTGGCACAAGATTAAATCAAGAAAAATTATTTTTGAAAAAGAATTTTAAAAAGAAGGTGCCCAATTGCCAAGAACATAAACCAACGCTATAACCAACTGAGCTAAAAATGTAACGTATTTTAAAGATGTATTATTTTTATGGATAAAAGTATAATATTTGAAAATTAATGTTTTGAAAAAGCACAAGAAAAACAAGGAAAGACACAAAACAAGAAAAACTTAAGATCAAACAAGAAAAATAAACAAGAACAACTTGAAGATCAATGAAGAACAAAGAAAACAAGTTCAAAAATTTTAAAGAAAAATATCAAATATGCAATTGACACCAAACTTAGAACAAGACACTAAACTCATGAAAAAAAAAATTTAAAAATTGCTAAAGAAAAATAATATTTTTGAAAAAAAAAATTTTTTTTAAAAAAAAAAGGATAATAAAAGATGCAATTCTAGTAAAAAGAAAGGATAAATTCTTCCTAATCTAAGCAACAAAATAAACCTTTAGTTGTTCAAACTCGAATAATCCCCGGCAACGGCGCCAAAAACTTGGTGCACGAAATCTTAATCCCAATATCAAAATCAAAATTTCTTATGATCTCGTACCACTAACCAGCAAGTGCACTGGGTCGTCCAAGTAATACCTTACGTGAGTAAGGGTCGATCCCACGGAGATTATTGGTTTGAAGCAAGCTATGTTTATTTTATTAGTCTTAGTCAGGATATTAATTAAAATTATCAGTTGGAATTATTAGAAAAATAAAAGAGTGTGAAATAGTTACTTGTTATGCAGTAATGGAGAATATGTTGGAGTTTTGGAGATGCTTTGTCCTCTGAATTCCTGCAATGTAATATTCAACTCAATTGTTTGCAAAGTTCCATCCTTGGCAAGCTGTATGTAGGGTGTCACCATTGTCAGTGGCTACTTCCCATCCTCTCAGTGAAAACGGTCCAGATGCTCTGTCACAGCACGGCTAATCAGCTGTTGGTTCTCGATCATGTTGGAATAGGATCCATTGATCCTTTTGCGTTTTTCTCACGCCCAGCAATCGTGAGTTTGAAGCTCGTCACAGCCATCCAATCCTTGAATCCTACTCGGAATACCACAGACAAGGTTTAGACTTTCCGGATCCTCAAGAGTGGCCGCCATCAGTTCTAGCTTATACCACGAAGATTCTGATTAAGGAAGCTAAGAGACGCTCATTCAATCTGATGTAGAACAGAAGTATTTGTCAGGTACACATTCATGGATTGAGGGAGGTGATGAGTGTCATGGATCATCACCTCCTTCACAATTAAGCGCGAATGAACATCTTAGATAGGAACACACACACATTTGAATGAAATAGAAACAATTGCATTAATTCATTGAGACGCTGCAGAGCTCCTCACCCCCAACAATGGAGTTTAGATACTCATGCCGTCAAAGTGTATAAAATTTAGATCTGAAAATGTCATGAGGTACAAAATAAGTCTCTAAAGGTTGTTTAAATAGTAAACTAGTAACCTAGGTTTACAGAAAATGAGTAAACTATGATAGATGATGCAGAAATCCACTTCTGGGGCCCACTTGGTGTGTGCTGGGGCTGTTTTGGGCGTTCAACGCCAGGTTGTAACCTGTTTCTGGCGTTGAACTCCAGCTTGTAACCTGTTTCTGGCGCTGGACGCCAGACAACAGCATGATACTGGCGTTCAACGCCAGTTTACGTCATCTATCTTCGTACAAAGTATGGACTATTATATATTGATGGAAAGCCCTGGATGTCTACTTTCCAACGCCGTTGAGAGCGCTCCAATTGGACTCCTGTAGCTCAAGAAAATCTATTTCGAGTGCAGGGAGGTCAGGATCCAACAACATCAGCAGTCCTTTTTCAGCCTAACTCAGATTTTTGCTCAGCTCCCTCAATTTCAGCCAGAAAATACCTGAAATCACAGAAAAACACACAAACTCATAGTAAAGTCTAGAAATATGATTTTTGCCTAAAAACTAATAATATTCTACTAAAAACCAATTAAAACATACTAAAATCTACATGAAATTACCCCCAAAATGCGTATAAAATATCCGCTCATCACTAGCCTACTACTAGGTTAATTAGTAGTGAGGTTAGACCTTATGGGTAGATGTTGACCAAGCCATTTAACTTATTTCAAGTATAGAAGTAGATCTAATGAGTTTGGTTCCTCATAATTGTCAAGATATGGTTATTAGACAAGGATAGTGACCCCAATTCCCATGCCTAGCCAAGAGTTGCTTTTATCATTCATATTTGAAAACCCAAATTCTTAATTGTCTTGCTTTAGTTGTAGCTATTGCCTAGTTGAGAGTATAATTAAATTGAATGTTGTCTTCTTAGTTTAAAATTGCTCACATCTTGCTTGGTTATTTGAATTAGTTCTTTACATTTTAGATTGCTTGTTTGCTAAGATTTTTAGTCTATTTTCTCGCTCATGAATTACAGCCCCAGATTTCTAACCAATGTTGAAGCACATGTTTTCCCATTCCTTGTGAGACGACCCGAGGTTTGAATACTTTGGTTATTTTATTGGGGTTGAACTTGTGACAACCAATTCCTTTCTAAATTTGATCCTCGAGGATTGTTGTTGGTAAAGCTATACTTGCAATGCAACTTCATTGAGAAACTCTCTTCCGATATAGTCCACGGGTGTACATAAAATTTTTGGCGCCGTTGCCGGTGAATGGTTGCAACATATGCCTTGATATTGGTTATGTGAATATGTGAATATTGTAGATAGTTTGTTTGCTTTCAATACTTAGCTATAGTTTAGCTTCTTTTTTTTGTGCTATGACTCTCAAGTTTGATGACTCGGTCTCAACCGAATTCTAGCTTAGCCGATTTTGATCTCGAGATTGAAAGAACTTTGTTACACACTTGGCAAGCTAGACGACGGTTGGACTATACGGCTAGTACTTCGGCCTCTCTTGAGGAACATACTGAATCACTAGACGGTACCGAGAGTGACTTGGAGTCTGCTACTTCCTATTTTTCTGTTGACACTACTAATATATCTTTGCATCCTACAGGTGAACCATACATGGCGGAGCCATGCCAGATCACTTTATATGAGCAAGGAGCTCTAGATATTGTACTTCAACCATTGCAAGCAAGGTATCTTAACCTTGATCCAAACTATGAATTGAAGAGTAGCTTGATAAATCTACTACCAAAGTATCATGGGTTGTCGGGTCAAGACCTCATCCGACATCTAAAGGATTTTCAAGTTGCTTGTCCTACGGCTCGAAGGCATGGAGCCGATGAGGTGGCTATCATGGTTTTTGCCTTCCCTGTCTCTCTTTAAGTGCAAGCAAAGACATGGTTTTATTCGCTACCGGATGAGATTGCTATCGATTAGGATTTCTTGAGAAGAGAGTTTCTTCATAAATTCTTCCCACCGGAGAAGACCGACTACATCCGGAAGGAGATTTTGGGTATAATGCAAAGAGACCAAGAGAGTTTGTACGAGTATTGGTCTCGGTTCAAGAGGCTATTGGAATCTTGTCCACACCATGGAATGAACACTCACTTGCTCATTAGCTACTTCACCAGAGGTCTTTGTGTGGAAGATAGAAGATTGCTCACCGCTTCTAGCGGTGGTTCCCTTTCGAAAAACACGACGGAGAGAGAAGCTTGGAGTTTGATAAAGGATGTTGCCGAAGCTACACAACATACAAGGGTGAGAAGTAATCCTCTCAAGGGTGTGGTAGAACCGTCCCCTTCCGAATCAAGCCTAACCAAAGCACTTGGGGATTTGACCACCATCCTCACGCAAATACAAAAGGATCAAAAGGAATTCTACTCCATCCAAGCCGTCCAAGCCCCACCTCCAGTTGCTCAACTTGAAGGCCCTCCTAGGATTTGTGGTTTGTGCTCTAGCATCACACATTACACCGATCAATGCCATCAAATTCAAGAGGAACATGCCCTTGTAGTGGCCAATGTGAATTACAACAATCGTCCACCCTATCCGTCTCAAGGCCAAAACCACTACCCTCATGGTAGTAATCAACATCAAGGGTGGAGGGTGATAAACCCCAATTTTGTGGTTTATCTTGTGCTTATTTTGGGGGTTTTTATCAATATTTCTCACACTTATTCACAAGAAATGCATGGTTTTGTGTTCACTTTCCAATATTGCTCCATTGTAGAAAACATGCTTGTTTTACCTTAGAATTGCTATATTTTAATTCACTTTATTGCCATTTGATGCCGTGACGTATTTATTTAGTGATTTCAGAATTAGTAGGGTAAGAATGGCCTAGAAGGGAGAAGGAAAGCATGCACAAGAGGAAGGAACATGAAGAATTGGATTTTGGGAACTGCAGCATCGGCGCTCACGCGCAAATCACGCGCATGCGTTAATGAGGATAGCTGGAAGTCGCGCGCAAGGATGGACGCAACCGCGTAGGCCAAAGAATTTCCACCGACGCGTACGCGCAACTGGCGCGCTAGCGTGGATCTCAGAAGCAATCGGCGCGAGTGCACGCATAGCGCGCACGCGCGGGAAGCTGCACGTGACCTCATTAAAAGAAATCGTGGCTAGCAATTTCTGAGGCTCAATGGGCCCAAATTCAGGCTGCTTCTGCATGGAAAAGACCCAAGGATGCTAGGGAGAAAAGGGGGATCAATCATTTTACACTAAGACATAATTTTTCTAGTTTTTTAGGTTCTTTGTTCTCTAGAGGAAGAAACCCTTGTTCTTCTCTAGATCTAGCTTCGATTTGATCTTCCTTGTTAATTCTGAATTGGGTTTTGCTAATTGCTACCTTTGGTTGCTTAATTTAAATTTCTTAGTATATTTTCACTCATATCTTGTGTTAGTTTATGAATTTTGTCAATTGTTACTTTATACCCAATTCATGAATGTTATGAATCTTGACTTGTTGATGTTTGATTGATGATTTTTATGCTACATTGTGTTGCTTGAGCTATTGTAAGTTGATAATTGTTAGTGGGTAATTGTTAATTTCAATTCAATTGCAAGTTGAACATGTCTTTTGTTAATGCTTACCAAGTGTTTGATGAATTGTTTACTTTGATTATGGAGTAGTTCTTTTTACTCTTGGCTTAAGCCAAGGGAATTGGGTAAACTTGAGTCATTGGGTCTAATGGATTTGATGATTTGAGAGTCCTTAGTGGTCAATTTGATACTCATTAACACTATCCTACTACTAGGTTAATTAGTAGTGAGGTGAGGTCTTATGGGTTGATGTTTACCAAACCATTTGACGTACTTCAAGTTTGGAAGTAGACTTAATGAGTTCGGCTCCTCATAATTGTCAAGATATGGTTGTTAGACAAGGATAGTGACCCCAATTCCCATGCCTAACCGAGAGTTACTTTTATCATTCATATTTGAAAACCAATTTCTCAATTGTCTTGCTTAATTGTAGTTATTGTTTAGTTAAGAGTAGAATTAGATCGAATATTATTTCCTTAGTTTGAAATCATTCACATCTTGCTCAATGTTTACATTAGTTCCTTACATTTTCAGTTGCTTGTTTGTTAAGATTCTCAATTTACTTTCTTGTTAATGAATCACAACCCCGGATTTCTAACCAATGTTGAAGCACATGTTTACCCATTCTTCGTGAGACGACCCGAGGTTTAAATACTTCGGTTATTTTCATTGGGGTTGAACTTGTGACAACCAATTCCACTCTAAATTTGATCCGCGAGAATTGTTGTTGGTAGAGCTACACTTGCAACGCAACTTTCATTAAGAGAATCTCTTCCAATACGGTTCCCGCGTGCCTATCAAATCTTTGACGCCGTTGCCGGGGAATGGTTGCAACATATGCCTTAACATTGGTTGTATGAATATGTTAACAGTGTAGATAGCTTATTTATTTTGTTTGTTTTCAATACTTAGTTATAGTTTAGCTTCTTTTATTTTTGTGCTATGACTCTCAAGTGTGATAACTCGGTCCCAACCGAATTCTAGCCTAGCCAATTTTGATCCTGAAATCGAAAGGACTTTATTACACATTCGGCAAGCTAGACGACGGTTGGACTATACGCCTGGTACTTCGGTCTCTTTTCAAGTTGCTTGTACTACTACTAGAAGGCATGGAGCTGATGAGGTGGCTATCATGGTTCTATTCGCTACTAGATAAGATTGCTACCAATTGGAATTTCTTGAGAAGAGAGTTCTTAAACAAATTCTTTCCACCAGAGAAGACAGACTACATCCGGAAAGAGATCTCGGGCATAATGCAAAGGGATCAAAAGAGTTTGTATGAGTACTGGTCTTGATTCAAGAGGTTACTAGAGTCTTGTCCACACCATGGAATGAACACTCACTTGCTCATTAGCTACTTCACCGGAGGTCTTTGTGTGGAAGATAGAAGATTGCTCACCGCTTCTAGCGGTGGTTCCCTTTCGAAAAACAAGACGGAGGGAGAAGCTTGGAGTTTGATAGAGGATGTTGCCGAAGCTACGCAACACACAAGAGTGAGAAGTAACCCTCTCAAGGGTGTGGTAGAACTGCCCCCCTCCGAAGCAAGCCTAACCAAAGCACTTGGGAATACGACCACCATTCTCACCCAAATACAAAAGGATCAAAAGTAGTTCTACTCCATCCAAGCCGTCCAAGCCCCACCTCAAGCAGCCCAACTTGAAGGCTGATGAGCGGATAATTTATACGCTTTTTGGCATTGTTTTTAGTATGTTTTTAGTATATTTTAGTTAGTTTTTATTATATTTTTATTAGTTTTTATTTAAAATTCACTTTTCTGGACTTTACTATGAGTTTGTGTGTTTTTCTGTGATTTCAGGTATTTTCTGGCTGAAATTGAGGGACCTGAGCAAAAATCTGATTCAGAGGCTAAAAAGGACTGCAGATGCTGTTGGATTCTGACCTCCCTGCACTTGAAGTAGAGTTTCTGGAGCTACAGAAGGCCAATTGGCGCGCTCTCAATTGCGTTGGAAAGTAGACATCCTGGGCTTTCCAGCAATATATGATAGTCCATACTTTGCCCGAGATTTGATGGCCCAAATAGGCGTTCCAAGTCAGCTCAAGAATTTTGGCGTTAAACGCCGGAACTGGCACAAAAGCTGGAGTTAAACGCCCAAACTGGCACAAAAGCTGGTGTTTAACTCCAAGAAAAGTCTCTACACATGGAAGCTTCAATGCTCAGCCCAAGCACACACCAAGTGGGCCCGGAAGTGGATTTTTACGTCATTTACTCATCTTTGTAAACCCTAAGCTACTAGTTCTCTATAAATAGGACCTTTTGCTATTGTATTTTCATCTTTGGATCACTTTAGATCTTTTGATCATCTTTGGACGTCTAGTTCTTAGATCATGGTTGCTGGCCTCATGGCCATGCCTAGACCTTGTTCTTATGTATTTTCAACGGTGGAGTTTCTACACACCATAGATTAAGGTGTGGAGCTCTGCTGTACCTCGAGTATTAATGCAATTACTATTGTTCTTCTATTCAATTCAGCTCATTCTTGTTCTAAGATATTCATTTGCACCCAAGAACATGATGAATGTGATGATTATGTGACGCTCATCATCATTCTCACTTATGAACGCGTGCCTGACAACCACTTCCGTTCTACAAGCAAACAAGGCTTGAATGTTTATCTCTTGGATTCCTTAATCAGAATCTTCGTGGTATAAGCTAGAATTGATGGCGGCATTCTTGAGAATCTGGAAAGTCTAAACCTTGTCTATGGTATTCCGAGTAGGATTCAAGGATTGAATGACTGTGACGAGCTTCAAACTCGCGATTGTGGGGCGTTAGTGACAGACGCAAAATAATCACTAGATTCTATTCCGACATGATCGAGAACTGACAGATGAATAGCCGTGCTGTGACAGAGCGCGTTGAACATTTTCACTGAGAGGACGGGATTGTAGCCATTGACAACGGTGATGCCCAACATACAACTTGCCATGGAAAGGAGTAAGAAGGATTGGATGAAGACAGTAGGAAAGCAGAGAGACGAAAGGGACAAAGCATCTCCATACGCTTATCTGAAATTCTCACCAATGAATTGCATAAGTATCACTATCTTTATTTTATGTTTTATTTATCTTTTAATTATCAATCCTCCATAACCATTTGAATCCGCCTGACTGAGATTTACAAGATGACCATAGCTTGCTTCATACCAACAATCTCCGTGGGATCGACCCTTACTCGCGTAAGGTTTATTACTTGGACGACCCATTGCACTTGCTGGTTAGTTGTGCAAAGTTGTAATAAAGAGTTGAGATTGCAATTGAGCGTACCATGTTGATGGTGCCATTGACGATCACACTTTCGTGCACCAAGTTTTTGGCGCCGTTGCCAGGGATTGTTCGAGTTTGGACAATTGACGGTTCATCGGGTGGCCGACGCGCACTGACAAATGTCTAAGAGAATGGGTTTGGATTTTCACACTAAAAATAGGATTGACGTTGCAAGTATAGTCCAAACCCAATCATTGATCATCAATCAAATTATAATCCTAAAGATGTCACAAATCAAAGCAAATATAAACCGAGAGTATTTAGACTCCCGGGTCATCTTCCCTAGGAGTTACAATTAAAGTGCTAAATTTATTGGCTTTGCAGTGAGAATGGGGGTTGGATGATGGCAAGGAAATGTAAATGACAATAAATGAAACAAGCATGCAAATAATTGAATTGCTTTTACTTCCCACCATTCTTCACACTTCAGACCCCAACTCCACACACGAAAAGAACCTTCACACTTTCCCTCTTCTTTCTTTTCTTTCTCTTTAATATTTTCTTTTCCTTTTCTTGATTGGGACAATCAAGTCCTAAGTTTGGTGTTTAAGTAAAACCTTGTTTTGCTTACTCTCTTGCAATTTTCTTTGTCACTTTGAAACCCTTTTTCCAACTCCTATGGCACCACCAAGAGCTTCCTCATCAAAGAAGAAAAAGACCAAGGAACCAACTTCCGGATCCTCAAGCTTCAAAGAATATGAGTTCCTCTCATCATTCAACCAAGACCAATTTTATGGTTGGGTGAGATCAATAGGGAGATCAACAACAAAGGATGGGCACTATTGTGCAACCCGCCAAGGAAGGTGGTGAAAAGCTTGGTTAGAGAATTATATGCTAATGCAGTGCCTCAACCTGCGAAACCCTGTGGTTATCTTAGCTATGTGAGGGGAAAACTATTGACTATAGTCCTTCCAACATAGATAGGATGCTGATGGTGAAGCAAACAAACTCCACCCTGAGCTACAAAGAAAGGGTGAAGCAACAAGACCCGGGATTTGATGAGATCCTCAATGAAATTTGTGTGATGAATGTGCAGTAGACTAATGACAAGGATAGAAGACCCAACTAACTGCGGATAAGAGATTTGAGCCCCCAAGCTAGAGGGTGGCTAGATTTTGTGAGATGGTATCTCAATCCCACATCCAACATTTCAGAGGTGACTTTAGAAAGGGCTGTGCTCATATACAGCATCATGAAGGAAGAAAATATGAATATGGGGGAAATGATTGCCAACAACATCAATAGGGTGCTGAAAAGCACCAAGGATAGCACAAGGTTGGCATTTTCCAGCATCATTTAAAGGCTCTGTGATGAGGCAGGGGTGGAAAAGATCATTGATGAAGTCTTAGTGGATCAAGACAAGCCCATAACTACCAAGAAGATGTCCAAAATGGTGGTTGTCAACCCTCTTCAGAGAGCAAGGGAGCACAGAACTCATGCTCATGTACCACAAGGGCCACCACACCAAGAAGGAGAAGGAGAGGCTGAAGATCAACCACAATACTTAGCACTTCCACTACCACCATACCCACAATTTCCTGAAGGTTTCAACTGAGAGCAATTGCAAGGAAAAGACGTCAACTAACTCAAAGAACAATAACAACATTGGAACCAAATGCATGAGGACATACAACAACTCTGAGGAAGTATGGAGCACATGAAGGAGCAACAAGACCAGTTCAACTAGGGAGAGATGCAAGGCAGCCTCAACAAAATAATAGAGCAAAACAAATGGCATTAGAGGAACCTTGCTGAGTTTAGGCATCTTTGTGATGCTAGAACCATTTCAAGGAGGCAATATGATATCAACACACAAGCGAAGCTGAATCACTTGTGTAATGCTGTGGCAGCCTTGAACCCCGGATACCCAACATTCATGCAAGGAATGGAGGAGTTAAGAGCAAGACAAGAAGAGATTTTGGTCAAGCACAAAGAAGATGAAAGAACCTACATGAGAAGGCTGGGATTTTGGAAGCCTAAGGACACAAAGGCACAAGAAGGATCCTCCAAGAAGGATGATGATGACTCTTCCTCCTCGAAGAAGAAGGACAAAGAAAAAGGGCCAATGAACTGAAGATGCTCAAGGTTGTTGAGTCCCACGGTTGACACTTTTAAAATTCTGAATTTCTATTTGATTTCCTTATGTTTAGTTTCTTATTGATAATAGTTGCAAATTTAGGATAGTTTATGTTTAATGTTTAATTTCACTATGTTCTTAAGTTCTTTATGAGTCCTTTATGTTTAAAGAAAGAAAATGCAATATTGTTTAAGTCTCATGATGATCAAATAAAAGAATAGTTTGTTTCCATAAGAGTCTATGGTGAGTTGTTGCAAAAACAAGAGTAAAAGAGACTAAGGCCAAGTGGGACTATTCAAAGCCAAGAGATAAAGGAACTAAGTGTAGGACCTTGAATGAACTTGAAAGAAAATGAGTCATGATGAGCACTTAGACATAGAGGGAGTGACAAGTAAAGGCTAAGGATGTCCCTTGAATATCTATAGAACTAAGAAGTAGTAAGCAACAAAAGACCCAAGGCTCTGAGCATCATCTACTAAGATAAAAGGAAGCACCAATTAACTCATCTTAGTATATGCTTGTGGTGAAGATGTGTCAAGAAGAGAGACCTGGGCAAGTAGATTCTTAGGGGTGTTTCAACACCTAACACCCTAAAACCAACCAGTTTGGGAGTGCTAATTGAAAGCCTAATCTAAAGGGTCGTCTTGAGACAAAACACTTAGAGTCGTGGTCAATTGAAAAGAAAAGTGAAAAAGAAAGAGGAACAACTCTTACTACTTCAAGGTGACAATCAATAAAAAAAGGCCCTGAGACATATGCTTGAAAGAATCCTCAAGAATATAGGACTTCATTGTGACATTGAAACAATAATATTCATGCATGTGTTAAACACTTAGCCTTATCCTTGGTAATGAATGCACCTATTCAAGGTCAAGTCTCAATCCATCTAAGAAAAATTCACATTGATTTGCTTGGGACAATCAAAGCTTAAGTTTGATGTTGTGATGACTTGCATCCTTCACCCTTTTTACCTATCTAAAAGGACCACAAAAAGAACACATATTCATTGTTTCAATTCAATTTCATGAATCAAATGAAAAATATTATAGTGCATTGCTTTGAAATGGGTTTGTGTTGAATTTTAGGTGAAAAGAGCAACAAAAAGGGAAGAAAACATCAAGTAAAGCTGGGCATGTGAAGTGGGCGTGCCACCTAGAACAAATGCCATGAAAATAAGCGGGCATGGCACGCCAGTAATGAATTCCAGATAGCAATGTTGAAGGCCACAAAAGGGGCGTGGCACGCCAAGTCCATCACACACCATGGGCGTGCCACTTGAAGAGCTGGGTGTGGCACGCCAATTCATCAATACATAGAGGGACCATCACTTAGGCGTGCCACTTGGTATCGAAGGCGTGGCACACCAACTCTAGTCCATCACTCGGGCATGTCACCTGAAGACCCAGGCGTGGCACGCCAAGCTTGGAGGAGTCAACTTAAGATTGGCGTGCCACTTGAACATCAAGGCGTGGCACGCCAGTTCAAGTTTCCAGAGAGAAAGTGAAGACCCAAACATTTGGGTGTGCCACTTGGTGTCAAAGGCGTGGCACGCCAGGTATCATCCTCACTTGGGCGTGCCACTTTGGTCCGAGGCGTGGCACGCCAATACTAAAGAAGACCAAGCACCAAAGCTAGGCTTGCCACTTGAGGTCAAAAGCGTGGCATGCTAACTTTCACTAATTACGTGGGCGTGCCACATGAATGCTGGGCGTGGCACGCCAGCTACTGGAGCAAGGAAGAATGCTAGTCTGGGCATGACACACCAGTTATGTTGTCCAGAGACGTGAAGAAGCATGCATCATGGGCTTGGCACACCACACACTGCGTGTGGCACGCTAGTTATGTTTTCCAGAGAAGAAGATGGAGCACCCACAATGGGCGTGGCATGCCAGACATTGGCCGTGCTACTCTAGTTCAAAACTCCAAGGAAGACCCTTGGCGTGCCACTTGGGCTCGAAGGCGTGGCACGTCTGGCTAGCCAAGGCTCCAAGAAGACCCTGGGCGTGCCACTTGGGCTCGAAGGCGTGGCACGCCAGGCTAGCCAACACTAAAGAAGACCCTGGGCGTGCCACTTGGGTTCGAAGGCGTAGCACGCTAGGGATGTCAACATATGGGGCGTGCCATTTGAAGAGCTGGGCGTGGCACGCCAAGCCAAATTTAGAGGCTAGGCGTGGCACGCCACTTAAACGCCAGTTACATGCCAAGCCTGGAGGTCACGTTTATTGAGTTTTCCTTTTCCCTCCAATTGTAATTTTTTTTCCTTTTTGTATTTTCTTAATTCTAGTAATAGGAGTAGTATAAATACTCCTTGGAAGTACTGAAAAGGGAGTTGGATTGGATTGGTATTGCTAAGTTTAGATCTAGTTTTACTTTACACTTTATCTCTTCCATCTCTTGTACTTTCCTCTAAGCTATAAGTAGCTAAAGTCCCTCTCATTGGGAGAGGGAGCTCTGTTCTACTTGATGGATTAATGATAGTGAATTTCTTCTTCTCTTTATCTTCTCTTTGATTGCTAGAAGAAATTTTGTTCTTCAGGCTGGTGTTCAATCATCTTGGGAAAGAGGTTGAATGCAAAATGGGTTTCATGGGAACCTTGGAAAAGGAAACATGAAACCATGCTTGAAATCCCTTCTCACACTTCAGTAGAATCAGGGTATTGGGATTGGATATGGTGACATATAATCCACCCATTATTTGGATCTATGAGGATGTGTGGTATAATCAGGGATCAAGCATGTCTCTGTTCATGAGCAATTAGACCAAGGAATTGACTGATTATCAAGATTTGAGAGATTGAGTTTCCAAGGGATTAGGACTCAATCAATCATGATTGCCCAGAAGTCAATGAGTTGCATTATTGAAGATAAGATAAACTGAATATAATCCAAAGAGATCAACATCTCCTAATCCCAAGTAATTCCCCTATTTTTATCTTCCACATTCTTTATAGCTTTCTTTTACATTCTGCTAATTCCCCATTCCCTTTTACAATTCAGCCATTTATGTTTCTGTTCTTTACATTCTTGCTATTTACATTTCTGCACCTTATTGCTTTCCTTTACTTTCATGTCTTTTATAATTCTGCCATTTAATTTATAGCACTCAATACTCTCTATTTGATTAGCTTAACTAATTAAGTCATTAGCTAACACTGCTCAATCAATCAATCTTTTTGGATACAATCCCATTTCTAGTGGGTTATTACTTGATGAGAATTTGGGGCACTTGCCAAAGAACAGATTCATTATATATGTGGGTATTGAATTCCGGTCATCAAAAAGCACACATTGGAGTGTGCGTGCGCACAAACTACTGTGCGTATGCACAAGAAACACAAAACCATGTGCGCATTGATGACAAGTCATCATATACCCATTTTTCAAGCTAATTTCACTTGTTTCGATAGCATTTATGCACTTTCTTGTATCCTAAGTAAGTGATTTGGAGTGAAAATGCATAACTTCTCTAAATCAATCAACCATATGTGAATTAATGCAAATTCATGAGGTTTTAAGCTATAATTGTTGCATATTATGATAAATTGAATATCTTATGATTTTGGGCATAGCTTTGATGTGTTTGGTTGATTAATGATAGGTGAAGAAAGCTTGGAGAAAAGTGGAAGAAAGAAGGAACGGTTAGAAGCAAAGAGGGAGCAATGAAACAAGTGAAATTGAACCAAGAAACATAAAGTTGGAGTTGAAGTTAGCCCCTGTTCCGAGGGTTACCTGAAACGTGTAGCTCGGTCTTCTGGCAAGGCCCGAGGTGGGGGGTCTGTGACCCGAGCTGGTTGTGCTGAACGGCGGGGGTTGTACCTGCAATGACACTCCGATGCTTAAGTTAGCATGGGTCCAAGCAGATATCAAGTAGAATTAGAGTATGAGTTATACCTGGGTGCTCCAGTGTATTTATAGTAGTTGGCTGCGATCATCCCTGGATAAGATATTCTTATCTTATCTTATCTTTTGGGAGATTCATCTCTATCTTTGCGGAACCGCCTTTCCCAGGCCCTTTCGGCCTTTAGGTTTTGGGCTTAGTTCCTTCTGATGGGCCTTTCTTTGGCCTGTTTGTCCGAGGTCCGACCTCGAACGTGGGCCTTGGGTCGAGGTCGGGCCTTCTATCAGCATTACCGAGTTTGGAGAGCTCGGTCAGGGTATGAACAGTGCCCCTGCCCGAGTTCGTCTTTTTTCGGAAGGTCGAGCTCGGGCATAGTAGTTTTTCAAAATTTGAAAACGGTCGTTTCAGCATTTATTGCTTGTTACCGTTTCTTCCTCGATTTCCGTGCGGCGCTCTGTGGAGGCTTTATTTATTTGCCCCTTTCTTCATTTTTCTTTGTTTATTCATCACTTCTTTTCGAGCATCTTCTCTTCTTTCTCTCTGTTCTTCGTCTTCCATTTTTTGTGCGTTTTTTCAGAGTTCTTTTCTGCGCCGCCGTTTTCCTTTCGTCGGAGCTCGTCGCTTTCTTCTTTTCCAGGTTTGCTTTTTTCGCTTTTATTCTTCGTACGCTTCTTTTTTCTGATATCTTCTATGCCCGGGTTGCCCCGAAAAGAGGCGCCGCTATTGCTTTGTATGTGTGTGTGGGGGACTCTTTTCTCCGATCCATTTTTGTTATTCGAGTTGCTGCCTTCTTGTTTGTAAAAGAACTTTGCTTTCTTTTGTTTTTGTTGAATTTGGTTTTTCTGCCTTTGTGTGATTTTTGTCTTGCTGTTGTATTCTTTCTTTGTAGGCAAGATTTTTTTTATGTCTCGAAAGGTGTTTCAAGCAATGTCGACCAAGATTCCGAGTGGTCTAGGTTGGGTAGATCCTGCTCCTTTAAGGGTCCCGTCTGTTGTAGATTCTGAGTATCTGATTAGGTTCCGTAGGGAGTGTAGTATTTGTGAGAACAGGGAGTCTGAGCGGGATTACGAGTTAGCAGCCCCGGAGTCCGAGGAGAGGGTATGTTTTCCGCCGTTAGAGAGTTCCGAGAAACTTTTCTTCTATGCTTATGATTGTTTCTTCTCCAAGCTAGGTGTCCGTCTTCCTTTCACCGACCTGGAATCCGAGGTCCTTTGGTCTTGTAACCTTGCCCCTACACAACTCCATCCGAACTCTTGGGCGTTTTTAAAGCTTTTCCAACTTTTGTGTCAGATTTTAGGCGTCTCCCCTTCTGTTTCTCTTTTTTCTTATCTGTTTGTACTGACGAAGCCGGGGTCGGGTGCTGGGAAGGTGTCCTGGGTTTCGTTTAGGGCTAACCAGGGTAGGAAATTTTGCACTTTGTATGATGAGTCGTTTCACGATTTCAAAAACTATTACTTCAAAGTCCGGGCTGTTGGAGATGTCCGACCTTTTTTCTTAGATGAGAGTGGGGAGCCTTCGTTTCCTCTTTGTTGGCAAGAGAGTGTGGTGTCGGTTAAGTACACTTTCGAGAGTCTAGATGAGGTGGAACAGGCTTTCGTTGGTGTGTTGAGCAGTCTATGGGGTCGGGCACCTCACTTGGATACGAAGAAAATGTTGGGAGATCCAAGCCTTCTCCGTTCCGAGTTAGGTAGTTCCCGACCTCTTTTTGAGATTTCATTTTCATATTTTGACTTTGTTTTGATCTTTCTGTTTGATAACCTCTTTGTTTCGTTTCTGCAGAGATGTCTTCTCAGGCTGATTCTATGAAGTTTCTCCGTCGAGCGAAGAAATCTGCGGCATCTCGGAATATCGAGGCTGAAGCTTCTCCCCGACCTTCTCCGCAGAAGACTACAATTGGTGTTCAGACTCGGTCGAAGACCATTCCGGTCCCTCAGTTCCGAGCTATAACTCAGGATCCTCCGACCTCCGGACCCGGTCAGCTTTCCCCGACCTCGACCTCGGGTCCTCCCCCCAAGAAACAGAAGACTTCCCGAGAGCCTGCTGGTTTCAATGACAAGGATTTCGATGCTCTCGGTTGGGTTGAGCAGCACATTCTTCCTCAGACTTTATTTCTACTGATGATGCGTCCATGGAGCATCACTTTCAGTATATGGCGCGGAGTTGTGTTCGGATGGCTAGCCTTCATGCCGCCATTGCTCGGGAGTTTAAGAAAGCTCCCCTTGGGGCGACCAGCTCCCGACTTGAGAAGGCCCGGTCCGAGCTTGATAAGGTTAGTCAGCTGAAGGATGCTAGGATTGCCGAGCTGGAGGAGTCTTTGGAGGAAGAGAAGACTAGGGCTACCGCGGCTGTGGCGGTGGCGAAGACGTCTGAGGAGATGGCGAGGGTGGCGACGGAGAACTATACCAAGCTGTATGCTGAGCTTGTGGAGACGAAGGAGAAGCTGCAATCTGCTCGGGATGACTTTTATGAGCTGGAAGATAATGTGGCCAAGGGTATGGATGCTATGTTTGTGAATTTGAGGGATCAGGTCCGGGTTCTTGCTCCCGAATTGGATCTCAGTTTGTTCAGTACGGATAACATGGTTGTGGAGGGGAAGATTGTTCCTGCCCCTGTTGAGGATGAGGTTCCGATGTCCGACCCCAAGGCTCCGGTGTCCGACCCCGAGGCTCCGGTCGTGAACCCGACTTCACCTTTGGCCGAGGATAGAGTTGGTATGGAGGTTCCAAGCGATGGTGCTGTTCCTGCAGTCCCGATATCCATGTTTCAGCCAGGTGTTGATGCGGAGTCTGGAAAGGGCCTTGATCCTCTGTAATTTTTTGTACTTTTTGTGCTTTTGCCCGACCTGTGGGCTTTTTGTTTTTTGGATGTTTTCTGCAAACATTTTGGACACCTGTTCTGCTATTTTAGCTACTCTTGTAGCTTTATTATGCCATGCTTTGTGTTTCGATTTGTCTTGTTCCGCTTTTATGCTTTTTAGTTGTTCTCGGATAACAACTTTTTAGCTAGCGTTTTGACTTCCCGCTTTTTGCTTTTTTAGTTGTTTTTGGGTAACAACTTTTTAGCTAGCGCTTTGACTTCTCGCTTTTTGCTTTTTAGTTGTTTTTGGGTAACAACCTTTTAGCTAGTGCCTTGACTTTCTCGCTTTTTGCTTTTTAGTTGTTTTTGGGTAACAACTTTTTAGCTAGCGCCTTGACTTTCTCGCTTTTTGCTTTTTAGTTGTTTTTGGGTAACAACCTTTTAGCTAGTGCGTTGACTTTCTCGCTTTTTGCTTTTTAGTTGTTTTTGGGTAACAACTTTTTAGCTAGCGCCTTGACTTTCTCGCTTTTTGCTTTTTAGTTGTTTTTGGGTAACAACTTTTTAGCTAGCGCCTTGACTTTCTCGCTTTTTGCTTTTTAGTTGTTTTTGGGTAACAACTTTTTAGCTAGCGCCTTGACTTTCTCGCTTTTTGCTTTTTAGTTGTTTTTGGGTAACAACTTTTTAGCTAGCGCCTTGACTTTCTCGCTTTTTGCTTTTTAGTTGTTTTTGGGTAACAACTTTTTAGCTAGCGCCTTGACTTTCTCGCTTTTTGCTTTTTAGTTGTTTTTGGGTAACAACTTTTTAGCTAGCGCCTTGACTTTCTCGCTTTTTGCTTTTTAGTTGTTTTTGGGTAACAACTTTTTAGCTAGCGCCTTGACTTTCTCGCTTTTTACTTTTTAGTTGTTTTTGGGTAACAACTTTTTAGCTAGCGTTTCTCGAAGTCCTGGTTCTTTTGCCAGCTTCTTTCTTGGGTCCGAGTTTACTCTCGGACATCGGGATCCTTGAGTACCCCTTTGGTCAGGTCCGACTTCGTTGTTTGGTCGGCCTTTTTTAAGTTATTTTTGTAACTTCTTTTCTATTTGGCTTTTTGAGCCATTTCAGAGTTACTTTTATAAATTCTCACATTAATTTGAACCTCGTCGCTTCATCTTTGCCGACCTCGTATGGCCTTTGGCAAATGATTTTTTGCGTTTTGCCGAGCATAAATTAATGCGCCTTGGTGGGGTACTTTTTAGGATATGCTTTATAACGAGAAAGAGAAAATAAAGAAATTTGATTAGTATTAAAAAGAAGAATATGTACAAAGTGTTTACCCTTTTGACTAGGTCGGGTGTCCTACTTAACCGGGTGTCTCATTAAAAAAACCCTCGTGGGGAAAAAGAGTACACCTCGGGTTAAGTTATTCTAGCTGTAGTATCGTCTTAGGTTACAGGCGTGCCAGGTTCTGGGCAGCTCATTGCCTTCTAGGTCGGATATCTTGTAGTAGCCTGTCCCTAAGATTTCTGTTACTTTGTAGGGCCCCTTCCAATTTGCGGCTAGCTTTCCTTCTCCCGATTTTTGTGTTCCGATGTCGTTTCGGATTAAAATCAGGTCGTGAGTGGAGAAGCTTCGTTTTATCACCTTTCGGTTATATCTGAGGGCCGTTCGTCGTTTTAAGACTTCTTCTCTGATTCGGGCTCTTTCTCGGACCTCGGTAGGAGGTCGAGTTCTTCCCTTTGTGCCTGAGGGTTGCCTCCTTCGTTGTAGAAGATGGTTCTGGGTGATCCTTCGTCTATTTCGACGGGAATCATTGCCTCCATTCCGTAGGCTAGTCGGAATGGGGATTCTCCTGTTGTAGAGTGCGGGGTTGTCCGATATGCCCATAATACCTGGGGGAGTTCATCGGCCCATGCCCCTTTGGCCTCTTGGAGTCTTCGTTTTAACCCGGCCAAGATGACTTTATTTGCGGCCTCTGCTTGTCCATTGGCTTGCGGGTGTTCGACCGATGTGAACTGCTGTTTGATTTTTAGCTCGGCCACCAAGTTCTGAAAACTTGTGTCTGTGAACTGTGTTCCATTGTCTGTTGTGATGGAGTAGGGGACTCCGAACCTCGTGACAATGTTTTTGTATAGGAATTTACGGCTTTTCTGAGCCGTAATAGTGGCTAAGGGTTCAGCCTCGATCCACTTTGTGAAGTAGTCGACCCCTACTATGAGGTACTTGACTTGCCCCGGTCCTTGTGGGAATGGGCCGAGTAGGTCGAGTCCCCACTTTGCGAAGGGCCATGGTGCGGTGATGCTTATGAGGTCTTCGGGCGGTGCTTTGTGAAAATTGGCGTTTTTTTTGGCAGGGGGGGCATATTTTCACAAACTCTGCCGCGTCTCTTTGCAAGGTCGGCCAGTAGAACCCGGCTCTGACTATTTTCTTGGACAGGGCCCGGGCTCCGAGATGGTTCCCACACATGCCTTTGTGGACTTCTTCGAGGACGCTCTTTGTTTCTGTGGTCGGGACGCACCTCAGGAGGGGGTTTGAGAATCCTCTTCTGTATAATACGTCGTGGATTAACGTGTAGTTCTGGGCGTCTTTTGTAAGCCTTTTAGCTTCTTTTCTTTCGGCGGGGAGAGTTCCCGATTTCAGATAGTTGAGTATGGGGGTTATCCATCCTTGTTGTTGCCCGGATATATTTAGTATTTCTTCCTCCCTTAACACGGAGGGGGATTGTAGAGTTTCTTGGAGGAGACTTCTGTTGTTCCCTCCGGGCTTGGTGCTAGCAAGTTTTGAGAGGGCGTCTGCCCGGGCATTTTGCTCCCGGGGTATGTGCTGGATTTGTATTTCCGGGAAGTGTCGTAATTGCGCCTGTGTTTGGTCCAGGTATTTTTTCATAGTAGGGTCTTTGGCCTGGTAGCTTCCATTTACTTGTGATGTGACGACCTGGGAGTCGCTGAAGATCGTGATCCTCTTTGCTCTGACCTCTTCGGCTAGTTTTAGTCCCGCTAGTAGGGCTTCGTATTCGGCTTGGTTATTTGAGGCCTGGAACTCGAATTTTAGGGATAGCTCAATCCGTGTTCCTTGATCGCTTTCGAGTATAACACCGGCCCCGCTTCCTGTTTTGTTTGAGGATCCGTCGACATACAGATTCCATGAGAGTGGGGTTCCCGGGGTCTCAGTGTATTCTGCGACGAAGTCGGCTAGGTATTGAGATTTTATGGCAGTCCGGGCTTCATAGTGGAGGTCGAACTCGGACAATTCCACCGCCCATTGTAGGATTCGTCCTGCCATGTCTGTCTTTTGTAGGATGTGTCTCATGGGTTGGTTTGTCCGGACTTTGATGGTGTGGGCTTGAAAGTAGGGGCGGAGTCTCCGAGCTGTGAACACTAGTGCATAGGCGAATTTCTCTATTTTCTGATAGTTTAATTCGGCCCCTTGTAGTGCTTTGCTTACGAAGTATATGGGGTGTTGCCCCTCCTCATTTTCTCGTATTAGTGCCGAGGCGACTGCCCGATGTCCGACCGACAGGTATAGTACGAGCTCTTCCCCTTTTAGAGGTCGGGTTAAGATTGGTGGCTGCCCGAGGAATTCCTTGAATTCTTGGAAGGCCTTTTCGCATTCCGGGGTCCAAGAGAAGGGTTTCCCTTTCTTTAGGAGTGAGTAGAGAGGGAGTGATCTTATCGCTGATCCTGCCAAGAATCTTGATAGGGCGGCTAGTCTCCCATTTAGTTGTTGTACTTCTTTGACACACGTCGGGCTTTTCATATTGAGTATTGCTTGGCATTTGTCCGGGTTTGCTTCGATGCCTCTCTGAGTCAGCATGAAGCCTAAGAACTTCCCGGCTTCTGCGGCGAAGGTGCACTTTGTCGGGTTAAGTCTCATGTTGTGTTTCCGGAGGGTGTCGAAGATACTGCTGAGGTCGGCCGCCAAGTTTCTGTCTTCTTGTGTCTTTACTAGCATGTCGTCGACGTACACCTCTAGCTGTAGCCCGATGTGTTCTGAGAACACTTTGTTCATTAGCCTCTGGTAGGTTGCCCCTGCGTTCTTCAGCCCGAAGGGCATTACTACGTAGCAGTAGTTTGCCCTTGGGGTTATGAACGAGGTCTTTTCTTGGTCGGGTCCATACATCGGGATTTGATTGTATCCCGAGTATGCATCCATGAAGGAGAGGTATCTGTAGCCCGAAGCGGCATCGACTAAGGCGTCGATGTTCGGTAGTGGATATGGATCTTTGGGGCAGGCTTTGTTGAGATCCGTGTAGTCGACGCACATCCTCCATTTTCCATTGGGCTTCTTCACTAGGACCACGTTTGCGAGCCATAGGGGGTACTTTACTTCCCTAATGAACCCTGTATCTAGTAGTGCTTGCACTTGTTCTTCTATTGCTTGCATGCGTTCGGGCCCGAGCTTCCTGCGTCTTTGTTGGACAGGTCGGGATCCCGGGTATACTGATAGCTTATGGCACATCAGGTCGGGGCTTATGCCTGGTATATCGGAGGCTTTCCAGGCGAAGAGGTCGGAATTCTCCCTTAAGAGGGTTGTGAGTTCCTCCTTTAGGCCTGCCTCGAGGTTTGCCCCTATGTTTGTTACTTTCTCGGGTGTGTTCCCGATCTGGATCTTTTCGGTCTCTCCTTCTGGTTGTGGCCGAAGATCTTCTCGGGCTTGGACTCGCCCGAGTTCTATTGTGTTGACCTCTTTCCCTTTTAGGCTCAGGCTTTCGTTGTAGCATCGTCGTGCTAGTTTTTGGTCGCCTTTTAGGGTAGCGATTCCCTTTGCGGTAGGGAACTTCATACAGAGGTGTGGGGTCGAGACTATAGCCGCTAGTCTGTTTAGGGTTGGTCGTCCGATGAGGGCATTGTATGCTGAAGTGACGTCGACTACAATGTAGTCGATGCTTAGTGTTTTGGTTTGCTCGCCTTTTCCAAAGGTAGTGTGTAATGAGATGTATCCCAAGGGGCGGATCGGGGTATCTCCTAGTCCAAACAGGTCAGTGGGATAGGCTTTTAGCTCTTTTTCTTCGAGTCCGAGCTTGTCGAAGGCTGCTTTGAACAGGATATCTGCTGAGCTTCCTTGGTCGATCAGGGTTCGATGTAAGTTGGCGTTGGCTAGGATGATGGTGATCACCATAGGGTCGTCGTGTCCGGGTATTATTCCAAGAGCATCTTCTCGGGTAAATGAGATAGTAGGTAACTCGGGTAAGGGGCTGTCTTCTCGGACATGGTAGACTTCTTTGAGGTGTCTCTTCCGTGAGGATTTGGATGTCCCTCCCCCTGCGAAACCTCCGTTTATCATGTGTATGTGCCTTTCAGGAGTTCGCGGGGTTCGTGTTTGCTCGGCCCGATCTTCGTTATCTCCCCGTCTTCACTTTCTGGTTTCTTCTCCTTTCTCAGCTATGTATCTGTCGAGTTTTCCCTCTCTGGCTAGCTTTTCTATAACATTCTTTAAGTCGTGGCAGTCGTTAGTAGAGTGGCCGTAGAGTCTGTGATATTCGCAGTACTCGGACCGATCTCTTCCTGCTCTCTTGTGCTTCAGAGGTTTGGGTGGTGGGATCTTCTCGGTGTGGCATACTTCTCTGTAGACGTCTACCAGGGAGACTCGGAGGGGAATGTAGCTGTGGTATTTTCGTGGCTTGTCCGAGTTGGATTCTTCTTTCTTTTTCTGTTCCCGATCTCGATCTCGGGGCGGGTAGGTTGACTCCTTCCTGGAAGAGTCTCTCAGCTGGGAGGTTTCTTCCATGTTGATATACTTTCCTGCCCGTTCTTGTACTTCGTATAAGGAAGTCGGGTATCTTTTGGATAGGGATTGGCTAAACGGTCCTTCTTTTAGGCCGTTTGCTAGTCCCATGATGGCTGCTTCCGTGGACAAGTGTTGTATGTCCAGGCAGGCCTTGTTGAATCGCTCCATGTACTCTCTGAGAGTTTCTCGGTTGCCTTGTTTGATCCCGAGTAGGCTGGGGGCATGTTTTGCCTTGTCCTTTTGAATAGAGAACCTTGTTAAGAATTTTTTGGTCAGGTCTTCAAAGCTGGAGATTGATCCTGGCGGCAGGTTGTCGAACCACTTCATGGCTGACTTAGTGAGAGTGGTGGGGAAGGCTTTGCATCGAATCGCGTCGGAGGCGTCGACTAAGTACATTCTGCTTCTGAAATTGCTGAGGTGATGACTTGGATCGGTGGTGCCGTCGTAGAGGTCCATATCTGGTGGTTTGAAGTTTCGCGGTACCTTCTCTTTCATGATCTCTTGTGTGAGGGGATCATGGTTGCTTTCGGGAGTGGTGCCGTGTTCCGTCCTATCTTTTAGGTTGGCCTCTATCTTCCGCAGTTTTTCTTCCAATTCTCTGCGTTTGCGAGCTTCCCTTCTCAGATCCTGTTCAGTTTCCTTCTGCTTCTTTGCGTCCTCTTCGAGTTGTCTCAGCCGGCTTTGTTGTGCCCGAACTGTTTCCAGAATCTCCGAACTTTTTTCTCTTTCGGGATTTTGTGGATCTTTGTCTGGGGGTGATGTCTTTGGGCGATTCTGTTTGTTTCCTCCTGGAGTGCGTGGTGATAGAGGGCTGTCCGGCCGTTCTCCGGTGTCAACTTCCTCTTCTTGTTCTGATGTAGCGTGGTTATTGTTGGGAGGGTCGTCCGCCATGGTAAAGGGATGACTTCCAGGTTCCCCGGCAACGGCGCCAATGTTCCGAGGGTTACCTGAAACGTGTAGCTCGGTCTTCTGGCAAGGCCCGAGGTGGGGGGTCTGTGACCCGAGCTGGTTGTGCTGAACGGCGGGGGTTGTACCTGCAATGACACTCCGATGCTTAAGTTAGCATGGGTCCAAGCAGATATCAAGTAGAATTAGAGTATGAGTTATACCTGGGTGCTCCAGTGTATTTATAGTAGTTGGCTGCGATCATCCCTGGATAAGATATTCTTATCTTATCTTATCTTTTGGGAGATTCATCTCTATCTTTGCGGAACCGCCTTTCCCAGGCCCTTTCGGCCTTTAGGTTTTGGGCTTAGTTCCTTCTGATGGGCATTTCTTTGGCCTGTTTGTCCGAGGTCCGACCTCGAACGTGGGCCTTGGGTCGAGGTCGGGCCTTCTATCAGCATTACCGAGTTTGGAGAGCTCGGTCAGGGTATGAACAGCCCCCAAACTTTGGCACAAACTTTTGGTGCAAAGTTAGCCTCAAAGTTTGCCCCCAAACTTGAAGGCTAACTTGAGAAGTTGAAATTTCTTCCCTGAGCACTCAAAGTTTGCGCCAACGTTAGCCCCCAAACTTGGAGGCTAACGTTGGCATGTTGATTCCTCCCTGGGTAGCCAAAGTTTGCGCTCAAGTTTGGCCCCAAACTTGGAGGCTAACGTTGGCATGTCAATTTCTCACCCAGGGTAACCAAAGTTTGCGCTCAAGTTTGCCCCCAAACTTGGAGGCCAACTTTGGCGCCAATTGTGTTAAAGGAAAGGCCAAAGTTTGCGCTGAAGTTTGCCCCCCAACGTTGGCACCAACTTTGGCACCAGAAAAATGGGCTTGCTGATATAAAAAGTTGGCCTCAAAGTTTGACCCCAAACTTCAACTCAAACTTTGAATCCAACTTTGCAAAAATTCAAATCCGGTTCACATGGTTCACTTGGGTTTCTCTTCAAACTTCAAGAGCAATTAACCAAGGCCTCTTTCAACCCAATTTCACCAAATCAAAAGCCCATCCAAATCCCAAAATCCAAGAATAGAAAGTGTGTAAATAGAAGTTAGTTTGATGTAATTAGGACGGACTTTTTTTCACTGATCCTTATTTTCACTTTTGATTTTTACCTTGGTACTTTCTTTTGAGCTTGGAATTCGGTAACTTCTCTTGGTGACTCCACCAAGATTTTAGAGAATTAGGGAGGAGAATTGATCTCTCTTCTTCCTCGTTCTTACTTGGGTCTTTTTAATTTCCTTGTTTTGAGTTTTGGGTGTGAAGAGTTGAGGAAATTCTGTCTCAACCTCCATTCAAAATCTCTTCAATTTCGTTTCTGCATAATCAAGTTGAATTTCATTTTCTCTACTGCTTCTTCTTCTAATTCTTGTCAATTGCTTTGTCAACTTGGATCTAGGAAGGCAAATAGAGATCTAGGCTCTGCTACCTAGTCTCTTGAGACCTGAGACCCAATTTTACTTTTGGTTCTTCTGTGAACCTCTTCTGCACTTTATTTCCTTCCTGTTTGAATGCTTACTGCTTCTGATTAAATTTTTGCTCTCTTAATTGTTGCAATTTACTTTCTCTCTGTTTAGATTCTGCAATCCCAGTCCTCAAACCCCTTTTATATTCAAGCCATTTATCTTTCTTGCCGTTTAAGTTACTGTAATTTACATTTCTTGCACTTTAAGTTTCAGTCATTTACTTTCTTGTTCTTTAAGATTCAGTCCATTTTACCTTCCTGTTCTTTAATTTACTGCAATTTGCCCTCCCCCCTTTTCATTTACTGTCATTTACTTCCTGTTAAACACAAATCTCTCAACCAATACTTGATTCGCTTGACTAAACCAACCACTAAACTAAAATTGCTCAATCCTTCAATCCCTGTGGGATCGACCTCACTCATGTGAGTTATTATTACTTGATGCGACCCGGTGCACTTGCCGGTGAGTTTTGTGTTGGATCGTTTTCCACACATCAAGTTTTTGGCGCCGTTGCCGGGGATTGAAATAGATTGACAATGATTAAGTGAAGTGGAGGTCTAGATTAAGCACTTTTTCTTTTCTGTTATTCTAATTCTTACTAACACACTAACTGTTTGAATTTTTGCTTAAACTAACCAAAACCTCATTCTAGCAATAGATTGGAGTTTTATTAATTTTCTGGGTCTGTGTGTTTATTGTTGTAAGTTTGTATGTCAGGTATAGGAAGATCTTCCCCTATCATCTCTGAAATTGATCAAAGGACTCTTCGGAGAATAAGAAGAGCTGAAAGAGGGAAAAACGTTATTGGAGAAGAAGAATCTGAGGAGGAATTCCAAGATATGGAAGGAGATACCAATCAACAAGGAGGAGGAGCCAACAATAACCAACGGAGAAGAGTCTTGGCTTCATACACATTTGCAAATGCCAAGCATTGTGGGAGTAGCATTCTTCCTCCCAATGTCAATGCAAACAACTTTGAACTCAAGCCACAACTCATCACTCTGGTTCAAAACAATTGTTCTTTTGGAGGAGGGCCTTTGGAGGATCCAAATCAACATCTGTCTACATTTTTGAGAATCTGTGACACAGTGAAAACAAATGGTGTACCTCCTGATAGCTATAAGTTGCTACTCTTCCCATTCTCTCTCAGAGACAAAGCCACTCAATGGCTAGAGACCTTTCCAAAAGAAAGCATCAACACTTGGGATGACTTGGTGAGCAAGTTCCTTGCCAAATTCTATCCCCATCAAAGAGTCCTAAGGTTGAAGACAGAGGTTCAAACATTCACTCAATTGGAGGCCGAGAGCTTATATGAAGCATGGGAAAGATATAAGGCTCTATTGAGGAAATGTCCCCCAGAAATGTTCACTGAATGGGATAAGTTACAAAACTTCTATGAAGGACTCACTCTTAAAGCTCAAGAAGCTCTTGATCACTCTGCAGGAGGATCCTTGCAACTCATGAAGACCACAGAGGAAGCTCGAAACCTCATTGATATGGTGGCCAACAACCAATATTTCTTTGCTCATCAAAGACAACGCCAACCATCACAAAGAAGAGGAGTAATGGAGTTGGAAGGAGTTGATTCAATCTTAGCTCAAAACAAGATGATGCAGCAGCAGATTCAACAACAATTTGAGCAAATGGCTAAGAGAATTGATGGCTTGCAAGTGGCAGCAGTGAGCACCACAAGCCAATCTCCAACCACATGGGTGCAAAGTGAAGAAACTCAAGAAGAGCAACAGCAAGAGCAAGTTCAATACATGCACAACCAAAATCCTGGAACAAATGAAGTCTATGGTGATACTTACAATCCATCTTGGAAGAATCATCCCAACCTCAGATGGAGAGACAACCATAATCAAAACCAACAACCATGGCAAAGAAACACAGGCCAAAACAATTGGAAAAACACAAACCATAACCCCCAGCCGAACACTAACCAAAATACATACAGAAAACCACAAAACAACTATCCAAATTCTAACCAATACCTACCCAATAACCAACCAACTAACCAACACACTTATCATCATTCATCAACACCCCAAAATCAACCCATCTCACAAGACTCACAGAGGATCACTAATCTAGAGTTGCTCATGGAGAAACTAATGAAGAACCAAGAATTAACAACAAAGAACCAAGAAGCCTCCATGAAGAACCTAGAGAGGCAGATTGGACAAATCTCCAAGAAGATTTCTGTTGAAAAACCATCGAGTTCACTACCTAGTGACACCATTCCCAACCCAAAGGAAGAATGCAAGGTCGTGCAATTAAGAAGTGGAAAAGTATTGACAGATGGTAACCGAGGAGCAACCAAGCAGAATGACACTGAGCCAACAAAGAATGATGAAGCCATCAACAAAGACATGATAAGCAAGAATGCTCCAGAAAAACTCATAGAGGAAGACAACAAACCACAGAATTTGAAGAAAGGAAAGAAGATCTTGGAGGAACCAGTTCCAAAACAACATCAAGTGGAGAAGAGCTCAACACCACCACTGCCTTATCCACAGAGATTTCACAGAGATTTCGCAAAAACTTGATGTGTGGAAAATGATCCAACACAAAACTCACCGGCAAGTGTACCGGGTCGCATCAAGTAATAATAACTCACATGAGTGAGGTCGATCCCACAGGGATTGAAGGATTGAGCAATTTTAGTTTAGTGGTTGGTTTAGTCAAGCGAATCAAGTATTGGTTGAGAGATTTGTGTTTAACAGGAAGTAAATGACAGTAAATGAAAAGGGGGGAGGGCAAATTGCAGTAAATTAAAGAACAGGAAGGTAAAATGGACTGAATCTTAAAGAACAAGAAAGTAAATGACTGAAACTTAAAGTGCAAGAAATGTAAATTACAGTAACTTAAACGGCAAGAAAGATAAATGGCTTGAATATAAAAGGGGTTTGAGGACTGGGATTGCAGAATCTAAACAAAGAGAAAGTAAATTGCAACAATTAAGAGAGCAAAAATTTAATCAGAAGCAGTAAGCATTCAAACAGGAAGGAAATAAAGTGCAGAAGAGGTTCACAGAAGAACCAAAAGTAAAATTGGGTCTCAGGTCTCAAGAGACTAGGTAGCAGAGCCTAGATCTCTATTTGCCTTCCTAGATCCAAGTTGACAAAGCAATTGACAAGAATTAGAAGAAGAAGCAGTAGAGAAAATGAAATTCAACTTGATTATGCAGAAACGAAATTGAAGAGATTTTGAATGGAGGTTGAGACAGAATTTCCTCAACTCTTCACACCCAAAACTCAAAACAAGGAAATTAAAAAGACCCAAGTAAGAACGAGGAAGAAGAGAGATCAATTCTCCTCCCTAATTCTCTAAAATCTTGGTGGAGTCACCAAGAGAAGTTACCGAATTCCAAGCTCAAAAGAAAGTACCAAGGTAAAAATCAAAAGTGAAAATAAGGATCAGTGAAAAAAAGTCCGTCCTAATTACATCAAACTAACTTCTATTTATACACTTTCTATTCTTGGATTTTGGGATTTGGATGGGCTTTTGATTTGGTGAAATTGGGTTGAAAGAGGCCTTGGTTAATTGCTCTTGAAGTTTGAAGAGAAACCCAAGTGAACCATGTGAACCGGATTTGAATTTTTGCAAAGTTGGATTCAAAGTTTGAGTTGAAGTTTGGGGTCAAACTTTGAGGCCAACTTTTTATATCAGCAAGCCCATTTTTCTGGTGCCAAAGTTGGTGCCAACGTTGGGGGGCAAACTTCAGCGCAAACTTTGGCCTTTCCTTTAACACAATTGGCGCCAAAGTTGGCCTCCAAGTTTGGGGGCAAACTTGAGCGCAAACTTTGGTTACCCTGGGTGAGAAATTGACATGCCAACGTTAGCCTCCAAGTTTGGGGGCAAACTTGAGCGCAAACTTTGGCTACCCAGGGAGGAATCAACATGCCAACGTTAGCCTCCAAGTTTGGGGGCTAACGTTGGCGCAAACTTTGAGTGCTCAGGGAAGAAATTTCAACTTCTCAAGTTAGCCTTCAAGTTTGGGGGCAAACTTTGAGGCTAACTTTGCACCAAAAGTTTGTGCCAAAGTTTGGGGGCTAACTTCAACTCCAACTTTATGTTTCTTGGTTCAATTTCACTTGTTTCATTGCTCCCTCTTTGCTTCTAGCCGTTCCTTCTTTCTTCCACTTTTCTCCAAGCTTTCTTCACCTATCATTAATCAACCAAACACATCAAAGCTATGCCCAAAATCATAAGATATTCAATTTATCATAATATGCAACAATTATAGCTTAAAACCTCATGAATTTGCATTAATTCACATATGGTTGATTGATTTAGAGAAGTTATGCATTTTCACTCCAAATCACTTACTTAGGATACAAGAAAGTGCATAAATGCTATCGAAACAAGTGAAATTAGCTTGAAAAATAGGTATATGATGACTTGTCATCACAACACCAAACTTAAATCTTGCTTGTCCCCAAGCAAGCATCAAAACTAAGAGTACATGAAATGAATTAATAAGAGGATATTATCCTTATTATGCAGATAGCAGAACTTGATCCATGGGGTATTTATGCAGACAATGACAACTCAAGTTATTGTTCCTGTTACATAATACATATCTTTCTTCAAAAGCTTGCTAAACTTGCTGTTATAAGACTCACTTTTTGACTTACTCCCTTGCTAACTCTTCTTGGCTTATAATGCTTTAACAAGCTTATTATTCTTTTAGAGGTTGGGTGTCAAATGCTGCAGCATAGCCTTTGGCTTTATTTTCTTTTCTTTTGCTCAACATCTTTCCACCACAGACACATGGCTCATTAATTCTTCCTAGGATCATTGATGCCCAGCATCTCTTTGGATAACTAAATGTTTTGTATCTAAGTTGCTCTTTATTGTGGATTTTCAATTGGCCATCCCAAATCAGTTGATCTAAGTGACCGGGTTTTAAAATACCCCTTAGAATTTACTCATCCAAGCAGATCTTAGTACAAGAACACCACAGGCATATGTCCTAAGGTCCAAGCTATTGGTGTCCAACCTTTATTCTTTGTTTTTCTTGCCATTTTGGCTTTTTCGTTCTCTTTTCTTTCTGTTTTTATTACCAAGGGTTGTTTCATTCTTGATAAGAGCTTTTATAACAGCAAGCTAACTCTCACTTGAATGAGAATGATAATATGCAACAATTATTTCATGAGTTATACATTTAATCAAACACATGTACCACCACCAACTTCCATTCATGCTTATGCAACATTGGATATTTTACTTTTCAATTCAAACCAAACTCTTTTATTCAAGCATATGGGAAACAAAACAATTTTCAAGCTAAGTGATGGATACAAGCATTATGCAGATTTAGCATTTTTAACAAGCTATTTCACTTGCAGCTAGACGAACACTTTAGCAAGACATACAATGGTTCCCATGTTCAAAACAACACACAGCAGCAAAGATTAAGTTCAGATACAACCTTTGAAGTTGCAGCCCTTTGATTCTTCCTTCTGTTGTGTTCTCTTTGAGTTAAAATGCATAGTGTCTTCAAATGTTGGCTCATATCCTGCATAGTTCTCAAAGTTGCTTGCTTCTCAAGCCCTTAGTTATATGGTTAGTGTGCATAAACTGAGTGTGATTTCAGGATTTGTTTTGGTGTGTGAACACCAAACTTAATTGTTTTGCCACTGTCTCAGATGTAACAAGTTAACCATATTTGAAACCATGTATCCTTGCTAAAGTTTAATGGAATTAGAGCTAGAAAATAATTCAACAGTTGAATAATGTGGTTGATTGCTTGGAGCTAGAATCATGCAAGAGGTGAGAATGTGTTTTTAACTGATATTTTTGGTGGAACACCAAACTTAGAAGTTTTCATTCTCCCTCAAATTGTTTTGGTGTGCAACACCAAACTTAGCTCCTTGCAATGCATACCAGTTATTCAACATTTTTATTGAAAAGCTATGAAAAGACAACTACCTCAGGTTGGGTTGCCTCCCAACAAGCGCTCTTTTATTGTCACTAGCTTGACATCTTCTGTTTTTGCTTCAAGGAGGATTTAGGCTCTGGGCCTTTGTTTCCTTGTTCCATTGCCCTCCTAGGTACAGTTTTGCTCTATGACCATTTGCTGTAAACCGATTCTTTGTTGCTTCATCTAGCAATTCAATACTCCCATAAGGGAAAACCTTAGTCACCAAGTATGGACCAGTCCACTTAGACTTAAGCTTGCCAGGGAATATCTTGAGCCGAGAGTTATACAGAGAACTTGTTGTCCAGGTTTGAACTCTTTCTTCAAAATCTTCCTGTCATGCCATCTCTTAGCTTTTTCCTTGCATATCTTGGTATTTTCATAAGCTTCTAGCCTAAACTCATCTAGCTCATTCAGTTGCAATAATCTTTTCTCTCCTGCTGCTTCAGAATCCAGATTTAGAAGTTTGGTAGCCCAAAAGGCTTTGTGCTCAAGCTCTACAGGGAGATGACAAGATTTGCCATATAGCAATTGAAATGGGGACTTCCCAATAGAAGTTTTGAAAGCTGTTCGGTATGCCCAAAGTGCATCTTCCAACTTCCTAGCCCAATCCTTTCTTGTGCTACCAACTGTCTTTTATAGGATCTTCTTCAGTTCCCTGTTTGCTAACTCTGCCTGCCCATTAGTTTGGGGATGATATGGTGTGGCTACCTTATGAATAACTCCATATTTGTGGAGAAGTTTCTCCATTTGTTTATTACAAAAATGGCCACCACCATCACTGATGAGACCCTTGGGCACTCCATATCTAGTAAAGATGTGCTTCTTTAGGAATTGAAGTACAATTTGTGCATCACAGGTGGTTGTGGCTATGGCTTCCACCCATTTTGACACATACTCCACTGCTACCAAGATATATCTGAATGAATAAGAGGGGGGAAAGGGTCCCATGAAATCAATGCCCCATAGATCAAACAATTCTACTTCCAAAATGAAGTTCTGTGGCATCTCGTTCCTTTTTGTTAATCCTCCTGCTCTTTGGCATTCATTGCATTGGTGGACAAACTCCCTGACATCTTTGAAGATGGTTGGCCAATAGAACCCACTTTGTAGTATCTTTGCTGCTGTTCTTTCTGGACCAAAGTGTCCGCCGTACGCAGAGCCATGGCAATACCATAATATATCTTGCATTTCACTCTCAGGGACACATCTTCTAATTATTCCATCAGAACATCTTTTGAACAAGTAAGGTTCATCCCACAAGAACCTCTTTGCTTCATTGATTAGCTTCTTCACTTGTTGCTTAGTGAATTCTTGAGGTATCTTCCTCCCCACTTTGTAATTAGCTATATCAGCAAACCATGGTGTTTGTTGAACCAGCATAAGATGTTCATCTGGGAAGCTTTCATTCACAGGCAATGAAGCCTTTTGAATTGTTTCTGGTGGCAGCCTTGACAAATGATCAGCAACTAGATTTTCAGTGCCTTTCCTGTCCCTTACCTCAATGTCAAATTCTTGTAAGAGTAGAATCCACCTGATGAGTCTTGGTTTAGCATCCTGTTTTGACATCAAATACTTGAGAGCAGCATGATCAGTATAAACCACAATCTTAGATCCTATCAAGTACGATCTAAACTTATCAAATGCATAGACTACAGCTAACAACTCCTTCTCTGTTGTAGTGTAATTTTTTTGAGCTTCATTCAATACTTTACTTGCATAATATATGACATGATGCAAGTTTCCCTTCTTCTGTCCGAGTACAGCACCAATTGCAATTTCACTTGCATCACACATGAGTTCAAATGGTAAGTTCCAATCTGGAGGTGTGATAATTGGTGCTGTTGTAAGTTTCTGTTTTAAAGTTTCAAAGGCATGCTGGCACTCTTTATCAAAAACAAAAGGTTGATCAATCATCAAAAGATTACTCAAAGGTTTGGCTATTTTAGAAAAATCTTTGATAAACCTTCTATAAAAACCTGCATGCCCCAAGAAACTTCTAACAGATTTCACATTAGTTGGTGGAGGGAGTTTTTCTATTATTTCCACCTTCGCCTTGTCAACCTCTATTCCTCTTCTTGAAACCTTATGACCAAGAACAATCCCCTCAGGTACCATGAAATGGCACTTCTCCCAGTTCAAAACCAAATTAGTTTCTTGGCATCGTTTCAAGACAAGAGTTAGATGGTTTAAGCAAGTATTGAAATTATCACCAAAAACAGAGAAGTCATCCATAAAAACTTCTAAAAATTTTTCAACCATATCTGAGAAAATGGAAAGCATACACCTTTGAAAAGTGGCTGGGGCATTGCATAATCCAAATGGCATTCTTCTATAAGCAAAAACTCCAACTGGGCATGTGAATGAAGTCTTTTCTTGATCTTTTGGATCCACCACTATCTGATTATACCCCGAATATCCATCCAAGAAACAATAATAAGCATGGCCAGCCAACCTTTCAAGCATTTGGTCAATAAAAGGAAGTGGGAAATGATCTTTGCGTGTGGCATCATTCAATCTTCTATAGTCAATACACATCCTCCACCCTGTCACAGTTCTGGTGGGAATGAGTTCATTCCTTTCATTGACAATGACTGTCATCCCACCTTTCTTTGGTACCACTTGAACTGGGCTTACCCATGAGCTATCGGAGATAGGATATATAATTCCTGCATTCCATAATTTCATCACTTCCTTCTGGACGACCTCCTTCATTGCAGGGTTGAGTCTTCTCTGAGGTTGAATCACTGCTTTGGAATTGTTTTCCAAAAGAATCTTATGCATGCATACTGTAGGGCTGATGCCTTTCAGGTCATCAATGGTCCAACCTAAGGCATCCTTGTGAGCTCTGAGAACATCGAGAAGCTCTCCTTCTTCTTTCTTTGTTAAGGACGAATTGATGATCACCGGGAGGCTTTCTGAAGTGCCAAGAAATGCATATTTGAGATGAGAAGGTAATGGCTTCAATTCTTGCTTTTGCACCTCTTCTTTCTTGCTTGGTTTCTCCTCTTTGCTTATGAAAGCCTCAGCCACATGTTCCTCTATTGTTTCTTGATTGTCTTTTTCTTGCTCATGTTGGTCAATGTCTAACATTTCTTCCACCAGGCTCTCTATCATATCCACCCTCAAATGATCTTCCTGCTCTGGAGGGTGTTGCATTGACTTGAAAACATTGATGATCATTTGCTCATTGTGTACTCTAAAAATCATTTCCCCTTTTTCCACATCTATAATGGCTCTTGCAGTTGCTAGAAATGGTCTGCCCAAGATGATGGAATTGTTGCCTTCCTCATCAGTATCTAGAATTACAAAGTCCGCAGGGAAGATAAATTTTCCAACCTTAACCAGCAAATTTTCCACAATGCCATTCGGTGTCTTGATTGATCTGTCTGCCATGACTAGTGACATCCTGGTGGGTTTGAGTTCTTCTATGGCAAGCTTCTTCATCATGGACAAGGGCATTAAGTTGATACTAGCTCCAAGATCACAAAGAGCTTTGTCCAAGGATAGTTTGCCTATAGTGCATGGCACTACAAAACTCCCTGGATCCTTAAGCTTTGGTGGAATTCCTTTTTGGAGCACGGCGCTACATTCTTCACTTAGCATCACTGTTTCCTTTTCATTCCAATCTCTTTTCTTTTTGATGAGCTCCTTTAAGAACTTGGCATACAAAGGCATTTGTTCCAAAGCTTCAGCTAAAGGTATGTTGATCTCCAACTTCTTGAAAGTCTCAAGAAATTTGTGGAAATGCTGATCCTTTGTCTCTTTGTGAAATCTCTGTGGATAAGGCAGTGGTGGTGTTGAGCTCTTCTCCACTTGATGTTGTTTTGGAATTGGTTCCTCCAAGATCTTCTTTCCTTTCTTCAAATTCTGTGGTTTGTTGTCTTCCTCTGTGAGTTTTTCTGGAGCATTCTTGCTTATCATGTCTTTGTTGATGGCTTCATCATTCTTTGTTGGCTCAGTGTCATTCTGCTTGGTTGCTCCTCGGTTACCATCTGTCAATACTTTTCTACTTCTTAGTTGCACGACCTTGCATTCTTCCTTTGGGTTGGGAATGGTGTCACTAGGTAGTGAACTCGATGGTTTTTCAACAGAAATCTTCTTGGAGATTTGTCCAATCTGCCTCTCTAGGTTCTTCATGGAGGCTTCTTGGTTCTTTGTTGTTAATTCTTGGTTCTTCATTAGTTTCTACATGAGCAACTCTAGATTAGTGATCCTCTGTGAGTCTTGTGAGATGGGTTGATTTTGGGGTGTTGATGAATGATGATAAGTGTGTTGGTTAGTTGGTTGGTTATTGGGTAGGTATTGGTTAGAATTTGGATAGTTGTTTTGTGGTTTTCTGTATGTATTTTGGTTAGTGTTCGGCTGGGGGTTATGGTTTGTGTTTTTCCAATTGTTCTGGCCTGTGTTTCTTTGCCATGGTTGTTGGTTTTGATTATGGTTGTCTCCCCATCTGAGGTTGGGATGATTCTTCCAAGATGGATTGTAAGTATCACCATAGACTTCATTTGTTCCAGGATTTTGGTTGTGCATGTATTGAACTTGCTCTTGCTGTTGCTCTTCTTGAGTTTCTTCACTTTGCACCCATGTGGTTGGAGATTGGCTTGTGGTGCTCACTGCTGCCACTTGCAAGCCATCAATTCTCTTAGCCATTTGCTCAAATTGTTGTTGAATCTGCTGCTGCATCATCTTGTTTTGAGCTAAGATTGAATCAACTCCTTCCAACTCCATTACTCCTCTTCTTTGTGATGGTTGGCGTTGTCTTTGATGAGCAAAGAAATATTGGTTGTTGGCCACCATATCAATGAGGTTTCGAGCTTCCTCTGTGGTCTTCATGAGTTGCAAGGATCCTCCTGCAGAGTGATCAAGAGCTTCTTGAGCTTTAAGAGTGAGTCCTTCATAGAAGTTTTGTAACTTATCCCATTCAGTGAACATTTCTGGGGGACATTTCCTCAATAGAGCCTCATATCTTTCCCATGCTTCATATAAGCTCTCGGCCTCCAATTGAGTGAATGTTTGAACCTCTGTCTTCAACCTTAGGACTCTTTGAGGGGGATAGAATTTGGCAAGGAACTTGCTCACCAAGTCATCCCAAGTGTTGATGCTTTCTTTTGGAAAGGTCTCTAGCCATTGAGTGGCTTTGTATCTGAGAGAGAATGGGAAGAGTAGCAACTTATAGCTATCAGGAGGTACACCATTTGTTTTCACTGTGTCACAGATTCTCAAAAATGTAGACAGATGTTGATTTGGATCCTCCAAAGGCCCTCCTCCAAAAGAACAATTGTTTTGAACCAGAGTGATGAGTTGTGGCTTAAGTTCAAAGTTGTTTGCATTGACATTGGGAGGAAGAATGCTACTCCCACAATGCTTGGCATTTGCAAATGTGTATGAAGCCAAGACTCTTCTCTGTTGGTTATTGTTGGCTCCTCCTCCTGGTTGATTGGTATCTCCTTCCATATCTTGGAATTCCTCCTCAGATTCTTCTTCTCCAATAACGTTTTTCCCTCTTTCAGCTCTTCTTATTCTCCGAAGAGTCCTTTGATCAATTTCAGAGATGATAGGGGAAGATCTTCCTATACCTGACATACAAACTTACAACAATAAACACACAGACCCAGAAAATTAATAAAACTCCAATCTATTGCTAGAATGAGGTTTTGGTTAGTTTAAGCAAAAATTCAAACAGTTAGTGTGTTAGTAAGAATTAGAATAACAGAAAAGAAAAAGTGCTTAATCTAGACCTCCACTTCACTTAATCATTGTCAATCTATTTCAATCCCCGGCAACGGCGCAAAAAACTTGATGTGTTGGATCGTTTTCCACACATCACGCATATGCACAACGTCCCGTGCACACGCACAAGAAGAAAATCAGCATGTGTGCGTTTGTTTAAGGATGTCCATTCTACATTGTTTAAGGATTGTTAATTAATTTGGTTTTCCTTGACTCTAAGTGACCCATAAATAGTGTTGACTTAGGACTTAGGGATTGAGATTAATTATGCCTAGTTGACTCATCCTCGATGTAGGATTGACTAATTGGGATTAATCCACACACAATTACCATGTTTGTGGTCCACAACTATGATAGTAAGCCTTAGTTACCCAATTCTCACCAAGAGCTCTTTTTACGATTTAGATTCCATTTTCATTGCTTTCTGATGAGCGGATAATTTATACGCTTTTTGGCATTGTTTTTAGGTAGTTTTTAGTAAGTTCAAGCTACTTTTAGGGATGTTTTCATTAGTTTTTATGTTAAATTCACATTTCTGGACTTTACTATGAGTTTGTGTGTTTTTCTGTGATTTCAGTTAATTTCTGGCTGAAATTGAGGGACTTGAGCAAAACTCTGATAGGAGGCTGACAAAGGACTGCTGATGCTGTTGGAATCTGACCTCCCTGCACTCGAAATGGATTTTCTGGAGCTACAGAACTTCAATTGGCGCGCTCTCAACGGGTTTGGAAAGTAGACATTCAGAGCTTTCCAGAAATATATAATAGTCCATACTTTATTCGGAAATTGACGACGTAACTTGGCGTTGAACGCCAAGTACATGCTGCTGTCTGGAGTTAAACGCCAGAAAAACGTCATGATCCGGAGTTGAACGCCCAAAACACGTCATAACTCGGAGTTCAACTCCAAGAGAAGCCTCAGCTCGTGGATTGATCAAGCTCAGCCCAAGCATACACCAAGTGGGCCCCGGAAGTGGATTTATGCATCAATTACTTACTCATGTAAACCCTAGGAGCTAGTTTATTATAAATAGAACATTTAACTATTGTATTAGACATCTTTGGTCTCAGTTTTGTTTTATTCTTCATCCTAAGAGGCTATTGATCACCTTTTTGGGGGCTGGCCATTCGGCCATGCCTGAACCTTTCACTTATGTATTTTCAACGGTGGAGTTTCTGCACACCATAGATTAAGGGTGTGGAGCTCTGCTGTACCTCAAATTTCAATACAATTACTATTACTTTTTATTCAATTCTCTCTTATTCTTATTCCAAGATATTCATTCGCACCCAAGAACATGATGAATGTGATGATTATGTGACGCTCATCATCATTCTCACCTATGAACGCGCGTGATTGACAACCACCTCCGTTCTACATGCAACCGAGCTTGAATGTGTATCTCTTAGATTCCCCAACAGAATCTTCGTGGTATAAGCTAGATAGATGGCGGTATTCATAAGGATCTGGAAAGTCTAACCTTGTCTGTGGTATTCCGAGTAGGATCCTGGGAATCCAGAAAGTCTAACCTTGTCTGTGGTATTCCGAGTAGGATTCCGGTAATGAATGACTGTGACGTGCTTCAGACTCGCAAGTGCTGGGCGTTAGTGACAGACGCAAAAGAATCAAGGGATTCTATTCCAGCAGGAGCGGGAACCAACCAGTGATTAGCCGTGCTGTGACAGAGCGCGTGAGCGTAGTTTTCACTGCGAGGATAGGATGTAGCCTTCGGCCAGTGTGATGCCTCCAGATGATTAGCCATGCGAGTGACAGCGCAGAGGACCATTTTCCAGAGAGGATACAAAGTAGCCATCGTCGAACGGTGAACCCCTATACACAGCTTGCCATGGAAAGGAGTAAGAAGAATTGAGTTGAAGCAATAGGAAAGTAGGCGTTCTTGAGCCATACAGTATCTCCATTCGCTTATCTGAAATTCCCACCAATGAATCTGCATAAGTATTCTATCCCTTTTATTATTTCTATTTTATTATTAATTTTCAAAACCATAAACCAATTTAATCTGCCTAACTGAGATTTACAAGGTGACTATAGCTTGCTTCATACCAACAATCTCTGTGGGATCGACCCTTACTCACGTAAGGTTTATTACTTGGACGACCCAGTACACTTGATGGTTAGTTGAACGGAGTTGTGAATTCAACCGGTGCCATAATAATGATTTCATACAAGTACAAAAGAATATGGATCACAATTTCGTCCACCAAGTTTTTGGCGCCGTTGCCGGGGATTGTTCGAGTATGGACAACTGACGGTTCATCTTGTTGCTCAGATTAGGGAATTTTCTTTTCAAAAATCTTTTTCAAAATTTTTCTTTTCTTTTTCGTTTTTCTAAAAAAATATTTTCGAAAAAAAAATAATAAAAATCCAAAAAAATAATAAAATCATAAAAATAAAAAATATTTTGTGTTTCTTGTTTGAGTCTTGAGTCAATTTTTAAGTTTGGTGTCTATTGCATGCTTTAAAATTTTTCTTGCATTTTTTTCGAAAATTCCATGCATTCATAGTGTTCTTCATGATCTTCAAGTTGTTCTTGATAAGTCTTCTTGTTTGATCTTGATGTTTTCTTGTTTTGTGTCTTTTCTTGTTTTTCATGTGCATCTTTGCATTCATATTTTCCAAGCATTAAAAATTTCTAAGTTTGGTGTCTTGCATGTTTTCTTTGCATCAAAAATTTTTTAAAATTATGTTCTTGATGTTCATCATGATCTTCAAAGTGTTCTTGGTGTTCATCTTGACATTCATAGCATTCTTGCATGCATTCATTGTTTTGATTTAAAAATTTCATGGTTTGAGTATTTTCGTTGTTTTTCTCTCTCATAATTAAAAATTAAAAAATTAAAAAAATATCTTTTCCTTATTTCCCTCCAATTTTCGAAATTTTGGGTTGACTTGGTCAAAAATTTTTAAAATTAGTTGTTTCTTACAAGTCAAGTCAAAATTTCAATTTTAAAAATCTTATCTTTTCAAAATCTTTTTCAAAAATCATATCTTTTCCAATTTTTCCTCTTTTTCGAAAATTTCAAAAATCTTTTCCAAAATATTTTCAAAATCTTTTCCTTATCTTTTATATCATATTTTCAAAAATATGCTAACAATTAATGTGATTGATTCAAAAATTTGAAGTTTGTTACTTTCTTGTTAAGAAAGGTTCAATCTTTAAATTATAGATATTTATCTTGTAGTTTCTTGTTAGTTAAGTCATTTTAAAAATTAAATCTTTTTCAAAATATCTTTTTATTAAAATTTTTATCTTATCTTCTTATCTTATCCTTCTCAAAACTTTATCTTTTTCAAAATTTGATTTCAAAATATCTTATCTAACTTCTTATCTTCTTATCTTTTTAAAATTTAATTTCAATATCTTTTTCAATCAACTAACTAACTTTTTGTTTGTTTCTTATCTTTTTCAAAACCACCTAACTACTTTTCTCTCTCTAATTTTCGAAAATACCTCTTCCTTTTTCAAAAATTCTTTTTAATTAATTAATTGTTTTAAATTTTAATTTTAATTACAATTTATCTCTAATTTTCGAAAATCACTAACCCCTTTTTAAAATTATTTTCGAAATTCTCTTTCTCTTTTCTTCTTCTATTTAATTATTTGTTTACTAACACTTCTCTTCACCTCTCTTCATCTAAAAATCCGAATTCTTCTTCATTCTTCTACTCCCTTCTTTTTCTACTAACATAAAGGAATCTCTATACTGTGACATAGAGGATTCCTCTTTCTTTTCTTGTTTTCTTCTCTTTCATATGAGCAGGAACAGGGACAAAGGCACTCTTGTTGAAATTGATCCAGAACCTGAAAGGACTTTGAAAAGAAAATTAAGAGAAGCTAAATTACAACAATCCAGAAACAACCTTTCAGAAATTTTCGAACAAGAGAAGGAGATGGCAGCCGAAAATAATAATAATGCAAGGAGAATTCTTGGTGACTTCACAAAGCCAACGTCCAAGTTTGATGGAAGAAGCATCTCCATTCCTGCCATTGGAGCCAACAACTTTGAGCTGAAACCTCAGCTAGTTGCCTTAATGCAACAAAACTGCAAGTTTTATGGACTTCCATCTGAAGACCCTTATCAGTTTTTAACTGAGTTCTTGCAGATCTGTGAGACTGTAAAGACGAATGGAGTTGATCCTGAAGTCTACAGACTCATGCTTTTCCCTTTTGCTGTAAGAGATAGAGCTAGAATATGGTTGGATTCACAACCCAAGGATAGCCTGGACTCATGGGATAAGCTGGTTACAGCCTTCTTGGATAAATTCTTTCCTCCTCAAAAGCTGAGCAAGTTGAGAGTGGATGTTCAAACCTTCAAACAAAAAGATGGTGAATCCCTCTATGAAGCTTGGGAAAGATACAAGCAGCTGACCAAAAGATGTCCATCTGACATGTTTTCAGAATGGACCATATTAGATATATTTTATTATGGTCTCTCTGAATATTCGAAAATGTCATTGGACCATTCTGCAGGTGGATCCATTCACCTGAAGAAAATGCTTGAAGAAGCTCAAGATCTCATTGACATGGTTGCAAATAACCAGTTCATGTACACTTCTGAGAGGAATTCCGTGAACAATGGGATACCTCAGAAGAAAGGAGTTCTTGAAATTGATACTCTGAATGCCATATTGGCTCAGAACAAAGTGTTGACTCAACAGGTCAACATGATCTCTCAAAATCTGAATGGATGGCAACATGCATCCAACAGTACTAGAGAGGCAGCTTCTGAAGAAGCTTATGATCCTGAGAACCCTGCCATGGCAGAGGTTAATTACATGGGTGAACCTTATGAAAACACCTATAACTCATCATGGAGAAATCATCCAAATTTCTCATGGAAGGATCAACAAAAGCCTCAACAAGGCTTTAACAATGGTGGACGCAACAGGCTGAACAATAGCAAGCCATAACCATCATCTTCTCAGCAACAGATGATGACAAGTCATCATATACCCATTTTTCAAGCTAATTTCACTTGTTTTGTTAGCATTTATGCACTTTCTTGCATCCTAAGTAAGTGATTTGGAGTGAAAATGCATAACTTCTCTAAATCAAGCAACCACCATGAATTTAATGTTAATCATTGAGGTTTGAGCTCATTTTAATTGAATTTTAATTGATTTATAAGCCTCTTGAATTTAGTGATACTTTGAGTGGTTGTTTGGTTTATTTTAGGTGAAGAAAAGAAAAGAAAATGAAAAGCGTGGCCTAAGAAGCGTGACGCAAGAAAAGGAAAGCGTGGCCAAAGAGGAAAGAAGCGTGCCGCATTGAGGTGGGGGAAGCAACATTGCCCTCCACAAGGGCAGAATGCCCTCTAGGAGGGCAACATTAGGTGACCAAACAAGAAAAGGCAACCTTGCCCTGCCCACTCCAAGGGCAGAGCACAAAATGGTGCCTTGGAGCCAAGAGAAGAGAACATTGCCCTGCCCTTGTGGAGGGCAGGATCGGGCTCCATGAGGAAGAAAATCAAGGTAAAAATATCAACTATGCAAGCCACAAGGTTCGAACAAAGAACCATGAGGAAGCCAAGCTCTAAGACCCACTAGCGTGCCAAGAAATCAAAAGAAAAAGTAGCGTGTTTGCAAGCCACCAGGTTCGAACACGGGCCATGAAGATTGGGAACCTTGCCCTGCCCTTGGCGCGGGCAGGGCAGCATTTGAAATGGTGCATGGACTTGGCGCACCAAGAAGCAAAACGCGCGCACCAAATTTCCTTGGCAGCACCAACCGCGCGCACCAACATCCCCTGGCAGCACCAAACCGTTCCTGCCCTGCCCTTGGCGCGGGCAGGGCAGCGTTTGGCATTCCTGGCGCATCACGCTCGTCCCGCGCGCACCAAATTTCTTCCTTTGCGCACCAAACTCGCGCCAGACGCACCATGGCCGCACCAAGCTTCATTTTTTCTGCCCTGCCCTCCACAAGGGCAGGGCAGCCTCCTGGGAGTGAATCTAATGGGCCGAAAAATCAAATTAAATTCCCATTTTAATTCATTTCTTCACAAAATCAAAAGCCCATCCAAATCCCAAAATCCAAGAATAGAAAGTGTATAAATAGTAGTTAGTTTGATGTAATTAGGACCTTTGGCCAATTTCACTTTGACCTTTACTTTTGAATTTTCACTTTGAGTTTTCCTTTGGAGATTTCTGAGAATTGGGGAGGGAATTGATCTCTCTTCTCCCTCATTCTTGCCTTAGCAGTTTTACTCTTCTGTTTCTGAGTATTGGGTGTGTGAAATTGGGGAAATTCTGTCCCAATTCCTATTCAAGCTCTTTGCACTTTGTTTTCTGCATAATTCAATTCAAATTCTGTTCATCTATTACTTCTTCTTTAATTTTCTGTCAATCGCTTTGTTTACTTGGATCTAGGAAGGCAAATAGAGATCTAGGCCCTGCTACCTAGTCTCTTGAGACCTGAGACCCAAATTTTACTTGGTTCCTCTTGGAACCTCTGCTGCATTTAATTTCTTTGCTGTTTAAATTACCATTGCTCCTAATTCAAATTCTGCTACCTTAATTGTTGCACTTTACTTCCTCTTTGTTTAGATCTTGCAATCCCATTCCTCAGTTCCCTTTTATATTCAAGCCATTTATCTTTCTTGCCATTTAAGTTACTGCAATTTAAGTTTCTTGCACTTTAAGTTTCAGTCATTTACTTTCTTGCTCTTTAAGATTCTGCAAATTTACAATTCTGTTCTTCAATTTACTGCACTTTTCCCTTCCCCCTTTACATTTACTGTCATTTACTTTCTGTTAAACACAAATCACTCAACCAAAATTTGATTCGCTTGACTAAATCACCCACTAAACTAAAATTGCTCAATCCTTCAATCCCTGTGGGATCGACCTCACTCATGTGAGTTATTATTACTTGATGCGACCCGGTACACTTGCCGGTGAGTTTTGTGTTGGATCGTTTTCCACACATCAAGTTTTTGGCGCCGTTGCCGGGGATTAAAATAGATTGACAATGATTAAGTGAAGTGGAGGTCTAGATTAAGCACTTTTTCTTTTCTGTTATTCTAACTCTCACTAACACAGTAACTGTTTGAACTTTTGCTTAAACTAACTAAAACTTCATTCTAAGATTACAGATTGAAGTTCCATTGTATTTCTGGGTTTGTGTGTTTATTGTTGTGTGTTTGTATGTCAGGTATAGGAAGATCTTCTCCTATCATCTCTGAAATTGATCAAAGGACTCTTCGGAGAATAAGAAGAGCTGAAAGAGGGAAGAATATTGTGGGAGAAGAAGAATCTGAGGAGGAATTCCAAGACATGGAAGGAGATACCAATCAACCAGGAGAAGGAGCCAATAATAATCAACATCAGAGAAGAGTCTTGGCTTCATACACATTTGCAAATGCCAAGCATTGTGGGAGTAGCATTCTTCCTCCCAATGTCAATGCAAACAACTTTGAACTCAAGCCACAACTCATTACTCTGGTGCAAAACAATTGTTCTTTTGGAGGAGGGCCTTTGGAGGATCCAAACCAACATTTGTCTACTTTCTTGAGAATCTGTGACACAGTGAAAACAAATGGTGTGCCCCCTGATAGCTACAAGTTGCTACTCTTCCCGTTCTCTCTCAGGGATAAAGCAACTCAATGGCTAGAAACCTTTCCAAAAGAAAGCATCAACACTTGGGATGACTTGGTGAGCAAGTTTCTTGCCAAATTCTACCCCCCTCAAAGAGTCCTAAGGTTGAAGACAGAGGTTCAGACATTCACTCAATTGGAAGCCGAGAACTTATATGAAGCATGGGAAAGATATAAGGCTCTATTGAGGAAATGTCCCCCAGAAATGTTTACTGAATGGGATAAGTTGCAAAACTTCTATGAAGGACTCACTCTTAAAGCTCAAGAAGCTCTTGATCACTCTGTCGGAGGATCTTTGCAACTCATGAAGACCACAGAGGAAGCTCAAAACCTCATTGAGATGGTGGCCACCAACCAATATTTCTTTGCTCATCAAAGACAACGCCAACCATCACAAAGAAGAGGAGTAATGGAGTTGGAAGGAGTTGATTCAATCTTAGCTCAAAACAAGATGATGCAGCAGCAGATCCAACAACAATTTGAACAAATGGCCAAAAGGATTGATGGCTTGCAAGTGGCAGCAGTGAGCACCACAAACCAACCTCCAACCACTTGGGTGCAAAGTGAAGAAACTCAAGAGGAGCAACAACAAGAGCAAGTTCAATACATGCACAACCAAAATCCTGGAACAAATGAAGTCTATGGTGATACCTACAATCCATCTTGGAAGAACCATCCCAACCTCAGATGGGGAGACAACCATAACCAAAACCAACAACCATGGCAAAGAAACACAAGCCAAAACAATTGGAAAAACACAAACCACAACCCCCAGCCAAACACTAACCAAAACTCATACAGAAAACCACAAAACAACTACCCAAATTCTAACCAATACCCACCCAATAGCCACCCAACTAACCAAAACACTTATCTTCATCCATCAACACCCCAAAATCAAACCATCTCTCAAGACTCACAAAGAATCACCAATTTAGAGGTACTCATGGAGAAACTAATGAAGAGCCAAGAATTGACAACCAAGAATCAAGAAGCCTCCATGAAGAACCTAGAAAGGCAGATTGGACAAATCTCTAAGAAGATCTCAGTTGAGAAGCCATCAAGTTCACTACCTAGTGACACCATTCCCAACCCAAAGGAAGAATGCAAGGTTGTGCAACTAAGAAGTGGAAGGGTGTTAACAGATGGTAGCCAAGGAGCAACAAAGAAGCTTCTGGAGAATGACACTGAGCCAACAAAGAATGATGAAACCATCAACCAAGACAAGATAAGCAAGAATGCTCCAGAAAAGCTCACTGAAGAAAACAACAAGCCACAGAATTTGAAGAAAGGAAAGAAGATCTTGGAGGAACCAACTCCAAAACAGCATCAAGTGGAGAAGAGCTCAACACCACCACTCCCTTATCCACAAAGATTTCACAAGGAAACAAAGGACCAGCACTTCCACAAATTTCTTGAGACTTTCAAGAAGTTGGAGATCAACATACCTTTGGCAGAGGCTTTGGAGCAAATGCCCCTGTATGCTAAGTTCTTAAAAGAGCTCATCAACAAGAAAAGGGATTGGAATAAGAAGGAAACGGTGATGCTTAGTGAGGAATGCAGTGCACTCATTAAAAAGGGACTCCCTCCCAAACTTGAGGACCCTGGAGGTTTCTTCTTACCATGCACTATTGGAAACCTGTTCATTAACAAAGGGTGTGCGATCTAGGAGCAAGCATAATTCTAATCCCATATTCTCTAGTGAAAAAGCTTGGCATAGAGGAGGTGAAACCAACAGAGATGACTTTGGAATTGGTGGATCAATCAATAGTCTATCCTAAGGGGCTGATTGAGAACCTTTTAGTTAAGGTTGGCAAGTTCATCTATCCGGCAGATTTTGTGATCCTGGATTCTTCAGAAAATGGAAATGATTCCATAATACTTGGTCGACCATTTTTGGCCACTGCTAGAGCCATTGTGGACATAGAGCAAGGAGAGTTAACCCTCAGGATACATGAGGAGAGCATCATCCTGAAAGTCTTCCCAGAATTACAAAGGGATGAAGAAACAAGCAGAATGAGTGATGATCTCCTTCCAAAGCAATCAACTGAAAAGGAAATGGAACAGAAAAACAAACAAATACAAGAAGAAAAGGGGATTCACAAGGAAGCAGGGGTGATCAGCAAGAAGGAAGGCATCACAACTCAAGTAACTGTCAAGAAAAAAAGATCAACAAGCAAGAAAAAGGTGAAGAGCAAGAAAAAGGCTCACAAAGGGTGGAAGAATAAGAAAATCCCAACTGAAGGATTTTCTAAGGGTGATAAGGTGCAATTAATATACCAACAGCAGGGAGCAGAAGATTATTACACTGTCAACCAAATTCTTTCTCTTGAGCATATGGAAATTGAGCATCAAAGCACACAGAGAAAGCTGACAGTGAGAGGTGACAGGCTGAGACATCACCAACATCAACCACCTTAAAGGGAGGTCAATGTCAAGCTAATGACAATAAAAGAGCGCTTCATGGGAGGCAACCCATGGTTTAAGATTTCCGTTTTCTCTTATTTAATAAGCTATGATCCCTCTGAATGTGATCTTGAATTTTCATGCCTGGTAAATGCATATGTCATTTTGAAGCACATGGCAAACTTCTAAGTTTGGTGTACCTTAAGGCACACCCAAGCTCATTGTTCAAAGAAGAGGATTGTCTTTTAGAGCATATGCATAACTCTTTTAATAAAGCATATAACCAAACACTAAGTTTGGTGTCTGCATGTGCAACAATGTTCAGAGGATTATTTTCCAATCATGAACTCAAAACCATACAGACAAGGGATCATACATCAGTATTTTTTTAAAAAAAATACATCAATTGTGAGATTGGTTTGCAATTGCTAAGCCATCCCCTAAATAAAGGATAAGTTTGGTGTTCACCAACTTTTGACATCTTTAATTAAGGGGCATAATTGACAAAAAAATTTTCTTTCAAATAATAATAAACAAAACAAAATAACTCTTTTCCTATTAAATACGAATTAAATGTCAACGGCTATATTAATGATCTAAGGCTAGCTATCTTGATTCTTGCAGGAGAAAAAGATTAAGACAAAACTCGAGGAAGGACGAAATCAGGCTTATGATGCCATAGATATGAGCCAATTGCAAAGATCAATTGAAGAATTATCTCAGCAACTCATGCAGGCTCAACAAGGTCAGAATCAACTCATGCAGATCCAACAAGGCCAAAATCAGGAGGGCCAAGAGAAATATCTAGAGCCCCATCCTGAATTCATGGAGCAATTCTTGAAAGAAAAAGAAGAACGAGAAGCTTGGCAGCATCAAATGGAGGAGAAACAAGAGAGATGGCAACAACAAATGATGACTCAGCAGCAAGAGTTTCAAGCACAGATCCTTGAAGGGCAGAAAGAGCAATACAAAGAATTCAAGGAATCATATAATAAGCTGTATTTTAGTCAAGCTAAAGCATCGGAATATAGTCACAACCTGTATCAATGGAAGAATGTTCATCATACCTTGGGAGAAGTTAGACATGCACAAAGAATGGAGTATGATGAAAACATGCAAGCAAGGTTGGAGTACTTGACCCACAATTTGCCAACACTCAATCCTGAGATCAAGCCATTTGAGCAATGCCCTGAATTCTTAGCCAAGCAACAAGCCAAATCTCGTCAATACACTGAGTCAACCTTTAACACATTGGAAACTTTTGGGCTCAAAGGACTCATAGATTTTGTTTGGGCTAGAAGATGTCCTGGAGAAGAGATCCAAGATTACTCCAAGACAGGGAAGAGAAAGAAGAAGAAGGGAGAATCAAGCAGCAGCCATGACCATTAGAAGGTGGCAAAGTTCTTTCATACTTCTTCTTCCATGTCTCTAATAAGGAGATGCATGTCTGAAACATGATATGCCTCCATCATTTATTTCCTTTACTTTATGCATTTTCTGCTCTTTACTTTTCATTTTAAGTTAGTTAATAATTAGCTAGAAAAATGCCAAGTCTGCATAATGCTTGTATCCATCACTTAGCTTAAATGTTGCTTTGTTTCCCATATGCTTGAATAAAAGAGTTTGGTTTGAATTGAAAAGTGAAATATCCAATGTTGCATGAGTATGAATGGAAGTTGGTGGTGGCATATGTGTTTGATTAAATGCATGACTCATGGAATAAGTGTTGCATAATATCATTCTCATTAATTGTGAGTTAGCTTGCTGTTACAAAGACTTTTATCAATAATAAAACAACCCTTGGTAACAAAAACAGAAAGGAAAAGGGAAAGAAAAAGCCAAAATGGCAAGAAAAACAAAGAATAAAGGTTGGACACCAATGGCTTGAACCTTAGGACAAATGCCTGTGGTGTTCTTGTACTGAGATCTGCTTGGATGAGTAAATTCTAAGGGGTATTTTGAAACCCGGTCACTTAGATCAACTGATTTGGGATGGCCAATTGAAAATCCATAATAAAGAGCAACTTAGATACAAAGCATTTAGTGATCCAAAGAGATGCTGGGCATCAATTATCCTAGGAAGAATTAGCAAGCCAAGTGTCTGTGGTGGAGAGATGTTGAGCAAAAAGAAAGAAAAAAAAATAAAGCCAAAGGCTATGCTGCAGCATTTGACACCCAACCTATGAAAGAATAATAAGCTTGTTAAGCTTTGTAAGCCAAGAAAAGTTAGCAAGGGAGAGAGTAACAAATTGAGTCTTATAACAGCAAGTCTAGCAAATCTTTGATGCAAAATGTGTATTATGCAGCAGCAACAATAAATGAGTGGTCATTGTCTGCATAAATGCCCCATAGATCAAGTTCTGCTATCTGCATAATAAGGATATGCATTCTTTTCTTATTCATTTCATTTACTCTTAGTTTTGATGCTTGCTTGGGGACAAGCAAGGTTTAATTTTGGTGTTGTGATGACAAGTCATCATATACCCATTTTTCAAGCTAATTTCACTTGTTTTGTTAGCATTTATGCACTTTCTTGCATCCTAAGTAAGTGATTTGGAGTGAAAATGCATAACTTCTCTAAATCAAGCAACCACCATGAATTTAATGTTAATCATTGAGGTTTGAGCTCATTTTAAATGAATTTTAATTGATTTATAAGCCTCTTGAATTTAGTGATACTTTGAGTGGTTGTTTGGTTTATTTTAGGTGAAGAAAAGAAAAGAAAATGAAAAGCGTGGCCTAAGAAGCGTGACGCAAGAAAAGGAAAGCGTGGCCAAAGAGGAAAGAAGCGTGCCGCATTGAGGTGGGGGAAGCAACATTGCCCTCCACAAGGGCAGAATGCCCTCTAGGAGGGCAACATTAGGTGACCAAACAAGAAAAGGCAACCTTGCCCTGCCCACTCCAAGGGCAGAGCACAAAATGGTGCCTTGGAGCCAAGAGAAGAGAACATTGCCCTGCCCTTGTGGAGGGCAGGATCGGGCTCCATGAGGAAGAAAATCAAGGTAAAAATATCAACTATGCAAGCCACAAGGTTCGAACAAAGAACCATGAGGAAGCCAAGCTCTAAGACCCACTAGCGTGCCAAGAAATCAAAAGAAAAAGTAGCGTGTTTGCAAGCCACCAGGTTCGAACACGGGCCATGAAGATTGGGAACCTTGCCCTGCCCTTGGCGCGGGCAGGGCAGCATTTGAAATGGTGCATGGACTTGGCGCACCAAGAAGCAAAACGCGCGCACCAAATTTCCCTTGGCAGCACCAACCGCGCGCACCAACATCCCCTGGCAGCACCAAACCATTCCTGCCCTGCCCTTGGCGCGGGCAGGGCAGCGTTTGGCATTCCTGGCGCATCACGCTCGTCCCGCGCGCACCAAATTTCTTCCTTTGCGCACCAAACTCGCGCCAGACGCACCATGGCCGCACCAAGCTTCATTTTTTCTGCCCTGCCCTCCACAAGGGCAGGGCAGCCTCCTGGGAGTGAATCTAATGGGCCAAAAAATCAAATTAAATTCCCATTTTAATTCATTTCTTCACAAAATCAAAAGCCCATCCAAATCCCAAAATCCAAGAATAGAAAGTGTATAAATAGTAGTTAGTTTGATGTAATTAGGACCTTTGGCCAATTTCACTTTGACCTTTACTTTTGAATTTTCACTTTGAGTTTTCCTTTGGAGATTTCTGAGAATTGGGGAGGGAATTGATCTCTCTTCTCCCTCATTCTTGCCTTAGCAGTTTTACTCTTCTGTTTCTGAGTATTGGGTGTGTGAAATTAGGGAAATTCTGTCCCAATTCCCATTCAAGCTCTTTGCACTTTGTTTTCAAAATAATTCAATTCAATTTCTGTTCATCTATTACTTCTTCTTTAATTTTCTGTCAATCGCTTTGTTTACTTGGATCTAGGAAGGCAAATAGAGATCTAGGCTCTGCTACCTAGTCTCTTGAGACCTGAGACCCAAATTTTACTTGGTTCCTCTTGGAACCTCTGCTGCATTTAATTTCTTTGCTGTTTAAATTCCCATTGCTCCTAATTCAAATTCTGCTACCTTAATTGTTGCACTTTACTTCCTCTTTGTTTAGATCTTGCAATCCCATTCCTCAGTTCCCTTTTATATTCAAGCCATTTATCTTTCTTGCCATTTAAGTTACTGCAATTTAAGTTTCTTGCACTTTAAGTTTCAGTAATTTAATTTCTTGCTCTTTAAGATTCTGCAAATTTACAATTCTGTTCTTCAATTTACTGCACTTTTCCCTTCCCCCTTTACATTTACTGTCATTTACTTTCTGTTAAACACAAATCACTCAACCAAAATTTGATTTGCTTGACTAAATCACCCACTAAACTAAAATTGCTCAATCCTTCAATCCCTGTGGGATCGACCTCACTCATGTGAGTTATTATTACTTGATGCGACCCGGTACACTTGCCGGTGAGTTTTGTGTTGGATCGTTTTCCACACATCAACAGACAGAAAACTCTGAACAAAACACCTCTAATTTAGCCAATGTAGTCTCTGATCTGTCAAAGGCCACTTTCAGTTTCATGAGTGAAACAAGATCCTCCATTAGAAATCTGGAGGCACAAGTGGGCCAGCTGAGTAAGAAAGTCATTGAAACTCCTCCCAGTATTCTCCCAAGCAATACAGAAGAGAATCCAAAAGGAGAGTGCAAAGCCATTGACATAGTCAATATGGCCGAATGCACAAGGGAGGAGGAGGACGAAAATCCTAGTGAGGAAGACCTCTTGGGACGTCCCTCAGGCAAGAAGGAGTTCCCTATTAAGGATCCAAAGGAATCTGAGGCTCATACAGAGACCATAGAGATTCCATTAAATCTCCTTCTGCCATTCATGAGCTCTGAAGACTATTCATCCTCTGAAGAGGATGAAGATGTAATTGGAGAGCAAGTTGCTCAATATTTAGGAGCTATCATGAAGCTGAATGCCAAGTTATTTGGTAATGAGACTTGGGAAAGTGAACCTCCCTTGCTCATTAATGAACTGGATACTTGGATTCAGAAAATTCTACCTCAAAAGAAACAAGATCCTGGCAAGTTCTTAATACCCTGTACCATAGGCACCATGATCTTTGAAAAAGCTCTATGTGATCTGGGGTCAGGGATAAATCTTATGCCACTCTCTGTAATGGAGAAGCTGGGGATCATTGAGGTACAACCTGCCTTGTTCTCATTACAACTGGCAGACAAGTCATTGAGACAAGCTTATGGAATAATAGAGGACGTGTTAGTAAAGGTTGAAGGCCTTTACATCCCTGCTAATTTCATAATCTTAGACACTAGGAAGGAAGAGGATGATTGCATCATCCTTGGAAGACCTTTCCTAGCCACAGCAGGAGCTGTGATAGATGTCAACAGAGGTGAATTAGTCCTTCAATTGAATGGGGAATACCTTGTGTTTAAGGCACATGGCCATCCCTCTGTGAGAAAAGAGAGTAAGCATGAAGAACTTCTCTCAGTTCAGAGTCAAGAAGAGCCCACACAGTTGATGAGCGGATAATTTGTACCCTTTTTGGCATTGTTTTTAGTATGTTTTTAGTATCTTTTAGATAGGTTTTAGTATATTTTTAGTAGTTTTTAGTTAAAATTCACTTTTCTGGACTTTACTATGAGTTTGTGTGTTTTTCTGTGATTTCAGGTATTTTCTGACTGAAATTGAAGGTTCTGAGCAAAAATCTGATTCAGAGACTGAAAAGGACTGCAGATGCTGTTGGATTCTGACCTCCCTGCACTCGAAGTGGATTTTCTGGAGCTACAGAAGCTCAATTGGCGCGCTCTCAACGGCGTTGGAAAGTAGACATCCTGGGCTTTCCAGCAATATATGATAGTCCATAGTTTGCCCAAGATTTGATGGCCCAAACCGGCGTGGCAAATCACCCTCAGAATTTCCAGCGTTTAACGCTGGAACTGGCATAAAACTTGGAGTTAAACGCCCAAACTGGCATGAAAGCTGGCGTTTAACTCCAGAAAAGGTCTCTACACGAAAATGCTTCACTGCTCAGCCCAAGCACACACTAAGTGGACCCAGAAGTGGATTTTTACGTCATTTACTCATTTCTGTACACCCTAGGTTACTAGTCTACTATTAATAGGATCTTTTGACATTGTATCTGTATCTCATGACATTTTTACACATTTCATTGTATACCTTCCACGGCATGAGTCTCTAAACCCCATGGTTGGGGGTGAGGAGCTCTGCTGTGTCTTGATGGATTAATGCAATTACTACTGTTTCTTATTCAATCATGCTTGCTTCCATTCTAAGATATCACTTGTTCTTAACCCGGATGAATGTGATGATCTGTGACACTCATCATATTCTCAACTATGAACGTGTGCCTGACAACCACCTCCGTTCTACCTTAGATTGAGTAGATATCTCTTGGATTCCTTAACCAGAATCTTCGTGGTATAAGCTAGAACTGATGGCGGCATTCAAGAGAATCCGGAAGGTCTAAACCTTGTCTGTGGTATTCTGAGTAGGATTCAATGACTGAATGACTGTGACGTGCTTCAAACTCCTAGCAGGCGGGGCGTTAGTGACAGACGCAAAAGAATCAATGGATTCTATTCCGGCCTGACCGAGAACCGACAGATGATTAGCCATGCTGTGACAGAGCATAGGAACGTTTTCACTGAGAGGATGGGAGGTAGCCACTGACAACGGTGAAACCCTACATACAGCTTACCATGGAAGGAGCCTTGCGTGTTTGATGAAGAAGACAGTAGGAAAGCAGAGATTCAGAAGATGGAGCATCTCCAAAGCCTCAACCTATTCTCCATTACTGCAAAACAAGTACCTATTTCATGTTCTTTTGCTTTTCACAATCAATCAAGATAATTTCTGATATCCTGACTAAGATTTACAAGATAACCATAGCTTGCTTGAAGCGGACAATCTCCGTGGGATCGACCCTTGCTCACGCAAGGTATTACTTGGACGACCCAGTGCACTTGCTGGTTAGTTGTGCGGGATTGCAAAAGTGTGATTGCAATTTCGTGCACCAAGTTTTTGGCGCCGTTGCCGGGGATTGTTCGAGTTTGGACAACTGACGGTTTATCTTGTTGCTTAGATTAGGACTGTTTTATTTTTATTGGTTTAGAGTCTTTTAGTTGAGTCTAGTTTCATATTCTAAGTTTGGTGTCAATTGCATGCTTTTGTTTTTCTTTTAAAAATTTTCGATTTTGCATGTTCTTAGTCCCTTTTTGATTCATAAAAATTCTAAGTTTGGTGTCCTCTTTGTGTTTTTCCTTTAAAATTTTCGAAAATTAGTGTTTGATTTTCTAAAAATTTTAAGTTTGGTGTCTTTTTGTGGTTTTTCTCTTTCCTCTGTTCAAAAATCAAATCTTTTTCATAAAACTTTTCAATCATATCTTTCTAATTGTTTTTTTTCAAAATCTTTTTAATTAACTAATTGATTCAGTTCTCAATTTGCTTTGATTTTGTTTTCTTTTTGATTTTCGAATTTTTCTTAATTTCCTTTTATTTTATTTTAATTTTTTTTTCGTTTAAATCAAAAAAAAAAAAAAACAAAATTTATCTATTTGCAATCATTATCATTTCCCTTTTGTCCATTATGGACCTAAGAGGGATTGATCAGTCTAAAAGGACTCTGGGGTCATATGCTAACCCCATTACAGCTGCATATGGGAGTAGCATCTGTACACCTCCCATCAAAGCAAGCAGCTTTGAGCTAAATCCTCAACTCATTATCATAGTGCAGCAAAACTGCCAGTATTCCGGTCTTCCACAGGAAGAACCTACTGAGTTTCTGGCACAGTTCTTACAAATTGCTGACACAGTACATGATAAAGAGGTAGATCAGGATGTCTACAGACTATTACTGTTTCCATTTGCTGTAAAAGATCAAGCTAAAAGGTGGTTGAACAACCAACCTACAGCAAGCATAAAAACATGGAAACAGTTGTCAGACAAATTCCTGAATCATTTTTACCCTCCAAAGAGGATGACACAGCTAAGGCTGGACATCCAAGGCTTTAAACAAGAGGATAATGAATCCCTTTATAATGCCTGGGAGAGGTATAGAGGTATGCTTAGAAAATGCCCCTCTGAAATGTTTTCAGAGTGGGTACAGTTAGACATCTTCTACTATGGGCTCACAGAAAAAGCTCAGATGTCTTTAGACCACTCAGCTGGTGGATCTATACACATGAGGAAGACAATTGAAGAAGCTCAAGAGCTTATAGACACTGTTGCTAGAAACCAATACTTATATTCTAGCAATGAGTTCGTTCCAAAAGAGGAAGTCATGGCATTAGTCACTGATCCTAATCCTCAAGAACAGATGAATGAGCTTAATCAACAATTGCTCCTGATGACAGAACAGTTAGCAGAATTTAAAGAAATGCTCCATGATACTAAGGTTGCTAACAAGAACATAGAACTGCAGTTGAATCAAGCAAAACAGCAAATATCTAAACAGATAACAGAAGAATGTCAAGCAGTTCAACTGAGGAGTGGGAGAACACTGAATACCACTGCTCAAAAGAGCAAAAAGCCAAACAAGGAACAATTGACAGAGGATAACCAAACCAATGTTCAAAATCCCTCTGAGGACAGTAAGAGCCCAGAGAGGAATGTTATTGGCGCTCAAACGCCAAAAAGGGAAGGAAAGCTGGCGTTAAACGCCCATTCCTTGCCCAGTTCTGGCGTTCAAACGCCAGAAAAGGGGGAAAAGTTGGCATTAAACGCCCATTTTCCACCAAATCCTGGCGTTCAGACGCCAAAGGGAGATCAGACACCTGAGAGTGCTGACAGTAATCCCTCTAACAAGGCTTCTTCAACCACTTCTGTAAGAAATAAACCTGCAGCATCTAAGGTTGAAGAATATCAAGCCAATATGCCTTATCCTCAGAAACTCCGCAAAGCGGAACAGGATAAGCAATTTGCTCGCTTTGCAGACTATCTAAGGACTCTTGAAATAAAGATTCCGTTTGCAGAGGCACTTGAGCAAATACCTTCCTATGCTAAGTTCATGAAAGAGATCTTAAGTCATAAGAAGGATTGGAGAGAAACTGAAAAAGTGTTTCTCACTGAAGAATGCAGTGCAGTCATTCTGAAAAGCTTACCAGAAAAGCTTCAAGATCCTGGAAGCTTTATGATACCATGCACATTAGAGGGCGCTTGCACCAAGACAGCCCTATGTGATCTTGGAGCAAGCATCAATCTAATACCTGCATCCACTATCAGAAAGCTTGGGTTGACTGGAAAAGTCAAACCAACCAGGATATGCCTCCAACTTGCTGATGGCTCCATTAAACACCCATCAGGCATAATAGAGGACATGATTGTCAAGGTTGGGCCCTTTGCCTTTCCAACTGACTTTGTGGTGCTGGAAATGGAGGAGCACAAGAGTGCAACTCTCATTCTAGGAAGACCTTTCCTAGCAACTGGACGAACTCTCATTGATGTACAAAGAGGGGAAGTAACCCTGAGAGTCAATGAGGATGAGTTCAAGTTGAATGCTGTAAAAGCTATGCAGCATCCAGACACACCAAATGACTGCATGAGCGCTGACATTATTGACTCTCTGGTAGAAGAGATCAATATGGCTGAAAGCCTAGAATCAGAGCTTGAAGACATCTTCAAGGATGTTCAACCTGATCAAGAAGAACCACAGGAAACAAGGGAATTTTCGAAAATTCCTCAGGAGGAGGATAAACCTCCCAAACCTGAACTCAAACCACTACCACCATCCCTGAAATATTCATTTCTGGGAGAGGGTGAAACTTTTCCAGTGATTATAAGCTCTGCCTTAAATCCACAGGAAGAGGAAGCACTGATTCAAGTGCTGAGGACACACAAGACAGCTCTTGGGTGGTCCATAAGTGATCTTAAGGGCATTAGCCCAGCTAGATGCATGCACAAGATCCTGTTGGAGGATAATGCCAAACCAGTGGTCCAACGACAGAGGAGGCTAAATCCAGCCATGAAGGAGGTGGTGCAAAAAGAGGTCACTAAATTACTGGAGGCTGGGATTATTTATCCTATTTCTGATAGCCCCTGGGTGAGCCCTGTCCAAGTTGTCCCCAAAAAGGGAGGCATGACAGTGGTTCATAATGAAAAAAATGAACTGGTTCCTACAAGAACAGTCACAGGGTGGCGTATGTGTATTGACTATAGAAGGCTCAATACAGCCACCAGAAAGGATCATTTTCCTTTACCATTCATAGACCAAATGCTAGAAAGACTAGCTGGTCATGACTATTACTGCTTTTTGGATGGCTATTCAGGTTACAACCAAATTGCAGTAGATCCTCAGGACCAAGAGAAAACAGCATTTAGTTGCCCTTCAGGCATGTTTGCCTACAGGAGGATGCCTTTTGGTCTGTGTAATGCTCCTGCAACCTTTCAGAGATGCATGTTATCCATCTTCTCTGATATGGTGGAGAAATTCCTGGAAGTCTTCATGGATGACTTCTCAGTATATGGAGACTCATTCAGCTCCTGTCTTAACCACCTATCACTTGTCCTGAAAAGGTGCCAAGAGACTAACCTGGTTTTAAACTGGGAGAAATGTCACTTTATGGTGACTGAAGGAATTGTCCTTGGGCACAAAATTTCAAGCAGGGGAATAGAGGTGGATAAGGCAAAGGTAGAGGTAATTGAAAAATTACCACCACCTGCCAATGTTAAGGAAATCAGAAGCTTTCTGGGGCATGCAGGATTTTACAGAAGGTTCATAAAAGATTTTTCGAAAATTGCAAAACCTTTGAGTAACCTACTAGCTGCTGACACTCCATTTATGTTTGACACACAGTGTCAGCAGGCGTTTGAGACCCTGAAAGCTAAGCTGGTCACAGCACCAGTCATCTCTGCACCTGATTGGACATTGCCATTTGAATTAATGTGTGATGCCAGTGATCATGCCATTGGTGCAGTGATGGGACAGAGGCATAACAAACTTCTGCATATCATTTATTATGCTAGCCGTGTTCTAAATGATGCACAGAAGAATTACACAACCACAGAAAAAGAATTACTTGCAGTGGTCTATGCCATTGACAAGTTTAGATCTTATCTAGTGGGATCCAAAGTGATTGTGTACACTGACCATGCTGCTCTTAAATACTTACTCATAAAGCAGGATTCAAAACCCAGGCTTATAAGATGGGTGTTGCTTCTGCAGGAGTTTGATATAGAAATAAGAGACAGAAAAGGGACAGAAAACCAGGTAGCTGATCATCTGTCCCGAATAGAACCAGTAGTTGGGGCGTCCCTCCCTTCTACTGAGATCTCTGAGACTTTCCCAGATGAGCAACTCTTTGCCATTCAGGAAGCTCCTTGGTTTGCAGATATTGCAAATTATAAAGCTGTGAGGTTCATACCCCAGGAGTACAGCAAAGTGCAAAGAAAGAAATTAATTTCAGATGCCAAGTACTACCTCTGGGATGAACCATATCTCTTTAAGAGATGTGCAGACGGAGTAATCCGCAGATGTGTACCCAGAGAAGAAGCACAAAAGATCCTATGGCACTGCCATGGATCACAGTATGGAGGACATTTTGGAAGTGAGCGAACAGCCACTAAAGTCCTCCAATGTGGCTTCTACTGGCCTACTCTCTATAAAGATTCCCGAGAGTTTGTTCGTAACTGTGACAGTTGCCAAAGAGCTGGTAACTTGCCTCATGGATATGTCATGCCTCAACAAGGGATATTAGAGATAGAATTGTTTGATGTGTGGGGAATTGACTTCATGGGTCCATTCCCACCATCATACTCAAACACTTACATTCTGGTGGCAGTGGACTATGTATCTAAGTGGGTAGAAGCAATTGCTACACCCACTAATGATACCAAGACTGTGCTGAAATTCCTCCAGAAACACATCTTCAGCAGATTTGGTGTTCCCAGAGTCCTAATCAGTGACGGGGGCACTCATTTCTGCAATAGACAGCTATACTCTGCTATGGTTAGATATGGAATCAGCCATAAAGTGGCAACTCCGTATCATCCACAGACAAATGGGCAAGCTGAAGTCTCTAACAGAGAGCAAAAAAGAATCCTAGAACGGACTGTGATAGCCCGAAGAAAGGATTGGGCAAAGAGCTTGGATGATGCTCTGTGGGCATACAGAACAGCATTTAAGACTCCTATAGGAACCTCTCCATACCAACTGGTGTATGGGAAAGCCTGTCATTTGCCCGTGGAACTAGAACATAAAGCCTACTGGGCAACCAGATTCCTAAACATGGATGCTCAGTTAGCTGGTAAAAAAAGATTGCTCCAGTTAAATGAGCTAGAGGAGTTCAGACTCAATGCCTTTGAAAATGCAAAAATTTATAAGGAAAAGGCAAAGAAGTGGCATGACAAGAAGTTGTCAACCAGAGTCTTTGAGCCAGGACAAAAAGTTCTGCTCTTCAACTCCAGGCTCAAATTGTTTCCAGGAAAACTCAAATCCCGATGGAGGGGTCCGTATGTGATCACAGGAGTGTCACCATATGGATATGTTGAGCTTCAGGATATTGATTCTGACAAAAAGTTCATTGTTAATGGACAGAGAATCAAGCATTATCTTGAAAGCAATTTTGAGCAGGAATGCTCAAAACTGAGACTTGAGTGAGTCTCAGTAAAGGTCCAGCTAAAGACAGTAAAGAAGCACTTGCTGGGAGGCAACCCAGTCATTAGGAGGCTATATGATTTGTTTTTACAGAGGCAAGTATCAAAAATGAAGGAATTCACAGAGTTACAGAAGGATTCAGCTCAAAAAGCAGAAAAAAAGAGCTTACTGGCAAAAAAACGCCAGTAAGGGGCATTTTGGGCGTTAAACGCCAGAATGGGTACCATTCTGGGCGTTTAACGCCAGGAATGGTGCCATTTTGGGAGTTAAACGCCAGAATGGGCACCATTCTGGGCGTTTAACGCCAGGTGTGCAGAATCCTGGGCGTTTAGAAAAACGCCCAGTGATAAAGGCTTTCTGGCGTTTAACGCCAGCCAGGGCACCTGGCTGGGCGTTAAACGCCCAAAAGGGGCATCAAATGGGCGTTAAACGCCAGAATGGGTGCCATTCTGGGCGTTTAACGCCAGAAAGGTGGGGGGACCACAATTTCGTTTTCAACTCAAATTTTTTCAAACTTTCCTTTTATTACCCATACTCTTCTACATAAATGCACTTCAACCTTTCATCATTCACTCTCAAATCTTCACAAATCAAAACCATTCTTCAAGTCTATCTCAAATTAATCCCAAATCTTCTTCAAAAACTCACCCTTTTTTCAAATTCTCTCCATATCTTCTCAAATCTCTCCTTATTTTTTTTCAAAATCTCCTTCCTCCCCCCCCTTATAAGAACACGTTCGGCCCCTCATTGCCCACACCATTCGAATTTGCTCCTCTCTCTCTCTTCTTTCCTTTCTTTTGCTTGGGGACAAGCAAACCTCTAAGTTTGGTGTGCTTTTCCGTGATCACTAAGCCAAGATTCATCAATATCATGGCTCCTAAGGGAAAACAAACCAATTTAAGAGGCAAGAAAGAGAATAATCCAAAGAATCTTTGGAATCAAGAGAAGTTCTTAACCAAAGAACATGAAGACCATTATCACAAAATAATGGGTCTGAGGTCAGTGATCCCGGAAGTAAAATTTGATCTGAAAGAAGATGAATATCCGGGGATCCAAGAGCAAATTCGAAACAGAGGATGGGAAGTTCTAACCAATCCTGAGACAAAGGTTGGAAGGAACATGGTTCAGGAATTCTACTCAAATCTGTGGCTGACAGATAAGCAGAGAATGACTGGAACCGCTTACCATACCTACAGAACCATGGTCAGAGGGAAAGTTATGTACTTCCATCTGGACAAAATAAGAGAAATCTTCAAGTTGCCTCAAACCAATTGCAAGAGGTTGGCTAGACTTTATTGGGCGTTCCATACTGTCCACTAGCAACCGTTCTGAGGTAACTATCAAGAGAGCAGTGATGATTCATTGCATTATGCTTGGAAGAGAAGTGGAGGTTCATCATGTGATTGCTTGTGAGATCTACACAATTGCAAATAAGAATTCCACTGAAGCCAAACTGGCTTACCCAAGCTTGATCTCTTTGCTCTGTAAAGAGGCTGGGGTAAAGATGGGAGTAGATGAATTCATACCCATTGAACACCCAATCACCAAGAAGTCAATGGAAGGACAAGTGCAAGACAACTCTATCAAAAGGAGGGCGCAGGAGTTCCTCCCTGAATTCCCTGAAATTGGCTACTGGGCCAGCTTAGAAGCATCTATCAACAAGTTGCAAGAGACTATGGAGCAACTTAAGGAAGAACAGCAGAATCAGAACTGCATGCTCTGCAAATTGCTGAAGGAACAAGAGAAGCAGAGGCGTGAACTCCAAGAGATGAAACGCCAAAAGCTCTCCTCTCAAGCTGAGGGAGCATCCACTTCTCAAAATCAAGGTTGTTGAGTCCTAACTCTGTGAAAACTTCTATCATTAGGAGCCTATTTTTTTTCGTTTTTTTTGTTTTGTTTTTATATTTTTAGTTTCATCTTATATTTATTTTCTGAGTCTTGTTCTTAATTCATAATTAATAAAATTTGAAGTTTATGCCTTAAAGCTATGAATGTCCTATGAATCCATCACCTCTCTTAAATGAAAAATGCTTTAACCACAAAAGAACAAGAAGTACAGGATTTCGAAATTAATCCTTGAAACTAGTTGAATTAGTTTGATGTGGAGACAATACTTTTTGTTTTCTGAATGAATGCTTGAACAGTGCATATGTCTTTTGAATTTGTTGTTTTGAGAATGCTAAAATTGTTGGCTCTTGAAAGAATGAGGAGAAAGAGAACTGTTATTGAGGATATGAAAAATCATTACATTGATTCTTGAAGCAAGAAAAAGCAAAAAAAAAAATTTCGAAAAAAAGAAAAAGAAAGAGAAGAAAAAGAAAAAGAAAGAAATAAAGTTGTGAACCAAGGCAAAAAGAGTGTGCTTAATAACCTTGGACACCTCTAATTGGGGACTCTAGCAAAGCTGAGTCACAATCTAAAAAGGTTCACCCAATTATGTGTCTGTGGCATGTATGTATCCGGTGGTAATACTGGAAGACAGAGTGCTTTGGGCCACAGCCAAGACTCATACACTAGCAATGTTCAAGAATCATCACACTTAACTAGGAGAATCAATAACACTATCTGAGTTCTGAGTTCTCATAGATGCCAATCATTCTGAACTTCAAAGGATAGAGTGAGATGCCAAAACTGTTCGGAGGCAAAAAGCTACTAGTCCCGCTCATCTAATTGGAACTATGTTTCTTTGATATTTTGGAGTCTATAGTATATTCTCTTCTTTTTATCCTATTTTGATTTTCAGTTGCTTGGGGACAAGCAACAATTTAAGTTTGGTGTTGTGATGAGCGGATAATTTGTACCCTTTTTGGCATTGTTTTTAGTATGTTTTTAGTATCTTTTAGTTAGGTTTTAGTATATTTTAGTAGTTTTTAGTTAAAATTCACTTTTCTGGACTTTACTATGAGTTTGTGTGTTTTTCTGTGATTTCAGGTATTTTCTGACTGAAATTGAAGGTTCTGAGCAAAAATCTGATTCAGAGACTGAAAAGGACTGCAGATGCTGTTGGATTCTGACCTCCCTGCACTCGAAGTGGATTTTCTGGAGCTACAGAAGCCCAATTGGAGCACTCTCAACGGCGTTGGAAAGTAGACATCCTGGGCTTTCCAGCAATATATGATAGTCCATACTTTGCCCAAGATTTGATGGCCCAAACCGGCGTGGCAAATCACCCTCAGAATTTCCAGCGTTTAACGCTGGAACTGGCATAAAACTTGGAGTTAAACGCCCAAACTGGCATGAAAGCTGGCGTTTAACTCCAGAAAAGGTCTCTACACGAAAATGCTTCACTGCTCAGCCCAAGCACACACTAAGTGGACCAAGAAGTGGATTTTTACGTCATTTACTCATTTCTGTACACCCTAGGTTACTAGTCTACTATTAATAGGATCTTTTGACATTGTATCTGTATCTCATGACATTTTTACACATTTCATTGTATACCTTCCACGGCATGAGTCTCTAAACCCCATGGTTGGGGGTGAGGAGCTCTGCTGTGTCTTGATGGATTAATGCAATTACTACTGTTTCTTATTCAATCATGCTTGCTTCCATTCTAAGATATCACTTGTTCTTAACCCGGATGAATGTGATGATCTGTGACACTCATCATATTCTCAACTATGAACGTGTGCCTGACAACCACCTCAATTCTACCTTAGATTGAGTAGATATCTCTTGGATTCCTTAACCAGAATCTTCGTGGTATAAGCTAGAACTGATGGCGGCATTCAAGAGAATCCGGAAGGTCTAAACCTTGTCTGTGGTATTCTGAGTAGGATTCAATGACTGAATGACTGTGACGTGCTTCAAACTCCTAGCAGGCGGGGCGTTAGTGACAGACGCAAAAGAATCAATGGATTCTATTACGGCCTGACCGAGAACCGACAGATGATTAGCCATGCTGTGACAGAGCATAGGAACGTTTTCACTGAGAGGATGGGAGGTAGCCACTGACAACGGTGAAACCCTACATACAGCTTGCCATGGAAGGAGCCTTGCATGTTTGATGAAGAAGACAGTAGGAAAGCAGAGATTCAGAAGATGGAGCATCTCCAAAGCCTCAACCTATTTTCCATTACTGCAAAACAAGTACCTATTTCATGTTCTTTTGCTTTTCACAATCAATCCTGATAATTTCTGATATCCTGACTAAGATTTACAAGATAACCATAGCTTGCTTCAAGCCGACAATCTCCGTGGGATCGACCCTTGCTCACGCAAGGAATTACTTGGACGACCCAGTGCACTTGCTGGTTAGTTGTGCGGGATTGCAAAAGTGTGATTGCAATTTCGTGCACCAACAGTCAAACTCTAAGTTTGGTGTTGTGAGGCCACAACCAAACTCTAAGTTTGGTGTTAAGACCCCATATCCAAACTCTAAGTTTGGTGTTGGCAACTATACAACATTGACCTGATCACCTTGTGGCTCCATGAGAGCCACTGTCAAGCTATTGACATTAAAGAAGCGCTTGTTGGGAGGCAACCCAATTTTATTTATCTAATTTTATTTTATTCTATTTTATTATTATTTTGTGTTTTATTAGGTACATGATCATGAGGAGTCACAAAAAAAATCAAAAAAATTAAAAACAGAGTCAAAAACAGAAGAAAAAAATTCACACCCTGGAGGACGCACAGGCTGGCGTTCAACGCCAGTAAGATGCATCTGACCGGCGTTCAACGCTAGAACAGAGCATCATTCTGGCGCTGAATGCCAGAAACAAGCAATATTCTGGCGCTGAACGCCAGGAATGTGCCCAGAGAGGAAAAACTGGCGCTGAACGCCAGTAACAAGCATGAAACTGGCGTTCAACGCCAGAAACATGCTTTACATGGGCGTTGAACGCCCAGAATGTGCACCACACGGCATTTAAACGCCAGAATGGTGTGCAAAGGCAATTTACATGCCTATTTGGTGCAGGGATGGAATTCCTTGGCACCTCAGGATCTGTGGACCCCACAGGATCACCTCAGGATCTGTGGACCCCACAGGATCCCACCTACCATATTCCCACCTTACCTCCTAATCCTAGTTTTTGTGATTACTCTTCCCCATGTCACACTTCCCAACAACTTTAACCAATCACCTCAATTCCTCTTCCCAATTTCCCCATTCACCACTCACATCCATCCACTCTTCCCCATAAACCCCACCTACCTTCAAAAATTCAAAACCATTTTCCCACCCATTCCCACCCTAAATGGCCGAATACATACCCCCCCTCTCCTTATAAATACCCTTCCATTCTACTTCATTTTCACACAACACACACCCCTCTTCTCCCAAATAGCCGAAACCACCTCTCTCCCTCTCTACCATATTTTCTTCTTCTTCTTCTTCTCTTCTTTCTTCTCTTGCTCGAGGGCGAGCAATATTTTATGTTTGGTGTGGTAAAAGAATAAGCTTTTTGTTTTTCCATTACCATCAATGGCACCTAAGGCCGGAGTATCCTCTAGAAAAGGGAAAGGGAAGCCAAAAGCTTCCACCTCTGAGTCATGGGAGATGGAAAAATTCATCTCCAAGAGCCATCAAGACCACTTCTATGATGTTGTGGCAAAGAAGAAGGTGATCCCTGATGTCCCTTTCAAGCTCAAGAAAAATGAGTATCCGGAGATCCGACATGAAGTCCGAAGAAGAGGTTGGGAAGTCCTAACCAACCCCATGCAACAAGTCGGAATCTTAATGGTTCAAGAGTTCTATGCCAATGCATGGATCACTAGGAACCATGATCAAGGCATGAACCCAAGCCCAAAGAATTATCTCACAATGGTTCGGGGGAAATACTTGAATTTCGAATTTATTCTTGAAATTAATTTAATTATATTGATGTGGTGACAATACTTTTGTTTTCTGAATGAATGCTTGAACAGTGCATATGTCTTTTGATCTTGTTGTTTATGAATGTTAAAACTGTTGGCTCTTGAAAGAATGATGAACAAAGAGAAATGTTATTGAGGATCTGAAAAATCATGAAATTGATTCTTGAAGCAAGAAAAAGCAGTGAAAAAGAGAGCTTGCGAAAAAAAAAATGGCGAAAAAAAATTTTAGAAAGAAAAAGAAAAAGCAAACAGAAAAAGCCAATAGCCCTTAAAACCAAAAGGCAAGGGTAAAAAAGGATCCAAGGCTTTGAGCATCAATGGATAGGAGGGCCCAAGGAAATAAATCCAGGCCTAAGCGACTAAACCAAGCTGTCCCTAACCATGTGCTTGTGTCATGAAAGTTCAAGTGAAAAGCTTGAGACTGAGTGGTTAAAGTCATGATCCAAAGCAAAAGAGTGTGCTTAAGAGCTCTGGACACCTCTAACTGGGGACTCTAGCAAAGCTGAGTCACAATCTGAAAAGGTTCACCCAGTTATGTGTGTGTGGCATTTATGTATCCGGTGGAAATACTGGAAAATAAAGTGTTTAGGGCCAAAACCAAGACTCATAAGTAGCTATGTTCAAGAATCAACATGCTTAACTAGGAAAGTCAATAACACTATCCGAAATTCTAAGTTCCTAGAGAAGCCAATCATTCTAAATTACAAAGGAAAAAGTGAGATGCCAAAACTATTCAGAAGCAAAAAGCTACAAGTCCCGCTCATCTAATTAGAATTAATATTCATTGATATTTTGGAATTTATAGTATATTCTCTTCTTTTTATCCTATTTGATTTTCAGTTGCTTGGGGACAAGCAACAATTTAAGTTTGGTGTTGTGATGAGCGGATAATTTATACGCTTTTTGGCATTGTTTTTAAGTAGTTTTTAGTAAGTTCAAGCTACTTTTAGGGATGTTTTCATTAGTTTTTATGTTAAATTCACATTTCTGGACTTTACTATGAGTTTGTGTGTTTTTCTGTGATTTCAGGTAATTTCTGGCTGAAATTGAGGGACTTGAGCAAAACTCTGATAGGAGGCTGACAAAGGACTGCTGGTGCTGTTGGAATCTGACCTCCCTGCACTCGAAATGGATTTTCTGGAGCTACAGAACTCCAATTGGCGCGCTCTCAACGGCTTTGGAAAGTAGACATCCAGAGCTTTCCAGAAATATATAATAGTCCATACTTTATTCGGAAATTGACGACGTAACTTGGCGTTGAACGCCAAGTACATGCTGCTGTCTGGAGTTAAACGCCAGAAAAACGTCATGATCCGGAGTTGAACGCCCAAAACACGTCATAACTCGGAGTTCAACTCCAAGAGAAGCCTCAGCTCGTGGATTGATCAAGCTCAGCCCAAGCATACACCAAGTGGGCCCCGGAAGTGGATTTATGCGTCAATTACTTACTCATGTAAACCCTAGGAGCTAGTTTATTATAAATAGAACATTTAACTATTGTATTAGACATCTTTGGTCTCAGTTTTGTTTTATTCTTCATCCTAAGAGGCTATTGATCACGTTTTAGGGGGCTGGCCATTCGGCCATGCCTGAACCTTTCACTTATGTATTTTCAACGGTGGAGTTTCTGCACACCATAGATTACGGGTGTGGAGCTCTGCTGTACCTCAAGTTTCAATACAATTACTATTACTTTTTATTCAATTCTCTCTTATTTTTATTCCAAGATATTCATTCGCACCCAAGAACATGATGAATGTGATGATTATGTGACGCTCATCATCATTCTCACCTATGAACGCGCGTGATTGACAACCACCTCCGTTCTACATGCAACCGAGCTTGAATGTGTATCTCTTAGATTCCCCAACAAAATCTTCGTGGTATAAGCTAGATAGATGGCGGCATTCATGAGGATCTGGAAAGTCTAACCTTGTCTGTGGTATTCCGAGTAGGATCCTGGGAATCAGGAAAGTCTAACCTTGTCTGTGGTATTCCGAGTAGGATTCCGGTAATGAATGACTGTGACGTGCTTCAGACTCGCAAGTGCTGGGCGTTAGTGACAGACGCAAAAGAATCAAGGGATTCTATTCCAGCAGGAGCGGAAACCAACCAGTGATTAGCCGTGCTGTGACAGAGCGCGTGTGCGTAGTTTTCACTGCGAGGATGGGATGTAGCCTTCGGCCAGTGTGATGCCTCCAGACGATTAGCCATGCGAGTGACAGCGCAGAGGACCATTTTCCAGAGAGGATACAAAGTAGCCATCGTCGAACGGTGAACCCCTATACACAGCTTGCCATGGAAAGGAGTAAGAAGAATTGAGTTGAAGCAATAGGAAAGTAGGCGTTCTTGAGCCATACAGTATCTCCATTCGCTTATCTGAAATTCCCACCAATGAATCTGCATAAGTATTCTATCCCTTTTATTATTTCTATTTTATTATTAATTTTCGAAACCATAAACCAATTTAATCTGCCTAACTGAGATTTACAAGGTGACTATAGCTTGCTTCATACCAACAATCTCTGTGGGATCGACCCTTACTCACGTAAGGTTTATTACTTGGACGACCCAGTACACTTGCTGGTTAGTTGAACGGAGTTTTGAATTTAACCGGTGCCATAATAATGATTTCATACAAGTACAAAAGAATATGGATCACAATTTCGTCCACCACTTTCCCACTTGGGGAGTGGCGCCTAGCGTAGGAAGAGGCGCTAACCTTTATCTCTTTTGGTTCTCTGCATATGTTGAGTTCCAAAGTGTAAGTACACTTTGACTCCTTGCCCCAGTGAATCGTCAATCATGTGGGCCTCATTCTCTCTTCTGAAATTAAAGATCAGAAACCCCATTAGTGAAAGAAAAAAAACTTCTTCACATTCCCTTTATTAACATACAACTAAAGTGCAATTGATGAGTGTCCTTTGGGACGCTAAACTTAATTTTCTTGCATCTGATAAATTGGGTTCATCATTGGATTTTAATATGTTCATAAGGGTGAAATAAATTCAATTCTTTCACATTTCTTCCTTTCTACTTCCTTCTAAACACATTAATCTGGCTTTGTATGCTTCACCAATTTACTAAATGCTTTCAAACTTGAATCATGTTAGGCTTGCTGTGTGAGCTTCATATGGTGGTGGCCACACCAAACTTAATATCTGGGCTTACTTTCAAAATTAATTCATTCAAATGGTTGTAAGCCTAAATTAAGTGGGTTAGTGGCCACACCAAACTTAGCTCTTTAGCTAGGTTCTCAGCCCAATCAATCAATATCAATGAGTGCACCCAGTAACTTTGCACTTTCAATAAAAAGAAACAAGTAAAATATTTACTAACTAACAAACACTTTGAACTGATACTTAAACTTTCTAAGATAACAATCACAAACAATTTATGGAAAGCAGGAAATTGAAAGGATTAACATGGAACTTGAATTACCAACAATCCTAAACTACTTCTAGAAAGCAAGAAATCAAAAGGATATGAGTGTTGGGGTGCCTCCCAACCAGTGCTTCTTTAACGTCACTAGCTTGACGTTCCTCCATCTTTAGTTGAGGTTGTAGCTTACTCTCTGCTCATTCAAAGAGTCCCCCAAGTAGTGCTTAAGCCTGTGGCCATTGATAGTGAAGGTCCTCTGTGTCTTGTCCTCCATAAACTCTACATGACCATAGAGAGACACCTTGAGGATTGTGAAAGGTCCAAACCACCTTGACTTTAGTTTCCTTGGGAAGAACTTGAGCTTGGAATTGTATAGCAGGACTTTTTGACCTACTACAAACTCTCTTCTTGCTAGCTTTTGATCATGCCATTTCTTTGTGTTTTCCTTGTAAATCTTAGCATTTTCATAAGCTTGATTCCTAAATTCTTCCAGCTCATTGAGTTGTAGTAGTCTCCTTTCTTCGGCAGCTTGATTATCAAAGTTCAACATCTTTAGAGCCCAAAATGCTCTGTGTTCAAGCTCTACTGGTAAGTGACAAGCCTTCCCAAACACCAGTTGGTCTAGAGACATACCAATGGGTGTTTTGAAGGCTGTCCTATAAGCCCATAGTGCATCATCCAGCCTTTTGGACCATTCCTTTCTTGAGTTACCAACAATCCTTTTAAGGATTCTTTTGAGTTCTCTATTTGAAATCTCAGCTTGTCCGTTGGTCTGTGGATGGTATGGAGTTGCTACTTTGTGGTTGACTATAGCAGGAGTGCTTTAAGTTGCTTATTACAGAAATGTGTCCCTCCATCACTGATAAGAGCTCTAGGAACTCTAAATCGGCTGAAGATATTCTTTTTCATGAAGCTTATCACAACCTTGTTGTCATTTGTTGATGCGGCTATGGCTTCTACCCACTTCGACACATAATCTACAACCACCAATATATAGTTGTTCGAGTAGGAGGTTGGGAATGGTCCTATAAAATCAATCCCCCACACATCAAACAACTCCAACTCCATGATGAACCTTTGTGGCATTTCAATTTTCTTGGGTAGTTGCCAACTCTTTGGCATTCATTGCATCTTGACACCAATTCCTGTGCATCTTTGAATATTGTTGGCCAAAAGAACCCACATTGCAGCAGCTTGGCTGCAGTTCTTTCTCCACTAAAATGGCCTCCATATGTGGATCCATGGCAATGCCACAGCACTTCCTGCCCTTTCTCATGTGAGATACACCTTCTCAAGATTCCATCAGCACCCTTTTTAAACAAGTAAGTCTCATCCCAAATGTAGTGTTTAGCATCATTGATTAGTTTCTCATGTACTTGTTGATGTCGGTGGGTAACTCCCTAATAGCCTTGAAGTTGGCTATATCAGCAAACCAAAGGCTCTCTTGAATCATCATCAATTGCTTATCAGGGAAACTTTCATTCACTTTAAATTGATGTGCTTCATCCTCTTCATGTGGGATTCTTGATAGGTGGTAAGCCACCTTGTTCTCTGCTCTACTTCGATATTTAATCTCTATGTTGAACTCTTGAAGTAGCAAGACCCACCTTATCAACCTAGGCTTGGATTCTTGCTTGGTCAGTAAATACTTGAGGGCTGCATGATCAGTGAAAATAGTAACTTTAGAGCCAATAAGATATTATCTATACTTGTCAAAAGTAAAAACTATAGCTAAAAGTTCCTTCTCCGTGGTGGTGTAGTTCCGTTGATTCTCATTGAGAACTTTGCTAGCATAGTAGATAACATGTACTACCTTATCTTTCCTTTGTCCAAGAATAGCACCAATAGTAAAGTCAGATGCATCACACATCAATTCAAAAGGTAGATCCCAGCTAGGTGGTGCTATAATAGGTGTAGAGAAAAGTCTGTTTTTAAGCTCATCAAAGGCGATACACTTTTTATCAAAAACAAAAGGGGTATTGGAGACAAGTAGGTTGTTGAGGGGTTTAGCAATCTTTGAAAAATCTTTAATAAACTTCCTATAGAACTCAGCATGCCCTAAGAAGCTTCTAATTGCCTTGAAATTGCAAGGTGGAGGCAACTTCCCAATTACTTCCACCTTTGCCTTGTCCACCTCTATGCCCTTCTTTTAGATTTTGTGCCCAAGAACCACCCATTCTGTGACCATAAAATGGCACTTTTCCCAGTTTGGAACTAAGTTGGTTTCTTGGCACCTCTTTAGCACCAGGGTGAGGTGATATAGGCAATTAGAATATGAATCCCCAAACACAGAGAAGTCGTCCATGAAGACTTCAATGAACTTTTCAATCATGCCTGAAAAGATGGAGAGCATGCACCTTTGCAATGTTGCAGGTGCATTACACAATCCAAAGGGCATTCTTACTACAAGAAAATAGCTCTATTGCGACGCTTTTAAAGCGTGACAATTAAAAAAGTGGCCAAATCTCTAAAAGCGTGGCCATTGACCACTTTTGGCCACGCTTTTGAAGCGTGGCAAGAGAAAAGCGTGGCCATAGGCTTTTTTTCTTGTAGTGTCTCCTATAAGCAAAGACACCATAGAGACAACTAAAGAAAGTCTTTTCTTGGTCCTTGGGGTCTACAACTATTTGGTTGCAGCCAGAGTAGCTATCCAAGAAGTAGTAGTATTCTTGCCCCGCAAGTCTTTCTAGCATTTGGTGCATGAAAGGTAGGGGAAATGATCTTTTCGGGTGGCTTCATTGAGCTTCCTATAATCTATGCAAATGCGCCAGCCAATCACTGTTCTTGTTGGTATTTGTTCATTCCTCTCATTTGGTACAACAGTCATCCTTCCCTTCTTTGGAACTACTTGCACTGGGCTCACCCAAGGGCTGTCAGAGATTAGATAGATTACCCATGCTTGCCACAACTTTAGCACTTCTTTTTCGACTACTTCATTCATTGTGGGGTTTAGCCTTCTCTGTTGCTGTCTTGCGGGCTTTGCACCTTCCTCAAGTAGGATTTTGTGCATGCATATTAAAGGACTGATTCCTTTTAAATCTGCAAGTGTCCACCCTATAGCATCCTTGTGTTGTTTTAGCACTTGGATTAGCTCCTATTCTTGTTCCTCATTCAAGCTTGAATGTATGATCACTGGTATGTGTTGTTGTCACCCAAGTAAGCATATTTCAAGCTTGGAGGCAGAGTTTTTAATTCCAACTTTGGTGCCTCTACTTCTATTTTACTTGTCTTGTCCAGCATGATTGGTTCTTCCATAGTCTCTAGTGGTAGCTCACCACATGAGGCTTCTTGATCTTGCTCTTTGATTTCTTCACATTGTTCTTCCTCTATGACTCTTTGAACGAGATTTTCAATTGTACCCACCATCATGCATTCACCAATGGACTCCTTGGGGTAGCTCATTGCCTTGAAGACATTGAAGACAATTTTCTCTTCATGTAACTTTAAGACTAGCTCCTCTTTTTGAACATCAATTATGGCTCCAGCAGTAGCTAGGAATGGCCTTCCTAGGATGATTGATGTGTTGGCATCTTCTTCCATATCAAGCACAATAAAATCAGCTGGGAAGATAAACTCTCTCACTTTTACCAACAAATCCTCCACCACACCATGGGGAAATTTGAAAGTTCTGTTAGCTAGTTGAAGGGCCATTCTGGTAGGTTTTGCTTCTTCAATCCTCATCCTTTTCATTATGGCTAAGGACATGAGGTTGATGCAATGGATTTTTGTATGGTCTATAATTTCACAAATGAATCTCGTTTCAAGTATAGTTTCTAAACCAATAATAATCCTTTCACACAAACATTTGTTTGTAACAAGTACAAACCCCTAAAATTAATAACCGATGTATTTAAACCTCAGGTCGTTCTTCCTAGGAATTATAATAAAGTGTCTTGTTATTGGTTATTAGGTATGTTTTGGGGTTTTGACAAGAGGCATGAAAGATAAATGGCAAGGAAGTAAACTAAAAGCTAAAATGGTCTTGGCAAGGGTTGGTGGTCAAGGATCTCTATCCTAATCACTAACCACAACTTGAGAATTGGCAAGGATCAATCCCATTAAGTCATCCTCTAACTAGTGTTAAAGGAAAGTCAAATGAGCTATATCAATCCTAGTCCATAAGTCCTAACTCTTGAATAATTCAATTAGTGAGAACTAGAGTCAATGGATCCCAATCATCAATTACTTGGACATTAGTAACTCAAGAGTTTCTAAGTTACCTTTCCAAGCCAAGAGCATAAAATTCTACTTTAAAATCTAACTAAGCATTTTATTAAACACTTGGAAGGCACAAAAGGAAAGCATAGTAAATCAACAACAAGAACAAAATCTAACAACAACTAATTGCAAGAATTAACAACAATAATTAAAGAAAATAAGATCTACATGAATTACCTCAAATTGCATTATAGGAAAGTAGAAGAAGGAAGAGTGCATCAACAACAAAGTAAACAATTACAAGAATGAAATAAAAAATTAGAGAGAGGAAGAGTAGAGGAACAAGAAATTGTAAAGGAAAAGTAAATCAAAGCATGAATTAAACCTAGATTTAAGAATTCCTAATCTAAATCTAAACCTAATCCTAATTCTAGAGAGAAGTGAGAGCTTCTCTCTCTAGAAACTAACTCTAACTACTTCTAAAACTAAACTATGACTAATGATCAAAAGAATCTAAGTTGGTTCATTCCCCCTTCAATCCTTGGCTTAAATAGCATCAGAAATGAGTTGGATTGGGCCCACAAGGCTTCTAAAATCACTGGCCATGAGTTGCATTAAGTGAATCATGTGCAACCATCAGCGCATACACGTACAGTGCGCGTACGCATCGCTATACGCATGGCAAATGTAACAACCCCGGTTTTCGAGTACGCGAGATCTTTTCTGAAAGTACGGAGAACTCCGAAGGATCAGTAAGGGGAGAAGCTCTGATATATTATCAAATATCTCAATCCTCATTGTCATTATGTCATCTTTAAGCTAGAACCTTTTATGAGGCAAGCTCAATAATGCAGTCACGAAGAACATAGTTTTTTAACCGTATCTGTTAGGAGTTTTGATCCAGTTTTTCGTAAGCAGTCTCAGTTTGACGAACCGGACTCGATTCATGAGAGAAGAGAGATAATAGGGTAATATCATCATTATATGAGTATTAGAAGCTTCTTGAATGATATTATAAGGTTACCTGGTCAATTTTAGTTAAAAACAGAAAATTGGTTTAACCGGGTTCATAGTTTACTGGTGTAGCTTAGCACCAGCACTCTCTGATGACTTTAGCAATGCTAAGGCCTCATTATTCATGTTTTATTCTTATAATAAATATGTTACTAATGTCATTTATGCTAGTAGCTCAGAAAATAATTTTTATAGATGTTTTTACAAGTGTTCCGATACATCTAGTTTTAGTAGTTATACACCTGAGATATTTTAATATTATTTTAATCCACCTCCAAGCCAACCAATCACAACTCACCCTACACCCCCAAAACCCCCAAGGCTGGCTCATTTTCACTTTGTGGCCGAAAATAGGTAGAGAGAAAAAGAGAGAAAAGTTCTTAGTTCCAAATCTTCAAAGCTTGATTTTTGCTGAACTAAAACTCAAATCAAAATTCCAATCCGACCAAAATGATCCTCTCTTCTTTCTCTACATGATCATATGACTTATCAAGGCTAATATCAAGGTGAGTTGGCTGCACCATCTCTCTTTTGATTCGGTTTCAAGGAAACATGCTTAAATATGTGTTTTCTTAATGTGATTTAGGAGGAAAAAGTGCTTAAGGACCACCTGAAAATCTAATTGAATTAGGAGCAGCAAAACCAGGTAGGGTTCCACGAAATTAATCTTGATTATTTGTGTTTGAGTTGTGTGAATGTTGTATAATTTGGCTGTGCTAAAAATTGGTTGCATATATGATTGATTCTTGGTGAAAATTTGGTGAAATTTTGATGAAATTTGATGAAATTCAAGCTTTATGTTCATGTTCTTGGAGCAGCTGGAAAAACGAAACCCTGGGCTTAAATTGAGGTTCAATTTGTGTTGAAATCATGTAGAAAAGATGGGGTTTTAGTGGCTGCTAATTTATTATGAATTATAGTAAAAATCGGTTGCTAAAAAGACTGAAAAACGGGTAAAAACAGAGAAAGAATTTGAAGAATTTATGAAGAACATGAAGAACACTTTGAGTGTGATGAAGAACAATGAAGAACAGGCCTTAGATCTTAAAAAGGGCAAGGAAGTAAAATTTTTGGTGTTTAGGGGGTTGTTTAGTAATTTCTTAAAGTTAGGGTGGTTAAAGTAGAAATATTAAAAGTTACGGGTGGTAAAAAGTGAATTTTAAAGGTTAAAAATAAAAGGCAAGTTAATTTTCAAAAATTAATAATAAAATAATAAATAATAATAAAATATTAAATAATAATATTTAATTAAAAATAATATTTTAATAAAAATAATAAAATAATACGGAAAAAGCAGTTTTCTGTAAAAACTTTAGAAAGACAATTTTAAGCGCAGAATCTCATAATTACCTTCATAAAACACTTAGGGAGTGGTAAGAACATATTAGTGAGGTAAAGATAAAAGAAAGATAAAAGTTGAAGAAAATATAAAAGATCGAAGAAAAAGCCTGTAAAGTTTTAACGACAGAAAAACAGACAGAAACTAGTGAACAAACTAGGGTAACATAGTTAGTCCTTGAGTTGCGACCAGGATTAGGTATTATATGAAAAGTTAAACTGTTTCAGTATAGACGTAATGAACCTATACTTGGGACGGGCTAACTATTCATACTGAAATTTACATAAGCTTTAAATACATACGTTAAATAGAGAAAGCAGAATAAAGTAAAGAAGCGCAGAAAAAAAAACAAACAGAGCAGAATAAAGAGACAAAGTGAAGAGAGTAATACGATAAAGAGCAGAGGACCTATTGAAAGGTCATTTGTTGCATTAAGGCAACCTCAGAGATATCTATATGTTCATCTGCTGCATTATGGCAGTCAGATAGATAATGGTGCAACCAGTGAGAAACGCTTTCCTGCGGTACAGATTGATGAGCGGATATTTTGTACGCTTTTTGGGGGTAATTTCATGTAGATTTTAGCATGTTTCAGTTAGTTTTCAGTAAAATAATATTAGTTTTTAGGCAAAAATCATATTTCTAGACTTTAATATGAGTGTGTGTGTTTTTCTGTGGTTTCAGGTATTTCCTGGCTGAAATTGAGGGAGCTGAGCAAAAATCTGACTTAGGCTGAAAAAGGACTGCTGATGCTGTTGGATCCTGACCTCCCTGCACTCGAAATGGATTTTCTGGAGCTACAGGAGTCCAATTGGCGCGCTCTCAACGGCGTTGGAAAGTAGACATCCAGGGCTTTCCAGCAATATATAATAGTCCATACTTTGCGCAAGGATAGACGACGTAACTTGGCGTTGAACGCCAAGTACATGCTGCTGTCTGGAGTTAAACGCCAGAAAAACGTCATGATCCGGAGTTGAACGCCCAAAACACGTCATAATCTGAAGTTTGACGCCAAGAAAGGCCTTTACACGTGGAAAGCTTTAGTCTCAGCCCCAGCACACACCAAGTGGGCCCCAGAAGTGGATTTCTGCACCAATTATCCTAGTTTATTCATTTTCTGTAAACCTAGGTCACTAGTTTACTATTTAAACAACTTTTACAGACTTATCTTGTACCTCATGACATTTTCAGATCTGAATTACATACTTTGTGACGGCATGAGTCTCTAAACCCCATTGTTGGGGGTGAGGAGCTCTGCAGCGTCTCGATGATTTAATACAATTCCTTTGTTTTCCATTCAAACACGCTTGTTCTTATCTAAGATGTTTATTCGCGCTTAATTGTGAAGGAGGTGATGATCCGTGACACTCATCACCTTCCTCAACCCATGAACGTGTGCCTGACAACCACCTCCGTTCTACATCAGATTGAATGAATATCTCTTAGATTCCCCAACAGAATCTTCGTGGTATAAGCCGGATAGATGGCGGCATTCATGAGAATCCAGAAAGTCTAAACCTTGTCTGTGGTATTCCGAGTAGGATTCCAGGATTGAATGACTGTGACGTGCTTCAAACTTTAACCTGCTGGGCGTTAGTGACAGACGCAAAAGAGGGATTCTATTCCAGTAGGAGCGGGAACCAACCGGTGATTGGCCGTACTGTGACAGAGTGCGTGAGCATTAGCTTTCACTGCGAGGATGGGAAGTAGCCATTGACAACGGTGACACCCTACATAGAACTTGCCATGGATAGAACCTGCGTGTGAGAAGAGGATTCCAAGGAAGAGTTGAAGTCAAAGGACAAAGCATCTCCAAAACTCCAACATATTCTCCATTACTGCACAACAAGTAACTCTATTGTTCTCTTTTACTCCTCTAATCAAATCTGGTAATTTCACTTTTAATCCAAATAATCCTATTGACATCCTGACTAAGATTAATAAAATAAATATTGATTGCTTCAAACCAATAATCTCTGTGGATTCGACCCTTACTCACGTAAGGTTATTACTTGGACGACCCAGTACACTTGCTGGTTAGTTGAACGGAGTTGTGTTCACTAGTGCCAATTTCTAAAATCCAATTACAAGAAAAAAGGATCACAATTTCGTCCACCACAGATCCATATTTTATTTCTGTAAGGCAGAGGGATTATTTCCTGCTACAGAGTACCGTGACCACCTGTTCCATTTCTGTAGTGGCAGAGGGGTTATTTCCTGTATACAGAAGGTGTTTCGGCATACATCCCTGCAGTGGCAGATGTGTTATTTCCTGCGTGCAGTGGACCCTGTGGTGGCAGAGGGGTTATTTCCTGTACACAGGGGTATAGCCAACAGGAAAGCCATATCCGGCTGGTAATGCTGGGTTACGTCGGGAGCGGGTAGAAACCGACAAATGAGCTCATTACCTGCACTAGGACTAGACATGCATCATTCTTGTCTGCGCATTATTCTCAGTTGCATTCCTACTTGTGTTTGATCTATTTCTTTATGTTTGTTTGCTCGAGTGTTATGTCTATGCTTTATCTTCTTATTCTTCTGCTTGTGTTCTGTTCTTTGTTTTTCTATCTATTTTTAACTTCTGTTTACTACATTACTGTATTCTAATATCCATCTGCTAATCGAAAACGAATAAATGAACATAACTAACAACCCCGACCCTACTAAGAACTCCCCAGTTCTTACCCCTTTTCTCCCTTCCTCCCCTTCAGATGGAGACGGGCGTGATCTTCTATGAGTTCGAGGACCCTTACGTCTACGAAGATCCGGTACATCACAATTACTTCATCATGGGGTTGGAGCCTCGTATTAGATGATATGCGTTACCTAATTGAGCTTTTCAACAACCTCTGTCTAGCCCGCATTTTGACCCTGATGCTCCTTACAACTTTCCCTTATCCTGGTTACATCCTGACGCACCTGTACATCCTTTTCCTGATGATCCTGAGCACCCTATACCAACTCAACCTTTGAATGAGGTGGAACCTGAGCCTATCATTCCTGATGAGCCCGAGTTAGCTGGTGACTACGTACCTGTGATACCACCAGAGTGGGACTTTCCTCCTGAGCCGATCCCTGACTTTCCACAGCCTGATGAGCCGGCACTACCGGACGGTGGGGTAGCCCCTATATACGCGAACGGACCTGTGCTCGCCAATGGTTTTATACATACTGACAGCAGTGTTTCTGGTGGATCTGAGGGTATAGCTGTAGCTGCAGATGATGAGGAGGAGGATCCTGAGATAGAGATAGAGCAAGATGAGTAGATGGATGAGCCTCACGGCGATTCTCCGAATGGCCACGTGTAGATATAGTTTGACTGCGGAAGGGGCATTCTTTTGATGACACTCTAGTCTAACATTATCTGATAGTTAGTCTCTCACTTGTGTTAGTACACCCGAGAGCTAGGAGCTATATAGTGGTTAGGCTAGCCTGGGTGCCAGTTTAGCGGCTTTTTGTATGGGCCAGGCCCTGGGAGTGTCGTGTAAATATTAGCTACGCAGGATGACGAGGATGTAAACTGACTTGATCTTGTGTAAACGCTACATGTTTTGTTATAGTGTACATGATGTATATTATCAGCTGTATTTCTATGTTTCTTTATGCCGCTTTTCTATTACTCTCAATGTATGCTTGTTTATTTTACCTGGACATCCGCAACACAAAAAAAAGTTACTCGTAAAATTGGCATCGTTCTAACAAGGAACAGGCTCATATATTAAATATTATTTAATAATTAGGAAGGATAAGTTAGTAACACTTAGCTTCTTGTATGACCATGGCATACTGGGAGTTGGGTCGTTACAGTAAATACGGCAAATCTTGTATCATTTTGAAGCCCTGGATGTTAGCTTTCCAACGCAACTGAAACCGCATCATTTGAACCTCTGTATCTCAAGTTATGGTTGTTTAAGTGCGAAGAGGTCGGGCTTGACAGCTTTGCGATTCCTTCATTTCTTCATGAGTTCTCTATTTCTACATGCTTTTTCTTCATTCCCTTGATCCAATCCTTGCCTCCTAAACCTGAAATCACTTAACAAACATATCAAGGTTTCTAATGGAATCAAGGTGAATTAAATTTAGGTATTTTAAGTCCTAAAAAGCATGTTTTCACTCTTAAGCACAATTAAAGGAGAATTTACAAAACCATGCTATTTCATTGGATACATAGGAGAAAAGTTGACAAAACCCTCTAAATTCAACACAAGATAAACCCTAAAAATGGGGTTTATCAATGCTGGCTCCCAAATCACATAGTGCCTTCTCAATGCTTATATCCCAATGATACAAGGGATTTGGAAGCTCCTAGTGTCCTTCAATTTCTGGGAAAGTTTCTTTTGTATTATGGCACTACACTCCTCAGTGAGCACTATAGTCTCTTTTTCTCCCCAATTCCTCTTCCTTGTCAAGAGCTCCTTTAAAAATTTGGCATAGAGTGGCATTTTCTCTAATGCTTTAGTAAAGGGGATGTTGATTTGGAGCTTCTTGAAGATCTCCAAAAATCTAGAGAATTGGCTGTCCTTTCCATTTTTCCTCAACTTTTGTGGATATGGTGCCTTTGGCACATAGGGCTTTAGAATTTGCTTTGATGGTGTTGGTGCAGGAGTCTCTTCTTCCTTCTTGATTTGGGATTGCTACTTCCACAACCTTCTCGCTTCTTAGGGTGATAGCTTTGCATTCCCCTATTGGGTTGACCATGGTGTCGCTGGAAAAAGTGTGTGTGGGCATTGGCAGCTGTTTAGACAAGGTCCCTAGTTGTGCTTCTAATTTTAAAATGGCTGCCCCTTGGTTCCTTATGTTGGACCTAACCTCCTCTTGAAGTGCATCTATCTTTTTGTCAGCTTCCACTTGTCTTTCTGCAACAATGGTAATGGTCCCATTTAGTTATGCTATGGCACTTTCCAATCTTGCAAAGTTGTTGTTGATATCACAGGGTTACATGGTTGGGGGCGAAGCATCTTGGGCTTGGCTTTTGTATGGTTGTTGGTTAGAAAGGTAAGGTGCATTTTATGAATTATGGGGGGGTCTATTGTTGCTTGTTTGATGGTTAGAATTGTGGTTGTTGTATTGGCTAGACTGGTATGGTTTGTGGTGTTGATTATGGTTTTGCTGGTTTCCCCACCCAAAATTTGGGTGGTTCCTCCAACCTGGGTTGTATGTCTTAGCATTGGGGTCATACAGTGGTCTAGAAGATTTGTTCACATAGTTGGCTTGTTCCAATTCCTCTTCAACTTCTGGGAATTCTTCCTCTTGTGGAGATACTTGAGCTTGGACAGCTGAGACTTGATTCTTCTCTATTTGTTTAGTTAGAGCTGCTAGTTGAGTTGTGATCATCTTGTTTTAAGCTAAGAGAGCATCCATGGAATTGAGCTCCATTACTCCCTTCTTATAGGTCCTTTTAGAGGCATAGAAATACTCGTTGCTGGCAACAGTTTCTATTATGTCTATGGCCTCTTCCACTGTTTTCTTCATATTGAGTGAGCCTCCTATGGAGTGGTCTAGAGCCTTTTTAGAGTTATATAATAGCCCCTCATAGAAGATATGTAGTTGCACCCACTCACTAAACATATCTGGGGGTCATTTTTCTTGTCAAATCTTTATATCTCCCCCAGGCTTCATAAAGAGTCTCCCCATCTTGTTGTCTAAAAGTCTGGACCTCAGCTCTCAGTCTATTGATCCTTTGTGGAGGGTAAAATCTTGCTAATAATTTGTTAACAACATCTTCCCAGATGGTGAGGCTTTCTTTAGGAAATGACTCCAGCCACTTTAATGCCTTGTCCCTAAGAGAGAAGGGGAACAAGAGTAATTTGTAAGTTTCTGGGTGAACACCATTGGATTTCATCGAGTCATAAATCCTCGGAAATATAGTAAGATGTTGATTAGGGTCCTCTTGAGCACTTCCTCCAAAGGAACTGTTATTCTGAACAAGAGTTATGAGTTGTGGCTTGAGCTCAAAATTGTTGGCATTTATGTTGGCCTCAGGATGCTACTCCCACAATTCCCAGGGTTGGGATTTAAGTAGGAGCCTAGCACCCTCCTTTCTTGTGGAGCATGGTTACCAACAGCTTCTTCATGGTGGTTGTGTGCTTCTCCTTCCATGGTTTGAGTTGAACCTCCTTTTTCTTCTTCACCAACCACTCTTTTACCTCTGGCCACTGCTTCTCTTCTCAGTCTCAAGAATGTTCTCTTTGGTTCAGAATCGTATGAGATGTCAACTCCCCGTCTCCCTGTCATACACAAAATAGAATCACTAAAGGAAAGTGTTAACACCCTTGGGAAGAAGGGTGGGTAAGCCAAACTAATTGATGCAAAATAACAAACAGTTAATGTGCTCTTGTTAGTGTTAGTATGTAGGCAGTGAAAAATTAAAATAAAAATAATGGAATAAAAGAACTAACAAAGATAAAAGAAATTCTTAATCTAATTGTTCATCCATTTAATCACTGTCAATTTAAGTCAATCCCCGGCAACGGCGCCATAAAACATGATGACCGGAATTCACTACCCACATATATAATGAATCCTTTCTTTGGCAAGTGCACCAAATTGTGGTCAAGTAATAACCCACTAGGAGTAGGATGATATCCACAGAGATTGATTGATTGAGCAGTGTTAGCTAATGAGTTAATTAGTTAAGATAATCAAATAGAGAGTATTGAGTGTTGTAAATTAAATGGCAAAATTATAAAGGACATGAAAGTAAAGGAAAGCAATAAGGTGCAGAAATATAAATGGCAAGAATGTAAAGAATAGAAACATAAATGGCTGAATTGTAAAAGGGAATGGGGATTTAGCAGAATGTAAAAGAAAGCCATAAAGAATGTGGAAGATAAGAATAGGGGAATTCATTGGGATTAGGAGATGTTGATCTCTTTGGATTAAATTCAGTTTATCTCATCTTCAATCATGAAACTCATTGACCTCTTAGCAATCATGATTTATTGAGTCCCAATCCCTTGGTAACTCAATCTCTCAAGTCTTGATAATCAGCCAATTCCTTGGTCTAATTGCTCATGAAGAGAGATATGCTTGGTCCCTAAATATACCACACATCCTCATAGATCCAAATAATGGGTGGATTATATGTCATCATATCCAATCCCAAAAACTGGATTCTACTCAAGTGTGAGAAAGGATTTCAAGCATGGTTTTGTGGTTCTATTTCCAAGGTTCACATGAAACCCATTTTGCATTCAACCTCTTTCCCAAGATGATTGAACACTAGCATGAAGAACAAAATTCCTTCTAGCAAACCAAAGAGAAGATAAGGAGAGGAAGAAATTCACTATCATTAATTCATCAAGTACAACAGAGCTCCCTCTCCCAATGAGAGGGAGTTTAGCTACTCATAACTTAGAGAAAAGTATAAGAGATGGGAGAGATGAAGTGTAAAGTAAAACTAGATCTAAACTTATCAATACCAATCCAATCTAACCCCCTTTTTAGTACTTACAAGGGGTATTTATACTACTCCTATTACTAGAATTAAGAAAATTCAGAAAGGAAAAAAATTACAATTGGAGGGAAAAGGAAAACTCAATAAATGTGACTTCCACGCTTGGCTAAAATTTGGCTTGGCGTGCCACGCCCAGCTCTTTAAGTGGCATGCCCCATATGTTGACATCCCCGGCGTGCCACGCCTTCGAACCCAAGTGGCATGCCTAGGGTCTTCTTTAGTGTTGGCTAGCCTGGCGTGCCACGCCTTCAAGCCCAGGTAGCACGCCCAGGGTCTTCTTGGAGCCTTGGTTAGCCTGGCGTGCCACGCCTTCGAGCCCAAGTGGCACGCCCAGGGTCTTCCTTGGAGTTTTAAACTAGCATGGCACCCCCAGGGTCTGGTGTGCCATGCCCATTGTGGGTGCTCCATCTTCTTCTCTTGAAAACATAACTGGCAGCCACGCCCAGTGTGTGGCGTGCCACTTCACGTCTCTGGACAATATAACTAGCGTGCCACCCACAGGGTCTAGCGTGCCACGCCCAGCATTCAAGTGGCACGCCCAGGTAATTAGTGAAAGTTGGCGTGCCACGCCTTCGACCTCAAGTGGCACGCCCATCTTTGGTGTTTGGTTTCCTTTAGTATTGGCGTGCCACACCTGGGACCCAAGTGGCATGCCTAGCTTTAGTGCTTGGTCTTCTTTAGTGTTGGCGTGCCACACACTTGGGACCAAAGTGGCATGCCCAAGTGTTTTGGTCTTCATTTCCTCTCTGGAAACTTGAACTGGCATGCCACACCTTGATGCTCAAGTGGCACGCCCGTCTTAAGTTGACTCCTCCAAGCTTGGCGTGCCACGTCTGGGTCTTCAAGTGGCACGCCCAAGTGATGGACTAGAGTTGGCGTGCCATGCCTTCGATACCAAGTGGCACGCCCAAGTGATGGTCCCTCTCTAGATTGATGAACTGGCATGCCATGCCCAGCTCTTCAAGTGGCACGCCCATGGTGTGTTATGGACTTGGCGTTCCACGCCCAGCTTGGAGTGCCACGCCCCTTTTGTGGCCTTCAACATTGCTCTCTGGAATTCACTACTAGCGTGCCATGCCCTGGTGCTGGCGTGCCACGCCCACGCATTTTCATGGCGTTTGTTCTAAGTGGCACGCCCACTTTACACGCCCAGCTTTACTTGTTGTTTTCTTCCCTTTTTATTGCTCTTTTCACCTGAAATTCAACACAAACCCATTTTAAAGCAATGTACCATAATATTTATCATTTGATTCATGAAATTACATTGAAACAATGAATATGTGTTCTTTTTAAGGTTCTTTTAGATAGGTAAAAAGGGTAAAGGATGCAAGTCATCACTTCTCCTTTGTTTTCTTCATGTTTTCTCTCTTTGTACATGCTTCCTTCCATTTTTGCCTTGGCAAACTTGCCTCTAAGACCTAAAATCACTCAACAAACATGTCATAGCATCGAATGGCATAAAAGTGGAATTAAAATCACTAATTTAAGCTCAAAATAGCATGTTTTCACAATTAGGCACAATAAAGAGAGAAAATGCAAAAGCATGCTATTTACATGAATAATGGGTTTATGTGATGAAATTCACTCAAATCAAAACAAAATATATGGTCAAATATGGATTCATCAATTCCCCCACACTTAAACAATAGCATGTCCTCATGCTAATCACAATCAAAGGAGAAGGATAAAGGGGGAATGCAATTTATTCAATACAACTAACTACATGCATGCAACTACACTAAATGCTATCTATCTGTCTGTACAATATGATTTCTGGTATGCAAAATTGTAATTACACTTTTTCAACTCCGTACAACTAACCAGCAAGTGCACTGGGTTGTCCAAGTAATACCTTACGTGAGTAAGGGTCGATCCCACAGAGATTGCCGGCTTGAAGCAAGCTATGGTTATCCTGTAACTCTTAGTTGGGAGTTTAATAATAAAAAGAGTTTTGTTTACAAAAAGTAAAAGAACATGAAACAAAATATGCTCTGCCCTCTGAATTTCTACTTTCCTACTATCTTCTTCTCCAAACACGTATGGTTCCTTCTATGGCAAGATATGTGTTGGTGGATCACCATTGTCAATGGCTACCATCCGTCCTCTCAGTGAAAATGGTCCGGCTATGGTTCTAACCACAGGGCTAATCATCTGTCGATTCTCATTTGTGTTGGAATAAGATCCATTGATCCTTTTGCGCACTGTCACTGCACCCAACAGTCGCGAGTTTGAAGCTCGTTACAGTCATGTCCTCCCAGATCCTACTCGAAATACCACAGACAAGGTTTAGACTTTCCGGATCTCAGGAGTGCTGCCAATTGTTTCTAACCTATACCACGAAGTTTATGATCTAACGGATTCGAATGCTCTGTTGTCAAGAGAAGCAGTCAAACTCGTGGATCAGGAGCCCAAGAGATATGCACTCAAGCTGTCGCCCAATGACTACGTTGAGCTTAGATAGAATGGAAGTGGTTGTCAAGCACGCGTTCATGGATTTGAGAATGATGATGAGTGTCACAAATCATCACATTCATCATATTGAAGTATGAGTGAATATCTTAGAATAGAAGCAAACGTAATTGGGTGGAAAACAGTAGTAATTGCATTAATCCATTAAAACACAGCAAAGCTCCTCACCCCCACCTATGGGGTTTAGAGACTCATGTCGTCAAAGATACAATATGAAAATGTAAAAATGTCATAAGTTGCAAAATAAATCTCTAAAAGTAGTTTTTATACTAAACCAGTAACCTAGGTTTACAGAGAATGAGTAACTAGATGCAGAGAGTGCAGAAATCCACTTTCGGGGCCCACTTGGTGAGTGTTTGGGTTGAGCTTTCTAGCTTTCACGTGCATGTGCCATTTCTGGAGTTAAATGCCAGCTTGGATGCCAGAAAAGGGTCTCTGGTGGGCGTTTAAATGCCAGAAAAGGGTCCTTGGTAGGCGTTTAAATGCCAGTTTGAACCATCAAATCTCGGGCAAAGTATGGACTATCATATATTACTGGAAAGCCCAATATGTCTACTTTCCATGTCAATTGAGAGCGCGCCAATTGGGTTTCTGTAGCTCCAGAAAATTTACCTCGAGTGCAGGGAGGTCAGAATCCAACAACATCTGCAGTCCTTTCTCAATCTCTAAATCAGATTTTTGCTCAAGTCTATCAATTTCAGTCAGAAAATACCTGAAATCATAGAAAAACACACAAACTCATAGTAAATTCCAGAAATGTGAATTTTGCATAAAAACTAATAAAAATATACTAAAAAGTAACTAAAACATACTAAAAACTATGTAAAAACAATGCCAAAAAGCGTATAAATTATCCGCTCATCAATTTCCTATGGAGTTTGGCAAAAAACAAACAAGAGGTTCCAATCAATCCAAAACAAGCCTTAGGGCCAAGGCAAAGAGTCAATACCCTATGATCAATGTCCAAAGGATTGAATTGAGATTTTCAAAACTAACCAACAAGCAACTTGCAAGAAGATACAATGTAAGGCATAAGAATATAGAATTGAGCGATCGAACCCCTCACCGGATGTGTATTCGCTTAATTCGCTCAGTGTGCTTAATCACTCAATTATCCTTTAATCATGTTTCTCGAATATTTGCAAGTCATCTTAACAATCAACAATTATTCAGTGCATGCATACAAATATCAAGAGGACTTATCCATGGGTTGTAATGGAGCTAAGGTCAAGGTTGGATGCATATGGTCAAGTGGACTAGAATTTGAATCTTTGATTAACCTAAGCTTCCCACCTAACCTATAACAACCTATTCAATTCTAATGCAAACGTAGCTAGCCATTCTTCACTGTTTCACACGTTCATGCATTCTCTTTCAATCACATTCCATATGCATTGATTATTATTGAACTTTTTTTTTTTGAGGAATCGTAGACAAAAGTACCAATGCATATGGCTTTAAACATCTAATGCATGACTATGTATCCAATTCCCAAAATTTTGACAAAAATATAAAAACACCCCTTTATCTCACACAAAGTTCCCAAACTTCCCTCACTTGAATGATAAACACACTCACTAGCCTAAGCTAATCAAAAGATCCAAATAAGGGACATTTATTGTTTTCCGCTTTAAGGCTTGTGATGTGCTAAAATTAAGAACAAATGGGTTTAGCATAGGTTCAAAGTTGGCTAACAAAGGAAGATAAAGGGTAGGCTATTAGGGTAAGTGAGCTATTTGAAACAATGGCCTCAATCATATACATGCATTCATACACAAAATAATGGACATATAGATTCATGCAAATCAAAGATTACAATCATAAAAGGAGTTTATCACACAAGAACAAACTTTATGGTTGGAAATGTGCAACCATATAATTAACGCTCAAATCTCACAAGGTTTATTGTTCTAGCTCTTTTTCTACGTTCTATGAAAAAGGATACTTCAAGCAAGTTAAAAGAAAACAATTTCAATTCAATCAGTGGTATGCCCTAAAAGGGATTTCATGAAAATTTCTTGTTGTTTTTACCAAAATTATTCAATCTAACATGCAACATGCATGTATTTACTACTATATAACTATAAGCATTAAAGAAATATATACAAACAAACTAAGAATAAAAATTGCAAAAATTTAAGAAAAAGAACAAAAAAAATATTGCAAAGTGTCTAAGAGAAGGATTTTACCCCCCTCAAAGTTGGCGATCCTCCCCGACACTTAAATTGTGCACGGTCCTCTGTGTAAGCACATAATCCGGGGATGAAGGACTGTGAGGCTCCACCTTCAGCTGGTGGGCTTCGGGGGTTCTGGTTGCTTTATAAACAAATAAACAACAATTGAGGCAAAGTAAGATGTGTGTGGTATAAAAAAAGCAATGTGTGTATTCTAAATGCACGCATAATTTAGAACTAAAACATTGGTGGGGTAAAAATAACAACCACCTATTCAAAAGAAATAGCACGTGTTCCTCAATTAAGTATCCTAGGTTGCAAGTGAAGCATAAGCAAAACTTAAGGCACAAGCAACCCTAGGTAACACAAAAGTAAATTGAGTATTTGATATTGGTTATTGAAATTGTGCATGTGAAAGAGCAAAATTGGTGTAAAATAGCACAATAAACAACAACCAATCCATTAATAAACGAAAAACTACTTATTCATCATGACACATAATGCAATAGTCACATAGAAAAGTACTTGTTACAAAAAGTGATAAGCTTGATAAAAATCAAGTTAAGTCACTCAAACAAATGCAAAGCGTTAACAAAGAACAAGTACCGGACATGTGATGAAATTGATATGAAAATCTTGATGAACAAGTAATTTCCACTCAAATCACTTAATTCAATGCACTTATATAATTTGTCCTAGGGTTACAATCGAAACATGGATTTTCAAACTCCCTAGGTACTAGTAAATTAAAGCAAATTATAAGTTCATTGGTGTAAGTTTCAAGCAAGAAACAACATAATCAAGCATCAAACAAACACTTGCAACTTATTCAATTAGAAATAATTAAAGCAAAGACTAACATAATTACTAAAATAGAAATAAGTGCAAACGAAACAAAGTAAAGCAAGTGAAGAAGAAGGAAAAAGCGAGAGAAGGGAGAGGTGGAAGAAAGAAGAAGAAGAGAAGTAGAGAGAAGAGAAGAAACAAAGTGTAGAGGTGAGAAAACAGGAACGTGCAAAAGTGGAATAAATGTGCGAAAATGAAGTTCTAAGAAGTTGGCAGCGATGTGTACGCATGGATGACGCGTACGCGTGCCTAACACAGAAGATAAATGACGCGTACGCGTGGCTGACGCATACGCGTGACAAGGAGTTTCGTCAAGCGACGCACACACGTGACCTACGCGTACGCGTGACATGCGCCACGTGCGGTGCGTATTAGAAATCACTAGGGGCGATTTCTGGGCTATTTTTTACCCAATTTTTGGCCTAGAAAACACGGAATAAGATTTAATGGGGCTGTTTTTTACCCGGTTTTCAGATTCAATTCTCATTCACATAATTTTAGGTTTTGGATGTAGTTTTCTAGAGAGAGAGGCTCTCTTCTCTCTCTAGGATTTAGGATTTAGGATTTCTCTTAGTTTTAGGTTTATTTCTTCCCAATTCCAAGTTCAATGTTCCTTTAATTTAGTTTCTATTCTACTTTGATTTATTCTATGACTTTAATTTATGAATTCTCATGTTAGATTTGATTTCTCTTATTAATGCAATTTGAGGTATTTCATGTTTATTGTTTGTTTCTCCATTTGTTGTTGTTGAATCTCCTGCCTTGGGTTGAGTAATTGGTGACACTTGAGTTATCAAACTCCTTTGTTGATGGATAATTGTTATGTTTGCTAGTTGATTTGAATTTCACTAACTCTAGTCCTTCCATAGGAGTTGACTAGGACCTGGGAAATAAAATTGATTTATCCACTTGACATACCTTCATAGTTAGAGGTTGACCAAGTGGGAGCAACAGACAATTCTCATCACAATTGATAAGGATAACTAGGATAGGACATCCAGTTCTCATACCTTGCCAAGAGCTTTTCTAGTTATTAGTTTATTCCTTTTGCCATTTACTATTCTTCCTTCTTATCTTAAAAACCCCAAAATATACCTTTACATAACCAATAACAAGAACACTTCCCTGCAATTCTTCGAGAGACGACCTGAGGTTTAAATACTTCGGTTATCAATTTTCTTAGGGGTTTGTTACTTGTGACAACCAAGCTTTTGCACGAAAGGATTTCTTGTTGGTTTAGAAGCTATACTTGCAACGAGAACATATTTGTGAAATTCTAGACCGCGCAAGGAATCCGTTCGTCAGTGCGCGTGGATTGCCTTGTTCCACACACCGTATTTTCTCATTTTCTTTCCATCTCTTCTCTCCTCTTCTTCCCTTCTCTCTCCCATCATCCAACACTACTAATCACCATCTAACACCATTTCTATTAGTTAGTTAGTTGTGTGATTAGTTTAATTTTTGTTTTAATTTTTATTTTTCATTACGAGTGTTAGATTATTAATATTGTCGTTGTTTATTGCTGCTTATTAACTTGATGCTATTTTAGCATAATCATTCTTGTTATTCATTGTTTGATTTCCTTATTGAGGTTATATTTTGAAACTTGGTCTTGAGTTTCTTTGTTGAACATTTTTTAATACCAAGTGAATGAGAATTGCAGTCAAGCTCCTTAAATCTTTTTTTAATTGCATGATTTGGCCACCATGTGATTTGAACCCTTTCTTTGATTCTGCAATTTCTTGATGGATGTTGTGCATTTATCATAACGCATTGCGTTTCTTGATCTTAGGCATCCATATGTTATATATTTGCTTGAATGCCCTCATGCTTCTTTATCACTTGTTTAGTTGTCTTAACCTACGAGTTCAAAGTGTTTCAAGTACATTAGAATGAATGAAGTGCATGCTTCTCTTATGTAACTGTGACATAGCTTTTTATGTTAGTGTGTGTGTTCTAAACCTCGCACAACTTAGAATGTACACTTACTTTTATTCATGTCACACATTGGGTCACTCACTTCATTCTAGTGATTATTACCTCATTCCAACAATTTAAGCTTCCTTGCTTTTGTATTTTCTCATCTTACAGTGTTATTTTCTATTTTTCATGAATGATGCACCATAAGCAACAATGGAAGCGGAAAAAAGAACATGCAACAAACCGGTTGACCTACCAGCTGAAGATAGCAACTCGGAGAGTTGCCGTACCCCGTTGCTCATCTTAAAATGCACCTAGGATGGTGCAAACTTTTAAGTGTGGGGAGGTCGTCCAACCAGTTGGCATTTTTGGGTGACAAGTTGCTAATACCAACACTTTTGCATTTCATTTTTTTAGGTCTTCTAGGATTTTTTGTTGCATATATATAATAAGCTTAGTTAAAATAATAAAATTCTCCAAGAAAAACATTCTTTATAGGGCATTGGCATCCCAATTGATTTGAGTGAAAACTTTTCATTGAACTTGCTTGAACTATATATTGTGGAACATGATTTTTGAGCTAAGAACACAAGCTTGTGAGTTTTGAGCCTAACTGTGTGGTTACATCATATACCCACTTATTTTCCGACTTGTGTGCATTATTCTCTTCCTATGAGTGTAATCTTCGATTTGTTTGATTCTAGATGTCCATTATTTTGTGTATACATGCATTTATATGATTGAGGCCATCATTTCATTGAGCTCACTTACCCAAATAGCCTTACCTCTTATCTTCCATTGTTAGCCAACGTTGAGCCTACGATTAACCCACTTTGTTCTTTAATTTAGCACATTACAAGCCTTAAAGCGAAAAACAATAAATTTGATGGTTTAGAATTTCACTAATAAAATCTCGTTGTAAAGTATAGTTTCTAAACTATGCAATAACCCTTTCATACAAAAGATTGTTTGTCACAAAAAATAAACCCTTAAAATCATAAACCGAAGTATTTCAACCTCGGGTCGTTCTCCCTAGGAATTGCTATAAATTGTTCTTGTCATTGGCTAGGGACATGTATATTTTGCGGTTATATATAAGGAATAAGAAAATTAAATTGTAAAGGAAATCAAATGACAAAAAAGGCCTTTGCAAGGTTTGGTGGTCAAGAATTTCTATCCTTATCACTAACCATAACATGAGGATTGGCAAGGGTCAATCCCATTAAATCATCCTCTAACAAGTAGTAGAGGAAAGTCAAATGAGCTATATCAATCCAAGTCCATAAGTCCTAGCTCTCCACTAATTGAATTAATGAGAACTAGAGTCAATGGCTCCCAATCATCAATTACTTGGACATTAGTAACTCAAGAATTCCTAAGTTACCTTTCCTAGACAAGAGCACAAAATTCTACTCTAACATCCTTCCAAGCATTTCATCAAACACTTGGAAGGCACAAAAGGTAAGCATAGAAAAATTAACAACAAGAGTAGAATCTAACAACAATATGGCAAATAATTAAACAACAACAATCAAAAGGAACACAGTTATTATGAATTACCCCAAATTGAATTGAAAGAAAAGAGAAGGAACAAGAGTAGATGTACAACAAAGTATAGGAGCAACATAAAGGAAATTACAGCAAAAGAATGGAAGAATGATGAATGTAACAACAAAGAATTGAAAGGTAGAAGTAGATGAAAGCATGAATTAAAACCTAGATCTAAGCTTATTGACCTAAACCTAATCCTAATTATAGAGATAAGTGATAGTTTCTCTCTCTAAAACTAACTAATCCTAATCCTAATGTGTGTAAAATGATGGAATCCCCCTTTTCTCTTCAATCCTTGGTCCTTTTAAGCATTTTGGCGCCAAAGTTGGTTGCAAATTGGGCCCCACAGCTTCTGAGAATTTTCTGGGCACGTTTTCATTTAAAAATGATGTGCCATCATCGACGTGTACGCGTGCGCGTCCCTGAAGTTTTCGCGATCCACGCGTGCACGTCTAGTGCACGTGCGCGTGGATAGGTGCATCCAAATTTTTGGCTTTTTATATGTGTTCTCCACTTTGCATGCTTTCTTCTTCACTCCTTTGATCCATTCCTAGCCTTTTCAACCTGAAATCACTTAACAAACAAATCAAGGCAACTAGTGGGATCAAAGGTGAATTAAAATCATCAAATTAAAGGCCTAAAAGCATGTTTTCACACTTAAGCACAATTTAAGAAAGAATTGCAAAACCATGCCATTTCATTGAGTAAATGTGAGGAAAGGTTGATAAAATGCTCTAAATTTAACACAAGATAAACCCTAAAAACGGGGTTTATCAACCTCCCCACACTTAAACCATAGCTTGTCCTCATGCTATACCAAGAATGAAGTAAAGGGTAGGACATTTATTCAATGCAACAAACTATATACGAACTATCTAAATGCAACTACCTACATGAATACAATTGCTTGATCAAAACAAATCCATTCTCAAGAGTACATATGCAAGCATAAGGGCTAAGGGTATTAACAACCATGCCACACCACAATTTAATTGAGTTAAGGGTATTTACAAACTTGCAAGAAAAGTGATGATCATAGGTAAGAACATGTAATTGAGCAATCAAACCCTCACCGAAAGTGTTTGCACTCTATTTGCTTAAGTGTTTAGGGTTTATTCACCCAATTCTCCCCTAATCATGATTTCCAAGATTTATTTTTCTTCTAACAATCAACATTTATTCCATGCATGCATATAAGTTTCATGAGGTCTTTTCTTTAGGTTGTAATGGGGCTAGGGTTAAGGTAGGATGCATATTTGGTCCAGTGGACGTGAAATTTGAATCTTTGATAAGCTTGGACTTCCCACCTAACCTATGGCAACCTATACAACTTAAGTGCTAAACTAACTACCCATTCATCAATTTTTCACATACTCATGCATTTCCTCTTCACTTCACAACACATATGCATTGATCTTTATTGAACTTTACTTTGGGGCATTTTGTCCCCTTTTTTATTTCTTTCTTCTTTTTTTCTATTTTTTTTTTCTTTTCTTTTTCTATTTTTATTTTCTTTATCATCCATTTCTTTTTCTCTTTCTCTTTTTTTTTTCTTTTCAAACTAAAATATATACAAGAGCATCAATTCATATGGTTTTACATTTAATTAACACATGAGTATGTACCCGATTCCCAAATATAAAAATACAAAACAAAAATACCCTTTTCTCTCAACCAATGTCCTAAGTTTTCCCACACTTGAATGATACACATTCACTAGCCTAAGCTAATCAAAGATCCAAATAAAAGATATTTATTGTTTTTTGCTTTAAGGCTTGTAATGTGCTAAAATTATGAATAAGTGAGTTAATCGTAGGCTCAAAGTTGGCTAACAAAGGAAGATAAAAGGTAAGCTATTTAGGTAAGTGAGCTAATGAAACAATTGCCTCAATCATATAAATGCATTAATACACAAAATAATGGACATAGAGAATCAAACAAATCAAATATTACAATCATAGAAAGAGAATAATGCACATAAGAAGGAAAATAAGTGGTTATAAGATGTAACCACACCATTAGGCTCAAAACTCACAAGGTTGTGTGTTCTTAGCTCAAAAACATGCTTCACAATATATATAATTCAAGCAAGTACTATGAAAAGTTTTCACTCAAATCAATTGGGGTGTTAGTGCCCGCTTAAGAATGTTTTTCTTGGAGAATTTCATTATTTTAACTAAGCTTATTGTGTATATATATATACATGCAAAAAGTAGAAAATGCAAAAAAATCATAAAGGACCTAAAAGTGAAATGCAAAAGTATTGGAATTAGAAACTTGTCACCCAAAAGCGCCGAACGGTTGGACGACCTCCCCACACTTAAAAGTTTGCACCATCCTCGGTGCCCTCAAAGATGAGCAAGGGGGTACGGCGACTCTCCGAGTTGCTACCTTCAGCTGGTAGGTAAATTGGTGCTGCGTGTTCTTTTTCTCGCTTCCTTATTTTCTTGTGGTGCATCAATCATACAAAATAGAGAATAACCCCAAAAGATAAGGAAATACAAAAGCAAGGAAGCATACATTGTTGGTGTGAGATAAGTCACTAGAATGGAGTGAGTGAATTAGTGTGTCATTTATGGAAATAGGGGTGTGAGTCCTAAGGTGCATGCGGTCTTGAACACACACTGGCATAAAAGCTATGTCACAAAAGAAGCGTGCACTTTACTCATCCTAATGTGCTTGAAATGCTCTAAACTTTTAGGTTAAGACGACCAAACAAGCAATAAAGAGGCATGAGAGCAGTCAAGCTAAAACATATGGATGTAGATGATCACGAAGCACAATGCATTAAGATAAATGCACAACATCCATCAAGAGATTGCCCAATCAAAGAATATGATTCAAATCACATGGTGGCCAAATCATGCAATTTAAAAAGATTTACAAGCTTGAAGGCATTGTTCATTCACTTGGTATGAAAAGATATCAAACATGAAAACTCACAACCGAGTAACAAATATAACCTCAATCAAGATTCCAACAAAGGGTGTTAACATAGTGCTGTTAAGATAACATATTATTCAGCAGTTAGCAGCAATAAACAAGAAACAAGATTAACAATCCAACACTTATAATGAAAAGTGGAAAATTAAAGGAAAATTTGACAAACTAATTAACTATATAAAAAAATTGGTTATAGATGGTGTTTGGTAGTGTTGGATAATGGGTGATAGGTGGAAAGAATAGAAGATAAGAAAGAAGTAGGGAAGAAATGGGAGGAAGAGAAGAAAAGAAGATGGATGGAATAAGGCAATCCACGCGTACGCGTAGTGCACGCGTGTGCGTGGATGAGGTGAAATAGGATCGACGCGTACGCTTGATGCACGCGCACGCGCGGGTGGCGTCTGAGAGAATTGACGCGTACGTGCAGTATACGCGTGCGCGCAGGTTGGTTTGTGCTAGAGGCACAATGTTTGCACGATGTAGGCGCAACTCTCGGGTTTTTAGCTGGGAGGTGGAACTGCTGCATCCACGTATACGCGTGCATGACGCGTGTGCGTGGATGATCGAAAATCCTTGGGGCACGCGTATGTGTGGAGTGTGCGTACGCGTGGATGGTGCTCTATTTTTCAAAATTTTTCTATGTTTTTGCACCAAACCAAGCATTCCAAACCTCCAAACAGCTACCAAAACACCATAAAACCTTATTTAACATACTAAAGTACCAACTAAACTCAACAAACCAATAAAAACATGAAATTAAACTAATTACCAATATGTACAAAAGAGGAAATAAAAAGATTTACCATGGTGGGGTGTCTCCCACCTAGCACTTTTGTTTATTGTCCTTAAGTTGGACTTATGGGGAGCTTCTCTCAAGGTGGCTTGTGCTTAAACTCATCTTGGAACATCCACCAATGCTTGAATCTCCAATAAGCTCCATTCTTCAATGGTAATGTCTTTAAGCCTTGATGGAGTTCTCCACAAACCATGAGCTCCCAAAAGTGGTCCTCAAGTTGTAATCCGGGATCCCACACTTTGTTTTGGCACCCGTCTTTAAGTTGATTATCATTAATCCATGTGGGTGGTAAGCAAGGTGAATTCTCAAAGAAGCCTCCACACATTTTCCCAGACCAAAGCAATCTAGCTCTATACCAACCCTTGCTATTAAGCTTTGAACATGTCACCATAATGAACTTTGATTTACAATGCCAACCACTAACCATCTCCCTTTTGCTCTTAAAGCCACCAATATTTCTAATTTGACCATCCGTCTTAAGTAAACCATATTCAAGGGAAATAATAAAGCTTAATTATAACGAATTTACCCACTTGAACAAAAGAATGGATGGTGGTGGCTTGGGGAGAGGTATTTCCAATGTCCTTGCAAGCTCTACTCCTTTGTGTTCATCCTTGACCACTTCCACCTCTTAACAAACTTCTTCACTTTCAATCCTTTGTTCATCAATTTCATCTAACTCTACTCCGTCACTCAAGTCATAGATGGGAGGATTAGAGAAATCTACCTCCACATTGCTCTCTATCTCATTGGGTGAAGGTTCTTCAAGTTCAAATGATTTTTCACCAAGAAGGTTTGATGCGTGATCTTCATCCCTAAGGGGACTCAATTCTTGCTTTAGTCCTTCCAAGTCTTCATTCAAAAATTTGTTTTGGAGGTTGTGCACATTCTTCCTCAACATCAAATTCAATCTTCTCGGAGGAACTTTCCATGATTTTAGCTTCCCATGGACGTTCCGTATATCCTAAGTCTTCAACTACTTCTTCCTTTTCTTCAATAATCATAGGTTTCTCCAATTGTTCTAACACAAAGTAACATTCCTCCGTCTTCACCAGTGTTTCCAATCTTTCCTTCATGCTATGCTCTTTCTTGGATTCTTCACATGTAGCTATGGGAGTTCCTTGAATATTTAAGCATTGGGAGGCTAATCGGCTTACTACCTCGGTCAAGGTAGCCACAAATTATTGCACATCTCTTTTTATTTCATCTTGCCCTTGGAGAAGAACACCAGGGGTTTCATCCATTAGACATTGGGGTGGATAGGAGAGTTTATTAATTTGGAGAAAAGATTCATGATAGGAAAGTGGTTCTTCTTGGTAAGGGTGTGGATGTGGTGGTTCTTAGAAGTAATTACATTGGAATTCGGGTGGTTCTATGTATAGTTCATATGGCTCAAAAGGTAGTTGGTATGGTGGATATGGGTTAGGGTCATATGAAGGTGTTCGGTGGAAAGAGGCTTGTGAGTATGATTGAGGGCTATTTTGAGGACATGGCTCATAGGAATATAGTAGTGGTTCTTGAAAGTCACAAGGAGATTCACCATAGCCATTGGATTGGTATGCATCATAGAATGGCTCTTCTTCATAGTGCATTGGTGGAGGTTGTTGCCATGAGGGTTGATCATATGAATATGGCTCCTCCCACCTTTGGTTGTTCCATCCTTGATACACATCCTCATTATAGCTCCCACTATCTACAACATAGTTAGAACCAAACTCATAGCCAAAGTGAGAATTCATGATAGCAAGAGAAAAGGAAAATAAAATCAAATGAAAAACAAAGAAAACCAAATCCTAAAACTAGCAAATACTAATAAAGAAGAAAAAATCAAGCTATTCATAATATTCACATATATATAATAATCAATAACATAACACCATTAGAATTCCCCGGCAACGGTGCCATTTTGAAGAGAGAATTTTTGACGGTTTAGAATTTCACTAATGAAATCTCGTTCTAAAGTATAGTTTCTAAACGAAGCAATAATCCTTTCATACAAAAGATTGTTTGTCACTAAAACAAACCCCTAAAATCATAAACCGAAGTATTTCAACCTCGGGTGGTTCTCCCTAGGAATTGCTATAAAGTGTTCTTGTTATTGGCTATGGACATGTATATTTTGGGGTTTTATATAAGCAATAAAAAAAGTAAATGGTAAAGTAAATCAAATGACAAAAAGGCCTTAGCAAGGTTTGGTGGTCAAGGATTTCTTTCCTTATCACTAACCACAAATTAGAATTGGCAAGGGTCAATCCCATTAAATCATCCTCTAACAAGTAGTAGAGGAAAGTCAAATGAGCTATATCAATCCAAGTCCATAAGTCCTAGCTCTCCAATAATTGAATTAATGAGAACTAGAGTCAATGGCTCACAATCATCAATTACTTGGACATTAGTAACTCAAGAATTCCTAAGTTACCTTCCCTAGCCAAGAGCACAAAATTCTACTTTAACATCCTTCGAAGCATTTCATCAAACACTTGGAAGGCACAAAAGGTAAGCATAGAAAAATTGACAACAAGAGTAGAATCTAGCAATAATATTGCAAAGAATTAAACAAAAACAATCAAAAGGAACACAATTATTATGAATTACCTCAAATTGAATTGAAAGAAAAGAGAAGGAACAATAGTTAGATCTACAACAAAGTATAGGAGCAAGATAAAGGAAATTACAACAAAAGAATGGTAGAATTATGAATGTAACAACAAAGAATTGAAAGGTAGAAGTAGATGAAAGCAGAATTAAAACCTAGATCTAAGATTATTGACCTAAACCTAATCCTAATTCTAGAGAGAAGCGAGAGCTTCTCTCTCTAAAACTAACTAATCCTAATCCTAATGTGTGTAAAATGATGGAATCCCTTTTTTCTCTTCAATCCTTTGTCCTTTAAAGCATTTTGGCGCGAAAGTTGGTTGCAAACTGGGCCCCACGACTTCAGAGAATTTGCTGGGCACATTTTCACTTAAAAATCACGTGCCAGCATCGACGCGTACATGTACAGCACGCGTGCGCATCCCTGAACTTTTCGCGATCTACGTGTGCGCGTCTAGTGCGCGTGCGCGTGGATAGGTGCATCCAAATTTTTGGCTTTTCCCATGTGTTCTCCATATTGCATGCTTTCCTCTTCACTCCTTTGATCCATTCTTAGCCTTCTCAACCTGAAATCCCTTAGCAAACAAATCAAGGCATCTTCTGGGATCAACGGTGAATTAAAATCATCATATTAAAGTCCTAAAAGCATGTGTTCAAAATTAAGCACAATTTAAGGAAGAATAACAAAACCATGCCATTTCATTGAGTAAATGTGAGGAAAGGTTGATAAAATACTCTAAATTTAACACAAGATAAACCCTAAAAATAGGGTTTATCAAGTGTGTGTATCATTCAAGTGTGGGAAAACTTGGGACTTTGGTTGAGGTAAAAAGGTGTTTTTGTATTTTGTTGAAAATATTGGGAATTGGGTACATACTCATATATTAATTAAATGTTTAAACCATATGCATTGGTACCTTTGTATATACTTTATTGCAAAAAAAAAAAAAAACAAGAAAACATATGCATTGATACCTTTGTATATACTTTATTGCAAAAAAAAAAGAGAGAGAAAAACAAAAGCAAAATAGAATATATATATATATATATATATATATATATATATATATAGAAAAGAAAAAGAAAGAAATAAAAATGGGATAAAATGCCCCAAAGTAAAGTTCAATAAAAATCAATGCATACGTGTGGTGATAAAAAAGAAAATGCATGAGTGTGCAAAAAAGTGAAGGATGGGTAGTTAGGTTAGCACTTAATTTGTTTAGGTTGTCATAGGTTAGGTGGAAAGCTTAAGTTAATCAAAGATTCAAATTGCAAGTTCACTTGACCATGTGCATCCTATCTTGACCCTAGCCCAATTACAACCTTGTGGAAAGACCTCATGATATTTGTATGCAAGCATGAAATAACTATTGATTGTTAGATGAAAAACAAATCTTGGAAAGCATGATTAGGGGAGAATTGAGTGAATCGACCCTATACACTTGAGCGACTAGAGCGAATACACATACAGTGAGGGTTCGATTGCTCAATTACATGTCTCCACCAGGATCATCACTTTTCTTACAAGATTGTAAAAATCTACAATAACTCACTTCAATTGTGGATTTGCTGTGATTGCTATTAATTTAGCCCTTGTGCTTATATATGTTTTCTTGGGAATTGATTTATTTTGGCCAAGTGGTTGCATTCATTTAGATAGATTGCATGTAAATAGGTTGCATATAGATTATTTTACATTGAATAAATGTCGATACCCTTTGTTTCTTTCTTGATTCTAGCATGAGGACATGCTTGGTTTAAGTGTGGAAAGTTTGATAAACCCCAATTTTGTGGTTTATCTTGTGCTTATTTTGGGGGATTTTATCACCTTTTCTCACATTTATTCAATGAAATGGCGTGATTTCACGATTTTCTCCTAATTTTTGCTTAAGCGTGAAAACATGCTTTTTAGGCCTTAATTTGCTAATTTTAACCCACCTTTGATTCCACTAGATGCCTTGACATGTTTGTTAGTGAATTCAAGTTGAAAAGGCTAGGAATGGATCAAGAGAGTAGAGAGAAAACCATGCAAAGTAGAGAAATCATGGAAAATCAAGCAATTGGGATGCACTCACCGATGCGCACGTGCAACAGATGTGCACGCATGGATACCAGGTCCCATGGCGACGTGTACGCCTACACTATGCGTGTGCGTGGATAGAAAAATGCCAAATGACGTGTACGCGTGACCTACACATACGCGTCAATGCTCGCACGTGACTTCATTTAAGAGAAAATGCTGCGGGCGATTTCTGAGCTGCCCAGGCCCAGATCCAACTCATTTCTGAGGCCTTTACATGCAGAATTCAAGGAGGATTGAAGAGGGGTCATACATACACTTAGTTTGAGAGAGAGATGCAGAATTCTAGAGAGAGAGGCTCTCTCCTCTCTTTAGATTAGGGTTCTTAGTTTTATTTCCCTTTTTAGATCTAGATCTACTTCTTCTTTTGCTTTAATTTCCTTTTCTCTTTTATTTGTTCTAGCAATTTATTTCTTTTGTAATTCCTTTATATTGTTAATTTTAGTATATGAACTCTTATGTTGATTTCCATTTCTTTTCAATGCAACTTATGATTTCCTTGTCTTCTCATATTTGCTTTGGTTTTCTATTGTTGATTTCTTGCCTTTGTAGTTATAGCTTCCTTTAATTCTTGCAATTTACCATGCTTACCCTTATTGCCTTCTATGTTTTTTATGAAATGTTTCTGTTAGTTATGAGTTAGGTTTTCCTTCTCTTGGCTTGTGTTGAGTAATTAGTGACTCTTGAGTTATCAAACTCTCTTGTTGATTGAGAATTTGAAGTTGCTAGTTGACTTGAATACCATTAAAGCTATTCATTCACTATGATTTGACTAGGACTTGTGGTCTCAAGTTGATATCCACTTCACTTTCCTTCATAGTTAGAGGTTAACTATGTGGAGCGATGAATAATTCTTGTCACAATTGAAAAGGATAACATGGATAGGACTTCTAGTTCTCATGCCTTGACAAGAGCTTTCTTAGTTGTTAGTTCATTTCCTTTGCCATTTACATTTCTTGTTCTCTATTACAAAAACCCCAAAACATTACTTCCTAACCAATAATAAGAACACTTTCCTGTAATTCCTTGAGAGACGACCTGAGGTTTAAATACTTCGGTTATTATTTTTATTGGGGTTTGTTATTTGTGACAACCAAATTTTTTATTGAGGAATTGTTTGTTGGTTTAGAACTATACTTGCAACGAGATTTCAACTTGTGAAATTCTTTACCGACACACAATTTTCCGTTCATCAGATTGACGTTGCATGTATAGTCCAAACCCAATAATTGATCATCAATCAAATTATAATAAAAAAGATGTCACAAATCAAAGTAAATATAAACCGAGAGTATTTAGACTCCCGGATCGTCTTCCCTATGAGTTGCAATTAAAGTGCTAAATTTATTGGCTCTGGGGGTGAGAATAGGGGTTGGATGATGGCAAGAAAATGTAAATGACAAGAAATGAAACAAGCATGCACATAATTGAATGAAAGCAAGTAAAAGCAATGAAAATGGAATCTAAATCATAAAAAGAGCTCCTGGTGAGAACTGAGTAATTAAGGCTTACTATAATAGTTGTGGACCACAAATATGCTAATTGTGTGTGGATTAATCCCAATTAGTCACCCCTACATCGAGGATGAGTCAACTAGGCATAATTAATCTCAATCCCTAAGTCCTAAGTCAACTCTATTTTTGGGTCAGTTAGAGTCAAGGAAACCAAATTAATTAACAATCCTCACACAATGTTAAATGGACATCCCCAACTCAAGTTCACCCAAACCACACAATTTTCCAACCAAAAGTGTGAAAACTAGGCTAAAACCAACCCAAGCATTTTATCAAAGCATGGTAAAATAACAAGGAAACTGAGTTCTACAACTACCAAAAGCAAGGAAAGCAAGAATAACAACTCAAACAATAAAGGGGCACGAAACATAAATTTGCATTAAATATAAATTAAAGTGACAAGAGTGTGCATAAACATAAAAGACAACTAAAATTAGAAATTAACATGATAAATAAGGAAATTAAGACAAGAGAACAAAGAAAGCTAGAAGAAACTAGATTAAAACAAGAATTAAGAAGGGAAAATTACAAAGTAAATAAACTAAGAACCGTAATTTCTCTCTAGAAAATGACCTACATGATGCTAAACTAACCCTAATTTGCTCCCCCTTTCACATGGAGTGAGGCCCTCTTAGATATAGGAAGAATCAGCTTCAGAAAGTCCGAAATTGGGCTTTGGAGGCCCAGAAATCGCCCCCAGCGATTTCCATTAAGTGAGTCACGTGCTGGGACGTGTACGTACGCACACATGCTGATTTTCTTCTTGTGCACGCGCACGGGACTTTGTGCGTACGCACACGTGGCTTTGTGGTTCTTGTGCGCACGCACACTCCAATGTGTGCTTCTCCTTTGTTTTCTTCATGTTTTCTACCTTTGTACATGCTTCCTTCCACTTTTGCCTTGTCAAACTTGCCTCTAGGACCTAAAATCACTCAACAAACATGTCATGACATTGAATGGCATAAAAGTAGGATTAAAATCACTAATTTAAGCTCAAAATAGTATATTTTCAGAATTAGGCACAATAAAGAGAGAAAACACAAAAGCATGCTATTTACATGAATAAATATGCGTTTATGTGATGAAATCCACTCAAATCAAACCAAAATATATCGTCAAATAGGGATTCATCACGCACGCGTGACGCCCAGCACGTGACATCGTTAATGAAATCGTGGTTGGCAATTTTTTAGAGGCTCTAGGCCCAAACCCAACTTGTTTCTGCATGGAAAAGACCCAGGAATTGAAGCGGGAAAGGGGGGATCAATCATTACACACTTTTTACATAATTTTAGCTAGTTTTTGGTTCTTGTTTTCTGGAAAGAGAACAACTCTTACTTCTCTCTAGATCTAGTTTGTTTTTTATCTTTCTTTGTTAAAATTCTGAATTGGGTCTTGTTAATTTCTAATTTCAATTACTTAATTTGAGTTCCCTAGTTATAATTTTGTTTAGATCTTGTGTTGAATTTAAGTGTTCCTGTTATTTCCCTTTTTCTACTCATTTTGTGAACTTTGTGGATCTTGGATTTCTAGTAGTGCATTGATGTTTTCCATGATTGATAGTGTAATTTGAGTTGTTGTCCATTGACAATTGTTAGTAGGTACTTGTAATTTCCAATTAATTTGTAATTCGAATATGTCTTTCGTTAATGTATACCATGTGTTTGATGAAATGTTTCCTTTGATTATGGAGTAGTTTTCTTTACTCTTGGCCTAGGCTAAGGGAATTGGGTAAACTTGAGTCATTGGGTCTAATTTATTTGGTGAATTGAGAGCCCTAGTGGTCAAGTTGATACCCATTGACACCAATCTACTACTAAGCCAATTAGCAGTTGGATTGGGACTTATGAGATGAGATTGATCAAGCCATTTAACGTACCTTAACCGTTGAAGTAGACTTTTGACGTACTTTAAGCATAGGGGTAGACTTAATGAGCTTGGTTCCTCAAATTGTCAAGATATGGTTATTAGACAAGGATTGTGACCCCAATTCCTATGCCTAGCCAAGATTTTCTTTAATCATTCATATTTAAAACCCAAAAATCTTAATTGCTTTGTTATTGTTATAGTTAGTTTAGTTACCTGCTTAGTTTAGAATAGAAGTAGCTTTACATATTATCTTGCTATATTGAATTGCTCATACCTTGCTTTAATTGCTTTGATTTAGTTTCTTGCACTTTAAGATTTCTTGCATGCTAAGTTTAGTAGTTTCAGACTCCCGACCCTAGAATTTTAACCAATATTGATGCACTTGTTTGCCCATTCTCTTGAGGACGACCCGGGACCAATACTCTCCGTTACTTTATATTGGGGTTGACTTTGTGACAACCATATTAAACTTTGATTTGAGGATCCATTGTTGGTTTAGAACTATACTTGCAACGTAACTATTTTTGTGAAACTCTTTACCGACATAAAATCCTCTCGTAAACTTCATGGACCAAATTTTCATATGAAACAAGTTTGAAATGAATTGGGGGTTTGGAAGCTGAGTTATGACTCGCCGAAGTTTGGCAAAAATATCAGATTTTCATAAAAATGCTCTAACCTCTATTTTCATCAATTCACCATTCAAAAACCAACTTTCTAAGCTCATAATCAACACCAAAACATATGTTATCACCGAAACACAGCCCCACATCCTACCATAACTAATCATACCTAAATTTTAAATAATCTCATACATGAACTTCTCAATTAAATAACAAGATCATCAATAATTTATCACACACACACATATATATATATATATACATATATATATATATATATATATATATATATATATATATTCATTTCCATCATCCTCATCATCCCTCAATAAAAATCATCATGCGTCAATACATTCTCACCACAACCAATTGCCAAAATTCATACTCAACCAAAATCAACAATCATCATCAAGGATACAAAACATTTAACACGATCATGCATTCCAGCCTATCCTATAGTCATCTAGACTAAGGTTTCACAAGACATTATATATTAAATACGAGAAACCAAAACGATACCTTGACCGATTTCCTCGTATAACCCAAGAGAACCCACTTACGTGAAATTGTAAGCCTTTAACTCCAAAATTCCGCAATCAAGATCCAAACCAAGCTTCTAATTTACATATTACACACCTAATACACATAATCATATATACATACCCAAAATTAAATATCCAACACACTAAAATCAATGAATTAGCTAGGATTCTAGGATTCTCACCTTACTAACGGAAGATCGAAGCAAGACCTAGCGCATTCTCATGGTCAATATGATCCAAAACATTAAGATTTTACCAAATCTCAACACATGCACTAATTAATTTTCAAAATTGAGGGATGAGCAGCTGGGAATGAGAATGAGGCTTACATATGGAATTGTTGGATGGGTCTTGTATTGCTCATCGTGGTGATCACGTGACTGCAAACGATGTAGGGATCAAAGCTCGGGATTGGAAGTTATTGATAATTGAAATTTGAGTGAGTGTTTTGGGTTTTCCTCCTTGTTCTTCCCCCTTCCCAGCGTGATTTCTTGTGTTTGGGAAGCAAATGAGCTGATGCTCAAGAGTATTAATGAGATGGGTTGGTCCGGTTTGCACGGTTCATCCCATTTAACTCAATCTTGGGCCAAATTCTTTAAAATCGGTGTCAAAATTCTTATTTTAATAAGATCTATGTCATTAAACTATAAAATATTTATAATCTCTCTAATTAATTATTAATTTATTGACTAATTACTTTTTAATTTTGCAAATTTTTACATCCTACCCACCTAATTAGGAAATTTGCCCTCAAAATTCATATTCAGCTATATCTAAGATAGGTGCAGTAGTCGTTTCTCCTCTTGGGCTCAAGTTCTTAGGTATGTTCTTCCATTCCCGCCTCTAATCCCTGTTACTACCATAATTTTTACAATACATCTCGACCTTGGCCCCTTAATATTGATTGCTTATTAATCCTAGTCTGTTGAAGTAATTGCTCAATACGCGTAACTTTCTTCTTCAAACAATTTAAGTCTTCCCTTCTCTTATCTGCCAACTCTTTAGTTGGCTCTAGGCCATTAGAGTCTTAACCCAAATTTGCTTACTTTTTTCATTGTTTCAGCTCCCTATACCTTCGGGGTCATCTCAATACTAAAGTAGTTAGTGTACCGTGTAATTTTACTACTTCCTATTGTACATTATTCATTCGACCATCATTCGGAGTTTTTCAAATGAAGCATTATGACGCTGTCACAATGTCGCATCTATTCACCTCTTAATCCCTTGGATAGCGCATGCATAGAATTTTTGGATAATTTCACTAGGTTTAGGTATCATGAATTTTGGCACAGAGGTTGGTGCACGAAATTGCAATAACACTTTTGCAATCCCGCACAACTAACCAGCAAGTGCACTGGGTCGTCCAAGTAATACCTTGCGTGAGCAAGGGTCGATCCCACGGAGATTGTCGGCTTGAAGCAAGCTATGGTTATCTTGTAAATCTTAGTCAGGATATCAGAAATTATCAGGATTGATTGTAAAAAGCAAAAGAACATGAAAAAGGTACTTGTTTTGCAGTAATGGAGAATAGGCTGAGGCTTTGGAGATGCTCCATCTTCCGAATCTCTGCTTTCCTACTGTCATCTTCATCAAACACGCAAGGCTCCTTCCATGGCAAGCTGTATGTAGGGTTTCACCGTTGTCAATGGCTACCTCCCATCCTCTCATTGGAAATACGTCCCTGATGCTCTGTCACAGCATCGGCTATCCATCTGTCGGTTCTCAATCAGGCCGGAATAGAATCCAGTGATTCTTTTGCGTCTGTCACTAACGCCCCGCCTTCAGGAGTTTGAAGCACGTCACAGTCATTCAATCATTGAGTCCTACTCAGAATACCACAGACAAGGTTTAGACCTTCCGGACTCTCTTGAATGCCGCCATCAGTTCTAGCTTATACCACGAAGATTCCGATTAAAGAATCCAAGAGATATCTACTTAATCTAAGGTAGAACAGAGGTGGTTGTCAGGCACATGTTCATAGTTGAGAATGATGATGATTGTCACGGATCATCACATTCATCCGGGTTAGGAGCAAGTGATATCTTAGAATGGAAGCAAGCATGATTGAATAAGAAACAGTAGTAATTGCATTAATCCATCAAGACACAGCAGAGCTCCTCACCCCCAACCATGGGGTTTAGAGACTCATGCCGTGGAAGGTACAAGAAACGTGTAAAAAGTGTTATGAGGTCATAAGGTACGGATACAATGTCAAAAGGTCCTATAAATAGTTAAACTAATATCCTAAGGTTTACAGAAATGAGTAAATGACAGAAAAATCCACTTCCGGGCCCACTTGGTGTGTGCTTGGGCTGAGCAATGAAGTAATTTCGTGTAGAGACCTTTTCTGGAGTTAAACGCCAGCTTTCATGCCAGTTTGGGCGTTTAACTCCAAGTTTTATGCCAGTTCCGGCGTTTAACGCTGGAATTTCTGATGCTGATTTGCTACGCCTGTTTGGGCCATCAAATCTTGGGCAAAGTATGGACTATCAAATATTGCTGGAAAGCCCAGGATGTCTACTTTCCAATGCCGTTGAGAGCGCGCCAATTGGGCTTCTGTAGCTCCAGAAAATCCACTTCGAGTGCAGGGAGGTCAGAATCCAACAGCATCTGCAGTCCTTTTCAGTCTCTGGATCAGATTTTTGCTCAGAACCTTCAATTTCAGCCAGAAAATACCTGAAATCACAGAAAAACACACAAACTCATAGTAAAGTCCAGAAAAGTGAATTTTAACTAAAAACTAATAAAAATATTATAAAAACTAACTAAAAGATACTAAAAACATACTAAAAACAATGCCAAAAAGCGTATAAATTATCCGCTCATCACAACACCAAACTTAAATTGTTGCTTGTCCCCAAGCAACTGAAAATCAAAATAGGATAAAAAGAAGAGAATATACTATAGACTCCAAAATATCAAGGAAACATGGCTCCAATTAGATGAGCGGGACTAGTAGCTTTTTGCCTCCGAACAGTTTTGGCATCTCACTCTATCCTTTGAAGTTCATAATGATTGGTATCTATGAGAACTCAGAACTCAGATAGTGTTATTGATTCTCCTAGTTAAGTATAATGATTCTTGAACATAGCTAGTGTATGAGTCTTGGCTGTGGCCCAAAGCACTCTGTCTTCCAGTATTACCACCGGATACATACATGCCACAGACACATAATTGGGTGAACCTTTTTAGATTGTGACTCAGCTTTGCTAAAGTCCCCAATTAGAGGTGTCCAAGGTTCTTAAGCACACTCTTTTTGCCTTGGTTCACAACTTTATTTCTTTTTTTTTCTTTTTCTCTTTTCTCTTTTTTTTTTCGAAATTTTTTTTTTTTTTTGCTTTTTCTTGCTTCAAGAATCAATTTGATGATTTTTCAGATCCTCAATAACAGTTCTCTTTCTCCTCATTCTTTCAAGAGCCAACAATTTTTAACATTCTTAAAACAACAGATTCAAAAGACATATGCACTGTTCAAGCATACATTCAGAAGACAAAAAGTATTGTCACCACATCAAACTAATTCAACTAGCTTCAGAGATAAATTTCGAAACCCTGTACTTCTTGTTCTTTTGTGATTAAAGCATTTTTTCTTTTAAGAGAGGTGATGGATTCATAGGACATTCATAGCTTTTAAGGCATAAACTTTAAATTTTATTAATTATGAATTAGAATAAGACTCAAATATAGATATAAGATGAGACTAATAAAAATAGAAAACAAAAGAAAAACGCAAAAATGGGCTCCTAATGATAGAGGTTTTCACAGAGTTAGGACTCAACAACCTTGATTTTGAGAAGTGGATGCTCCCTCAGCTTGAGAGGAGAGCTTTTGGCGTTTCAATTCTTGGATTTCACGCCCCTGCTTCTCTTGTTCCTTCAGCAATTTGCAGATCATGCAGTTCTGATTCTGCTGTTCTTCCTTCAGTTGCTCCATAGTCTCTTGCAACTTGTTAATGGATGCTTCTAGGCTGGCCCAGTAGCCAATTTCAGGGAATTCAGGGAGGAACTCATGCGCCCTTCTCTTGATGGAGTTGTCTTGCACTTGTCCTTCCATTGACTTCTTGGTGATTGGATGTTCAATGGGTATGAACTCATCTACTCCCATCTTTACCCCAGCCTCTTTACAGAGCAAGGAGATCAAGCTTGGGTAGGCCAATTTGGCTTCAGTGGAATTCTTATTTGCAATTGTGTAGATCTCACAAGCAATCACATGATGCACCTCCACTGCTTTTCCAAGCATAATGCAATGAATCATCACTGCTCTCTTGATAGTAACCTCAGAACGGTTGCTAGTGGGCAATATGGAACGCCCAATAAAGTCTAGCCAACCTCTTGCAATTGGTTTGAGGTCTCCCCTCTTGAGTTGGTTAGGGACACCTTTAGAATTGGTTATCCACTTAGTTCCAGGGAGGCATATGTCCTCTAGAACTTGATCCAACCCTTTATCTACTCTCACCGTCCTCCTATTAAAGGAGTCAGGATCATCTTGCAGTTGAGGCAACTTGAAGATTTCTCTTATTTTGTCCAGATGGAAGTATATAACTTTCCCTCTGACCATGATTCTATAGGTATGGTAAGCGGTTCCAGTCATTCTCTGCTTATCTGTCAGCCACAGATTTGATTAGAATTCCTGAACCATGTTCCTTCCAACCTTTGTCTCAGGATTGGTTAGAACTTCCCAACCTCTGTTTCGAATTTGCTCTTGGATCCCCGGATATTCATCTTCTTTCAGATCAAATTTTACTTCCGGGATCACTGACCTCAGACCCATTATTTTGTGATAATGGTCTTCATGTTCTTTGGTTAAGAACTTCTCTTGATTCCAAAGATTCTTTGGATTAGTCTCTTTCTTTCCTCTTAAATTGGTTTGTTTTCCCTTAGGAGCCATGATCTTGATGAATCTTGGCTTAGTGATCACGGAAAAGCACACCAAACTTAGAGGTTTGCTTGTCCTCAAGCAAAAGAAAAGAGAGAAGAGAGGGGGAGGAAGAGGAAATTCGAATGGTGTGATGGAATGAGGGAACCAAACGTGCATTTATAAGGTGGGGAGGGGAGTTTTCGAAAAAGAGGAGAGAAATTTGAAAGGAGATTAGAGAAGATATGGAAAGAAAATTGAGAAAAGGGTGAAATTTTTTAGCAATGTTTGTAATTGATTTGAAATAAATTTGAAGAGTGGTTTTGATTTTTGAAGATTTGAAAGTGAATGATGAATGATTGAAGTGTGATTTTGTAGAAAAGTATGGGTGAGAAAAGGAAAGTTTGAAAAAAATTGAATTGAAAACAAAATTGTGGTCCCCCCACCAAGCTGGCGTTAAACGCCCAGAATGGCACACATTCTGGCGTTTAACGCCCATTTGCCACCCCTTTTGGGCGTTTAACGCCCAGCCAGGTGCCCTGGCTGGCGTTAAACGCCAGAAATCCTTTATCACTGGGCATTTTTCAGAACGCCCAGGATGCTGCACACCTGGCGTTAAACGCCCAGAATGGTGCCCATTCTGGCGTTTAACGCCCAAAATGGCACCATTCCTGGCGTTTAACGCCCAAAATGCCCCTTACTGGCGTTTTTTTCGCCAGTAAGCTTATTTTCTCTGCTTTTTGAGTTGAATCTTTCTATAACTCTGTGAATTCCTTCATTTTTGATATTTGCCTCTGTAAGAACTAATCATATACCCTCCTAATTACTGGGTTGCCTCCCAGCAAGTGCTTCTTTACTGTCTTTAGCTGGACTTCTGCTAAGAATCACTCAAGTCTCAGTTTTGAGCATTCCTGCTCAAAATTTCCTTCAAGATAGTGCTTGATTCTCTGTCCATTAACAATGAACTTCTTGCCAGAATCAATATCCTGAAGCTCAACATATCCATATGGTGACACTCCTGTAATCACATACGGACCCCTCCACCGGGATTTGAGTTTTCCTGGAAACAATTTGAGCCTGGAGTTGAAGAGCAGAACTTTTTGTCCTGGCTCAAAGACTCTGGTTGACAATTTCTTGTCATGCCACTTCTTTGCCTTTTCCTTATAAATTTTTGCATTTTCAAAGGCATTGAGTCTGAACTCCTCTAGCTCATTTAGCTGGAGCAATCTTTTCTCACCAGCTAACTGAGCATCCATGTTTAGGAATCTGGTTGCCCAATAGGCTTTATGTTCCAGTTCCACAGGCAAATGACAAGCCTTCCCATACACCAGTTGGTATGGAGAGGTTCCTATAGGAGTCTTGAATGCTGTTCTGTATGCCCACAGAGCATCATCCAAGCTCTTTGCCCAATCCTTTCTTCGGGCCATCACAGTCCGTTCTAGGATTCTTTTTAGCTCTCTGTTAGAGACTTCTGCTTGCCCATTTGTCTGTGGATGATACGGAGTTGCCACTTTATGGCTGATTCCATATCTAACCATAGCAGAGTATATCTGTTTGTTGCAGAAATGAGAGCCCCCATCACTGATTAGTATTCTGGGAACACCAAATCTGCTGAAGATGTTTTTCTGGAGGAACTTTAGCACAGTCTTGGTATCATTAGTGGGTGTAGCAATTGCTTCTACCCACTTAGATACATAGTCTACTGCCACCAGAATGTAAGTGTTTAAGTATGATGGTGGGAATGGCCCCATGAAGTCAATTCCCCATACATCAAACAATTCTATCTCTAATATCCCTTGTTGAGGCATGGCATATCCGTGAGGCAGGTTACCAGCTCTTTGGCAACTGTCACAGTTACGCACAAACTCTCGGGAATCTTTATAGAGAGTAGGCCAGTAGAAGCCACACTGGAGGACTTTAGTGGCTGTTCGCTCACTTCCAAAATGTCCTCCATAATGTGATCCATGGCAGTGCCATAGGATCCTTTGTGCTTCTTCTCTGGGTACACATCTGCGGATCACTCCGTCAGCACAACTCTTAAAGAGATATGGTTCATCCCAGAGGTAGTACTTGGCATCTGAAATTAATTTCTTTCTTTGCACTCTGCTGTACTCCTTGGGTATGAACCTCACAGCTTTATAGTTTGCCATATCTGCAAACCATGGAGCTTCCTGAATGGCAAAGAGTTGCTCATCTGGGAAAGTCTCAGAGATCTCAGTAGAAGGGAGGGACGCCCCAGCTACTGGTTCTATTCGGGACAGATGATCAGCCACTTGGTTTTCTGTCCCTTTTCTGTCTCTTATTTCTATATCAAACTCTTGCAGAAGCAACACCCATCTGATAAGCCTGGGTTTTGAATCCTGCTTTGTGAGTAAGTATTTAAGAGCAGCATGGTCAGTGTACACAATCACCTTTGATCCCACTAGGTAGGATCTAAACTTGTCAATGGCATAAACCACTGCAAGTAACTCTTTCTCTGTGGTTGTGTAATTCTTCTGTGCATCATTTAGAACACGGCTAGCATAGTAAATGACATGCAGAAGTTTGTTATGCCTCTGTCCCAACACTGCACCAATGGCATGATCACTGGCATCACACATTAATTCAAATGGCAATGCCCAATCTGGTGCAGAGATGACTGGTGCTGTGACCAGCTTAGCTTTTAGGGTCTCAAATGCCTGCAGACACTGTGTGTCAAACACAAATGGCGTGTCAGCAGCTAGCAGGTTACTCAAAGGTTTTGCAATTTTCGAAAAATCCTTTATAAACCTTCTGTAAAATCCTGCATGCCCCAGAAAGCTTCTGATTGCCTTAACATTGGCAGGTGGTGGTAATTTTTCAATTACCTCTACCTTTGCCTTATCCACCTCTATTCCCCTGCTTGAAATTTTGTGCCCAAGGACAATTCCTTCAGTCACCATAAAGTGACATTTCTCCCAGTTTAAAACCAGGTTAGTCTCTTGGCATCTTTTCAGGACAAGTGATAGGTGGTTAAGACAGGAGCTGAATGAGTCTCCATATACTAAAAAGTCATCCATGAAGACTTCCAGAAATTTCTCTACCATGTCTGAGAAGATAGAGAGCATGCACCTCTGAAAGGTTGCAGGTGCATTGCACAGACCAAAAGGCATTCTCCTATAGGCAAACACGCCAGAAGGGCAGGTAAATGCTGTTTTCTCTTGGTCCTGGGGATCTACTGCAATTTGGTTGTAGCCTGAATAGCCATCCAAAAAGCAGTAATAGTCATGGCCAGCTAGTCTTTCTAGCATTTGGTCTATGAATGGTAAAGGAAAATGATCCTTTCTGGTGGCTGTATTGAGCCTTCTGTAGTCAATACACATACGCCACCCTGTGACTGTCCTTGTAGGAACCAGTTCATTTTTTTCATTATGAATCACTGTCATGCCTCCCTTTTTGGGGACAACTTGGACAGGGCTCACCCAGGGGCTATCAGAAATAGGATAAATAATCCCAGCCTCTAGTAATTTAGTGACCTCTTTCTGCACCACCTCCTTCATGGATGGATTTAGCCTCCTATGTGGTTGGACCACTGGTTTGGCATTATCCTCCAATAGGATCTTGTGCATGCATCTAGCTGGGCTAATGCCCTTAAGATCACTTATGGACCACCCAAGAGCTGTCTTGTGCGTCCTTAGCACTTGAATCAGTGCTTCCTCTTCCTGTGGATTTAAAGCAGAGCTTATAATCACTGGAAAAGTGTCACCCTCTCCTAGAAATACATATTTCAGAGATGGTGGCAGAGGTTTGAGTTCAGGTTTGGGGGGTTTATCCTCCTCCTGAGGAATTTTTGAAAATTCCTTTACTTCCTCTAGTTCTTCTTGATCAGGTTGAGCATCTTTGAAGATGTCCTCAAGCTCTGATTCTAGGCTTTCAGTCATATTGATCTCTTCTACAAGAGAGTCAATAATGTCAGCGCCCATGCAGTCATCTGGTGTGTCTGGATGCTGCATTGCTTTCACAGCATTCAACTTGAACTCATCCTCATTGACTCTCAGGGTTACTTCCCCTTTTTGTACATCAATGAGAGTTCGTCCAGTTGCTAGGAATGGTCTTCCTAGAATGAGAGTTGCACTTTTGTGCTCCTCCATTTCCAGCACCACAAAGTTAGTGGGAAAGGCAAATGGCCCAACCTTGACAATCATGTCCTCTATTATGCCTGATGGGTGTTTAATGGAGCCATCAGCAAGTTGGAGGCATATCCTGGTTGGTTTGACTTCTCCAGCCAACCCAAGCTTTCTGATAGTGGATGCAGGTATTAGATTGATGCTTGCTCCAAGATCACATAGGGCTGTCTTGGTGCAAGCACCTTCTAATGTGCATGGTATCAGAAAGCTTCCAGGATCTTGAAGCTTTTCTGGTAAGCTCTTCAGAATGACTGCACTGCATTCTTCAGTGAGAAACACTTTTTCAGTTTCTCTCCAATCCTTCTTATGACTTAAGATCTCTTTCATGAACTTAGCATAAGAAGGTATTTGCTCAAGTGCCTCTGCAAACGGAATCTTTATTTCAAGAGTCCTTAGATAGTCTGCAAAGCGGGCAAATTGCTTATCCTGTTCCGCTTTGCGGAGTTTCTGAGGATAAGGCATCTTGGCTTGATATTCCTCAACCTTAGATGCTGCAGGTTTATTCCTTACAGAAGTGGTTGAAGAGGCCTTGTTAGAAGGATTATTATCAGCACTCTCAGGTGTCTGATTCTCCCTTGGCGTTTGAATGCCAGGATTGGGAGGAAAATGGGCGTTTAACGCCAACTTTTCCCCCTTTTCTGGCGTTTGAACGCCAGAACTGGGCAGGGAATGGGCGTTAAACGCCAGCTTTTCCCCCTTTTCTGGCGTTTGAACACCAGAACTGGGCAAGGAATGGGCGTTTAACGCCAGCTTTCCTTCCCTTTCTGGCGTTTGAACGCCAATAACATTCCTCTCTGGGCTCTTACTGTCCTCAGAGGGATTTTGAACAGTGGGTTGGTTATCCTCTGTCAATTGTTCTTTGTTTGCCTTCTTGCTCCTTTGAGCAGTGGTGTTCAGTGTTTTCCCACTCCTTAGTTGAACTGCTTGACATCCTTCTGTTATCTGTTTAGTTATTTGCTGTTTTGCTTGATTCAACTGCAGTTCTATGTTCTTGTTAGCAACTTTAGTATCATGGAGCATTTCTTTAAATTCTGCTAACTGTTCTGTCATCAGGAGCAATTGTTGATTAAGCTCATTCATCTGTTCTTGAGGATTAGGATCAGTGACTAATGCCATGACCTCCTCTTGTGGAACGAACTCACTGCTAGAATATAAGTATTGGTTTCTAGCAACAGTGTCTATAAGCTCTTGAGCTTCTTCAATTATCTTCCTCATGTGTATAGATCCACCAGCTGAGTGGTCTAAAGACATCTGAGCTTTTTCTGTGAGCCCATAGTAGAAGATGTCTAACTGTACCCACTCTGAAAACATTTCAGAGGGGCATTTTCTAAGCATACCTCTATACCTCTCCCAGGCATTATAAAGGGATTCATTATCCTCTTGTTTAAAGCCTTGGATGTCCAGCCTTAGCTGTGTCATCCTCTTTGGAGGGTAGAAATGATTCAGGAATTTGTCTGATAACTGTTTCCATGTCTTTATGCTTGGTGTAGGTTGGTTGTTCAACCACCTTTTAGCTTGATCTTTTACAGCAAATGGAAACAGTAATAGTCTATAGACATCCTGATCTACCTCTTTATCATGTACTGTGTCAGCAATTTGTAAGAACTGTGCCAGAAACTCAGTAGGTTCTTCCTGTGGAAGACCGGAATACTGGCAATTTTGCTGCACTATGATAATGAGTTGAGGATTTAGCTCAAAGCTGCTTGCTTTGATGGGAGGTATACAGATGCTACTCCCATATGCAGCTGTAATGGGGTTAGCATATGACCCCAGAGTCCTTTTGGACTGATTAATCCCACTTAAGTCCATAATGGACAAAAGGGAAATGATAATGATTGCAAATAGATTAATTTTGTTTTTTTTTTTTAATTAACCGAAAAAAATAAAAATAAAATAAAACAAAAGGAAAATATAACAAAAAATTCGAAAATCAAAAAGACAAATAAGATCAAAGCAAATTTAGAACTGAATCAATTAGTTAATTAAAAAGATTTTGAAAACAGCAATTAAAAAGATATGATTGAAAAGTTTTTATGAAAAAGATTTGATTTTTTAAAAAAAAAGGAAAGAGAAAAACAACAAAAAGACACCAAACTTAAAATTTTTAGAAAATCAAACACTACTTTTCGAAAATTTTAAAGGAAAAACACAAAGAGGACACCAAACTTAGAATTTTTATGAATCAAAAAGGGACTAAGAACATGCAATTTCGAAAAACTAGAAGAAAAACAAAAGCATGCAATGGACACCAAACTTAAAATATGAAACTAGACTCAACTAAAAGACTCTAAACCAACAAAAATAAAACAGTCCTAATCTAAGCAACAAGATAAGCCGTCAGTTGTCCAAACTCGAACAATCCCCGGCAACGGCGCCAAAAACTTGGTGCACAAAATTGCAATAACACTTTTGCAATCCCGCACAACTAACCAGCAAGTGCACTGGGTCGTCCAAGTAATACCTTGCGTGAGCAAGGGTCGATCCCACGGAGATTGTCGGCTTGAAGCAAGCTATGGTTATCTTGTAAATCTTAGTCAGGATATCAGAAATTATCAGGATTGATTGTAAAAAGAAAAAGAACATGAAAAAGGTACTTGTTTTGCTGTAATGGAGAATAGGCTGAGGCTTTGGAGATGCTCTATCTTCCGAATCTCTGCTTTCCTACTGTCATCTTCATCAAACACGCAAGGCTCCTTCCATGGCAAGCTGTATGTAGGGTTTCACCGTTGTCAATGGCTACCTCCCATCCTCTCATTGGAAATACGTCCCTGATGCTCTGTCACAGCATCGGCTATCCATCTGTCGGTTCTCAATCAGGCCGGAATAGAATCCAGTGATTCTTTTGCGTCTGTCACTAACGCCCCGCCTTCAGGAGTTTGAAGCACGTCACAGTCATTCAATCATTGAGTCCTACTCAGAATACCACAGACAAGGTTTAGACCTTCCGGACTCTCTTGAATGCCGCCATCAGTTCTAGCTTATACCACGAAGATTCCGATTAAAGAATCCAAGAGATATCTACTTAATCTAAGGTAGAACAGAGGTGGTTGTCAGGCACATGTTCATAGTTGAGAATGATGATGATTGTCACGGATCATCACATTCATCCGGGTTAGGAGCAAGTGATATCTTAGAATGGAAGCAAGCATGATTGAATAAGAAACAGTAGTAATTGCATTAATCCATCAAGACACAGCAGAGCTCCTCACCCCCAACCATGGGGTTTAGAGACTCATGCCGTGGAAGGTACAAGAAACGTGTAAAACGTGTTATGAGGTCATAAGGTACGGATACAATGTCAAAAGGTCCTATAAATAGTTAAACTAATATCCTATAAGGTTTACAGAAATGAGTAAATGACAGAAAAATCCACTTCCGGGCCCACTTGGTGTGTGCTTGGGCTGAGCAATGAAGTAATTTCGTGTAGAGACCTTTTCTGGAGTTAAACGCCAGCTTTCATGCCAGTTTGGGCGTTTAACTCCAAGTTTTATGCCAGTTCCGGCGTTTAACGCTGGAATTTCTGATGCTGATTTGCTACGCCTGTTTGGGCCATCAAATCTTGGGCAAAGTATGGACTATCAAATATTGCTGGAAAGCCCAGGATGTCTACTTTCCAATGCCGTTGAGAGCGCGCCAATTGGGCTTCTGTAGCTCCAGAAAATCCACTTCGAGTGCAGGGAGGTCAGAATCCAACAGCATCTGCAGTCCTTTTCAGTCTCTGGATCAGATTTTTGCTCAGAACCTTCAATTTCAGCCAGAAAATACCTGAAATCACAGAAAAACACACAAACTCATAGTAAAGTCCAGAAAAGTGAATTTTAACTAAAAACTAATAAAAATATAATAAAAACTAACTAAAAGATACTAAAAACATACTAAAAACAATGCCAAAAAGCGTATAAATTATCCGCTCATCAGAGGTCACTCTTTTTTTTCAAGGAATCGGCATCCTAATGGTTATGCTTAGGAGTTGTACATGTTGCTAAACCAAGCTCGAGCTGATTTTTTTAAAAGATAATAAGCCCAAAAGTGATTGAACTACTCAAATGTTATTCTCCAAAAGATAAAAGGATGTCCTATGTAGTGATTGCAGCAAGTCTTAGAGATTAGTAAAAATGCATAAAAGGGAGTTATGGTGCACTCCAAAGGAGGGGGTTGGAATCGGAGCTGGATGAAAATAGGGTACAGCATATCAAGTTAAATAAATCTTAGCTGATGTTAACGAATTGTAAGTTTACGAAAGAGAGCAATTCCTCTCACAGTGAAACCAAACAAACAAATGCACAGACAAAGACAAGCACAAGTATAGTATAGTTAAGGCAGATAGCAAGTATGGAAATTAAACATCGCAATTCACAAAGGCAAGCCCAATGAGTGCACAATCAAACAAAACAAGCATATGCATATGATGTATGCTTTCCCTATGACTGTTGATATCAATTGTCGATTACATAGCCAGCCCGGCATATCCTGGTTGCTAACTATGGACAGTCCCTCTGTACGCACATCCCCAAGCTCAAAAATTAACCATGGGAAGAATCCCAGACTAAAATGGGAGATACAACACCTTAAGCTCAATAATATCCATGGGAAGAATCCGAAGCTGACATGGGGGAGACAACACCCCAAGCTCAATAATATATATATATATATATATATATATATATATATATATATGCATGCCCATGGGGAAACCTGGGGTATTAAAGTGCTTGGTCACATCTTACGTACCAGGGGTCAACAAATGTCTCAATAATAATCAATTATATCTCATATATATCAATTTTATTCTCAATAATAATTCATAGCTTATCTCATCGTTCTCAATTAATTGACATCATCAATTGTCTCATACATCATTCTCAATATTACATTACTTTCTTACTTGCCTCATATACCACTTTCATCATCTTTATCAAATTAAGTACCATCTTCTCCAATCACATATTACCTTTCAAAAACCATTTGTCATCTCCAAGTTACCTCTCCTTCTTAACTTCATCTCATTATTAAGCATACCACTAAGGTCTAGGGGCTAAAAGAGTAAAAATAGAGGTTTAGAGGTTCGAAATTAGGTTTTAAAACACAAAAGTCTTTTTGTTGAAAATAGGGGTTACGCGTACGCGTGGGTCACGCGTAAGCTGGGGCATGCATTTTTCACTGTTCATGTACGCAAGCACCTTCCTCGCATATGCGAGATGCCCAACCCAGTAAGGTTGGTCGCGTCGCGTGCAGTGGTCGCGTATGCAAGCTATGGACAATCGCAAAAATGCTGAATGCTGTAGAATTTTCAATTTTGCACTCCAAACTTTTGACGCGCATAACTTTTTTGTTTTAAAACATTTTTCATCCTTTCTTGAAACAACGTAAATTTCATGAACCCAATTTTCATTTGAAACATGTTTGAGGGTCTGGAAGCCGAGTTGTGACTCGCCGACGTTCGGCCAAAATTTAGATTTTCACAAAAATCCTCTAACCTCTATTTTCATCAATTCACCATTCAAAAACCGAATTTCTATGCTCATAATCAGCACCAAAACATATGTTATCACAGAAAAACACCCCCACATCCTACCATAACCAATCATACCTAAATTTTAAATAATCTCATATATGAACTGCTCACTTTAACCCACAAAATCATCAAAAATTCATCACATATATATTCATTTTCCATCATCCTCAGCATTCCTTATTAAAAATCGTTACGCATAAATACATTCTCACCGTAATATCAATTGCCAAAATTTAAACTCAACCCAAATCAACAATCATCATTAAGGATACTAAACATTTAGCACGATCATGCATTCCAACTTATCCTATGGTCATTGACAAACCCCAATTTGACGGTTTATCTTGTATTGAATTTAGGGGATTTTATCACCTTTTTCCCACATTTACCCAATGAATTAGCATGGTTTTGTATACTCTCCTTTAATTGTGCTTAAGAGTGAAAACATGCTTTTTAGGTCTTAAAATAGATAAATGTAATTTACCTTGATTCCATTAGATGCCTTCATATGTTTGTTAAGTGATTTCAGATTTAGGAGGCAAAGATTGGATTAAAGGAATGAAGAAAAAGCATGTAAAGTTGGAGAACTCATGAAGAAATGAAAGAACCGGAAAGCTGTCAAGCCGATTTTTTCACTTAAACGACCATAACTTGAGCTACAGAGGTCCAAATGATGCGGTTCCAGTTGGGTTGGAAAGCTAACATCCGTGGCTTCGAAATGATATAAATTTTGCCATATGTTGCTTCGCGTTCAGGGGCGCGCACGCGCACTTTGCGCGCGCGCCGATTCTGTCCGTGGCCCACTTTAATGAAATCGTCCCCATCGGTTTTAGGAGCCTTGTGGGCCCAATCCAACTCATTTCTGATGCTATATAAGTCAAGTATTGAAGAGGAATCAACATACTTTTCATACTTTAGATACTTTTAATCATTAGCTTAGTTTTAGGAGTTAGAGTTAGAGTTAGTTTTAGAGAGAGAAGCTCTCACTTCTCTCTAGGATTAGGAATTAGGGTTAGATTAGGATCTCATAATTCTAGGTTTAATTCAAGTCTCCTTCTACTTCTACCTTCAATTGATGATTGCTACACTTTGGTTCTTCTTTCTATCCCTATCCTCTTATTGTAATTTCTCTTGTTTTGTTTCTAGGTTTTGTAATTGAGATATTTTTGTTCTTTTGTTTTCTTTTAATAATGCAATTTGAGATAATTCATGTGATTGTGATGATGTTGATTGTTGTTTTGTTAATTCTTTGTAATTGTTAGTTGTTGATCCCTTTTATTCTTACAAATAAAAATGCTTTCTTTCATTACCCTCCAAGTGTTTGATGAAATGCTTGAGAGGATGTTAGAGTAGGATTTTATGTTCTTGGCTTGAGAAGGTAACTTAGGATTTCTTGAGTCACTAGTGTCCAATTGATTGCTAGTTGATAGCCATTAACTCTAGCCTTCATTAATCCAATTAGTGGAAAGCTAGGACTTATGGACTAGGATTGATATAACTCACTTGACTTTCCTTTGTTAATTGATTTAAGGATGACTAAGTGGGATTAATCCTTGCAACTACCATACTTGTGGCTAGTGATAATGATGAAGACCCTTGACAACCAAATCTTGCCAAGACCATTTTGTTAATAAAGTTTTCTCACCATTTACTATTCATGTTTCTCATCTAAAACCCCGAAATAACTCACAACCAATAACAAGACACTTTATTGTAAATCCTAGGGAGAACGACCCGAGGTTTAAATACTTCAGTTTATAGATTTTAGGGGTTTGTACTTGTGACAAACAAATTTTTGTATGAGAGGATTATTGTTGGTTTAGAGACTATACTTCGACGAGATTTCATTTGTAAAATTCTAAACCGTCAAAAATCCAATCGTCAAAATGGCGCCGTTGCCGGGGATTTGTAATGGTGTTGTGTTATTGGTTATTGTACATATGTGAATATTGTGAATATGTTTGTCTTTTGCTTGTTTGTTAGTTTTTGCTAGGTTTAAGACTTCGTTGCTTATCTTTGTTAATTTTTGTTTTCTTTGCTATTATGAATTCTCATCCTCACTTTGGCTATGAGTTTGGCTCAAATTATGTTGTAAGAAATGGGAACTACAATGGTAATATGCATCAAGGATTTGGGCACAACCAAAGATGGGAAGAGCCTCAAGGGATTGATCAACCTTCTTGGCAACAACCTGCAACTCCTTATGGGTACAAATCTTATCCTAATGCATATCAATCTAATGGATGTGGTAACCCTTATTGTGATTGTCAACAACCACTACCACATGCCTATGAACTACCCACTCAACATGATTTTGAACGACCTTGCTCACAAGCCCCATATCACCAAAACCCTCCATATGACCCCAATCCTTATCCACCATACCCACCACCTTATGAGCCATGTGAACCATACATGGAACCACCACCATTCCAACACAATTACTCTCAAGAACCACCTCAATGCACACCATCTCCATACCCTTAACAAAAAGAACCACCTTCCTACTATGAACCCTCTCTCCAAAATAATGAACCCTCTTATCCACCCCAAGTCCCAATAGATGACTCTCTCACATTGCTACTTCAAGGACAAGCGGATATGCAAAGGAACACCCTAGAGTTTGTGACTAACTTGACCAAGGTAATGTCTACCTTAGCCTACAAATTTTTGAACACTCAAGGTGCTTCCGTGGCCACATGTGAAGAATCCATTGAAATTCATAGCATGAAGGAGAGATTGGAAAACCCGGTGGAAAATGAGGGAGGCTATTTTGTATTAGAGCAATTGGAGGAGCCTATGGTTATTGAAGAAAAGGAAGAAGTGGTCGAAGATTTAGGAGACGTTGAGAGTCCATGGGAATGTAGCATCATGGAAAACTCTTCCAAGAAGCTTGACATTGATGTTGAGGAGGGTGCGCAACCTCCAAGGCATGTCATCGTTGGAGACTTGGAAGAAGCTTATCAAGAGATGGATTCAATCATGGATGAATTTCTCTCTACAATGGAATCGTCTCCCATTGGACATGAAGTTAAAGTTATAGAAGAGTGTGCACAACCTTTCATACCCTTGGGGAGCAATGAGAAAGAGAGCTACCAAGAGGAAAACGTTGGCATGGTGTATGTTGAGATTGAAGAATATGAAGAGGTTGATCAAAAGATGGATTTATTCATCAATGAATTTCTATCCAAAATTGAGTCACCTCCCATTAGGCAAGAAATCAAAGTTCTTGAAGACAACACCAAGCCATGTGATAAAAGGGGAAAGGTTGAAATCGAGGAAGCTCGCAAAGAGGTGGAAATACACAAAGAAGAGCACAAGGAAGTGGACCTTGCATTGTCTAAGTGTGGGGAAGCCTCCCTTCCCAAGTTACCATCCAACACAACATTCAAGTGGGTAAAATTCTTATCCATAGGCTTTGTTTTCTCGCTTGAATATGGTTTGATTGAAACGGATGGACAACTTAGAGCTCTTTGTGGAATTAAAAGCAAGAATGAGTTGTGTAGTGGTTGGAATTTGGAATTAAGCTCATTGAGGTCAAAGCTTCAAAATGTGGGAACTATGATTGGATGCATGCTACCTTGTGTCGGTCTAGGAGGAAGACTTGGTATACTCAAGAGAATTCTATGTCTCAACCACCCGGATGGAAGAATCATGATAATCAACTAGAAGATGGGTGTGAGAATAAGATATGGGATCCCGGATCGAAGCATGTCAACCAACTATGGGAGCTCATTTCTTGGGTAGAACTTTGCCCAAGGATGGTGAATTTGGTTGGAATTTCTGTCAACCATTTGAAGAACAATGATCCTTGGAGATTCAAGGATGAGTACAAGCATAAGCCACCATGACAAAGAGCTTCTCAAAATGTCCAACTTAAGGACTTAAACTAAAAGTGCTAGGTGGGAGACACCCCACCATGGTAAACTCGTTCCATCCTCTTTTAGTTTTGTTTAATAAGTGATTTGAGTTGCCATTGTAGGTAGATTTTCATTTCATATTGATTTGTTTGTAAAGATTGGTTGTTAGTATGTTGTATTCATTAGTAGTAGATGAATAAATTCTAAAATCAAATTGCATTTTTGTGAATTGTTTGATATTTGATTGAATAAAGAAGAGTCTTGGACATTATAGGGAACTCTTGGGCATTTTTTCTGCCTTTTGGGCAAAAAAAAAAAAAAAACGGCCATGGGCGCGTAAGCACGCTGTGCGCGCGCACGCACATTGCACTTCTGCAACTTCTGGTACAAAAACCAGAGAGTTGTGCGCGCGTTGTGCCAGCATTGTGCTGGGAGCACAAGCTCATCCACGCGTAAGCGCGCTGTGCGCGCGCGCGCGCGCGGATCGTCCCTGCTGCATCCACGCGTGAGCGCGCTGTGCGCGCGCGCGCAGATTGTCCCAACCTCATCCACGTTTAAGCGCGCTGTGCGCGCGCGCGCGGATTTGCTCCCTGCTTTTCCCCTTCCTCCTTTCTCCTTCTTTCCTCTTCTCTTCTTCTTTCTTTCTCATTTTTTTCTTCTTCCTCTCTTGAAAGATTTTTTTTTCTTTTCTCTTTTAATATAAAAAAAAAAGAAAATTTTTTTTTAATAATAAAAAAATATAATAAATAAATAAATAAATAAAATACTAAAAAAATAAAAAAAAATTAAAAATATAAAAAAAAATTTTTTTTTCTCTTCTTCCATTTTCTTTTGTCTATTACATTTGCATACTTTTATTCTTTTCATTTTAATTTTGTTTCTATAATTTGTTCTCATTTTATTTTCTAAATTTCTCATTTTAATAATGGTGTTGAATTCTCTCACTCAATTGTTGAGAATTTCTTGCATTTGTTTTGGTGCTTCATGACTTGTTACATTAATTGTAATATTTGTCAACACACAGATTAGTGCTTTAGTCCTTCCTAATTCATTACCCTTTGTTTTTTTTCTTGTACCGCTTCATCATTGAATTAGGATAGAATCAAATGCTTTCATGCGTATCACTAATCTTGTTTGTGTCAATCCTTATTTGATCTTGATGCTCCATATACTCTCCATGCTTTAACTTTACTCTTGCATCAAGTATTAGTTGATATGCCCTTTGCTTATATTGTTTTCTTACTCACATGTTGTAGCTACCATGTAGTGTGAGAATCATACTCTTATTTGGCATTAGCCCCCGCCTATGTTCTAATTGCTTTGATGTCTTTGTTATAGGCTTAATTTTCTTTCTTTTTCTCTCCTTCTAGGTTGGCCACCAAGAAGGAAAGGAATGAAAAAACTTCTAAATGGGGCAACAAACAAGTTCATCCGCACAACCCTTTAAAGAAACTCATCAATTGTAGCAACCCGTCCACCTTGCTCTTCTTTGCATGCACCGAGGACGGTGCAATCTTCAAGTGTGGGGAGGTCGTCGACCGATCTCCATGGGTAACAATTTTCTTTTTCAACACCAATGTTAGTTAGTTATTGCATTTGCATGATACGTTGCATGTTAGTTAGAATTTGTACATATTTTACTACCTTCTTCTTATTAGGACTACTTGGTTAGAGTAATGAATTCTTTTCCGAGAAACTATTCTAGGGCACCCTACCAATTAAAACAAATTTTTTGTGGAACTTGCTTGAAAGAATTTATTTTGGAACATGGCTTTTGAGCTAAGAACACAAACAAGTGAGATTTGAGCCTAATGGTGTGGTTACATCTTATAACCACTTATTTTTCCTTCTTGTGTGCATTATTCTCTTCCTATGATTGTGATCTTTGCTTTGTTTGAGTCTATATGTCCATTATTTTATGTATTCATGCATTTATATGATTGAGGCCATCAGTCCATTAGCTTACTTACCCAAATAGCCTTACCTTTTATCTTCCTTTGTTAGCCATATTTGAGCCTACGATTAACCCACTTTGTTCTTAATTTAGCACATTACAAGCCTTAAAGCGAAAAACAATAAATGTCCTTAATTTGGATCTTTGATTGGCTTAGGCTAGTGTGTGTGAGTATCATTCAAGTGTGGGAACCTTGGGACATTGGGTGAATAAAAGGGTAGTTTTGTATTACTAGTGTAAATATTGGGAATTGGGTACATACTCATGCATTGATCAAATGTAAGACCTTATGCATTGATGCTCTTGTATATAAAAAAAAATGAGAAAAAGAAAAGAAAAAATAACAACAGTATGGAAAAGAAAAAATATAGAAAAAAAAAGAAATAAAAAGAAAGAAAAAGAAAAGAAAAGCAATAAAAGGGGACAAAATGCCCCAAAGTAAAGTTCAAATAAAATCAATGTATAGGTGTGATAATCAAAAGAAAATGCATGAGTATGTGAAAAAGTGAGGAATGGGTAGTTAGTTTAGTACTTAATTGTATAGGTCATTATATAGGTTAGGTGGAAAAGTTTAAGCTAATCAAAGAACCAAATCCTAGTCCACTAGCCATATATGACCCTACCTTGACCCTAGCCCCATTACAACCTAAAGGAAAGACCTCATGATAATTGTATGCATGCATGAAATAATTGTTGATTGTCAGATGAAAAACAAATCTTGGAAAGCATGATTAGGGGAGAATTGAGAGAATCAACCCCAAACACCGAGCGACTAGAGTGCAAACACTCCCGGTGAGGGTTCGATGCTCAATTCCTTGATTCCCGGCTTTCATGAGCGTTCTTCTTGCAAGTCTACTTGAACTTCATTCCATACTTAAATTGGTAGGATTCATGAATTGTCATATGACCTTAGCCCTACCCGTTTATACATGCACTTGGAGGATTGATTTATTTTTAACCAAGTAGGTAAAACCATTTTGCATTTAGTTGCATATAGTTTAGGTTGCATATAGCTCATTTACATAGAATAGATGTTGATGCCCTTTGCTTTCTCTTGGCTTAAGCATGAGGACATGCTTGGTTTAAGTGTGGGGAGGTTGACAAACCCCAATTTGACGGTTTATCTTGTATTGAATTTAGGGGATTTTATCACCTTTTTCCCACATTTACCCAATGAATTAGCATGGTTTTGTATACTCTCCTTTAATTGTGCTTAAGAGTGAAAAAATGCTTTTTAGGTCTTAAAATAGATAAATGTAATTTACCTTGATTCCATTAGATGCCTTGATATGTTTGTTAAGTGATTTCAGATTTAGGAGGCAAAGATTGGATTAAAGGAATGAAGAAAAAGCATGTAAAGTTGGAGAACTCATGAAGAAATGAAAGAATCGGAAAGCTGTCAAGCCGACCTCTTTGCACTTAAACGACCATAACTTGAGCTACAGAGGTTCAAATGATGCGGTTCCAGTTGGGTTGGAAAGCTAACATCCGGGGCTTCGAAATGATATAAATTTTGCCATATGTTGCTTCGCGTTCAGGGGCGCGCACGCGCACTTTGCGCGCGCGCGCCGATTCTGTCCGTGGCCCACTCTAATGAAATCGTCCCCAGCGGTTTTAGGAGCCTTGTGGGCCCAATCCAACTCATTTCTGATGCTATTTAAGTCAAGTATTGAAGAGGAATCAATATACTTTTCATACTTTAGATACTTTTAATCATTAGCTTAGTTTTAGGAGTTAGAGTTAGTTTTAGAGAGAGAAGCTCTCACTTCTCTCTAGGATTAGGAATTAGGGTTAGATTAGGATCTCATAATTCTAGGTTTAATTCAAGTCTCCTTCTACTTCTACCTTCAATTGATGATTGCTACACTTTGGTTCTTCTTTCTATCCCTATCCTCTTATTGTAATTTCTCTTGTTTTGTTTCTAGGTTTTGTAATTGAGATATTTTTGTTCTTTTGTTTCTTTTAATAATGCAATTTGAGATAATTCATGTGATTGTGATGATGTTGATTGTTGTTTTGTTAATTCTTTGTAATTGTTAGTTGTTGATCCCTTTTATTCTTACAAATAAAAATGCTTTCTTTCATTACCCTCCAAGTGTTTGATGAAATGCTTGAGAGGATGTTAGAGTAGGATTTTATGTTCTTGGCTTGAGAAGGTAACTTAGGATTTCTTGAGTCACTAGTGTCCAATTGATTGCTAGTTGATAGCCATTAACTCTAGCCTTCATTAATCCAATTAGTGGAAAGCTAGGACTTATGGACTAGGATTGATATAACTCACTTGACTTTCCTTTGTTAATTGATTTAAGGATGACTAAGTGGGATTAATCCTTGCAACTACCATACTTGTGGCTAGTGATAATGATGAAGACCCTTGACAACCAAATCTTGCCAAGACCATTTTGTTAATAAAGTTTTCTCACCATTTACTATTCATGTTTCTCATCTAAAACTCCAAAATAACTCACAACCAATAACAAGACACTTTATTGTAAATCCTAGGGAGAACGACCCGAGGTTTAAATACTTCGGTTTATAGATTTTAGGGGTTTGTACTTGTGACAAACAAATTTTTGTATGAGAGGATTATTGTTGGTTTAGAGACTATACTTCGACGAGATTTCATTTGTAAAATTCTAAACCGTCAAAAATCCAATCGTCAGTCATCTAGCCTAAGTTTTCACAAGACATTATATATTAAATACGAGAAAACAAAATCATACCCCCTGGCCGATTTCCTCGTATAACCCAAGACAACCTACTTAGGTGAATTTGCAAACCTTCAACACCAAAATTCCGCAACCAAGATCCAAACCAAGCTTCCAATTTACATATTACACACCTAATACACATAATCATATATACATATCCAAAATTCAATACCTAACACACTAAAATCAATGAATTAGCTAGTGTTCCGAGGGTTACCTGAAACGTGGAGCTCGGTCGTCTTGGTGAGACCCGAGGTGAGGGTTCCGTGACCCGAGCTTGATGCGCTGAGCGGCGGGTGGTTGTACCTGCAATGACACTCCGATGCTTAAGTTAGCATGGGTCCAAGCAGATATGTGTAGAATGTAGAATGTATGTTATACCTGGGTGCTCCAGTGTATTTATAGTAGTTGGCCGTGATCTTCCCTGGATAAGATATTCTTATCTTATCTTATCTTTGGGAGTCTTATCTCTATCTTTTGTGGAACCGCCTTTCCTAGGCCTTTTTCGGCCTTTAGGTTTTGGGCTTCGTTCCTTTTGATGGGCCTTCTTCTTTATTTGTCCGAGGTCCGACCTCAGGCGTGGGCCTTTGGGACGAGGTCGGACCTTCTGCGAACTTCCCGAGTTTGGAGAGCTCGGTCAGGGTATGAACAGTGCCCCTGTCCGAGTTCGTCCTTTTGAGAGGTCGAGCTCGGGCATAGTCGTTCTTTTCAAAATTTGAAAATGGCCGTTTCAGCATTTTATTGCTTTTTACCGTTTCTCCTTGATTTCCGTTCGGGCTCTGTGAAGGCATTATTTATTTGCCCCTTTCCTCATTTTCTTTGTTTATTCTGTTCCCTTTCCCTTTTCCTGGGTTTTTCGCCGCCTCTCTTTCGAGCATCTTCCTTCTTTCTCTCTGTTCTTCTTCTCCGATTCTTTCTGTGCGTTGTTTTTCGGGGTTTCTTCTGCGCCGCTGTTTTCGTTCTTCTTGCATCGGAGCTCGTCGTCTTCTTCCTTTCTCCCAGGTTTGTTTCTTGTCTTTACTTTTGCTGTGCACATATGCTGGGGTTGCCCCGGAAAGAGGCGCCGCCATTGCTTTGGTTGTTTGTATGTGGGGGGGGCTCTTTTCTCTTGGTACTTTGTTTTCGGGTTTACTGCATTTTTCTTCTAAAAGAACTTTTGTTTCTTGCTTCTGCTGAATGGGTTTTTGCTGTCTGCCTATTTATGTGATTTTTGGCTTGCTGTTGTATTCTTCTTTGTAGGCAAGATTTTTTATGTCTCGAAAGGTGTTTCAAGCAATGTCGACCAAGATTCCGAGTGGTCTTGGTTGGGTAGATCCTGTTCCTCTAAGGGTCCCTTCTGTTGTAGATTCTGAGTATCTAGTTAGGTTCCGTAGGGAGTGTAGTATTTGTGAGAACAGGGAGTCTGAACGGGATTATGAGCTAGTAGCCCCAGAGTCCGAGGAGAGAGTGTGCTTCCCGCCTTTAGAAAGTTCCGAGAAGCTATTCTTTTATGCTTACGATTGTTTTTTCTCTAAGCTGGGTGTACGACTTCCTTTTACCGACTTGGAGTCCGAGGTCCTTTGGTCTTGTAACCTTGCCCCTACGCAACTCCATCCAAATTCTTGGGCGTTTTTAAAGCTGTTTCAACTTTTGTGTCAGTTTTTGGGCGTCTCCCCTTCTGTTTCTCTTTTTTCCTATCTGTTCGCGTTTGACGAAGCCGGGGTCGGGTGCTGGGAAGGTGTCTTGGGTCTCTTTTAGGGCTAACCAGGGGAAGAAGTTTTGTACCTTGTATGATGAGTCGTTTCATGATTTCAAGAACTACTATTTCAAGGTCCGGGCTGCTGGAGATGTCCGACCTTTCTTTCTAGATGAGAGTGGGGAGCCTTCTTTTCCTCTTTATTGGCAGGAGAATGTAGTGTCGGTTAAGTATACTTTTGAGAGTCTAGATGAGGTAGAGCAGGCTTTTGTGGGTGTGTTGAGCAGTTTATGGGGTCGGGCACCTCACTTGGACACGAAGAAAATGTTGGGAGATCCAAGCCTTCTCCGTTCCGAGTTAGGTAGTTCCCGACCTCTCCGAGCTTCATCCTTTTAGTATTTTGCCTGTTTTGGTGGAATTCCTGTTTGTGATAATCCCTTTCTTTTTGTTTCTGCAGAGATGTCTTCTCAGGTGGATTCCATGAAGTTTCTTCGTCGGTCGAAGAAGTCTGCGGCTGCTCGCAATATCGAGGCTGAGGTTTCTGCCCGATCTTCTCCGCAGAAGACTACCGTGGGTGTTCAGACTCGGTCGAAGACCATTCCGACTCCTCAGTTCCGTGCTATAACTCAAGATCCTCCGACCTCCGGACCCGGTCACCTTTCCCCGTCTTCGACCTCGGGTCCTCCCCCCAAGAAACAGAAGACCTCTCAAGAGCTTGCTGGTTTCAATGATAAGGATTTTGACGCTCTTGGTTGGATTGAGCAGCACATTCTCCCCCAGACCTTTATTTCTACTGATGATGCGTCTATGGAGCATCACTTTCAGTATATGGCGCGGAGCTGTGTTCGGATGGCTAGTCTTCATGCCGCTATTGCTCGGGAGTTCAAGAAAGCTCTCCTTGGGGCGACCAGCTCCCGACTTGAGAAGGCACGGTCTGAGCTTGATAAGATTAGTCAACTGAAGGCTGCCAGGATTACTGAGCTGGAGGCCTCTTTAGAGGAAGAGAAAACTAGGGCCACCGCGGCTGTGGCGGCGGCGAAGACATCTGAGGAGATGGCGAGGATGGCGACGGAGAACTATACTAAGCTGTATGCCGAGCTTGTGGAGACGAAGGAGAAGTTGCAGTATGCTCGGGATGATTTTTACGAGCTGGAAGATAATGTGGCCAAGGGTATGGATGCTATGTTTGTGAATTTGAGGGATCAGGTCCGGGTTCTTGCTCCCGACCTGGATCTGAGCTTATTCAGTACGGAAAACATTGTTGTGGAGGGAAAGATTGTTCCTGCTCCTGCCGAGGATGAGGTTCCGGTGTCCGACCACAAGGCTCCGGTGTCCGACCCCGAGGTTCCGGTTGTGAACCCGACTTCACCTTTGGCTGAGGATAGATCTGGTGTGGAGGTTTCAAACCGGGATGACGTTGCCGTCGATGCAGTCCCGATATCTATGTTTCAGCCTGCTGTCGATGTGGAGTCCGGAAAGGGCCTCGATCCTCTGTAGTCTTGTACTTCTTGGTGTTTTGCCCGATCTGTGGGCTCTTTTGTTTTTGGGTGGTTTCTGTTGAACACTTTGGACACCTTTTGTTTTATTTAGCTACTTGTAGTAACTTTATTATGCGGTGTTTTTTGTTCGCGCTTGACTTTTTGTTTCCGCTTTTGTGCTTTTTAGTCGTTTTCGGATAACAACTTTTTAGCTAGCGTTTTGACTTCTTGTTTTCGCTTTTGTGCTTTTTAGTTGTTTTCGATTAACAACTTTTTAGCTAGCGTTTTGACTTCTTACTTTCGCTTTTGTGCTTTTTAGTTGTTTTCGATTAACAACTTTTTAGCTAGCGTTTTGACTTCTTACTTTCGCTTTTGTGCTTTTTAGTTGTTTTCGATTAACAACTTTTTAGCTAGCGTTTTGACTTCTTACTTTCGCTTTTGTGCTTTTTAGTTGTTTTCGATTAACAACTTTTTAGCTAGCGTTTTGACTTCTTACTTTCGCTTTTGTGCTTTTTAGTTGTTTTCGATTAACAACTTTTTAGCTAGCGTTTTGAAACTTCTTTCGATTTCGTTCTTTTCGCTTGTACTTTTTAGTTGCTTTTTGTAAAGCAACTTTTTAGTAAGCGTTTTTCGAAATCTTGGTTCTTGCCGTTTTAAGGCTTCTTTCTTGGGCCGAGCTTTTTCTCGGACATCGGGTGCTCGAGTACCTCCTTTTTGTTAGGTCCGACTGTCGTTGGTCGGTTCTTCTGAGTTATTTCTGTAATCTCTTTTTATTTGGCTTTTTGTGCCATTTTAGAGTTACTTTATAACTTTTCCCTTTGTTGGGTCCGACTTCGTCGTTTGGTCGGCCTTTTTAAGTTATTTTTGTAACCTCTTTTTTATTTGGCTTTTCGAGCCATTTTCAGGGTTACTTTATAACTTCTCACATTAATTTGAACCTCGTCGCTTTATCTTTGCCGACCTTGTATGGTCTTTTGGCAAATGATTTTTTGCGTTTTGCCGAGCATAAATTAATGCGCCTTGGTGGGGTACTTTCTAGGATTTGCTTCATCATGAGGAAGAGAAAATAGAGAAATTTGATTAGTATTAAAAAAGAAAGAATATTTACAAAGTGTTTACCCTTTAGGTCGGGTATCCTGCTTAACCGGGTGTCTCATTAAAAAACCCTTGTAGGGAAAAAGAGTACACCTCGGGTTAAGTTTTTCTAGCTGTAGTACCGTCTTAGATTACAGGCGTGCCAGGCCCTGGGCAGCTCATTGCCTTCTAGGTCGGATATTTGTAGTAGCCTGTCCCTAAGACTTCTGTTACCTTGTAGGGCCCTTTCCAATTTGCGGCTAGCTTTCCTTCTCCCGACTTTTGTGTTCCGATGTCATTTCGGATTAGAATCAGGTCGTGACTGGAAAAGCTTCGCTTTATTACCTTTTGATTGTATCTGAGGGCCGTTCGCCGTTTTAAGGCTTCTTCTCGGATTCGGGCTCTTTCTCGGACCTCGGGGAGGAGGTCGAGTTCTTCCCTTTGTGCTTGTGGGTTGCCTCTTTCGTTGTAGAAGATGACTCTGGGCGACCCTTCATCTATTTCGATAGGAATCATTGCCTCCATCCCGTAAGCTAGCCGGAATGGGGATTCTCCCGTTGTAGAGTGCGGGGTTGTCCGATATGCCCATAGCACCTGGGGGAGCTCTTTGGCCCATGCCCCTTTGGCCTCTTGGAGTCTTCGTTTTAACCCGGCCAAAATGATTTTATTTGCAGCTTCTGCTTGCCCATTGGCTTGTGGGTGCTCGACTGATGTGAATTGCTGTTTGATTTTTAGTTCGGCCACCAATTTCTGAAAACTTGTGTCCGTGAATTGTGTTCCATTGTCTGTTGTGATGGAGTAGGGACTCCGAACCTTGTGACAATGTTTTGTATAGGAATTTGCGGCTTTTCTGAGCCGTAATGGCGGCTAAGGGTTCAGCTTCGATCCACTTCGTGAAGTAGTCGACCCCTACTATGAGGTATTTGTCTTGCCCCGGTCTTTGTGGGAACGGGCCGAGTAGGTCGAGTCCCCATTTTGCGAAGGGCCATGGTGCAGTGATGCTGATAAGGTCTTCGGGTGGTGCCTTGTGAAAATTGGCGTGTTTTTGGCAGGGGGGCATATTTTCACAAACTCTGTTGCGTCTCTTTGCAAGGTCGGCCAGTAGAACCCGGCTCTGACTACTTTTTTGGACAGTGCCCGAGCTCCGAGATGGTTCCCGCACATGCCTTCGTGGACTTCTTCGAGGACGCTCTTCGTTTCTGAGGTCGGGACGCACCTAAGGAGGGGGTTTGCGAATCCTCTTCTGTATAATACGTCGTGAATTAGTGTATAATTCTGGGCGTCTTTCGTGAGTCTCTTAGCTTCCTTTCTTTCGGCGGGGAGAGTTCCTGACTTCAGGTAGCTGAGTATGGGGGTCATCCATCCTTGCTGTTGGTCGGATATATTTAACGTTTCTTCCTCTCTTAGCACGGAGGGAGATTGTAGGGTTTCTTGGAGAAGACTTCTGTTGTTGCCTCCGGGCTTGGTGCTAGCGAGCTTCGAGAGGGCGTCTGCCCGGGCATTTTGTTCCCGAGGTATGTGCTGGATTTGTATTTCCGGGAAGTGTCGTAATTGTGCCTGTGTTTGGTCCAGGTATTTTTTCATAGTAGGGTCTTTGGCCTGGTAACTTCCATTTACTTGTGATGTGACGACCTGGGAGTCGCTGAAGATCGTGATTCTCTGGGCTCCGACCTCTTCGGCTAGCTTTAGTCCTGCTAGTAGGGCCTCGTATTCGGCTTGGTTGTTTGAAGCCTGGAACTCGAATTTTAAGGATAGCTCTATCCGTGTTCCTTGGTCGCTTTCGAGTATAACACCGGCTCCGCTTCCTGTTTTGTTTGAGGACCCGTCGACATACAGATTCCACGAGAGTGGGGTTCCTGGGGTCTCAGTATATTCTGCGATGAAGTCGGCTAGATATTGAGATTTTATGGCAGTCCGGGCTTCATAGAGGAGGTCGAACTCGGACAGTTCCACCGCCCATTGTAGGATTCGTCCTGCCATGTCTGTTTTTTGTAGGATGTGTCTCATGGGTTGGTTCATCCGGACTTTGATGGTGTGGGCTTGAAAGTAGGGACGGAGCCTCCGAGCAGTGAATACTAGGGCGTAGGCGAATTTCTCTATTTTCTGATAGTTTAATTCGGCCCCTTGTAGTGCCTTGCTTACGAAGTATATGGGGTGTTGTCCTTGGTCATTTTCTCGTATTAATGCTGAAGCAACTGCCCGATGTCCGACCGAGAGGTATAATACGAGCTCTTCCCCTTTTAAAGGTCGGGTTAGGATTGGTGGCTGCCCGAGGAATTCCTTGAATTCTTGGAAGGATTTTTCGCACTCCGGGGTCCATGAGAAGGGTTTCCCTTTCTTTAGGAGTGAGTAGAGAGGTAGTGATTTTATCGCTGATCCTGCCAAGAATCTTGATAGGGCGGCTAGCCTTCTATTTAGTTGTTGTACTTCTTTGACACACGTCGGGCTCTTCATTTTGAGTATCGCTTGGCATTTGTCCGGGTTTGCTTCGATGCCTCTTTGAGTCAGCATGAAGCCTAAGAACTTTCCGGCTTCTGCGGCGAAGGTGCACTTGGTCGGGTTAAGTCTCATGTTGTGTTTCCTGAGGGTGCCGAAGACACTTGTGAGGTCGGGAACCAAGTTTCTGTCTTCTTGTGTCTTTACCAGCATATCGTCGACGTACACTTCCAGTTGTAGTCCGATGTGCTCTGAGAACACTTTGTTCATTAGCCTCTGGTAGGTTGCTCCTGCGTTCTTCAGCCCGAAGGGCATTACTACGTAGCAGTAGTTTGCCCTTGGGGTTATGAACGAGGTCTTTTCTTGGTCAGGTCCATACATCGGGATTTGGTTGTATCCCGAGTATGCGTCCATGAAGGAGAGATATCTATAGCCTGAGGCTGCGTCTACTAAGGCGTCGATGTTTGGTAGCGGATATGGATCTTTGGGGCAGGCTTTGTTGAGATCCGTGTAGTCGACGCACATCCTCCATTTTCCATTTGGCTTTTTTACTAGGACCACGTTTGCGAGCCATAGGGGGTATTTTACTTCCCTAATGAACCCTGCATCTAGTAGTGCGTGTACTTGTTCTTCTATTGCTTGCATGCGTTCGGGCCCGAGCTTCCTGCGTCTTTGTTGGACAGGTCGGGATCCCGGGTACACTGATAGCTTGTGGCATATCAGATCGGGGTTTATGCCTGGCATGTCGGAGGCTTTCCAGGCGAAGAGGTCGGAATTCTCCCTTAAGAGGTTTAGGAGTTCCTCTTTTAGGCCTGCCTCGAGATTTGCCCCTATGTTTGTTATTTTTTCAGGTGTGCTCCCAATCTGGACTTTTTCAGTTTCTCCCTCTGGTTGTGGCCGAAGATCTTCTCGGGCTTGAACTCGTCCGAGTTCTATCGTGTTGATCTCTTTCCCTTTTAGGCTTAGGCTTTCGTTGTAGCATCGCCGTGCTAGCTTTTGGTCGCCCTTTAGGGTAGCGATTCCTTTTGTGGTAGGGAACTTCATACAGAGGTGTGGGGTCGAGACTATAGCTGCCAGTCTGTTTAAGGTTGGTCGCCCAATGAGGGCATTGTATGCTGAAGTGACGTCGACTACAATGTAGTCGATGCTTAATGTTTTAGATTGCTCGCCTCTTCCAAAGGTAGTGTGTAGCGAGATGTATCCTAAGGGATGGATCGGGTGTCCCCTAGCCCAAATAGGTCGGTGGGATAGGCTTTTAGCTCTTTTTCCTCAAGTCCGAGCTTGTCGAAGGCCGCTTTGAACAGGATATCTGCTGAGCTTCCCTGGTCAATCAGGGTTCGATGTAAGTTGGCGTTTGCTAGAATAACGGTGATCACCATTGGATCGTCGTGCCCGGGTATTATCCCTTGAGCATCCTCTCGGGTAAATGAGATAGTGGGTAACTCGGGCAGGGGACTGTCTTCTCGGACATGATAGATTTCTTTGAGGTGTCTTTTTCGCGAGGATCTGTATGCTCCTCCGCCTGCGAAACCTCCATTTATCATGTGAACGTGTCTTTCAGGGGTTCGCGGGACTTGTTCGGCCCGACCTTCATTGTCTCCTCGTCTTCTCTTCCTGGTCTCTTCTCCTTTCTCTGCTATGTATCTGTCGAGCTTTCCTTCTCTGGCTAGCTTTTCTATAACATTCTTTAGGTCGTGGCAGTCGTTGGTAGAATGACCGTAGAGCTTGTGATATTCGCAGTATTCGGACCGATCTCTCCCCGCTCTTTTGTGTTTTAGAGGTCGGGTGGTGGGATCTTTTCGGTGTGGCATACTTCTCTGTAGATGTCTACCAGGGAGACTCGGAGGGGGGTATAGTTGTGGTACTTCCGTGGCTTGTCCGAGTTGGGTTCTTCTTTCTTCTTCTGTTCTCGATCTCGATCTCGGAGTGGGTAGGTTGATTCCTTCCTAGAAGAGTCTCTTAGCTGGGAGGTTTCCTCCATATTGATATATTTTTCTGCCCGCTCCTGCACCTCGTATAGGGAGGTCGGGTATCGTTTGGAGAGGGATTGGCTAAACGGTCCTTCCTTTAGGCCGTTTGCCAATCCCATGATAGCTGCTTCAGTGGGCAAGTGTTGTATGTCCAGGCAGGCTTTGTTGAATCGCTCCATGTATTCTCGGAGAGTTTCTTGGTTACCTTGTTTGATCCCGAGTAGACTGGGGGCATGTTTTGCCTTGTCCTTTTGAATGGAGAACCTTGTTAGGAATTTTTTAGTTAGGTCTTCGAAGCTGGTGATTGATCTCGGTGGCAGGTTTGTCGAACCACCTCATGGCTGACTTGGTGAGAGTGGTGGGGAAGGCTTTGCACCGAATCGCGTCGGAGGCGTCGACTAGGTACATTCTGCTTCTGAAGTTGCTGAGGTGGTGACTTGGATCGGTGGTGCCGTCGTAGAGATCCATATCGGGTGGTTTGAAGTTTCGCGGTACCTTCTCCTTCATGATCTCTTTTGTGAAGGGATCATGATTGCCTTCGGGGGTGGTGTCGCGTTCTGTTCGATCTTTCAGGTTGGCCTCTATTTTCCGTAGTTTTTCTTCTAATTCTCTGCGCTTGCGAGCCTCCCTTCTCAGATCTTGTTCGGTTTCTTTTGCTTCTTTATGTCCTCTTCGAGTTGTTTCAGTCGGTTTTGTTGTGCCCGGACTGCTTCTAGAATTTCCGAGCTCTTTTCTCCTTCGGGATTTTGTGGATCTTTGTTTGGGAGTGATGTACTTGGGCGATTTTGTTTGTTTCCTCCTGGAGTGCGTGGTGATAGAGGCTGTCCGGTCGTTCTCCGGTGTCAATTTCCTCCTCTTGTTCCGAAGCAGCGTGGTCATTGTTGAGAGGATCGTCCGCCATGGTAAAGGGATGACTTCCAGGTCCCCGGCAACGGCGCCAATGTTCCGAGGGTTACCTGAAACGTGGAGCTCGGTCGTCTTGGTGAGACCCGAGGTGAGGGTTCTGTGACCCGAGCTTGATGCGCTGAGCGGCGGGTGGTTGTACCTGCAATGACACTCCGATGCTTAAGTTAGCATGGGTCCAAGCAGATATGTGTAGAATGTAGAATGTATGTTATACCTGGGTGCTCCAGTTTATTTATAGTAGTTGGCCGTGATCTTCCCTGGATAAGATATTCTTATCTTATCTTATCTTTGGGAGTCTTATCTCTATCTTTTGTGGAACCGCCTTTCCTAGGCCTTTTTCGGCCTTTAGGTTTTGGGCTTCGTTCCTTTTGATGGGCCTTCTTCTTTATTTGTCCGAGGTCCGACCTCAGGCGTGGGCCTTTGGGACGAGGTCGGACCTTCTGCGAACTTCCCGAGTTTGGAGAGCTCGGTCAGGGTATGAACAGCTAGGTTTCTAGGATTTTTACCGTAACAACAGAAGATCGAAGCAAGACCCAGCACATTCTCAAGGTCAGTATGATCCTAAACATCAGGATTTAACCAAATCTCAACATATGCACTCATTAATTTTCAAACATGAGGGATGAGCAGCTGGGAATGAGAATGAGGGTTATCTATGAAATTGTTGGATGGGTCTTGTAGAGCTCGTCGCGCTGAACGCGTGACCGTAAGCAGTGTGGCGATCGGAGCTCCAGATTGAAAGTTATTGAGAATTGAAATTTGAGTAAGGGTTTTAGGTTTTTCTCCTAGTTCTTTCCCCTTCCCCAGTGTGATTTCTTGTGATTGGGAAGCTAATGCGCTGAAGCTCATGAGTATTAATGAAATGTGTTGGGCCTTGGGCCCATTTTGGGCATGGTTTGCCCGGTCCGACCCGTTCAGCTCTATCTTGGGCCAAATTCTTTAAAATTAGTGTTAAAATTTTTATTTTAATAAGCTCTATCTCATTAAACTATAAAATTCATATTTCTAATTAATGGCAGAAAATTGATTCCGCACAAACTAACTGGCAAGTGTACTGGGTCGTATCAAGTAGTAAAACTCACAAAAGTGAGGTCGATCCCACAATGAGTGATGGATCAAGCAATTTTAATATGGTGATGAATCTAGTAAAGCTAACAAGTGATGATTTGAGTGAAATTGGATCAGCAGAAAGTACATTGTAGGAAATCTAAAGGACTGAATAGAAATTGCTTAAAGCTTAAATGACAAAAAACTTAAATTGCTGAAGCTTAAAGAACAAGAAAGTAAAAGAGCTGAATCTTAAATTGCAATAAATGTAAATCAATGAATCTTACAAAGTAAAATTTCAGAATCTAAATTGCAATAAAACTTTAATTGCATGAATTATAAAGGGAAATGGGTGCAGGGAATCAAATCAGCAGTAAACAATTGCAATTAAAGTGAATTCAGAGATATCTAAATTGACAAATTCAAAGGAAATGATTCATCAGGGATTGGAGATATCATAATCCATCATGAATCAAATGGGTCTCAACTCCTTTCTCAATTATATGAGTAGATCTATGGTAGACTGAAATTGATTAGATCCCAATTTCTTGGCAATCCAATCTCTCTAATCACAATTAAAGTTGCCAATTCCTTGATCTAATTGTCATGAGAAGAGTTAGAGCACATTCTCTTATCCATAAGCCACACAAACTCTCAAAACCTCAATTCCTCCCGAATGGTGTTAGTTAAGAGAGTTGTGAAGGATAGAGCTCCAATTCTAATGCAGGTGATTCCCCTTCCGAGGCTCACACCCACATTCAGTTGAATTAAACCCCCTTCTAGAGTGAATAATTCACAATCAAAACAGAAGATATCCTATAGCTACCCAAGCGGATTGAGAAGAAGAAGAATTTCATTGATTCATTATGATTAAAATAGAGCTCCTCCTCCTAATGAATTTAGGGTTTAGTTCGTCATTGCTCAAGTAAAAACAGAAAAGAAAAAATTGGAGAAAAATGCAGAAGAGAAAATACAAATGAAATTGAGTGCAGAGTTTCCCCATTAGGGTCCCTGACTCCGCTCGCTTTCCAGATTCCTTTCTAAATCAAATTCTCCTCTAATTATACACTTTCAAATTCTGTCTTCAAGTCCTTGGATTGGGCTTTTTGGCCTCTGTTAAAGCAAGCTAGAAAGGGTCTTAGTGATGTTGAAGAGGGGTGTTTGGCAATTAACATTCATGATCTGCATTGGTGCTCAATTACATTAGAGCTGGTGTCAACGTTCGGGATCAACGTTTGCAAGAAAACGTTGAGTCAAACATTGCTTATTGAAACGAGTGAGCGTACTGGTGCCATTCACACGAGTGCGTCGCCCATGCGTACTGGTGCACAAAATTGTAAATCACACTTTTCACAACTCGTACCACTAACCAGCAAGTGCACTGGGTCGTCCAAGTAATACCTTACGTGAGTAAGGGTCGAATCCCACGGAGATTGTTGGTTTGAAGCAAGCTGTGGTTATCTTGTAACTCTTAGTCAGGAAAATAATAATTCTCAGTTTTGATTGGTAGTAAATAAAAAGAATGGATTAAATAATACTTGTTATGCAGTAATGGAGAATATGTTGGAGTTTTAGAGATGCTTTGTCTTCTAAATCTCTGCTTTCCCCTGTCTTCTTCTTCACACACGCAAAGTTCCACCTATGGCAAGCTGTGTGTTGGTGGATCACCGTTGTCAATGGCTACCATCTATCCTCTCAGTGAAAATGCTCCAGGTGCGCTGTCACCACACGGCTAATCATCTGTCGGTTCTCACTCATGCTGGAATAGGATCTATTGATCCTTTTGCGTCTGTCACTACGCCTAAGCCTTGTAAGTTTGAAGCTCGTCACAGTCATTCAATCCCTAAATCCTACTCGGAATACCACAGACAAGGTTTAGACTTTCCATATTCTCAAGAATGCTGCCAACGGATTCTAGCTTATACCACGAAGACTCTGATTAAGGAATCCACGAGATACTCATTCAATCTAATGTAGAATAGAGGTGGTTGTTAGGCACGCGTTCATAGGTTGAGAATGGTGATGAGTGTAACGGATCATCACATTCATCATATTGAAGTGCGAATGAATACCTTAGATAGAAACAAGCGTGTTTGAATAAAAAACAGAAATAATTGCATTAATTCATCGAGACACAGCAGAGCTCCTCACCCCCAACAATGTTGTTTAGAGACTCATGCCGTTAAAGAGTACAAAGTTCAGATCTAAAAATGTCATGAGGTACCCAGTAAACCTCTAAAAGTTGTTTTTATACTAAACTAGTAACCTAGGTTTACAAAAAATGAGTAAACAGAAATAGATAGTGCAAAAATCCACTTCTGGGGCACACTTGGTGTGTGCTGGGGCTGAGCTTTGAGCTTTACACGTGCATAGGCTGTTTCTGGAGTTAAACGCCAGGTTGTAACCTGTTTCTGGCGTTTAACACTAGAATGGAACATGGAACTCGCGTTAAACACCAGTTTACATCGTTTATCTTCGAGCAAAGTATGTACTATTATATATTGCTGGAAAGCCCTGGATGTCTACTTTCCAACCCAATTGAGAGCGCGCCAATTGAACTCTTGTAGATCCAACAAATCCATTCCGAGTGCAGGGAGGTCAGAATCCAACAACATCAGCAGTCCTTTTTCAGCCTGAATCAAATTTTTGCTCAGATCCCTCAATTTCAGCCAGAAAATACCTGAAATCACATAAAAATACACAAACTCATAGTAAAGTCCAGAAATATGAATTTTGCCTAAAAATTAATAAAAATATACTAAAAACTAACTAGAACATACTAAAAACTACATGAAAATATCCCCAAAAAGCGTATAAAATATCCACTCATCACAACACCAAACTTAAACTGTTGCTTGTTCCCAAGCAACTAGATAAATAAAATAGGATACAAAGAAATCAAGAAGCAATAATATCTCAGAGTTTTAAGTGAAGCTCAGATTCTAATTAGATGAGCGGGACTAGTAGCGTTTTGCTTCCGAACAATTTTGGCATCTCTCTTTATCCTTTGAAATTTAGAATGATTGGCATCCATAGGAACTCAGAATTCAGATAATGTTATTGGTTCTCCTATTTTAGTATGTTGATTCTTGAATACAGTTACTTATGAGTCTTGGCTGTGACCCTAAGCATTTTGTTTTCCAGTATTACCACCAGATACATAAATGCCACAGACACATAACTGGGTAAACCTTTTTAGATTGTGACTCAGCTTTGCTAAAGTCCCCAATTAGAGGTGTCCAGAGTTCTTAGACACACTCTTTTGCTTTGGATCACGACTTTAACCACTCAGTCTCAAGCTCTTCACTTGGACCTTTATGATACAAGCACATGGTTAGGGACAGCTTGATTTAGCCGCTTAGGCCAGGATTTTATTCCTTTAGGCCCTCTTATCCATTGATGCTCAAAGACTTGGATCCTTTTTATCCTTGCCTTTTGGTTTAAGGGACTATTGGCTTTTTCTGCTTGCTTTTGCTTTTTCTTTTGTTTTTTTTTTTGCAAGCTTTGTTTTTCACTGCTTTTTATTGCTTCAAGAATCAATTTCATAATTTTTTTCAGATTATCAATAACATTTCTCCTTTTTCATCATTCTTTCAAGATCCAACAATTTTAACATTCATAAACTTCACTATTCAAGCATTCATTTAGAAAACAAAAAGTATTGCCACCACATATAAATAATTCAAATTTTTCTTATTATGAACTCAAAATATTAAAAATTGCTTCCTTTATTCTAAAAAATCCATTATTTTATTCATGTTTAATGATGATGAGAGAAACAGATTATAACTTATTTGGAGATAAAAATAAAGATCCTAATTACTAATAATCAGATAGGTTCCTAAAAATAAAAGTTATCACAGATTTAAGGTTAAGATTAGGACTCAACAACCTTTAGTTTGGGAGATGATGGGTGCTCCTTCAACCTGTGGGGTGTCTGGTCCTTCAAGAGACGGCTTCTGGCGCTTCAGCTCCTGTATCTCCGGAAATTCGTCTTCTCTCAGATCGAACTTAACTTTCGGGATCACTGATCTCAGACCCATTATTTTGTGGTAATGGTCTGTATGTTCTTTGGTTAAAAACTTCTCTTAATTCCAAAGTGGTTTTGGAATATTCTCTTTCTTGCCTCTTGAAGTAGTTTGTTTTCCTTAGGTGCCATGATCTTGATGAGTTTTAGCTCAGTGATCACGGAAAAACACACAAAATTTAGAGGTTTGCTTGTCCTCAAGCAAAAGAAAGGAAAGGAGAGGAATAGAAGGAGAGGCAATTTCAAAAATTCAAAAGATATGATGAGATTTTGAAAAAGATAACTTTGAATTTAAAAAGATAATATGATGAGTTTGAAAAAGATTTGAGAAGAAATTAAAAAGATTTGAAAAGAATTCAAAAAGATATATGAGTTTTGAAAAAAGATTTGAAACGAGATTAAAAAGATTTGAGAAATATTTTTAGGATGAAGAATTTTTTTTGCATTTTGAAGTTGAATAATGAGAATTTGTAACATGTTTTTGAAAGAAATCATAAATTGAAACATGAAAAATGGAAAATTTTGAAGTGAAAACGAAATTACCTCCCCCCCACAATCCTGGCGTTAAATGCTCAGGAGATGCTTCCTTTGGGCGTTTAACGCCCAGTCCTTGCTTGTTTTGGGCTTTTAACGCCCACTTGCTGCTTCTTTCTGGCGTTAAACACAAGAAACCTTCCTTACTGATATTTTTGCGCAAGTGATGTCCTTTTCTCTGTGATTCCTCTGCTTTATGTCCTGAACCTTTATTTCTCTGTATCATTCACTGAAATGTATTATCTAATTTAGAATTAAAATTACAAACAAAATAAACTCATGACTGGGTTGCCTCCTAGCAAGCGCTTCTTTACTGTCTTTAGCTGGACTATTACTGAGCTTTTAATCTAGTCTGCAATGTCTGAAAACCACGGAGCTTCCTGAATAGCAAACAATTGCTCATCCGGAAAGGTTACAAAGATCTCAGTAGGAGAGAGGGACGCTCCTGCTATTGGTTCTATCCGGGACAGGTGTTCAGCTACTTGATTTTCTGTCCCTTTTCTGTCTCTTATCTCTATATCAAACTCTTGTAGAAGCAACACCCATCTTATGAGCCTGGGTTTTGAATCCTGCTTTGTGAGTAGATATTTAAGAGCAGCATGGTCAGTGTACACAATCACTTTTGATCCTACAAAATAAGATCTAAATTTGTCAATGGCATAAACCACTGCAAGTAATTCCTTTTCTGTGGTTTTGTAGTTCTTCTGCGCATCATTTAGAATACGGCTGCCATAATAAATGACATGCAGAAGCTTATCATGCCTTTGTCCCAATACTGCACCAATGGCATGGTCACTGGCATCACACATTAGTTCGAATGGTAATGCCTAGTTTGGTGCAGAAATGATTGGTGCTATGACCAACTTAGCTTTCAGAGTCTCAAAGGCCTGCAAACACTCTTTGTCAAAGACAAATGGTGTATCAGCAGCCAGCAGATTGCTCAGAGGTTTTGTGATTTTTGAAAAATCCTTAATAAACCTCTGGTGCGCGAAATTGTGATCACTACACAACTTTGCACAACTAACCAGCAAGTGCACTGGGTCGTCCAAGTAATACCTTACGTGAGTAAGGGTCGATCCCACGGAGATTGTTGGTATGAAGCAAGCTATGGTCACCTTGTAAATCTCAGTCAGGCATACTCAAATGGGTATAGATGATGAATAAAGCATAAAGATAAAGATAGAGATACTTATGTATATCATTGGTGAGAGCTTCAGATAAGTGTATGAAGATGCCTTCCCTTCTGTCTCTCTGCTTTCCTACTGTCTTCATCCAATCCTTCTTACTCCTTTCCATGGCAAGCTTATGCAAGGGTTTCACCGTTGTCAGTGGCTACCTCCCATCCTCTCAGTGAAAATGTTCCTATGCTCTGTCACAGCATATGGCTAATCAGCTGTCGGTTCTCGGTCAGGCCGGAATAGAATCCAGCGATTCTTTTGCGTCTGTCACTAACGCCCCGCCTGCTAGGAGTTTGAAGCACGTCACAGTCATTCAATCATTGAATCCTACTTAGAATACCACAGACAAGGTTAGACCTTCCGGATTCTCTTGAATGCCGCCATCAGTTCTCGCCTATACCACGAAGATTCCGGTTAAAGAATCCAAGAGATATTCACTAAAGCCTCGTATGCTTGTAGAACAAGAGTGGTTGTCAGTCACTTTGTTCATGAGTGAGAATGATGATGAGTGTCACGGATCATCACATTCATCAATTTGAAGAACAAGTGATATCTTGGAAAAAGAACAAGCGGAATTAAATAGAAGAACAATAGTAATTGCATTAATACTCGAGGTACAGCAGAGCTCCACACCTTAATCTATGGTGTGTAGAAACTCCACCGTTGAAAATACATAAGAACAAGAGTGATCATTGGTTTCGGTCCCAGAGAGGGAACCAGAAGAACCAAGACGAAAATACAATAGTAAAAGGTCCTATATATAGAAAACTAGTAGCCTAGGGTGTACAGAGATGAGTAAATGACATAAAAATCCACTTCCGGGCCCACTTGGTGTGTGCTTGGGCTGAGCAATGAAGCATTTTCGTGTAGAGACTCTTCTTGGAGTTAAACGCCAGCTTTTATGCCAGTTTGGGCGTTTAACTCCCATTTTGGTGCCAGTTCCGGCGTTTAACGCTGGAATTCCTGAGGGTGACTTTGGACGCCGGTTTGGGCCATCAAAGCTTGAGCAAAGTATGGACTATCATATATTGCTGGAAAGCCCAGGATGTCTACTTTCCAAAGCCGTTGAGAGCGCGCCAATTGGGCTTCTGTAGCTCCAGAAAATTCACTTCGAGTGCAGGGAGGTCAGAATCCAACAGCATCTGCAGTCCTTTTCAGTCTCTGGATCAGATTTTTGCTCAGGTCCCTCAATTTCAGCCAGAAAATACCTGAAATCACAGAAAAACACACAAACTCATAGTAAAGTCCAGAAAAGTGAATTTTAGCTAAAAACTAATAAAAATATACTAAAAACTCAACTAAAACTACTAAAAACATACTAAAAACAATGCCAAAAAGCGTATAAATTATCCGCTCATCACAACACCAAACTTAAATTGTTGCTTGTCCTCAAGCAACTGAAAATCAAATAAGATAAAAAGAAGAGAATATACTATAGACTCCAAATTATCAATGAAACTTAGCTCCAAATTAGATGAGCGGGACTAGTAGCTTTTTGCCTCCGAACAGTTTTGGCATCTCACTTTATCCCTTGAAATTCAGAATGATTGGGCTTCTTTAGGAACTCAGAATCCAGATAGTGTTATTGATTCTTAGTTAAGTATGATGATTCTTGAACACAGCTACTTTATGAGTCTTGGCCGTGGCCCAAAGCACTCTGTCTTCCAGTATTACCACCGGATACATACATGCCACAGACACATAATTGGGTGAACCTTTTCAGATTGTGACTCAGCTTTGCTAGAGTCCCCAATTAGAGGTGTCCAGGGTTCTTAAGCACACTCTTTTTGCCTTGTATCACAACTTTATTTCTTTCTTTTTCTTTTCTTTTTCTCTCTCCCCTTTTTTTTTCTTTTTCGTTTTTCTCTTTCTCTTTTTTTTTTGTATTCACTGCTTTTTCTTGCTTCAAGAATCATTTTTATGATTTTTCAGATCCTCAGTAACATGTCTCCTTTTTCATCATTCTTTCAAGAGCCAACAATTTTAACATTCATGAACAACAAATTCAAAAGACATATGCACTGTTCAAGCATACATTCAAAAAACAAAAAGTATTGTCACCACATCAAACTAATTAAGCTAGTTTTAAAGATGAATTTGAAATCCTGTACTTCTTGTTCTTTTGTGATAAAAACAGTTTTCTTTTAAGAACGGTGATGGATTCATAGGACATTCATAACTTTAAGGCATAGACACTAAGACACTAATGATCACAAGACACAAACATAGATAAACATAAGCATGAAAATTTCGAAAAACAGAAAAACAAAGAACAAGGAAATTAAAGAACGGGTCCACCTTAGTGATGGCGGCTTGTTCTTCCTCTTGAAGATCCTATGGAGTGCTTGAGCTCCTCAATGTCTCTTCCTTGTCTTTGTTGCTCCTCTCTCATGATTCTTTGATCTTCTCTAATTTCATGGAGGAGAATGGAGTGTTCTTGGTGCTCCACCCTTAGTTGTCCCATGTTGGAACTCAATTCTCCTAGGGAGGTGTTGATTTGCTCCCAATAGTTTTGTGGAGGAAAGTGCATCCCTTGAGGCATCTTAGGGACTTTATGAGGAGGAGGATCTCTTATTTGCTCCATCCTTTTCTTAGTGATGAGCTTGAGGTCATGCCTTCTCAGTTAAACCGGCTTCCCTCTTGAATTTCTCTTCCATTGGGCGTCCTCTTCACAGATATCTATGAGGACTTGGTCCAACCTTTTGATCAAAGTTGACCCTTCTTCATGGTCACAACTTCATAGAAGTGGTCTTAATGCACCCTTGAGATGAATCTCTCCATCTCTCATGACTCGGAGGTAGAAGCTTTTGCCTTCCCTTTCCTCTTTCTAGAGGTTTCTCCGGCCTTGGATGCCATAAATAGTTATGGAAAAACAAAAAGCAATGCTTTTACCACACCAAACTTAGAAGGGTTGCTCGTCCTCGAGCAAAAGAAGAAAGAAGAGAGTAGAAGAAGAAGAAATGAGGAAGAAGGGAGTGGCTTTGTGTTCGGCCAAAGAGGGTGAGAAGTGGGATTTAGGTTGTGTGAAAATGAAGGGGTAAAGAAGGGTTTATATAGGAGTGGGGGAGGGGTATTGAGGTGATTGGTGAATGGGTGAAGAAGAGAGAGAGTGGTGGGGTTGGTGGGGGTCCTGTGGGATCCACAGATCCTGAGGTGTCAAGGAAAAGTCATCCCTGCACCAAGTGGCATTCAAAATCACGTTTTGAGCCATTTCTGGCGTTAAACGCCGGGCTGGTGCCCATTCCTGGCGTTTAACGCCAGGTTCTTGCCCTTTTCTGGCGTTTAACGCCAGTCTGGTGCCCCTTTCTGGCGTTAAACGCCCAGAATGGTGCCAGACTGGGCGTTAAACGCCCAACTGCTAGCCTCACTGGCGTTTAAACGCCAGTGGGTTCTTCCTCCAGGGTGTGCTGTTTTTCTTCCTGTTTTTCATTCTGTTTTTGCTTTTTCAATTGATTTTGTGACTTCTTATGATCATCAACCTAAAAAAAATAAAATAACAAAGGAAAATAGATAAAATATAACATTGGGTTGCCTCCCAACAAGCGCTTCTTTAATGTTAGTAGCTTGACAGAGGGCTCTCATGGAGCCTCATATTTTCTCAGAGCAATGTTGGAACCTCCCAACACCAAACTTAGAGTTTGAATGTGGGGGTTCAACACCAAACTTAGAGTTTGGTTGTGGCCTCCCAACACCAAACTTAGAGTTTGACTGTGGGGGCTCTGTTTGACTCTGATTTGAGAGAAGCTCTTCATGCTTCCTCTCCATGGTGACAGAGGGATATCCTTGAGCCTTAAACACAAAGGATTCTTCATTCACTTGAATGATCAGTTCACCTCCATCAACATCAATCACAGCCTTTGTTGTGGCTAGGAAGGGTCTGCCAAGGATGATGGATTCATCCATGCACTTCCCAGTCTCTAGGACTATGAAATCAGTAGGGATGTAATGGTCCTCAATCTTCACCAAAACATCCTCTACAAGTCCATGAGCTTGTTTTCTTGAGTTGTCTGCCATCTCTAGTGAGATTCTTGTAGCTTGTACCTCAAAGATCCCTAGCTTCTCCATTACAGAGAGAGGCATGAGGTTTACACTTGACCCTAAGTCACACAGAGCCTTCTTGAAGGTCATGGTGCCTATGGTGCAAGGTATTGAAAACTTCCCAGGATCTTGTTTCTTTTGAGGTAATTTCTGCCTAGACAAGTCATCCAGTTCTTTGGTGAGCAAAGGAGGTTCATTCTCCCAAGTCTCATTTCCAAATAACTTGTCATTTAGCTTCATGATTGCTCCAAGGTATTTAGCAACTTGCTCTTCAGTGACATACTCATCCTCTTCAGAGGAAGAATACTCATCAGAGCTCATGAATGGCAGAAGTAAATCCAATGGAATCTCTATGGTCTCATTTTGAGCCTCAGATTCCCATGGTTCCTCACTAGGGAACTCATTGGAGGTCAGTGCACGCCCATTGAGCCTTCCTCAGTGGCGTCCACTTCCTCTCTTTCCTCTCCAGATTCGGCCATGGTTATGGCTTTGCACTCTCCTTTTGGATTTTCTTCTGTATTACTTGGGAGAGTACTAGGAGGGAGTTCAGTAACTTTCTTGCTCAGCTGTCCCACTTGTGCCTCCAAATTCCTAATGGAGGACCTTGTTTCAGTCATGAAACTTTGAGTGGTTTTGATTAGATCAGAGACCATGGTTGCTAAGCCAGAGGGGTTCTGCTTAGAATTCTCTGTCTGTTGCTGAGAAGATGATGGAAAAGGCTTGCCATTGCTAAACCTGTTTCTTCCACCATTATTGTTGGAACCTTGTTGAGGTCTCTCTTGATTCTTCCATGAGAAATTTGGGTGATTTCTCCATGAAGAATTATAGGTGTTTCCATAGGGTTCTCCTAGGTAATTCACCTCTTCCATTGAAGGGTTCTCAGGATCATAAGCTTCTTCTTCAGAGGAAGCATCCTTAGTACTGCTTGGTGCATTTTGCACTCCAGACAGACTTTGAGAAATCAAATTGACTTGTTGAGTCAATATCTTATTCTGAGCCAAAATGGCATTCAGAGTATCAATCTCAAGAACTCCTTTCTTCTGACTTGTCCCATTGTTTACAGGATTTCTTTCAGAAGTGTACATGAATTGGTTATTTGCAACCATTTCAATGAGCTCTTGAGCCTCTGTAGGCGTCTTCTTCAGATGAAGAGATCCTCCAGCAGAGCTATCCAAAGACATCTTGGATAGTTCAGAGAGACCATCATAGAAAATACTTATGATGCTCCATTCAGAAAGCATGTCTGAGGGACACTTTTTGATTAATTGTTTGTATCTTTCCCAAGCTTCATAAGGGGAATCACCATCCTTCTGTCTGAAGGTTTGGACTTCCACTCTAAGCTTACTCAATTTTTGAGGTGGAAAGAACTTTACCAAGAAGGCATTGACTAGCTTTTCCCAAGAGTCCAGGCTTTCTTTAGGTTGAGAGTCCAACCATATTCTAGCTCTGTCTCTTACAGCAAAAGGGAATAGCATAAGTCTATAGACCTCAGGGTCTACCCCATTAGTCTTGACAGTGTCACAGATTTGCAAGAATTCAGCTAAGAACTGATGAGGATCTTCCAATGGAAGTCCATGGAACTTGCAATTCTGTTGCATTAGAGAAACTAATTGAGGCTTAAGCTCAAAGTTGTTTGCTCCAATGGCAGGGATAGAGATGCTTCTCCCATAGAAGTCGGGAGTAGGTGCAGTAAAGTCACCCAGCACCTTCCTTGCATTGTTGGCATTGTTGTTGTTTTCGGCTGCCATGTGTTTTTCTTCTTTGAAGAATTCGGTTAGGTCCTCTACAGAGAGTTGTGCCTTAGCTTCTCTTAGCTTTCGCTTCAAGGTCCTTTCAGGTTCAGGGTCAGCTTCAACAAGAATGCCTTTGTCTCTGCTCCTGCTCATATGAAAGAGAAGAGAACAAGAGAATATGGAATCCTCTATGTCACAGTATAGAGATTCCTTGAGGTGTCAGAGGAAAAGAAAAATGGAAGACAGAGGTAGAAAATTCGAACTTATCAAAGAAGATGGAGTTCGAATTTTGCATTAAGGAATAGTGTTAGTCCATAAATAGAAGGATGTGAGAATAAGGGAAGTAATTTTCGAAAATTAAGTAAAAGATTTTGAAAACATTTTGAAAAACACTAATTGATTTTCAAAAACAAAAGTGGGAAAGAAGTAAAGTGATTTTTGAAAAAGATTTTGAAATTAGAAATTAAAAAGATTTGATTGAAAACTATTTTGAAAAAGATGTGATTAAAAAGATATGATAAAAAAATTATGCTTTTAAAAAGATATGATTGAAAAGATATGATTTTGAAAACAATTTAAAAAGATTTGATTTTAAAAATTAATGACTTGCCTAACAAGAAAAGATATGATTTAAACATTAAACATTTCTCAACAGAAAAGGCAACATACTTGAAATGTTCAATCAAATCATTAATTGTTAGTAAGTATCTTTGAAAAAGGAAAGAAATTGATTTTGAAAACATTTGATTGAAAATATTTGATTTGAAAAAGATTTGATTTTGAAAAACTTTGAAAACTTGAAAAAAAATTGATTTTGAAAACAAAATCCTCCCCCTTGTGCCATCCTGGCATTAAACGCCCAGAATGGTGCACATTCTGGCGTTTAACGCCCAAAACTCTACCCTTTTGGGCGTTAAACGCCCAGCCAGGCACCCTGGCTGGCGTTTAAACGCCAGTCTGTCTTCTTCACTGGGCATTTTTGAATGCCCAGCTTTTTCTGTATAATTCCTCTGCAGTATGTTCTGAATCTTTAATTCTCTGTATTATTGACTTGAAAAGACACAAATTACAAAATATTTTTGGATTTTTAATAATGAGGAACAATCAAAATGCAACTAAAATCAAATAACAATGCATGCAAGACACCAAACTTAGCAGTTTGTATACTACTGACACTAACAACATGAGAATGCATATGAGAAACACAAAACACTCAAGTCAATAGAATTCAAAGATCAGAGCAATGAAATCATCAAGAACAACTTGAAGATCAATGAAGACACATGCATGAATGCAATAAGAACAGAAACATGCAATATTTTTGGATTTTTATGATTTTGTAAAATTTTTGGATTTTTCGAAAATTAAGTGGAAGAAGAAAATAAAGGTATCAAAATTCTTAATGAGAATTCCAGGAATCATGCAATGTTAGTCTAAAGCTTTAGTCTAAAGGAATTAGACATAGCTAGCTAAGCTTCAGCAGGACATTGCATTCAAGAGCTAAATTGATGATGATCAATCAGCTTTGGTGATGATAAGAACATCACCTTGAAACACTAGAATTCATTCTTAAGAATTCTGAAGAAAAATAATACCTAATCTAAGCAACAAGATGAACCGTCAGTTGTCCATACACAAACAATCCCCGGCAACGGCGCCAAAAACTTGGTGCCCGAAATTGTGATCACTACACAACTTTGCACAACTAACCAGCAAGTGCACTGGGTCGTCCAAGTAATACCTTACGTGAGTAAGGGTGGATCCCACGGAGATTGTTGGTATGAAGCAAGCTATGGTCACCTAGTAAGTCTCAGTCAGGCAGACTCAAATGGGTATAGATGATGAATAAAGCATAAAGATAAAGATAGAGATACTTATGTATATCATTGGTGAGAGCTTCAGATAAGTGTATGAAGATGCCTTCCCTTCCGTCTCTCTGCTTTCCTACTGTCTTCATCCAATCCTTCTTACTCCTTTCCATGGCAAGCTTATGCAAGGGTTTCACCGTTGTCAGTGGCTACCTCCCATCCTCTCAGTGAAAATGTTCCTATGCTCTGTCACAGCATATGGCTAATCAGCTGTCGGTTCTCGGTCAGGCCGGAATAGAATCCAGCGATTCTTTTGCGTCTGTCACTAACGCCCCGCCTGCTAGGAGTTTGAAGCACGTCACAGTCATTCAATCATTGAATCCTACTCAGAATACCACAGACAAGGTTAGACCTTCCGGATTCTCTTGAATGCCGCCATCAGTTCTCGCCTATACCACGAAGATTCCGGTTAAAGAATCCAAGAGATATTCACTAAAACCTCGTATGCTTGTAGAACAAGAGTGGTTGTCAGTCACTTTGTTCATGAGTGAGAATGATGATGAGTGTCACGGATCATCACATTCATCAAGTTGAAGAACAAGTGATATCTTGGACAAAGAACAAGCGGAATTGAATAGAAGAACAATAGTAATTGCATTAATACTCGAGGTACAGCAGAGCTCCACACCTTAATCTATGGTGTGTAGAAACTCCACCGTTGAAAATACATAAGAACAAGAGTGATCATTGGTTTCGGTCCCAGAGAGGGAACCAGAAGAACCAAGACGAAAATACAATAGTAAAAGGTCCTATATATAGAAAACTAGTAGCCTAGGGTGTACAGAGATGAGTAAATGACATAAAAATCCACTTCCGGGCCCACTTGGTGTGTGCTTGGGCTGAGCAATGAAGCATTTTCGTGTAGAGACTCTTCTTGGAGTTAAACGCCAGCTTTTATGCCAGTTTGGGCGTTTAACTCCCATTTTGGTGCCAGTTCCGGCGTTTAACGCTGGAATTCTTGAGGGTGACTTTGGACGCAGGTTTGGGCCATCAAAGCTTGGGCAAAGTATGGACTATCATATATTGCTGGAAAGCCCAGGATGTCTACTTTCCAACGCCGTTGAGAGCACGCCAATTGGGCTTCTGTAGCTCCAGAAAATTCACTTCGAGTGCAGGGAGGTCAGAATCCAACAGCATCTGCAGTCCTTTTCAGTCTCTGGATCAGATTTTTGCTCAGGTCCCTCAATTTCAGCCAGAAAATACCTGAAATCATAGAAAAACACACAAACTCATAGTAAAGTCCAGAAAAGTGAATTTTAGCTAAAAACTAATAAAAATATACAAAAAACTCAACTAAAACTACTAAAAACATACTAAAAACAATGCCAAAAAGCGTATAAATTATCCGCTCATCAACCTCCTATAGAATTCTGCATGCCCCAGAAAAGCTTCTGATTGCCTTAACATTGGCATGTGTTAGTAATTTTTCAATTACCTCTACTTTAGCTTGATCCACCTCTATTCCCTTGTTTGAAATTTCGTGCCCAAGGACAATTCCTTCAGTGACCATAAAGTGACATTTCTCCCAGTTTAAAACCAGGTTAGTCTCTTGGCACCTCTTTAGAACAAGTGCTAGACGGTCAAGACAGGAGCTGAATGAGTTTCCAAATACTGAAAAGTCATCCATGAAGACTTCCAGAAATTTTTCCACCATATCAGAGAAAATAGAGAGCATACACCTTTGAAAGGTTGCAGGTGCATTGCATAAACCAAATGGCATCCTTCTGTACGCAAATACTCCAGATGGACATGTGAATCTGTTTTCTCTTGATCCTGTGGATCTACTGCAATTTGGTTATAACCTGAATATCCATCCAGAAAGTAGTAGTAATCATGACCTGCTAGTCTTTCTAGCATTTGGTCTATGAATGGTAAAGGAAAATTATCCTTTCTGGTAGTTGTATTGAGCCTTCTGTAATCAATACACATAGGCCACCCTGTAACTGTTCTTGTAGGAACCAGTTCATTTTTTTCATTATGAACCACTGTCATGCCACCCTTTTTAGGGATGACTTAGACAGGGCTTACCCAGGGGCTATCAGAAATAGGATAAATAATCCCAGCCTCTAGTAATTGAGTGACCTCCTTCTGCACCACCTCCTTCATGGCTGGATTCAGCCGCCTCTGTGGTTGAACCACTGGCTTAGCGTCATCCTCCAATAGGATCTTGTGCATGCATCTGGCTGGGCTAATGCCCTTAAGATCACTGATGGACCACCCAAGAGCTGTCTTTTGTGTCCTCAGCACTTGAATTAGTGCTTCCTCTTCCAGTGGCTCTAAGGTAGAGTTTATGATTATAGGAAAAGTGTCACCTTCTCCAAGAAATGCATATTTCAGGGATGGTGGTAATGGTTTGAGCTCGGGTTTAGGAGGTTTCTCCTCTTCCTGAGGGATTTTCGGAGTTTCTATTATTCTCTCTGGTTACTCCAGATCAGGCTGAACATCTTTAAGGATATCCTCTAGCTCTGATTCGAGACTCAGTCATATTTACCTCTTCCACCAGAGTGTCAATAATATCAATGCTCATGCAGTTGTTTGGGGTGTCTGGATGATGCATAGCTTTGACAACATTCAACTTAAACTCGTCCTCATTGACTCTCAGAGTTAATTCCCCTTTTTGGACATCAATGAGGGTTCGTTCAGTTACTAGAAAAGGTCTTCCTAGAATGAGAGTTGCACTCTTGTGCTTTTCCATTTCCAACACCACAAAGTCAGTGGGAAAGGTAAATGGCCCAACCTTGACAATCATGTCTTCAATCACACCTGATGGGTATTTAATGGAGCCATCAGCAAGTTGGAGACATATCCGGGTTGGTTTGACTTCTTCACACAAACCAAGCTTTTTGATAGTGGATGCAGGTATCATGTTGATACTTGCTCCAAGATCACATAGAGCTTTCTTGGTACAAGTACCCTCTAATGTGCATGGTATCATGAAGCTTCCGGGATCTTTAAGCTTTACTGGTAAGCTTTTTAGAATGACTGCACTGCATTCTTCAGTGAGGAAAACTTTTTCAGTTTCTCTCCAGTCCTTTTTATGACTCAAGATCTCTCTCATGAACTTAGCATAAGAGGGTATTTGCTCAAGTGCCTCTGAAAATGGAATCTTTATTTCAAGAGTCCTGAGATAGTCTGCAAAGCAGGCAAATTGCTTATCCTGCTCCGCTTGGCAGAGTTTCTGAGGATAAGGCATCTTAGCTTTGTATTCCTCAACCTTAGTTGCTACAGGTTTATTTCCTATAGAGGTGGTTGGGAAAGCCTTCTTAGAAGGGTTGCTATCATCACTTGTATGTGTCTGATCCCTCACTGGCATTTGAATGCCAGGGTTGGAAGCTGGATTAGCGTTGGACGCCAACTCCTTACCTATTTCTGGCATTTGAACGCCAGAACTGAGCTTCCCTTGGGCGTTTAACGCCAACTCCTTGCCTGTTTGTGGCATTTGAATGCCAGAACTGAGCATGGGTTGGGCGTTTAACGCCAGCTTTCCACCATTTTCTGGCGTTTAAGTGCCAGAATTATTCATCTCTGGGCTCTTACTGTCCTCAGAGGGATTTTGGGTAGCAGTTTGTTCATTTCTTGGCTTCCTGCTGCTTTGAAGTGAGGTATTTAATGTTTTCCCACTTCTTAATTGAACTGCTTAGCACTCTTCTGTTATTTGTTTTGATAACTGCTGTTTTGTTTGCTTCAATTGTACTTTCATATTCATATTAGCCATTCTTGTGTCTTGTAGTATCTCCTTGAATTCGGCTAGCTGTTTTGTTAGAAAATCAAATTGCTGATTTAATTCAGTAACTTGTTCTGCAGGACTGAGTTTAGCAGTTACTGTTTTAACCTCTTCTTTCATGGAATACTCACTACTTAAGTACAGATGCTGATTTCTGGCAATTGTATTAATGAGCTCTTGAGCCTCTTCAATTGTCTTTCTCATGTATAGATCCACCAGCTGAGTGGTCTAGAGATATCTAAGCCTTTTCTGTAAGCCCATAGTAGAAGATGTCTAACTACACCCACTCTGAAAATATTTCAGAAGGGCATTTCCTTATCATCTCTTTGTATCTCTCCCATGCATCATAAAGAGATTCATTATCTCCTTGTTTAAAGCCTTGGATGTCTAGCCTTAGCTGTGTCATCCGTTTTGGAGGGAAATATTGATTCGGGAATTTTTTTGACAGTTGTTTCCATGTCCTTATGCTAGCCTTAGGTTGGTTATTTAACCACCTCTTAGCTTGGTCTTTTACAGCAAATGGAAATAGTAATAATCTGTAGATATCCTGATCTACTTCCTTATCATGTACTGTGTCAGCGATTTTGCTGGACCACCGGAATACAAGCAACTTTGCTGGACCATGATAATAAGCTGAGGATTCAACTCAAAACTATTGACTCCGATGGAGGGTATACAGATACTACTCCCAAATGAAGCAGTAGTGGGGTTAGCATATGACCTCAGAGTCCTTCTGGACTGTTCATTTCCACTTAGGTCTATGATGGAGAAAGGAAGATGTTGTGAATTGGAGATTCAAATAGTATTATAAAATTTTTATTTATTTATTTTTTATTTATTTTTTTATTTTTTTTAGAAAACAGAAATTAAAAAATAAAATAAAATAAAATGAAAAATGGGTGAGGATTTTCGAAAAATGAAGAGAGAGAAAAAGTGGTTAGAAAGTTTTGAAAAAAAGATATGTCTTAAAATTGAAGATACTTGTAGGAAAATAAATAGGAGAAAATATTTGAAAAAGATATGATTTTTAAAAACTTGACAACTAAGATATGATAAGATAAAAACACACAACTTAAAATTTTTAGATCTAATGCTCCTTATTTTCAAAAATTTTGGAGGAAAAACACCAAGGAACACCAAACTTAAAAATTTTAAGATCAAAACACAAGAAAGACTAAAGAACACCTTGAAGACTCACAAGAACAACAAGAACATGAAGATAGAACACCAAACTTAAAATTTTAGAAAACCACAATGAAATTTTCGAAAACTAAAGGAAAATTAACAAGAGAACACCAAACTTAAAAATTGACACAAGATTTAATCAAAGAAAAATTATTTTTGAAAAAGTTTTAAAAGGAAGATACCCAATTACCAAGAACATTGGCACAACGCTCTAGCCAATTGAGCTACAAATTTAACATATTTTAATAAGGTATTTAATAAATAAAATTTTTTTTAAAGGAAAAAATATGAGATGCAATCCTAGTGACTCTAAACACAGCAATAAATTATTCCTAATCTAAGCAACAAAATAAATCGTTAGTTGTTTAAACTCAAACAATCCCCGGCAACGGCGCTAAAAACTTGGTGCACGAAATTGTAAATCACACTTTTCACAACTCGTACCATTAACCAGCAAGTGCATCGGGTCGTCCAAGTAATACCTTACGTGAGTAAGGGTTGAATCCCACGGAGATTGTTGGCTTGAAGCAAGCTGTGGTTATCTTGTAACTCTTAGTCAGGAAAATAATAATTCTCAGTTTTGATTGGTAGTAAATAAAAAGCATGGATTAAATAATACTTGTTATGCAGTAATGGAGAATATGTTGGAGTTTTGGAGATGCTTTGTCTTCTGAATCTCTGCTTTCCCCCTGTCTTCTTCTTCACGCACGCAAGGTTCCTCTTATGGCAAGCTGTGTGTTGGTGGATCACCGTTGTCAATGGCTACCATCCGTCCTCTCAGTGAAAATGGTCCAGGTGCGCTGTCACCGCACGGCTAATCATCTGTCGGTTCTCACTCATGCTGGGATAGGATCCATTAATCCTTTTGCGTCAGTCACTACGCCCAACCCTTGTGAGTTTGAAGCTCGTCACAGTCATTCAATCCCTCAATCCTACTCGGAATACCACGGACAAGGTTTAGACTTTTCGGATTCTCAAGAATCCTGCCAATGGATCATAGCTTATACCACGAAGACTCTGATTAAAGAATCCAAGAGATACTCATTCAATCTAATGTAGAACGGAAGTCGTTGTCAGGCACGCGTTCATAGGTTGAGAATGGTGATGAGTGTCACGGATCATCACACTCATTATATTGAAGTGCGAATGAATATCTTAGATAGAAACAAGCGTGTTTGAATAAAAAACAGAAATAATTGCATTAATTCATCGAGACACAGCAGAGCTCCGCACCCCCAACAATGGAGTTTAGAGACTCATGCCATCAAAGAGTACAAAGTTCAGATCTAAAAATGTCATGAGGTACCCAGTAAACCTCTAAAAGTTGTTTTTATACTAAACTAGTAAACTAGGTTTACAGAAAATGAGTAAACTGAAATAGATAGTGCAGAAATCCACTTCTGAGGCCCACTTGGTGTGTACTGGGGCTGAGCTTTGAGCTTTACACGTGCATAGGCTGTTTCTGGAGTTAAACGCTAGGTTGTAACCTGTTTCTGGCGTTTCACGCCAGAATGGAACTTGGAACTAGCGTTAAACGCCAGTTTATGTCATTTATCTTCAAGCAAAGTAAGAACTATCATATATTGCTGGAAAGCCCTGGATTTCTACTTTCCAACCCAATTGAGAGCGCGCCAATTGGACTTCTCTAACTCCAAAAAATCTATTCCGAGTGCAGGGAGGTCAGAATCCAACAATATCAGCAGTCATTTTTCAGCCTGAATCAGATTTTTGCTCAGATCCCTCAATTTCATCCAGAAAATACATGAAATCGTAGAAAAACACACAAACTCATAGTAAAGTCTAGAAATATAAATTTTGCCTAAAAACTAATAAAAATATACTAAAAACTAACTAGAACATACTAAAAACCACATGAAAATACCCCCAAAAATCGTATAAAATATCCGCTCATCACATACACATCAAAACAGCGTTTTATGCGTGTGCATCGCTCACGCGTTTGGGAGTCTGGCCAAAATCTGCATCCACGCGTACGCATCATAGATGTGTGCGCGTCGATGCAAGTTTTCTAACTCCAATTTTGGGCTTGTCATTGAGAACGTTAGAGGTAGCGTTTGAGGCAGCGTTTGACCTCCAACGTTCACTTGGTCACGCGTACATGTGACCCACGCGAATGCGTCGAATGGGATTTTAGCCATTCTGCGCGTGCATGTAGCTCATGCGTACGCGAGAATTACACTTCCATGCGTACGCGTCATTGACACGTACGCATTGCCGAAAATTTCTCAGTTCCAGATTTGAAAATTATCGAAGATATTGGAGGTAACGTTGGTTTACCAACATTCCCTCCAACGTTGGCACCCAAATTTACAATAACGTTGCCAACAACGTTGGCGACCGATGTTGCATACCCCCTTCTCTTTCAACGTTTGAGGTAACGTTGGTGAGCCAACTTTGGCCACTAACGTTACTTCCTCTGCTTCTTCCTCTGTTTCTTTCTTGTTTCTCTTCCACTAATTATCAATCAAACAATTGCATCAAAGTTTTCTATAATCACAAGGTATTTGCATCACTCATAACATCAAGTAAAATTTGCATAAAACCTTTTGAAAAAACACATAAACAGCCATGTTTAATTGAATCAAAGGATGCATGAAATTCCAATGCAATTACTTACTTATTGCTCAAGAAAGTGCATGAAACCTAATGAAAACAAATGAAAAATGCTTGTGAAACTAGCGTAAGATGGCTTGTCATCACTAAACTCTCTAATTAAATATTAATTTATTGGCTAATTACTTATTAATTTTGTGGGTTTTTACACCAGCATTCTTCAAACCAAAAGGTATCACTACCCATTCATAAGTCCCTAAAGCCTAGGACATCGAAAATCTGTTTTTGATATATCATCCTTGGCTATAAAGATTTGGTTATATCCAGAATAACCATTCATAAAACTTAAAATTTCATTGCCTGCTGCATAATCGACCAGCATGTCTGCTACAGGCATGAAATATTCATCCTTGGGAGTAACATTGTTTAAATCTCTAAAATAAATACATACTCAAAATTTCTCATTCTTCTTCATCACTGTTATAATATTTGATACATAATCAACATAATAAGCTGTGCGAATAAACTTTGCTTTAATCAATCTTTCGGTTTCTTCCTTAATCTTATGATTAATCTCAGGTGCAAAGTGTTGAGGCGCTTACTTTAGTGGACGAGAAAATGGCTTTAATCCCAATTGATGTTATACTAAAGATTGATCAAGTCCAGGAATCTCATGATAATCCCAAGAACAACAATCTTTGTATCTAACTAAAAGATTGATCAGTTCTGCTCAAAATCACTCGTCAAAATTTTTAGATACATAAGTGGGTCTCACATAGTCATTAGATCCCAAGTTAATCTCTTCGAGAAAATCTTGAGACTCAAAACCTCTTTTGATATTATCATCATTAACTGAATACTTTTCGAAGCCCAGAGGTTCTAAGTCATGAATGCAATCGAAAGATAAATCTATTAGCTCATTTGAGAAAAAACAACCTTTATTATCAACCAAATCATCAATCTTTTCAATGCAAAGATTTTGAGATAAATGACAGAAGAGTGGTTAATAACATTACTTCTAGGAATGGGAAAAAAAGTAGAACCTAAATTATGCCTAAATTCGATTTGAGGAATCAAATTTGTACTTGGAATTGAAAAAACTGAATTGAAATTCCTATGCGCTTTGACTTCATCAAAAGAATCACTCCTATCAAAAGAAATAATTTATATAGAATTGAAACTATTTAAATAATTTTATAAGGTAACCAAATAATTTAAAATATCATGACTTTTAGCCATGGCAAGATGCCTTTAACATTTCTACCTAAAAGAACCACTACTCCCAAGCAGTAGGAAGTAAATCGAGCTTTGGCTGACGAACCTTCACAATAAGCCCTTTTGAAGTCAGAAAGTAGCCTTTACAACTATAGGAATTAAGTACCCTGTCGACATTAAGAGGTTTTAGTTTTTCATTATACATCTTAAAATTGACATGTATCTATTCCACATAAAGACTCGAATCTGTTTTTATTACTTCATATTTTCCTTCATCAGTCCAATACCGAGTATCCAGTCTCGCCCTAGCAATGCATTATAGATAGCCTTCAAAGACACTACCACAAAAATAGTGTTCCGATGTAAAGATCCTACATGCACTCGCAGAGTCGCTAACCCTTTTCAGGAGTTGACATACCACTATAATCAGTCACGAAAATATTGGTAGGAATAAGATCATCAAAGTGTTTCCCCACCTTAGTTAACGTTCATTCTGGCAACAAACTAATCGCTGCCCCTCCATTGACTAGGACTTTGTTAACACAAATGCCACTCATATAAGCAGTGACATATAATGGTCGAAGATGTGACTTCTGCTTCTCAATTGGTCTTTGAAAATACCCCAATTCATCTTCTGATCGAATGAAAGCAAAAGCCTCTTCATCCTCTACACCATAATCCTCATTTGGATTTCTTTCATATTCTCCTAAATATTCAATTGGTATAATCAAAATGGTGCTTACAATCTCCTCATCACCTTTTTCAAAATATTCTTCATCTAGATCAATATCTTTCTCTTTGTCATCGATTGGGGCTACAGCTACAGCTTTGCCCTTTTCGAATTTAGCTGGTGATAGAATTCCTTTAGGAATTGTTTCCCCATCAGACGAGAAAACTATTCAAGAATGAACAGAAGAGGTTACCCTCTTGTCTTCAGTATTCAATGATTTTCTTTGTACTATTTATCGTCCATTCTCTTTGTAAAGTGCAGGAAAGTAAATGACTATAAAGTAAATCTAAGAACTAAAAATAAACTGAGCATTGGGATAGAGAGATATTGAATTCTCCGGATTAATTGCTTTCATCTCTACCTCAATCCATACAACTCATTGATCTCTTGGCAATCTTAGGTGATTAAATCCCAATTCCTTTGCAATTTAATCTCTATAAGCTTGAATAATTGCCCAATTTATTGATCTAATTTCTCATGGGAAGAGATAAAGTTTGGTCACTGATTATACCATACACCTTCATAGATCCAAGTATTGGGAGAATTACATGTCACTATATCCGACCACCCCAAACCTAATCCAATGTGAGAAAGATTTCAAGCATGGTTCTATGATTCCTTTTCCAAGGTAATCAAAACACCTAAGTACATTCAATTTCTTTCCTAAGACAATTGAATGCTTGAATGAAGAACGAAATCCTTCTAGTAAATCAAAGAGAGATGAAAAGAAGAACAATAATAAAAATAATTTAATCCATCAAATAACAATAGAGCTCTCTTTCCCAATAGAAAGAGTTAGTAATTCATAAATAAAATATTTACAAAGTGGGTATGAAAGAAAATGGAAGAGAGAGAAATATGGGTAAGAGAGGAGTCTGAAAATTCTCTCCGTAGTGATCCTAATCCAGAATCCAATCCAGAATAAATTGAATGTAGAAACTAAGGCCTTTATATAGGCTCTCCTAAATTACAAAATGAAATAAAATTAAAAGCAAATTACAATTAAATGAAAATTCCTATTCTAGATGCTTTGTGTGGCCTTGATTGGTTGACAATTGTGGGCTTGCTTGCTTGGTGTTGGGTGGTCCTTGAACTGAAGTTAATTGAGCCAGAATGATGCTCCATGGGTGCTTTTTGGGGCTTAAATATGCCTATTATTTGTGCTCCAATTTCATGGCCACCATAAATTATTATACATCGTTAGAAAGCTCTGAATTTCAGCTTTCTAACGCGGCTAGAAGCACGTCAATTGAACTTCTTTAACTCAAGTTATGCTCCTTTGAAGAGGACAAGGTCACGGGCATTGTCCCTGGCGTTAGTGGCACTAACGTGGCTTTTCCTCCCCTTCAGTCATGTTAATGGTGTTAACTTAACCATTAACTTCAAAACATCACTTCTTCCACGTTAATGGCTCACGTTAGTGGCATTAACGTGGCCATTAACGTGGGCTTCCTTGGCCTTCGACCACATTAATGGTGTTAACTTCACTATTAACTTCACAAGTTGCCCCCTTCTTCCTCGTTAATGCCAACATTAGTAGCATTAACTTGGCCACTAACTTGGCCCCTAACGTGGCTCTTCTTCTGCTTCACCTTTTAAGCTCCCTTCTTCTTTCATACTTGTTTTGTGCTTTTTACTTCCTTTTCCACCGATTTCTACAAATTCAAACCAAATCAAATAATTGAAAGTAATCTATGATTTAAGCACAAAAATATTCAATAATTAAGCATGATGAGTGAAAATTCAAGTTAAAAAAGCATAGAAAAATATAACATGATGCACAGTCATCAATCTATCTACTGAACCTACTCAAAACGTCACAGACAAGGTCGGATCTTCCCAATCAGGGATTGCTGCTCCTATGGTTCTAGCCCTTAGAGCCACAGGAACCTCAATTGCCCTTGACTAACGGGGTTATATGTCACATATCCAATTAATTCAGATAATTCTGTTGTAACCCGTGAGGTATCCTCAAGCTGTAACTGAACATTATCCGGGTCAGGACTCATAAGAACTCATCTAGAATCAAGATTCATAAGGATGAAGAACGACAATGCATCATATAATAGAATCACACATTGATTGAAATAGAAAACTACTTGTATTAATTCATAGGAATCAGCAGAGTTCCTAACCTTAACCTATGAGGTTTAGTTACTCAAACTGTACAGAGAAATAGCTGAAAATTTGAAAGTGGTAAAAATAAATCCTAAACAATGGTGACCTCCTTTCTATTTATACTAACCTACACCTAAAGAGATATTAATACAAATTCAAAAATTACAAAATTGAAATGAACAAAGCTAAAGGTGCGAAAATCTACTTCTGGGACCACTTGGTGAGTATTTGAGTAAAGTTTGGTGTCCAACTTGAAGAATTGGGCGTTGAACACCCACTAAGGGGTAAGATTGCTGCTTCCTTGCTCCCTTTGTGGCATTTGATGAGCGGATAATTTGTACGCTTTTTGGCATTGTTTTTAGTATGTTTTTAGTATGATTTAGTTAGTTTTTAGTATATTTTTTATTAGTTTTTAGTTAAAATACACTTTTCTGGACTTTGCTATGAGTTTGTGTGTTTTTCTGTGATTTCAGGTATTTTCTGGCTGAAATTGAGGGACCTGAGCAAAAATCTGATTCAGAGACTGAAAAGGACTGCAGATGCTGTTGGATTCTGACCTCCCTGCTCTCGAAGTGGATTTTCTGGAGCTACAGAAGCCCAATTGGGGCGCTCTCAACGGCGTTGGAAAGTAGACATCCTGGGCTTTCCAGCAATATATGATAGTATATACTTTGCCAAAGATTTGATGGCCCAAACCGGCGTTCAAAGTCACCCTCAGAATTCCCAGCGTTAAACGCTGGAACTGGCACCAAAGTGGGAGTTAAACGCCCAAACTGGCATAAAAGCTGGCGTTTAACTCCAAGAAGAGTCTCTACACGAAAATGCTTCAATGCTCAGCCCAAGCACACACCAAGTGGGCCCGGAAGTGGATTTTTATGTCATTTACTCATCTTTGTAATTCTTAAGCTACTAGTTTCCTATAAATAGGACCTTTTCCTATTGTATTTTTATCTTTTGATCACTTTAGATCTCTAGATCATCTTTTGATCATGTTTTTATGATTGAACCCTCTTTGGGAGGCTGGCCTCACGGCCATGCCTAGACCTTGTTCTTATGTATTTTCAACGGTGGAGTTTCTACACACCATAGATTAAGGTGTGGAGCTCTGCTGTACCTCGAGTATTAATGCAATTACTATTGTTCTTCTATTCAATTCAGCTTGTTCTTATTCCAAGATATTTATTCGCACTCAAGAACTTGATGAATGTGATGATTATGTGACTCATCATCATTCTCACTTATGAACAAGTGATTGACAACCACTTTTGTTCTACAAGCAAACAAGGCTCTAATGTTTATCTCTTGGATTCCTGATACACGATGCATGGTTGATCGCCTGACAACCGAGCCAGCCATTTTGTGAGATCAGAGTCTTCGTGGTATAGGCTAGAACTGATGGCGGCATTCAAGAGAATCCGGAAGGTCTAACCTTGTCTGTGGTATTCTGAGTAGGATTCAATGATTGAATGACTGTGACGTGCTTCAAACTCGCGATTGTGGGGCGTTAGTGACAGACGCAAAAGAATCACTGGATTCTATTCCGACATGATCGAGAACCGACAGCTGGATAGCCGTGCCGTGACAGGGTGCGTTGAACATTTCCACTGAGAGGATGGGAGGTACCACTGACAACGGTGAAACCCTTGCATAAGCTTGCCATGGAAAGTAAGAAGGATTGGATGAAGACAGTAGGAAAGCAGAGACGGAAGGACAAAGCATCTCCATTCGCTTATCTGAATTCTCACCAATGAAATACATAAGTATCTCTATCTTTATCTTTATGTTTTATTCATATCACCCATACCATTTGAGTCTGCCTGACTGAGATTTACAAGGTGACCATAGCTTGCTTCATACAACAATCTTCGTGGGATCGACCCTTACTCGCGTAAGGTTTATTACTTGGATGACCCAGTGCACTTGCTGGTTAGTTGTGCGAAGTTGTGTTTATGCCATGGTATTGAGCACCAAGTCTTTGGGGCCATTATTAGGGATTATTTGAGTTGTGAAAAGTAGTGATCACAATTTCGTGCACCAAGTTTTGGCGCCGTTGCCGGGGATTGTTTTCGAGTATTGACAACTGACGGTTCATCTTGTTGCTTAGATTAGGTATTTTTCAGAGTTCTTAAGAATGAATTCTAGTGTTTCAAGGTGATGTTCTTATCATCACCAAAGCTGATTAATTCTCATCAATTTAGCTCTTGAATGCAATGTCCTGCTGAAGCTTGGCTATCCATGTCTAATTCCTTTAGACTAAAGCTTTAGACTAACATTGCATGATTCCTGGAATTCTCATTAAGAATTTTGATGCCTTTATTTTCTTTTCCACTTAATTTTCGAAAAAAGCACAAAAAAATTACAAAATCATAAAAACCAAAAATATTTTATGTTTCTTGTTGAGTCTAGTGTCTCATATTAAGTTTGGTGTCTTGCATGCATTGTTTATTTGATCTTGGTTCTATTTTCAAGTCAATAGTACAGGGAACTGAAGATTCAGTACATGCAGCAGAGGAATTATACAGAAAAAGCTGGGCCTTCAAAACGCCCAGTGAAGAAGGGCAGACTGGCATTTAAACGCCAGCCAGGGTGCCTGGTTGGGCGTTTAACGCCCAAAAGGGTAGAGAATTGGGCGTTAAACGCCAGAATGTGCACCATTCTGGGTGTTTAACGCTAGGATGGCACAAGAGGGAAGATTCTGTTTTTAATTCAATTTTTTTTTCAAGTTTTCAAAGTTTTTCAAAATCAAATCTTTTTCAAATCAAATCTTTTCAATCAAATGTTTTCAGAATCAATTTCTTTCCTTTTTCAAAGATACTTGCTAACAATTAATGATTTGATTGAACAATTCAAGTATGTTGCCTTTTCTGTTGAGAAAGGTTTAATGTTTGAATCATATCTTTTCTTGTTAGGCAAGTCATTAATTTTTAAAATCAAATCTTTTTAAATTGTTTTTCAAATCATATCTTCTCAATCATATCTTTTTCAAAAAAGTTTTCAATCATATCTTCTTCAAAATCTTTTTCAAAATGATTTTTTTTAAAATAATTTTCGAAAAAAAAAATTTTCTTCCCCTCTTCTCACATCCTTCTATTTATGGAGTATCACTCCTCCTCAATGCACAATTCAAACTCTATCTCACTAAGTTCGAATTCTTCTACCCCTTTCTTCTATTTTTCTGTTCCTCTGACACCTCAAGGAATCTCTATACTGTGACGTAGAGGATTCCACATTTTCTTGTTCTCTTTTCTTTCATATGAGCAGGAACAAAGACAAGGGCATTCTTGTTGAGGCTGACCCTGAACCTGAAAAGACCTTAAAGCGAAAGCTAAGAGAAGCTAAGGCACAACTCTCTGTAGAGGACCTAACAGAAATCTTCAAAGAAGAAGAAACCATGGCAGCCGAAAACAACAACAATGCCAACAATGCAAGGAAGGTGCTGGGTGACTTTACTGCACCTACTCCCGACTTCTATGGGAAACATCTATCCCTGCCATTGGAGCAAACACTTTGAGCTTAAGCCTCAATTAGTTTCTCTAATGCAACAGAATTGCAAGTTCCATGGACTTCCATTGGAAGATCCTCATCAGTTTTTGGCTGAATTCTTGCAAATCTGTGACACTGTCAAGACTAATGGGGTTGACCCTGAGGTCTACAAACTTATGCTATTCCCTTTTGCTGTAAGAGACAGAGCTAGGACATGGTTGGACTTACAACCTAAAGAAAGCCTGAACTCTTGGGAAAAGCTAGTCAATGCCTTATTGGCAAAGTTCTTTCCACCTCAAAAATTGAGTAAGCTTAGAGTGGAAGTCCAAACCTTTAGACAGAAGGAAGGAGAATCCCTCTATGAAGCTTGGGAAAGATACAAACAATTGATCAGAAAATGTCCTTCTGACATGCTTTCTGAATGGAGCATCATAGGTATTTTCTATGATGGTCTCTCTGAACTATCCAAGATGTCTTGGATAGCTCTGCTGGAGGATCTCTTCATCTGAAGAAGACGCCTACAGAAGCTCAAGAACTAATTGAAATGGTTGCAAATAACCAATTCATGTACACTTCTGAAAGGAATCCTGTGAACAATGGGACAAGTCAGAAGAAAGGAGTTCTTGAGATTGATACTCTGAATGCCATATTGGCTCAGAATAAAATATTGACTCAACAAGTCAATTTGATTTCTCAAAGTCTGTCTGGAATGCAAAATGCACCAAACAGTACTAAGGATGCTTCATCTGAAGAAGAAGCTTATGATCCTGGGAACCCTTCAATGGAAGAGGTGAATTACATGGGAGAACCCTATGGAAACACCTATAATTCTTCATGGATAAATCATCCAAATTTCTCATGGAAGGATCAAGAGAGACCTCAACAAGGTTTCAATAACAATAATGGTGGAAGAAACAGGTTTAGCAATAGCAAGCCTTTTCCATCATCTTCTCAGCAACAGACAGAGAATTCTAAGCAGAACCACTCTGACTTAGCAACCATGGTCTCTGATCTAATCAAAACCACTCAAAGTTTCATGACTGAAACAAGGTCCTCCATTAGGAATTTGGAGGCACAAGTGGGACAGCTGAGTAAGAAAATTACTGAACTCCCTCCTAGCACTCTTCCAAGCAATACAGAAGAAAATCCAAAAGGAGAGTGCAAGGCCATCAACATGGCCGAATTTGGAGAGGAAGGAGAGGCAGTGAACGCCACTGAGGAAGACCTCAATGGACGTCCACTGGCCTCCAATGAGTTCCCTAATGAGGAACCATGGGAATCTGAGGCTCACATTGAGACCATAGAGATTCCATTTGATTTACTTCTGCCATTCATGAGCTCTGATGAGTATTCTTCCTCTGAAGAGGATGAGTATGTCACTAAAGAGCTAGTTGCTAAATACCTTGGAGCAATCATGAAGCTAAATGACAAGTTGTTCACCAAAGAACTGGATGACTTGTCTAGGCAGAAAATACCTCAAAAGAGACAAGATCCTGGGAAGTTCTCAATACCTTGCACCATAGGCAACATGACCTTCAAGAAGGCTCTGTGTGACCTAGGGTCAAGTGTAAACCTCATGCCTCTCTCTGTAATGGAGAAGCTAGGGATCTCTGAGGTACAAGCTGCAAGAATCTCACTAGAGATGGCAGACAATTCAAAGAAACAAGCCTATGGACTCGTAGAGAATGTTCTGGTAAAAGTTGAAGACCATTACATCCCTACTGATTTCATAGTCCTAGAGACTAGGAAGTGCATGGATGAATCCATCATCCTTGGCAGACCCTTCCTAGCCACAGCAAAGGCTATGATTGATGTTGATAGAGGTGAACTGATCATTCAAGTGAATGAAGAATCCTTTGTGTTTAAGGCTCAAGGATATCCCTCTGTCACCATGGAGAGGAAGCATGAAGAGCTTCTCTCAAAACAGAGCTAAACAGAGCCCCCACAGTCAAACTCTAAGTTTGGTGTTGGGAGGCCACAACCAAATTCTAAGTTTGGTGTTGAACCCCCACATTCAAACTCTAAGTTTGATGTTGGGAGGTTCTAGCATTGCTATGAGTATCTGTGAGGCTCCATGAGAGCCCTCTGTCAAGCTACTGACATTAAAGAAGCGCTTGTTGAGAGGCAACCCAATGTTATATTTTATCTATTTTCCTTTGTTATTTTATGTTTTCTGTAGGTTGATGATCATGAGAAGTCACAAAATCAATTGAAAAAGCAAAAACAAAATGAAAAATAGGAAGAAAAACAGCACACCCTAGAGGAAGAACCTACTGGCGTTTAAACGCCAGTAAGGCTAGCAGATGGGCGTTTAACGCCCAGTCTGGCACCATTCTGGGCGTTTAACGCCAGAAAGGGGCACCAGCCCGGCGTTTAACGCCAGAATTGGCTCAAAACGTATTTTTGCATGCCATTTGGTGCAGTGATGACTTTTCCTTGACACCTCAGGATCTGTGGACCCCACAGGATCCCCACCAACCCCACCACCCTCTTTCTTCTTCACCCATTCACCAATCACCTCAACACCTCTTTCCCAAAAACCCCTCACCTATCAAATCCCATCTTTCTCTTCACCACTCACATCCATCCTTCATAAAACCCCACCTACCTCACCATTCAAATTTAAACCACTTTCCCTCCCAAACCCACCCATAATGGCCGAACCCTACCCCTCCCCTCACCCCTATATAAACCCATCTTCACTCCTTCATTTTCACACACCCTAAACACTACTTCTTCCCCTTTTGGCCGAACCACAAAGCCATCTCCCTCTCCTCCATTTCTTCTTCTTCTACTCTCTTCTTTCTTCTTTTGCTCGAGGACGAGCAAACCTTTTAAGTTTGGTGTGGTAAAAGCATTGCTTTTTGTTTTTTCATAACCATTTATGGCATCCAAGGCCGGAGAAACCTCTAAAAAGAGGAAAGGGAAGGCAAAAGCTTCCACCTCCGAGTCATGGGAGATGGAGAGATTCATCTCAATGGTGCATCAAGACCACTTCTATGAAGTTGTGGCCTTGAAGAAGGTGATCCCCGAGGTCCCTTTCAAACTCAAAAAGAGTGAATATCCAAAGATCCGACATGAGATTCGAAGAAGAGGTTGGGAAGTTCTCACCAACCCCATTCAACAAGTCGGAATCTTAATGGTTCAAGAGTTCTATGCCAATGCATGGATCACCAAGAACCATGATCAAAGTGTGAACCCGGACCCAAAGAATTGGCTTACAATGGTTCGGGGGAAATACTTAGATTTTAGTCCGGAAAATGTGAGGTTGGCATTCAACTTGCCCATGATGCAAGTAGATGAACATCCTTACACAAGAAGGGTCAACTTTGATCAAAGTTTGGACCAAGTCCTCACTGACATTTGTGAAGAGGGCACCCAATGGAAGAGAGATTCAAGAGGGAAGCCGGTTCAATTAAGAAGGCACGACCTCAAGCCCGTGGCTAGGGGATGGTTGGAGTTTATCCAACGCTCAATCATTCCCACTAGCAACCGGTCTGAAGTTACTCTAGACCGGGCCATCATGATTCATAGCATCATGATTGGAGAGGAAGTGGAAGTTCATGAGGTTATAGCCCAAGAACTCTATAAGGTGGCGGACAAGTCCTCTACCTTGGCAAGGTTAGCCTTTCCTCATTTTATTTGTCACCTCTGTTATTCAGTAGGAGTTGACATAGAAGGAGACATCCTCATTGATGAGGACATCCACTTGACTTTCCTCCATTGTAGAGGTTAACTAAGTGGTATCAATGAACAATTTGTGATCACAATTGAGGAGGATAACTAGGATGGGACTTCTAGTTCTCATACCTTGCCAAGAGCTTTATTAGTTGTTAGTTTATTTTCTTTGCCATTTATATTCCTTGTCTAAAATCTTAAAAAACCCCAAACATACCTCATAACCAATAACAAGACACTTTATTGTAATTCCTAGGGAGAATGACCCGAGGTTTGAATACTTTAGTTTATAAATTTAGGGGTTTGTTTTAGTGACAAATAACTTTTTGTATGAAAGGATTATTGATTGGTTTAGAAACTATACTTGCAACGAGAATTTATTTGTGAAATTCTATACCATCAAAAACCCAATCATCACTAAGCTTCATGGATTAATAAAAGTATTACTTTCTCTTTAACCAGTGTTTGATTCTCTATTCTAAGATGTATCTTCATTCTTCACCAATATGAATGCGTTGAACTGGCATAAGGTTATCACATTCTACATGGGTTCAGAGTGCGTCTTTCATCAGACAATGATTAACCACCAGCTTGATTATACATCTTGGTGGACGAAATTGTGATCCATATTCTTTTGTACTTGTATGAAATCATTATTATGGCACCGGTTGAATTCACAACTCCGTTCAACTAACCAGCAAGTGTACTGGGTCGTCCAAGTAATAAACCTTACGTGAGTAAGGGTCGATTCCACAGAGATTGTTGGTGTGAAGCAAGCTATAGTCACCTTGTAAATCTCAGTTAGGCAGATTAAATTGGTTTATGGTTTCGAAAATTAATAATAAAATAGAAATAATAAAAGGGATAGAATACTTATGCAGATTCATTGGTGGGAATTTCAGATAAGCGAATGGAGATACTGTATGGCTCAAGAATGCCTACTTTCCTATTGCTTCAACTCAATTCTTCTTACTCCTTTCCATGGCAAGCTGTGTATAGGGGTTCACCGTTTGACGATGGCTACTTTGTATCCTCTCTGGAAAATGGTCCTCTGCGCTGTCACTCGCATGGCTAATCGTCTGGAGGCATCACACTGGCCGAAGGCTACATCCCATCCTCGCAGTGAAAACTACGCTCACGCGCTCTGTCACAGCACGGCTAATCACTGGTTGGTTCCCGCTCCTGCTGGAATAGAATCCCTTGATTCTTTTGCGTCTGTCACTAACGCCCAGCACTTGCGAGTCTGAAGCACGTCACAGTCATTCATTACCGGAATCCTACTCGGAATACCACAGACAAGGTTAGACTTTCCGAATTCCCAGGATCCTACTCGGAATACCACAGACAAGGTTATACTTTACGGATCCTCATGAATGCCGCCATCTATCTAGCTTATACCACGAAGATTCTGTTGGGGAATCTAAGAGATACACATTCAAGCTCGGTTGCATGTAGAACGGAGGTGGTTGTCAATCACGCGCGTTCATAGGTGAGAATGATGATGAGCGTCACATAATCATCACATTCATCATGTTCTTGGGTGCGAATGAATATCTTGGAATAAGAATAAGAGAGAATTGAATAAAAAGTAATAGTAATTATATTGAAACTTGAGGTACAGCAGAGCTCCGCACCCTTAATCTATGGTGTGCAGAAACTCCACCGTTGAAAATACATAAGTGAAAGGTTCAGGCATGGCCGAATGGCCAGCCCCCTAAAACGTGATCAATAGCCTCTTAGGATGAAGAATAAAACAAAACTAAGACCAAAGATGTCTAATACAATAGTTAAATGTTCTATTTATAATAAACTAGCTCCTAGGGTTTACATGAGTAAGTAATTGATGCATAAATCCACTTTCGGGGCCCACTTGGTGTATGCTTGGGCTAAGCTTGATCAATCCACGAGCTGAGGCTTCTCTTGGAGTTGAACTCTGAGTTATGACGTGTTTTGGGCGTTCAACTCCGGATCATGACGTTTTTCTGGCGTTTAACTCCAGACAGCAGCATGTACTTGGCGTTCAACGCCAAGTTACTACGTCGTCAATTTCCGAATAAAGTATGGATTATTATATATTGCTGGAAAGCTCTGGATGTCTACTTTCCAACGCCGTTGAGAGCGCGCCAATTGGAGTTCTGTAGCTCCAGAAAATCCATTTCGAGTGCAGGGAGGTCAGATTCCAACAGCATCAGCAGTCCTTTTTGTCAGCCTTTTTTCAGAGTTTTGCTCAAGTCCCTCAATTTCAGCCAGAAATTACCTGAAATTATAGAAAAACACACAAACTCATAGTAAAGTCCAGAAATGTGAATTTAACATAAAAACTAATGAAAACATCCCTAAAAGTAGCTTGAACTTACTAAAAACTACCTAAAAACAATGCCAAAAAGCGTATAAATTATCCGCTCATCACAACACCAAACTTGAATTGTTGCTTGTCCCCAAGCAACTGAAAATCAAATAGGATAAAAAGAAGAGAATATACTATAAATTCCAAAATATCAATGAATATTAATTATAATTAGATGAGCGGGACTTGTAGCTTTTTGCTTCTGAATAGTTTTGGCATCTCACTTTTTCCTTTGTAGTTTAGAATGATTGGCTTCTCTAGGAACTTAGAATTTCGGATAGTGTTATTGACTTTCCTAGTTAAGCATGTTGATTCTTGAACACAGCTACTTATGAGTCTTGGCTGTGGCCCTAAACACTTTGTTTTCCAGTATTACCACCGGATACATAAATGCCACAGACACATAACTGGGTGAACCTTTTCAGATTGTGACTCAACTTTGCTAGAGTCCCCAGTTAGAGGTGTCCAGAGCTCTTAAGCACACTCTTTTGCTTTGGATCACGACTTTAACCACTCAGTCTCAAGCTTTTCACTTGAACTTTCATGACACAAGCACATGGTTTGGGACAGCTTGGTTTAGCCGCTTAGGCCTGGATTTATTTCCTTGGGCCCTCCTATCCATTGATGCTCAAAGCCTTGGATCCTTTTTTACCCTTGCCTTTTGGTTTTAAGGGCTATTGGCTTTTTCTGCTTGCTTTTTCTTTTTCTTTCTAAAATTTTTTTTTTGCCATTTTTTTTTCGCAAGCTCTCTTTTTCACTGCTTTTTCTTGCTTCAAGAATCAATTTCATGATTTTTTCAGATCCTCAATAACATTACTCTTTGTTCATCATTCTTTCAAGAGCCAACAGTTTTAACATTCATAAACAACAAGATCAAAAGACATATGCACTGTTCAAGCATTCATTCAGAAAACAAAAGTATTGTCACCACATCAATATAATTAAATTAATTTCAAGAATAAATTCGAAATTCATGTAGTTCTTGTTCTTTTGAATTAAAACATTTTTCATTTAAGAGAGATGAAGGATTAATGGATTTTATTCATAGCTTTAAGGCATGGTTACATACTAATGATCATGAAGTAAAGACACAAAACATAGATAAACACAATATTAAAAACCGAAAACAGAAAGAAATAAAGAACAAGGAATGAATCCACCTTTAGTGGCGTCTTCTTCTTGAAGGTCCAACAATGTCCTTAAGCTCTTCTATGTCCCTTCCTTGCCTTTGTTGCTCCTCCCTCATTGCTCTTTGATCTTCTCTTATTTCTTGGAGAATGATGGAGTGCTCATGATGTTCCACCCTTAATTGTTCAACATTGTGGCTCAAACCTTCTAAGGAAGTGTTGAGTTGTTCCCAATAGTTGTTTGGAGGAAAGTGCATCCCTTGAGGCATCTCAGGGATTCTTGATGATGAGCTTCCTCATGCATCTCTTGAGAACCGTGAGGGGTCTCTCTTGCTTGCTCCATTCTCTTCTTGGTGATGGGCTTATCCTCTTCAATGAGGATGTCTCCTTCTATGATAACTCCAGCTGAGTAACATAGATGGCAAATATGGTGAGGAAAAGCTAGCCGTGCCATGGGTGAAGGCTTGTCGGCTATTTTGTAGATTTCATTGGAGATGACCTCATGAACTTCTACTTCCTCTCCAATCATGATGCCATGAATCATGATGGCCCGATCCACAGTAACTTCAGATCGGTTGCTAGTAGGAATGATGGAGCGTTGAATGAACTCCAACCATCCTCTAGCTATAGGCTTGAGGTCCAGTCTTCTTAGTTGGACTGGCTTGCCTTTGGAGTCTCTCTTCCATTGAGCTCCTTCCACACAAATGTCCATAAGGACTTGGTCCAACCTTTGATCAAAGTTGACCCTTCTAGTGTAGGGGCGTTCATCTCCTTGCATCATGGGTAAGTGGAATGCCAACCTCACATTTTCCGGACTAAAATCCAAGTATTGTGAGATAATTCTTTGGACTCGGGTTCATACCTTGATCATGGTTCCTAGTGATCCATGCATTGGCATAGAACTCTTGAACCATTAAGATTCCGACTTGTTGCATGGGGTTGGTTAGGACTTCCCAACCTCTTCTTCGGACTTCATGTCGGATCTCCGGATACTCATTTTTCTTGAGCTTGAAAGGGACCTCAGGGATCACCTTCTTCTTTGCCACAACATCATAGAAGTGGTCTTGATGGCTCTTGGAGATGAATCTTTCCATCTCCCATGACTCGGAGGTGGAAGCTTTTGTCTTCCTTTTCCCTTTTCTAGAGGATACTCCGGCCTTAGGTGCCATTGATGGTAATGGAAAAACAAAAAGCTTATGCTTTTACCACACCAAACTTAAAATATTGCTCGCCCTCAAGCAAGAGAAGAAAGAAGAGAAGAAGAAGAAGAAAAAAATATGGTAGAGAGGGAGAGAGGTGGTTTCGGCTATTTGGGAGAAGAGGGGTGTGTGTTGTGTGAAAATGAAGTAGAATGGAAGGGTATTTATAGGGAGAGGGGGGGTATGTATTCGGCCATTTAGGTTGGGAATGGGTGGGAAAATGGTTTTGAATTTTTGAAGGTAGGTGGGGTTTATGGGGAAGAGTGGATGGATGTGAGTGGTGAATGGGGTAATTGGGAAGAGGAATTGAGGTGATTGGTGAAAGTTGTTGGGAAGTGTGACATGGGGAAAAGTAATCACAAAAACTATGATTAGGAGGTAAGGTGGGAATATGGTAGGTGGGGATCCTGTGGGGTCCACAGATCCTGAGGTGATCTTGTGGGGTCCACAGATCCTGAGGTGCCAAGGAATTCCATCCCTGCACCAAATAGGCATGTAAATTGCCTTTGCACACCATTCTGGCGTTTAAACGCCGTGTGGTGCACATTCTGGGCGTTCAACGCCCATGTAAAGCATGTTTCTGGTGTTGAACGCCAGTTTCATGCTTGTTACTGGCGTTCAGCGCCAGATTTTCCTCTCTGGGCACATTCCTGGCGTTCAGCGCCAGAATGATGCTCTGTTCTGGCGTTGAACGCCGGTCAGATGCATCTTACTGGCGTTGAACGCCAGCCTGTGCGTCCTCCAGGGTGTGAATTTTTTTCTTCTGTTTTTGACTCTGTTTTTAATTTTTTTGATTTTTTTCGTGACTCCTCATGATCATGTACCTAATAAAACACAAAATAACAATAAAATAGAATAAAATAAAATTAGATAAATAAAATTGGGTTGCCTCCCAACAAGCGCTTCTTTAATGTCAATAGCTTGACAGTGGCTCTCATGGAGCCACAAGGTGATCAGGTCAATGTTGTATAGTTGCCAACACCAAACTTAGAGTTTGGATATGGGGTCTTAACACCAAACTTAGAGTTTGGTTGTGGCCTCACAACACCAAACTTAGAGTTTGACTGTGTGGGCTCTTCTTGACTCTGAACTGAGAGAAGTTCTTCATGCTTACTCTCTTTTGTCACAGAGGGATGGCCATGTGCCTTAAACACAAGGTATTCCCCATTCAATTGAAGGACTAATTCACCTCTGTTGACATCTATCACAGCTCCTGCTGTGGCTAGGAAAGGTCTTCCAAGGATGATGCAATCATCCTCTTCCTTCCTAGTGTCTAAGATTATGAAATCAGCAGGGATGTAAAGGCCTTCAACCTTTACTAACACGTCCTCTATTATTCCATAAGCTTGTCTCAATGACTTGTCTGCCAGTTGTAATGAGAACAAGGCAGGTTGTACCTCAATGATCCCCAGCTTCTCCATTACAGAGAGTGGCATAAGATTTATCCCTGACCCCAGATCACACAGAGCTTTTTCAAAGATCATGGTGCCTATGGTACAGGGTATTAAGAACTTGCCAGGATCTTGTTTCTTTTGAGTTAGAATTTTCTGAATCCAAGTATCCAGTTCATTAATGAGCAAGGGAGGTTCACTTTCCCAAGTCTCATTACCAAATAACTTTGCATTCAGCTTCATGATAGCTCCTAAATATTGAGCAACTTGCTCTCCAATTACATCTTCATTCTCTTCAGAGGATGAATAGTCTTCAGAGCTCATGAATGGCAGAAGGAGATTTAATGGAATCTCTATGGTCTCTGTATGAGCCTCAGATTCCTTTGGATCCTTAATAGGAAACTCCTTCTTGCCTGAGGGACGTCCCAGGAGGTCTTCCTCACTAGGATTTTCGTTCTCTTCCTCCCTTGTGCATTCGGCCATATTGACTATGTCAATGGCTTTGCACTCTCCTTTTGGATTCTCTTCTGTATTGCTTGGGAGAATACTGGGAGGAGTTTCAATGACTTTCTTACTCAGCTGGCCCACTTGTGCCTCCAGATTTCTAATGGAGGATCTTGTTTCACTCATGAAACTGAAAGTGGCCTTTGACAGATCAGAGACTACATTGGCTAAATTAGAGGTGTTTTGTTCAGAGTTTTCTGTCTGTTGCTGAGAAGATGATGGATATGGCTTGCTATTGTTCAGCCTGTTGCGTCCACCATTGTTAAAGCCTTGTTGAGGCTTTTGTTGATCCTTCCATGAGAAATTTGGATGATTTCTCCATGATGAGTTATAGGTGTTTCCATAAGGTTCACCCATGTAATTAACCTCTGCCATGGCAGGGTTCTCAGGATCATAAGCTTCTTCAGAAGCTGCCTCTCTAGTACTGTTGGATGCATGTTGCCATCCATTCAGATTTTGAGAGATCATGTTGACTGTTGAGTCAACACTTTGTTCTGAGCCAATATGGCATTCAGAGTATCAATTTCAAGAACTCCTTTCTTCTGAGGTATCCCATTGTTCACGAAATTCCTCTCAGAAGTGTACATGAACTGGTTATTTGCAACCATGTCAATGAGTTCTTGAGCCTCTTCAGGCGTTTTCTTCAGGTGAATGGATCCACCTGCAGAATGGTCCAATGACATTTTCAAAAATTCAGAGAGACCATAATAGAATATATCTAATATGGTCCATTCTGAAAACATGTTAGATGGACATCTTTTGGTCAGCTGCTTGTATCTTTCCCAAGCTTCATAGAGGGATTCACCATCTTTTTGTTTGAAGGTTTGAAGATCCACTCTTAGCTTGCTCAGCTTTTGAGGAGGAAAGAATTTATCCAAGAAGGCTGTGACTAGCTTATCCCAGGAATCCAGGCTATCCTTAGGTTGTGAATCCAACCATATTCTAGCTCTATCTCTTACAGCAAAAGGGAAAAGCATGAGTCTGTAGACTTCAGGATCAACTCCATTCGTCTTTACAGTCTCACAGATCTACAAGAACTCAGTTAAAAACTGATAAGGATCTTCAGATGGAAGTCCATAAAACTTGCAGTTTTGTTGCATTAAAGCAACTAGTTGAGGCTTAAGCTCAAAGTTGTTGGCTCCAACGGCAGGAATGGAGATGCTTCTTCCATCAAACTTGGACGTTGGCTTTGTGAAGTCACCAAGCATTCTCCTTGCATTATTATTATTTTCGGCTGCCATCTCCTTCTCTTGTTCGAAAATTTCTGAAAGGTTGTTTCTGGATTGTTGTAATTTAGCTTCTCTTAATTTTCTCTTCAAAGTCCTTTCAGGTTCTGGATCAATTTCAACAAGAGTGCCTTTGTCCCTGTTCCTGCTCATATGAAAGAGAAGAAAACAAGAAAAGAAAGAGGAATCCTCTATGTCACAGTATAGAGATTCCTTTATGTTAGTAGAAAAAGAAGGGAGTAGAAGAATGAAGAAGAATTCGGATTTTTAGATGAAGAGAGGTGAAGAGAAGTGTTAGTAAACAAATAATTAAATAGAAGAAGAAAAGAGAAAGAGAATTTCGAAAATAATTTTAAAAAGGGGTTAGTGATTTTCGAAAATTAGAGATAAATTGTAATTAAAATTAAAATTTAAAATAATTAATTAATTAAAAAGAATTTTTGAAAAAGGAAGAGGTATTTTCGAAAATTAGAGAGAGAAAAGTAGTTAGGTGGTTTTGAAAAAGATAAGAAACAAACAAAAAGTTAGTTAGTTGATTGAAAAAGATATTGAAATTAAATTTTAAAAAGATAAGAAGATAAGAAGTTAGATAAGATATTTTGAAATCAAATTTTGAAAAAGATAAAGTTTTGAGAAGGATAAGATAAGAAGATAAGATAAAAATTTTAATAAAAAGATATTTTGAAAAATATTTAATTTTTAAAATGACTTAACTAACAAGAAACTACAAGATAAAATTCTAGAATTTAAAGATTGAACCTTTCTTAACAAGAAAGTAACAAACTTCAAATTTTTGAATCAATCACATTAATTGTTAGCATATTTTTGAAAATATGATATAAAAGATAAGAAAAAGATTTTGAAAATATTTTGAAAAAGATTTTTGAAATTTTCGAAAAATAGGAAAAATTGGAAAAGATATGATTTTTGAAAAAGATTTTGAAAAGATAAGATTTTAAAATTGAAATTTTGACTTGACTTGTAAGAAACAACTAATTTTAAAAATTTTTGACCAAGTCAACCCAAAATTTCGAAAATTGGAGGGAAATAAGGAAAAGATATTTTTTTTTATTTTTGAATTTTTAATTATGAGAGAGAAAAACAACGAAAATACTCAAACCATGAAATTTTTAAATCAAAACAATGAATGCATGCAAGAATGCTATGAATGTCAAGATGAACACCAAGAACACTTTGAAGATCATGATGAACATCAAGAACATAATTTTAAAAAATTTTTGATGCAAAGAAAACATGCAAGACACCAAACTTAGAAATTTTTAATGCTTGGAAAATATGAATGCAAAGATGCACATGAAAAACAAGAAAAGACACAAAAAAAGAAAACATCAAGATCAAACAAGAAGACTTATCAAGAACAACTTGAAGATCATGAAGAACACTATGAACGCATGGAATTTTCAAAAAAAATGCAAGAAAAATTTTAAAGCATGCAATAGACACCAAACTTAAAAATTGACTCAAGACTCAAACAAGAAACACAAAATATTTTTGATTTTTATGATTTTATTATTTTTTTGGATTTTTATTAAATTTTTTTTTTCGAAAATATTTTTGGGCTGAGCTTGATCAATCCACGAGCTGAGGCTTCTCTTGGAGTTGAACTCCGAGTTATGACGTGTTTTGGGCGTTCAACTCCGGATCATGACGTTTTTCTGGCGTTTAACTCCAGACAGCAGCATGTACTAGGCGTTCAACGCCAAGTTACGTCGTCAATTTCCGAATAAAGTATGAACTATTATATATTGCTGGAAAGCTCTGGATGTCTACTTTCCAACGCCGTTGAGAGCGTGCCAATTGGAGTTATGTAGCTCCAGAAAATCCATTTCGAGTGCAGGGAGGTCAGATTCCAACAGCATCAGCAGTCCTTTTTGTCAGCCTTTTTTCAGAGTTTTGCTCAAGTCCCTCAATTTCAGCCAGAAATTACCTGAAATCACAGAAAAACACACAAACTCATAGTAAAGTCCAGAAATGTGAATTTAACATAAAAACTAATGAAAACATCCCTAAAAGTAGCTTGAACTTACTAAAAACTACCTAAAAATAATGCCAAAAAGCGTATAAATTATCCGCTCATCACATCTCTTAGACGGTTAATTCATGACTTCGTTGGAGACTTCTCGAGACACCAGTTCAGCCGATTTACAGGGAGATTAGGGTCTCTGTGGTATAGGCTAGAACCCAAAGGCGCAGCATCCTCCGATCCGGAAGATTCGACATTGTTTGTGGCATTTTGAGTAGGATCACCAAGTAAAATGAACTACAGGAACTTCACCCTCAATCAGATTGGATCCACACTAACCCTGGGGTTCAGATTTGGAGGAGTATTGGAGGCTGCTCAAACCGGCGTAAGTCACATACAGCCTGTCATAAAAGAAATCATTCGCAATTGAAGAAGATAGTAATACCAGAGTTAATCCAGAAGGAGAAAGCATCCCCAAGCCTTAACTACATTCCTATCACAGTTACACTACTTCTTAATTCTGATTACCTTTTTTCTTTATTTACTTTTAAATAATCAAACTGCATTTAAATAAAACCAACAACCTCTTGATTCGCCTGACTATGACCTACAAGATAACCATAGCTTACTTTAAACCACAATCCTCATGGGATCGACCCTGACTCACTCAGGTATTACTTGCACGACCCAGTGCACTTGTTGGTTCAGTTGTACGAAGCGTGGGGATTCGTGCACCAGGGACATCCTAATAGGAGTCTTGAAAGCTGTTCTATATGCCCACAGGGAATCATCCAGCTTCCGTGCCCAATCTTTCCTAGAGGCGCTCACTGTTCTTTCTAGGATTCTTTTGAGTTTTTCGTTAGAGACCTCGGCTTACCAATTTGTTTGTGAATGGTATGGAGTTGCCACCCTGTGGCGAACACCATAACGGTGCATGATTGAGTCAAGTTGTCTGCTACAGAAATGAGTGCCTCCATTACTAATCAGTATCCATGGGACACTAAATCTACTAAAAATGTATTTTTGGAGGAATTTCATCACTACCTTGGTGTCAAAGGTGAGAGAAGCAATCGCCTCAACCCATTTAGAAATATAGTCTACTGCCACAAGGATGTACATGTTCGAATATGAGAATTGGAAAGGACCCATAAAATCTATTTCCCATACATCGAATAGCTTAATTTCTAAAATTCCTTGCTGAGGTATTTCATTGTTATAAGGGAGATTGCTGGCCCATTAACAGCTGTCATAGTTACAGAGAAACTCTCTAGAGTCCTTGAATAGTGTTGGCCAGTAAAAGCCACTCTAAAGGACTTTAGTGGCTGTACGCTCACTGCCAAAGTGACCTCCATAGTCTGAGCTATGGTAATGCTATAGGATTTGTTGTGTCTCTTCTTCAGAGATGCAACAATTGATTATGCCTTCCGAGCACCTTTTAAAAAGGTATGGTTTATCCCACAAGTAATACTTAGCATCATGGATCAGCTTTTTAATTTGCTGTCTATTGATCCCTCAGGGATGAACCTTATTGTCTTGTAATTTGCAATGTCATCAAACTAAGGTACTTTACCTATTGCAAAGAGTTGTTCGTCAGGAAAGGTCTCTGCTATCTCCGTAATAGGAGGAGACATCCCTGCTATAGGTTCAATCTTGGACAGGTGGTCAGCCACCTGATTCTCGGTCCCTTTTCTGTCCTTGATTTCTATGTCAAATTCTTGCAAGAGCAAGATCCATCTTATCAATCTGGGTTTAGAGTCTTCCTTGGACAGAAGATACTTGAGAGCAGTATGGTCTATATAGATAATGACCCTAAATCCTATTAAAATGGATCTGAACTTGTCGATGGCGTAAACCACTACAAGTAACTCCTTCTCTGTGGTGGTGTAATTTCTCTATGCCTCATTTAAAACACGTCTGGCATAATAAATGATGTGTAGGAGCTTATTTTGTCTCTGCCCCAGGACGGTAGCAATTGCATGGTCACTGGCATCACACATAAACTCGAACGAAAGGTTCCAGTCTAGTGCAGATTTGACAAGTGTAGAGATAAGCTTTGCTTTTAGAGTTTCAAAGGCATCCTTGCAAATGGGTTATTGATCTTCATAGTCCTGAGATAATTTGAAACCTTAGCAAATGCCTTATCTTTCTCTGCTTGATGGAGTTTTTGAGGATATGGCATCCTGGTCTTATACTCAGATATGTTGAGAGGTGCAGAGTGGTTATCTATGTTACCAAAAGAGGGGCTATCCGCTGGCTTAAGAGTGTTTTTTCTTGGGTTTGTGCCTGCTTGACCTCTCCCTTCTGGGTGTTATTCAATCCACAGGCTGGTCCCTTCTTGGCGTTGAACGCCATACTTGCCACCTTCTGGGCGTTGGACGCCTTCTCTGGTCCCTTCTGGGTGTTGTACGCCCAAGGTGATCCCCTCTGGCCGTTGGACACCCTCTCTGCATCCTTCTGGGCGTTCAACGCCCAAAGGTATGCTCTGAGTTGTTGTGTTTTCACCTTCTGACGCTTCCTCTCCTCTGTGCCCCTCTTTGTCGTGAGAGTGGCTGTTTAGTGTCCTGCTAATGCGAAGAAATTGAGTGCCGGTTTAGAATTTACCAATTAAGTCCGTCATAAGTATAGCCTAAACCAACAAGCAATTCTACACCAAATTTAGAAAATGTGTCACCACAATTCAAAATCAATAACCGGGAGTAGAATCCCAGGTCGTTCTCCCTAGGAGTTGCCCTAAGATGCACATCATTGGTTAGGAGTTCTCTTGGTGTTTTGGAGTTGAGTACATGAAAAGTAAATGGACATGAATTAAAGCAATGAGCACTTAACAATTGAAATAAGAGAACCAAGAAATTAAGCTAATAAAGATGAATGATAATCAATCAATGTAAAAGCCTTGGCTAGGGGTGAGAATTGGAAGTCCTATCATCATAGTCTCCATCAATTATTACAATAATTGGTTATTGCTCCACTTAGTCAACCTCCAACTATGAAGGAAAGTCAAGTGGAAATAATCAATTTGAGTCTACAAGTCCTAGTCAAATCCTAAAGAAAGACTAGCTTTAGTGGCATGCAAATCAATTAGCAATTTCCAATTATGAATCAACAAGGAACATTAACAGTTCAAGTGTCTTCAATAACTCAACCCCCAAGCCAAGAGTGAAAAGTCTACTCCATAACTATAGTTAACATTTTCTCAAACACTTGGTGAACAGGAATGAAAGACATTTTGAAATTGAGAAGAAAATTCAAATCAAAGTTATCTATTACAAACAATTAACAACAATAAGGTAATTAACAATAATGAACTTGAAATACCTCAATTCATTAATAAAATACAAAGTACACAAGATCCAAATCAAAGATCTATAATAACTAGAGTAACAAGAACACTAGAACAAGAGTAGGAGAATGAGGTCTACAAATTAAAGCAATGTAAACTTGAATTAAATTCAGATCTAACCAAAGGATCCAAGAGAAATTGAAATTGAGAAAGCCAAAACCTAGAGAGAAGTGAGAGTTTCTCTCTTTAAAAACATAAACTCCAAAACAAGCTAAAAATCTCTAATGTGTGAATCCCCCCTTATTCCCTTGGTCCTCTTGAGTCTTTTGTCTCCAGAATTCAGCTCAGATTTGGCCTAGAGCTCCTGTGAAATCGCCAGCCATGATTTCACTAAAAATGTCACGTGCCGAGCGCCATGCGTACGCGTAGGCCACGCGTGCGAGTCCATTGAATTTTGTGATCCATGCGTACGCGCAAGGCACGCATACGCGTCTATGGAATTTTTGCTCAGCGACGCGAATGTGCCAACTAATGCGCAGCAATCCCAGCAACCTGCACCCACGCGTGCGCGTAGGCCATGCGTGCGTATCGTTGTCAATTCTCCAAAGCTCCATTTTTCATGTTCCTTCCATTTATGCATGTTTCCTTCCTCTCTTCTAGGCCATTCTTGCACTATAAACTCTGAAATAACTTAACAAACATATCACGATATTGAATGGTAAAATAAGATATTAAAATATGGCATAATTGAGGCTAAAGAAGCATGTTTTCAACCATGAAGCAAAATTGGAAAGGAGACACAAAACCATGCATTTTGTATGAATAAATGTGAAAGAATAGTGATAAAACCCCCCAAATTCCATAGAAGATAAACCCTAAAAATGGGGTTTATGAACCTCCCCACACTTAAACCAAGCATGTCGTCATACTAAAAGAAATCAAAAGACCAAAGAATCATAAGAGAATGAGGTCTTATGAGATGCAATCTACCTACATGAATGCAACTAAAGTGAATGCTTCTATCTACTTGATCAATAGTGAGTCAATCCTCTAAGAACATATATGAGCACATAGGGCAAAATGATAAATCAATACATAAACTCTACAAATTCAAACATCAAGGTGAAATGTGCATAACTTGCATGAAGAAAGTCGGGAACAAGGAATTGAGCCTCAAACCCTTACCGGAAGTGTTTGCACTCTATTCGCTCGATGTGTGATAGCAAAGAATTGTCATTGGTCTAGATTTCCTTCTTATAGAAAAGAATTACTTCGTTGTAAGCATAGCTCCAAATCAAGAAACAACTCTCACATCAAATTTAATTTGGTTTTGTCATAACTACAAACCCCAATGAAAATTAACCGAAGTATTTAAACCTCGGGTCATCTTACAAGGAATTGCAATAAAGTGGTCAATTATTGGCTAGGAAGGAACAAGGGGTTTGATTTATAAATGGTGCAAAAAAATAAAGGGGTGAGAAAATTAAATTAAACTAGCAATTAAAGAAAGCAATTAATAAAGAAAGACATTCATGGCAAAGATTGGGAATATAGGCTTTCTATCCTAGTCATACAATGATTAATTCATCTTATTTAGTCAACTCCAACAAATGTAAGAAGGTATCATGTTATCTTCACATAAGGAGAACGTCAAACAAGACTACTTAATCAATTCACAATAATAAACAAGAATTTATCTTATTACGTCATCCTTGACGATGGAAGAAGGTATCATATTATCTTCACAATAGAAGAAAGTCTAATAAGACTAGCTAATCTTAATCCAAATGTCTTAATCAACTAACTAAGTGAATTAGCAAGAGATTAGAGTTAATGGAAACAATATTAGCTAACAACTCTAGATTACCAACATGAGTTGGGTATTCATGACTCAAGATTGCCTAATTACTCTTTCCAAGCCAAGAATGCTCAAAATCTACTCTAACATCCAACCAAGCATTTTGTTAAACACTTCGAAGGCACAAAAGGAAAGCATAATAAATTGCAAGGAAAGATAAATTCTACAACTACCCATTGCAAGAAAAGTAAAATCAACAACTCAATTCAACAATAAAGGAACATCAAACATGAAATTGCATTAAAGTAGATCCAAATCCAACATGGGCATTCATAAACATAAAAGAGGCATAAAATAGAAATTAACACTACAAACTATGAGAGTGAAAGAGTAGAAGCACAAAATTGTAAGGAAAACAAGATGAAAATCAAGAAATTGGACTTAGATCTAATATGAGAATAACCCTAAGAACCCTAATTCTAGAGAGAAGAGGGAGCTTCTCTCTCTAGAAACTAACCTACATGGTGGCAATCCTACAACTAAGTGCTCTCCCCCTGCCCAAGCTTGAATTCTGCATGAAATACTCTCAGAAATGAGTTGGATTTGGGCCTGGATAGCTCAGAAATCGCCCCCAATGTTTTCACTTTAATAAGGTCATATGCGAGCATCGATGCATACGCGTGGGTCATGCGTACGCGTCGCTTGGCAATTAGCTATCCACGCGTATGCGTAGTTGATGAGCGGATAATTTATACGCTTTTTGGCATTGTTTTTAGGTAGTTTTTAATAGGATCTAGTTACTTTTAGGGATGTTTTCATTAGTTTTTATGTTAAATTCACATTTCCGGACTTTACTATGAGTTTGTTTGTTTTTCTGTGATTTCAGTTATTTTCTGGCTGAAATTGAGGGACCTGAGCAAAACTCTGATAAGCAGGCTGACAAAGGACTGCTGATGCTGTTGGAATCTGACCACCCTGCACTCAAAATGAATTTTCTGGAGCTACAGAACTCCAAATGGCGCGATCTCAACGGCGTTGGAAAGTAGATATCCAGAGCTTTCCAGCAATATATAATAGTTCACACTTTATTTGTGATTAGATGACGTAAACTGGCGCTCAACGCCAGTTCCATGTTGCTGTCTAGAGTCAAACGCCAGAAACAAGCCACGAACCGGAGTTAAACGCCCAAAACACGTTACAGCTTGGCGTTCAACTCCAAAAGAAGCCTCAGCTCGTGGATAGATCAAGCTCAGCCCAAACATACACTAAGTGGGCCCTAGAAGTGGATTTATGGATCAATTACTTACTCCTAGTAGCTAGTCTAGTATAAATAGGATAATTTACTATTGTATTAGACATCTTTGGTCTCAGTTTTACATTATTCATCCGAGGAGACTATTGATCACATTTTGGCGGCTGGCCTCTCGGCCATGCCTGGACCTTTCACTTATGTATTTTCAACGGTGGAGTTTCTACACACCATAGATTAAGGGTGTGGAGCTCTGCTGTACCTCAAGTTTCAATGCAATTACTATTATTTTCTATCCAATTTGATTTATTCCTGTTCTAAGATATTCGTTGCACTTCAACTTGATGAATGTGATGATCCATGACACTCATCATCATTCTCACCTATGAACGGGCGTGACTGACAACCACTTCCGTTCTACCTTAGACCGGGCGCATATCTCTTGGATTCCTTAATCAGAATCTTCGTGGTATAAGCTAGAATTGATGGCGGCATTCATGGGAACCGGAAAGTCTAACCTTTTCTGTGGTATTCCGAGTAGGATTCCGGGATTGAATGACTGTGATGAGCTTCAAACTCCTGAAGGCTGGGCGTTAGTGACAAACGGAAAAGAATCAAGGGATTATACTCCAAACTGATTGAGAACCTACAGATGATTAGCCGTGCTGTGACAGAGCATTTGGACCTTTTTCACTGAGAGGATGGGATGTAGCCATTGACAACGGTGATGCCCTGCATACAGCTTGCCATGGAAAGGAGTAAGAAGGCTTGGATGAATGTAATAAGAAAGTAGAGATTCGAAAGGAACACAGCACCTCCATGCACCTATCTGAAATTCCCACCATTGAATTACATGAGTAACTTTATCTTTATTTCCTGTTTATTTTATTTATCTTTTGAATATCTAATCCAATCATATTTGAATCCACCTGACTAGGATTTACAAGATGATCATAGCTTACTTCATACCAACAATCTCTGTGGGATCGACCCTTACTTACGTAAGGTTTATTACTTGGACGACCCAGTACACTTGCTGGTTAGTTGTGCGAAGTTGTGAATTAAATTTTAGACACCATGATATTGAGCACCAAGTTTTTGGAGCCATTATCGGGGAATTAATTCCATACAACAATAAAGAGTACGAATCACAATTTCGTCCACCAGTAGTGCACGCATACACGTCGCTTGGCAATTCGCTATCCACGCGTACGTGTAGTGCACGCATGCACGTCGCCATGCAATGTCATCTTTAACGCATGTGCGTATGTTACGCGTGCGCGTCAGTGAATATACTCCAAATCCTTGATTTTCCATGAGTTCTCTTTGCATGCTTTTCCCTTCACTCCTTTGATCCATTCCTAGTCTTTTCAACCTGAATTCACTAACAAACACATCAAGGCATCTAGAGGAATCAAAGGTGAATTAAAATTACCAATTAAAGGCCTAAAAAGCATGTTTTTACACTTAAGCACAAATTAAGGGAGAATTACAAAACCATGCTATTTCATTGAATAAATGTGGAAAAAGGTGATAAAATCTCCCAAATTAAGCACAAGATAAACCACAAAATTGGGGTTTATCAAACCTCCCCACACTTAAACCAAGCATGTCCTCATGCTAAAATCAAGAAAAAAGCAAAGGGTATCAACTTTTATTCAATGCAACTAACTATATGCAACCTATCTACATGTAATCTATCTATATGAATGCAATTACTTGGTCAAAATAAATCAGCTTTCAAGAATACATATATAATTACAAGGGCTAAAGCAATAGCAATCAAAGCAAACCTACAATTGAATTGAATTATTGAAAGATTTTACAAACTTGCCAGAAAAAGATGATCATAGGTGAAAGCATGTAATTGAGCAATCGAACCCTCACCGGATGTGTTTCATCTCTAGTCACTCAAGTGTATAGGGTTGATTCACTTAATTCTCCCCTAGTCATGCTCTCCAAAATTTGTTTTTCATCTAACAATCAACAATTATTGCATGCATACAAGCAAATATCATGATGTCTTTCCCATAGGTTGTAATGGGGCTAAGGTCAAGGTAAGGATGCTGACGTGAACGAAAATTGGCAGATTAAGAATTAATTAGAGAAATGGCATTGTGAGTAAAGTTCTTAACCGGCAAAAATCCACTCATCAATTTAGAAAAGGGTTGTCACAAATTTTAGAAATAAAATACTGGAGTATGAGTCCCAGGTCGTCTCCCAACGAGTTGCAGGAAGATGTGCTATTTTATCAATCAGAGGTTTTCAAAAGGGGTTTTGAATTTGATGAACAAAAAATTAAATTAGAGGATTTATATGATTTAAATAAAATCTTGACCGGGAGAAGATTAATTGGAAGTTCTATACTTGTTAGAGTTTTATCAAGAGCAATTAATAATTAGTCATTGTTTACATTTAGTTAACCCTCAACGAATGAAGAAAAGTCAAATTAAAAGTCAACTTCTATTCACAAGTTCTAACCCTCTCCCTTGGGAAGGATTAGAGTTAGTGATTAACAAGTCGACCAACAATGAACCAATTATAATTGAACTCTTGAGTATTCCAACTGAAGGTTCTCCTTTTAATCAACTCCCAATCAAGTTGGGGGACTACTCCATCATCATAATTGTAGACTTCACAAAATCAATAGGGGAAGTAAAAGAAGACATAATAAATAATAATAAAAGAGATTAATTAAAAGTAAAAATAGTCTTGTATTAATAAACTATGAAAAATAATCCAATGTCAACTCTGGATAAATTAAGAATATGGAAGAATAAATGAAAAGTAAAATAACAAGCTATAATGACTAGTACCGGAGGTAGACTCTTCTCAAAAGCTAAAGCCAAAATTCTTCAAAATCCTAATTTATGAATGTTCAAGTGAGAAACCAAGGGGAGGAGTAAATTCAGATAAAAAAAACTTGAAATTATGCGATATGAATTGTTCTTCTGTCTCTGCATGTTCCCTGGCTCTAATCTGTGTTTCTGGGCCAAAAACGGGGTTGAAATGCGGCCCAGAATCTGTGCCAGCGACTTCTGAAATTCTGCAGATCGCGCAAGTCACGCGGCCGCGTCGTCCACGCGTTCACGTCACTCAGCGTTGCTCGTACCACGCGTGCGCGTCGTCCACGCATTCGCGTCGTTCGCGTAGCTTCCAATCTGTGCGGTCGCATCAGGCACACGAGCGCGTCACTGTGATTTCTTCCATTTCGCGTGGTCGCGTGAGCCATGCGACCGCGTGACTTCTCGCTGGTCATCTCCTCAATTCCTTGTATTCCTTCCATTTTTGCATGCTTCCTCTTCATTCCTTACGGCATTCCTGCCCTATGAAGCCTAAAACACTTAATACACGGATCATGGCATCGAATGGTACGAAGGAAGATAAAAATATACAACTAAAAGGTCTTTTGGAAGCAAGTTATCAATCATAGAATATTTTTATGAAGGAATTGTAAATACATGCAAATCATATGAATAAGTGGGTGAAGACTTGATAAAACCACACAATTAAATACAATATGAATCATAAAATAGCGGTTTATCAACCTCCCCACACTTAAACATTAGCATGTCCTCATGCTAAATTGAAGGAGATAAATATGAATGAATATGAACATGTAAGACTTATGTAATGCAATGCAACCTATATACATATGACTGCAACTATATGATTTTGTCTATATGATTAAAAAAATAGATAAGTTCTCTAAGACAAAACATGGGGCAGATTTCACTAATTCAATTCATATTGTAAAAGCAGATAAATTTGTAAGAAGATAGCTCGTGAAAGCAGGGAGTACAGGATTGAGCATTGAACACTTACTGTTGGTGCGTGTGCACTCTAATCATCTCTAGTATGTGGTGTAATCACTCAATCCTTCTCTAATCATGCTTTCGAAAATTTTGTTTTTCACCTAATCAATCAACAATTTTAAAGTGCCAATGCAAACATCATGAGGTCTTTTCATGGTTGTAATGGGGCTACGGTAAGGGTCAGGGTACACATATGGCTAAGTGAGCTTATTGATGAGCGGATAATTTTTACGCTTTTTAGCACTGTTTTTAGTATGTTTTTAGTACATTTTAGCTAGTTTTTATTATATTTTTTTTTAGTTTTTAACTAAAATTTACTTTTCTGGACTTTTCTATGAGTTTGTGTGCTTTTCTGTGATTTCAGGTATTTTCTGGCTGAAATTGAGGGACCTAAGCAAAAATCTGATTCAGAGGCTGAAAAAGGACTGCAGATGCTGTTGGATTCTGACCTCTCTGCACTCGAAGTAGATTTTCTGAAGCTACAGAACCCCAATTGGCGCTCTCTCAATTGTGTTGAAAAGTAGACATCCTGGGCTTTTCAGAAATATATAATAGTCCATACTTTGCCCAAGAATTGATGGCCCAAACCGGCGTTCCAAATCAGCTTCAGAATTCCCGCGCGTTTAACGCCGGAACTGGCACAAAAGTTGGAGTTAAACTCCCAAACTGGCACAAAAGCTGACGTTTAACTCCAGGAAAAGTCTCTACACATGAAAGCTTCAATGCTCAGCCCAAGCACATACCAAGTGGACCCCGGAAGTGGATTTTTACGTCATTTACTCATTCTTGTAAACCCTAGGTCACTAGTTCACTATAAATAGGACTTTTTGCTATTGTATCTTCATATCATGACACATTACACGTTTTATATTGTATCTTCTACGGCATGAGTCTCTAAACCCCATGGTTGGAGGTGAGGAGCTCTGCTGTGTCTTGATGGATTAATGCAATTACTACTGTTTTTCATTCAATCACGCTTGCTTCTATTCTAAGATACCACTTGTTCTTCAACCTGATGAATGTGATGATCCGTGACACTCATCACCATTCTCACCTATGAACGTGTGTCTGACAACCACCTCCGTTCTACCTTCGTTTGAGTGTGTATCTCTTGGATTCCTTAAGCAGAATCTTCGTGGTATAAGCTAGAACCCATTGGCGGCCATTCTTGAGAATCCGGAAAGTCTAAACCTTGTCTGTGGTATTCCGAGTAGGATCCGAGGATTGAATGACTGTGACGAGCTTCAAACTCGCAAGTGTTGGGCGTTAGTGACAGACGCAAAAGAATCACTGGATTCTATTCCGACATGATCGAGAACCGACAGATGATTAGTCGTGCAGTGACAGCGTGCGTTGAACATTTTCACTGAGAGGATGGGAGGTAGCCATTGACAACGGTGAAACCCAACATACAACTTGCCATGGAAGGAGCCTTGCGTGCATGAAGAAGAAGATAGTAGGAAAGTAGAGATTCAAAAGATATAGCATCTCCAAAACCTCAACATGTTCTCTATTACTGCAAAACAAGTATTTATTTCATGTTCTTTTACTTTTTACAATTAAATCTGAGAATTATTGATATCCTGACTAAGATAACCATAGCTTGCTTCAAGCCGACAATCTCCGTGGGATCGACCCTTACTCACGTAAGGTATTACTTGGACGACCCAGTGCACTTGCTGGTTAGTTGTGCGAAATTGCAAAAGTGTGATTGTGATTTCGTGCACCACTTATACATTGAATCTTTAATTAACCTAAGCTCCCACCTAACATACATGTATTCTATATAATTCCAACATTCATCTTAGCTACCCAAAATCTCCTTTTCACATTCCATACTCATGCGTCAACCTTTATTTTAATTTTATATCCCATGTGCATTGATTATTAAACTCTGACTTATCATTGGGGTGATTTTGTCCCCTTATTCACTAAAATAAAGAAATTAAATTTTTTTTTGTATAGCTTATCAATGCACATAGATTTGTAATCTTTCTTTTATGGTTACACATGAATAGGTACCCAAATTCCCTTTATTCTATTATGACATATTTTCTATTACCCTTTATTCCCATAATTTTCCCATACTCAGTTAACACACAAATGCTATCTTAAGCTAACCAAAGATTCAATTGGGATTTTCAATTGTTTTCTGCTTAAGGCTAGTAATGTGGTAAAATATAGAACGAATGGGATTAAAAATGGCTCAAAGTGGTTAACAAAGGTAATTAAAAGGATTGGCTTATTTGGGATACGTGAGCTAAACAAACAATAGCCTCAATCATATGCATGCACATAACACATTAACATTGGACATATAGGATAAAACAAAATTCAGATTACAATCATAGAAAAGTAAACACATGAGAAAAAAATGTTTATGGTTAAATAGTGTAACCATGTATTTAGGCTCAAAGTCTCACGGGTTGTGTGTTCTTTTAGCTCAAAAGTCCTATTCCAATTTCAACTTCAAACAAATTTAACATAAATGTTTTGATTTAAATTAGTGAAATTTTCGAAAAATATATGGTCTTAAAAGAAACTTATTGTCTTTTCAATCAGTTAGAACATGAATGCAATTAACCTACTAATATGCAATCTATCCTATTCTAAAGAAAAAGAAGTTGGTGTTAGGGGGGAAAGAATTACCTCTGGAAGTCAGGTACTGACCGACTGATGAGCGGATAATTTATACGCTTTTTGGCATTGTTTTTAGGTAGTTTTTAGTAAGTTCAAGCTACTTTTAGGGATGTTTTCATTAGTTTTTATGTTAAATTCACATTTCTGGACTTTACTATGAGTTTGTGTGTTTTTCTGTGGTTTCAGGTAATTTCTGACTGAAATTGAGGGACTTGAGCAAAACTCTGAAAGAAGGCTGACAAAAGGACTGCTGATGCTGTTGGAATCTGACCTCCCTGCACTCGAAATGGATTTTCTAGAGCTACAGAACTCCAAATGGCACGCTCTCAACGGCTTTGGAAAGTAGACATCCAGAGCTTTCCAGCAATATATACTAGTCTATACTTTATTCGGGAATTGACGACGTAAATTGGCGTTGAACGCCAAGTACATGCTGCTGTCTGGAGTTAAACGCCAGAAACACGTCATGATCCCGAGTTGAACGCCCAAAACACGTTATAACTTGGCGTTCAACTCCAAGAGAAGCCTCAGCTCGTGGAAAGACCAAGCTCAGCCCAAACATACACCAAGTGGGCCCCGGAAGTGGATTTATGCATCAATTACTTACTCATGTAAACCCTAGTAGCTAGTCTAGTATAAATAGGATAATTTACTATTGTATTAGTCGTCTTTTGACCACGTTTCATCTTTGGTCTCAGTTTTGTTTTATTCTTCATCTTAAGAGGCTATTGATCACGTTTTAGGGGGCTGGCCATTCGGCCATGCCTGAACCTTTCACTTATGTATTTTCAACGGTGGAGTTTCTGCACACCATAGATTAAGGGTGTGGAGCTCTGCTGTACCTCAAGTTTCAATACAATTACTATTACTTTCTATTCAATTCTCTTTTATTCTTATTCCAAGATATACGTTGCACAACACTTTGATGAATGTGATAACCCGTGACACTCATCATCATTCTCACCTATGAACGCGCGTGACTGACAACCACTTCCGTTCTACTTTAGGCCGGGCGCATATCTCTTAGATTCCCCAACAGAATCTTTGTGGTATAAGCTAGATAGATGGCGGCATTCATGGGGATCCAGAAAGTCTAACCTTGTCTGTGGTATTCCGAGTAGGATCCCGGGAATCCGGAAAGTCTAACCTTGTCTGTGGTATTCCGAGTAGGATTCCGGTATTGAATGACTGTGACGAGCTTCAAACTCCTGAAGGCTGGGCGTTAGTGACAGATGCAAAAAAATCAAGGGATTCTATTCCAACCTGATTGAGAACCGACAGATGATTAGCCGTGCTGTGACAGAGCATTTGGACCGTTTTCACTGAGAGGATGGGATGTAGCCATCAACAATGGTGATGCCTCCAGACGATTAGCCGTGCAGTGACAGCGCATAGGACCATTTTCCCGAGAGGATTAAAAGTAGCCATTGATAATGGTGATGCCCTACATACAGCTTGCCATGGAAAGGAGTAAGAAGGATTGGATGAATGAAATAAAAAAGTAGAGATACGAGAGGAGCACAGCATCTCCATACGCCTATCTGAAATTCCCACCCTGGAATTATATGAGTAACTATTTACTATCTTATTTTCCATTTACTATTAATTTTCGAAATCCATAACCATTTAATCTGCCTAACTGAGATTTACAAGGTGACTATAGCTTGCTTCATACCAACAATCTCTGTGGGATCGACCCATACTCACGTAAGGTATTACTTGGATGACCCAATACACTTGCTGGTTAAGTTGAATGGAGTTGTGATCATAAATTCCAATAGAGCCAATTTTTAAATCTCATGCAAATACAAAGAGAATCACAATTTCGTCCACCACCGACCTCCCCACACTTAAGGCTTTGCACCATCCTCGGTGCCATCTGTCATGAACAAGGGTGGGCTGGTGGCAGTATCTCCACAGTCGGGACCGTCATGGCTCCCTGTACTGGTAAAGGAAGTGGAGTCCGGAGTGCCTGGGTCCTCGTCAGGTTTGTGGTTGCCTGTGAGTAGCTCTCCGAGGTATTTGAATCGGCGGTGGTTGCGACGCTCTCGGACCTTTGCTTTCTGGTCTTGTTGGTCTAACCTCTTCAGTATTTGATGTAGCAGCTGACTATTAGATGGTGGAATGTCTGCATTATCTTCTGTGGATTGGCTGGTAGTGGCAAGTGGTGGCTTGAGATATCTCCCGTTAGGGACGTACTGATCATCCCATGGAAGTATGGCTTTGGTGTCCCCAGCTCTGTAGGAGACTCCGGCTGCTGAGACAAGATCTAAGACCAAGGCGGGGAAAGGAAGGTTGCCCATGATTTGCACGTGTCCCATAGCATTCCGGATGTGTCGTGGTAGATTTAGAGGCTGGTCTGTGAGGATGCACCATAGTAGAACGGCCATGTCTGCGGTGAAGGAGGACTCATGAGTGCTCGGAAAGACGTAATGGGACATAATCTGTGCCCATACGTGAGCCTCTAAGGTGAGTGCGGAAGCCGAGATTCCCTTAGGACGGGAACAATGGTATCCAAAGATCCATTTGCTGCCAGGTTGTGCGATAACTCTAAGAACAGCGTCCTAGTCAAATTTGTACGCTTGGCGCTTGAGTGGGGCTTCTTGAAAAGCGTCAAGTTCTTATGGAGTAGGGGGAAGATCTAAGGCTCACTGAATTACCTCTTCTGTAATGGGGATTTGCTTCTGACGGACATAAACAGACTGCAGGGTTGGCAGGTGGAAATTGGAGTAGAACTCAACTACCCAAGAAAGATTAACCTGTCGTGGCTGTCTCTGTAGGAATCCCCAATGTCTTTGTACAATTTGTGGCTCAACAAATGTGGCAATATGAGGTTAAAGGATAAGAAGGTGTTCATTATTGTAATTCTGAGCTGCCATAATGGGGAACATCTGCTCACAGTAGCGATTGGGAAATCGTGAAGTGTCCTTTGCTGGGAATGCTTTTTCCTTTTCATCGACCTTTATAATATTTTTAATTCTTTTTGTTGAGGGTTTAACCGCAGTTGAAGAAGGCTCTGCCACTAATGCTCTTTTTGTTCCTTTTCTTGCTGTAGATTTGGGGTTAGCTTTCTCCTTGCCTTTCTTGGTGGCCATCCTGAAAGGAAACGAGTAAAGACATGAATATTTCAAGGGTTATAGCAAGGAAAAGAATGGGAAAGGTGGTAATCAATGCACAGGAAAGGATAATAATGTGAACACATGGTCATGACTACATGTGGCAAATCAACAATGGAAATAAAACAAGTGCATGTGATGACAGTTAAATGCCAGGTGTTTATTGGCATGCCGGCAAGGGCATGAGTAGAATAGATCAAGCATTCAATGTCCAAGTTAGATTACCAAGTCTTTCCAACTAACAATATGCTTGTAATAACAATTATATTTAATTAATAAAATATAAAAAGGGTTTTGTGGAAAGCAAGCACTTACAGTAGTAGGTTGAAAGAAATCTAAAAATAGTACAAAATGCCATATGGACGTTTTCACAAACACATAGCATGCATGTTAAATAAGGTATGGAAAAATTGATTTTGAACATGCAAGTAACCCTATAAAAATAATATATAATTGTTAAACAAGTCCTAAACAATTTACAAGCAACATATAAGAATAATGACCCAAATAAATTTCTAACACCAATAGAAGGAAGAAAAAAAGAAAAAGAAAATATGGATAGAGAAAGTAGAAGAGAAAGAAAAAGAAAACACGAAAATAAGAAGAGGAAAGAAAAAGTAGGGAGGGGAGAAGAGAAGAAAAGACCTTGATAATGGTGGTAGGAAAGAGGGGGTAGAAGAGAGAAAGAAGGGAGGAAGAAGGAGGGGGGAAAATAATAAAATAGGAATGGGATGAGAAAAGAAAAGATAATCTGGCAGATTTGAATGAGTTGGGCGGCGAAAGTGACGCAGACGCGTGGGGCACACGGTCGCGGGGAAAGCCCGTAGATGAAATAACGGAGACGCATCGGTCACGCGGACGCGTGAAATGATTTGCGCTAGTGGCGCGAGGGCAACATCGCGCTCGCACAACTCTCTGTTTAAATAATGGTTTGCCAAATTTTAGGGAGACGCGATCGCATGGTGGACGCAATTGCGTGGATGGCCAGATTGATAAAATGACACGGACGCGTAAGGCATGCGTCCGCGTGGCAGGGCTTGTGCTTTTAGCATGAGTCCAGCCTAAGTCCAGCTCAACTCTCGACCATACACCCTTTTTATGTCGATTTATAGGGCACGCGTTCGCGTGGGTGACGCGGACACGTTGGAGGCCTTTTTTCCACATGAAGCGGACCCGTGGGCGGCGCGGTTGCGTGGGACAATTTGTGCCATAGGCACGCCTCCAGCCACACTTTCGCGTGACTCTCTATTTCTTTTCTTCTCGTGTCTAAGGCACCTATGACGCGGACGCGTCATCGATGCTGTCGCGTCGTGTGCTCTCTTTTTTTTAATTAAAGTAGAAATATGCAATATGCAGTATGTGGATGAGATGCAAAAGATAGGTGGTGCACGAAATTGCAATCACACTTTTGCAATCCCGCACAACTAACCAGCAAGTGCACTGGGTCGTCCAAGTAATACCTTACGTGAGTAAGGGTCGATCCCACGGAGATTCTAGGCTTGAAGCAAGCTATGGTTATCTTGTAACTCTTAGTCAGGATATCAATAATTATCAGGGTTGATTGTGAAAGGCAAAAGAACATGAAATAAGTACTTGTTTTGCAGTAATGGGGAACAGGTTGAGGTTTTGGAGATGCTCTATCTTCTGAATATCTGCTTTCCTACTGTCTTCTTCTTCAAGCACGCAAGACTCCTTCCATGGCAAGCTGTATGTAGGGTTTCACTATTGTCAATGGCTACCTCCCATCCTCTCAGTGAAAATGTTCAACGCGCTCTGTCACAGCACGGCTAATCATCTGTCGGTTCTCAATCAGGTTGGAATAGAATCCAGTGATTCTTTTGCGTCTGTCACTAACGCCCAGCCTTCAGGAGTTTGAAGCTCGTCACAGTCATTCAATCATTGAATCCTACTCAGAATACCACAGACAAGGTTTAGACCTTCTGGATTCTCTTGAATACCGCCATCAATTCTAGCTTATACCACGAAGATTCTAGTTAAGGGATCCAAGAGATATCTACCAAATCTAAGGTAGAACGGAGGTGGTTGTCAGGCACACGTTTATAGGTGAGAATGATGATGAGTGTCATATATCATCACATTCATTAGGTTTAGGAAAAAGTGATATCTTAGAATAGAAGCAAGCATGATTGAATGAAAAACAGTAGTAATTGCATTAATCCATCAAGACACAGCAGAGCTCCTCACCCCCAACCATGGGGTTTAGAGACTCATGCTGTAGAAAATACAATGAGAAATGTGTAAAGTGTCATGAGGTGTAGATACAATGTCAAAAGATCCTATTAATAGTGAACTAGTAACCTAGGGTATACATAAATGAGTAAATGACGTAAAAATCCACTTCCGGGGTCCACTTAGTGTGTGCTTGGGCTGAGCATTGAAGCTTTCATGTGTAGAGACTTTTTCTGGAGTTAAACGCCAGCTTTTATGCCAGTTTGGGCGTTTAACTCCAATTTTTATGCCAGTTCCGGCGTTACGCTGGGAATTCTAAAGCTGATTTGCAACGCCGGTTTGGACCATCAAATCTCGGGAAAAGTATGGACTATTATACATTGCTGGAAAGTCCAGAATGTCTACTTTCCAACGCCGTTGAGAGCGCGCCAATTGGGCTTCTGTAGCTCCAGAAAATCCACTTCGAGTGAAGGGATGTCAGAATCCAACAGCATCTGCAGTCCTTTTCAGCCTCTGAATAAGATTTTTGCTCAGGACCCTCAATTTTAGCCAGAAAATACCTGAAATCACAGAAAAACACACAAACTCATAGTAAAGTCCAGAAAAGTGAATTTTAACTAAAATCTAATAAAAATATAATAACTAACTAAAATATACTAAAAACATACTAAAAACAATGCCAAAAAGTGTATAAATTATCCGCTCATCACAACACCAAACTTAAATTGTTGCTTGTCCCCAAGCAACTGAAAATCAAAATAGAATAAAAAGAAGAGAATATACTATAGACTCCAAAATATCAAAGAAACTTAGCTCCAATTAGATGAGCGGGACTAGTAGCTTTTTGCTTCTGAACAGTTTTGGCATCTCACGTTATCCTTTGAAGTTTAGAATGATTGGCATCCATAGGAACTCAGAACTCAGATAGTGTTATTGATTCTCCTAGTTAAGTATGATGATTCTTAAACATAGCTACTTTATGAGCCTTGGCCGTGGCCCAAAGCACTCTGTCTTCCAGTATTACCACCGGATACATACATGCCACAGACACATAATTGAGTGAACCTTTTCAGATTGTGACTCAGCTTTGCTAGAGTCCCCAATTAGAGGTGTCCAGGGTTCTTAGGCACACTCTTTTTGCCTTGGATCACAACTTTATTTCTTTCTTTTTCTTTTTCTCTTTCTTTTCTTTTTCTTTTTTTCCGTTTTTTTTTTGTATTCTCCTTTTCCATCATTCTTTCAAGAGCCAACAATTTTAACATTCTTAAAACAACAAATTCAAAAGACATATGCACTGTTCAAGCATTCATTCAGAAAACAAAAAGTATTGTCACCACATCAAACTAATTCAACTAGTTTCAAAGATGAATTCGAAATCCTGTACTTATTGATCTTTTGTGATTAAAGCATTTTTCATTTAAGAGAGGTGATGGATTCATAGGACATTCATAGCTTTAAGACATGAACCTTAAATTTTATTAATCATGAATCAAGAACAAGACTCAAAAATAGATATAAGATAAGACTAATAGTAATAGAAAACAAAAATTTAAATAGGCTCCTAATGATAGAGGTTATTACAGAGTTAGGACTCAACAACCTTGATTTTGAGAAGTGGATGCTCCCTCAACTTGAGGGGAGAGCTTTTGGCGTTTTAACTCTTGAAGTTCACGCCCCTGCTTCTCTTGTTCCTTCAGCAATTTACAAAGCATGCAGTTCTGATTCTGCTGTTCTTCCTTAAGTTGCTCCATAGTTTCTTGCAACTTGGTGATAGATGCTTCTAGGCTGGCCCAGTAGTCAATTTCAGGAAATTCAGGGAGGAACTCCTGCGCCCTCTTTTTGATAGAGTTGTCTTGCATTTGTCCTTCCATTGACTTCTTGGTGATTGGATGTTCAATGGGTATGAATTCATCTACTCCCATCTTTACCCCAGCCTCTTTACAGAGCAAGGAGATCAAGCTTGGGTAAGCCAGTTTGGCTTCAGTGGAATTCTTATTTGCAATTGTGTAGATCTCACAAGCAATCAGATGATGAACCTCCACTTCTTTTCCAAGCATAATGCAATGAATCATCATTGCTCTCTTGATAGTGACCTCAGAACGGTTGCTAGTGGGCATTATGGAATGCCCAATAAAGTCTAGCCAGCCTCTTGCAATTTGTTTGAGGTCTCCCTTCTTGAGTTGGTTTAGGACAACTTTTGAATTGGTTATCCACTTAGTTCCAGGGAGGCAAATGTCTTCTAGAACTTGATCCAACCCCTTATCTGCTATCACCATTCTCCTATTAAAGGATTCAGGATCTTCTTGCAGTTGAGGCAATTTGAAGACCTCTCTTATTTTGTCCAGATGGAAGTAAATAACTTTCCCTCTGACCATGGTTCTGTAAGTATGGAATGCAGTTCCAGTCATTCTCTGCTTATCTGTCAGCCACAGATTTGAGTAGAATTCCTGAACCATATTTCTTCCAACCTTTATCTCAGGATTCGTTAGAACTTCCCATCCTCTGTTTTGAATTTGCTCTTGGATCCCCGGATATTCATCTTCTTTTAGATCGAATTTGACTTCCGGGATCACTGACCTCAGACCCATTATTTTGTGATAATGGTCTTCATGTTCTTTGGTTAAGAACTTCTCTTGATTCCAAAGACTCTTTGGATTATTCTCTTTCTTGCCTCTTAAATTGGTTTGTTTTCCCTTAGGAGCCATGATCTTGATGAATCTTGGCTTAGTGATCACGGAAAAGCACACCAAACTTAGAGGTTTGCTTGCCCTTAAGCAAAAGAAAGGAAAGATGGGAGAGAGGAGGAGAGCAAATTCGAATGGTGGGGAGAAAGGGATGGCCAAACATGTATTTATAAGGGAGGGGGAGAGATTTCGAAAATTTTGAAGGAGATTTGAGAAGATATGGAAAGAATTTGAGAAATATTTGAGTTTTTGAAGAAGATTTGGGAAGGATTTGAGAGAGATTTGAAGAATGATTTTAATTTTTGAAAATTTGAAGGTGAATGATGAAAGTTTGAAATGTGTTTATGTAGAAAATTCTGGATCAAAAAAGGAAAGTTTGAAAAAATTTAATCAGAAAGCAAAATCTCTGTCCCCCACCTTTCTGGCGTTAAACGCCCAGAATGGTATCCATTCTGGCGTTTAACACCCAATTGTTGGCCATTGTGGGCGTTTAACGCCCAGCCAAGTACCCTGGCTGCCGTTAAACGCCAGAATTCCCTTCATCACTGGGCATTTTACTAAACGCCCAGGATGCTGCACACCTGGCATTAAACGCCCAGAATGGTGCCCATTCTGGCGTTTAACGCCCAAAATGGCACCTTTACTGGCGTTAAACGCCCAGAATGGTGCCCATTCTGGCGTTTAACGCCCAAAGTACTCCTTACTGGCATTTTTTTGCCAGCAAGCTCTTTTTCTCTGCTTTTTGCACTGAATCCTTCTGTAACTCTGTGAATTCGCTCAATTTTGATAATTGCCCTTTGAGAATATGCATCAAAACTTGATTAAACAGAACAGATAACCTGCTGATGACTGGGTTGCCTCCCAGCAAGCGCTTCTTTATTGTCTTTAGCTGGACCTTCACTGAGAATCACTCAAGTCTTAGTTTTGAGCATTCTTGCTCAAAATTGCTTTCAAGATAATGCTTGATCCTCTGTCCGTTAACAATGAACTTCTTGTCAGAATCAGTATCCTGAAGCTCAACATATCCATATGGTGATACTCCTGTAATCACATACGGACCCCTCCAGCGGGATTTAAGTTTTCCTGGGAACAATCTGAGCCTAGAGTTGAAGAGCAGAACTTTTTGTCCTGGCTCAAAGACTCTGGATGACAACTTCTTGTCATGCCACTTCTTTGCCTTTTCCTTATAAATTTTAGCATTTTCAAAGGCACTGAGTCTAAATTGATCTAGCTCATTTAGCTGGAGCAATCTTTTTTTACCAGCTAACTTAGCATCCAGGTTTAGGAATTTGGTTGCCCAGTAGGCTTTATGTTCCAGTTCCACGGGCAGATGACAGGCCTTTCCATACACAAGTTGGTATAGAGAGGTTCCTATTGGAGTCTTGAATGCTGTTCTGTATGCCCACAGAGCATCATCCAAGCTCTTTGCCCAATCCTTTCTACGGGTAATTACAGTCCGTTCTAGGATTCTTGTTAGCTCTCTGTTAGAGACTTCAGCTTGCCCATTTGTCTGTGGATGATACGGGGTTGCCACTTTGTGGCTAATTCCATATCGGACTATAGCAGAGTAGAGCTGTTTGTTGAAGAAATGAGTACCCCCATCACTGATTAGGACTCTGGGAACACCAAATCTACTGAAGATGTGTTTCTGGAGGAATTTCAGCACGGTCTTAGTATCATTAGTGGGTGTAGCAATTGCTTCTACCCACTTAGATACATAGTCCACTGCCACCAGAATGTAAGTGTTTGAGTATGATGGTGGGAACGGACCCATGAAGTCAATCCCCCATACATCAAACAATTCAATCTCTAAGATCCCTTGTTGAGGCATGACGTATCCATGAGGTAAGTTACCAGCTCTTTGGCAGCTGTCACAGTTACGCACAAACTCTCGGGCATCTCTATAGAGAGTAGGCCAGTAGAAGCCACATTGGAGGACCTTAGTGGCTGTTCGCTCACTTCCAAAATGTCCCCCATACTGTGATCCATGGCAGTGCCATAGGATCTTTTGTGCTTCCTCTCTGGGTACACATCTGCGGATCATTCCGTCTGCACATCTCTTAAAGAGATATGGCTCATCCCATAGGTAGTACTTGGCATCTGAAATTAATTTCTTTCTTTGCACCCTACTGTACTCCTGGGGTATGAACCTCACAGCTTTGTAATTTGCAATATCTGCAAACCATGGAGCTTCCTGAATGGCAAAGAGTTGCTCATCTGGGAAGGTCTCAGAGATCTCAGTAGAAGGGAGGGACGCCCCAGCTACTGGTTCTATTCGGGACAGATGATCAGCTACTTGGTTCTCTGTCCCTTTTCTGTCTCTTATTTCTATATCAAACTCTTGCAGAAGCAACACCCATTTTATGAGCCTGGGTTTTGAATCCTGCTTTGTGAGTAAGTACTTAAGAGCAGCATGGTCAGTGTACACAATCACCTTTGATCCCACTAGATAGGATCTAAACTTGTCAATGGCATAGACCACTGCAAGTAACTCTTTTTCTGTGGTTGTGTAATTCTTCTGTGAATCATTTAGAACACGGCTGGCATAATAAATGACGTGCAGAAGCTTGTTATGCCTCTGTCCCAACACTGCACCAATGGCATGGTTACTGGCATCACACATTAGTTCGAATGGCAATGTCCAGTCTGGTGCAGAGATGACTAGTGCTGTGACCAGCTTGGCTTTCAGGGTCTCAAATGCCTGCAGACACTGTGTGTCAAACACAAATAGTGTGTCGGCAGCTAGCAGGTTGCTCAGAGGTTTAGCAATTTTCGAAAAATCCTTTATAAACCTTCTGTAGAATCCTGCATGCCCCAGAAAGCTTCTGATTGCCTTAACATTGGCAGGTGGTGGTAATTTTTCAATTACCTCTACCTTTGCCTTATCCACCTCTATTCCCTTGCTTGAAATTTTGTGTCCAAGGACAATTCCTTCAGTCACCATAAAGTGACATTTCTCCCAGTTTAAAACCAGGTTAGTCTCTTGGCACCTTTTCAGGACAAGTGCTAGGTGGTTAAGATAGGAGCTGAATGAGTCTCCATATACTGAGATGTCATCCATGAAGACTTCCAGGAATTTCTCTACCATATCAGAGAAGATGGATAGCATGCATCTCTGAAAGTTTGCAGGAGCATTACACAGACCAAAAGGCATCCTCCTGTAGGCAAACACGCCAGAAGGGCAAGTAAATGCTGTTTTCTCTTGGTCTTGAGGATCTACTGCAATTTGGTTGTAACCTGAATAGCCATCCAAAAAGCAGTAATAATCATGAACAGCTAGTCTTTCTAGCATTTGGTTTATGAATGGTAAAGGAAAATGATCCTTTCTGGTGGCTGTATTGAGCCTTCTGTAGTCAATACACATACGCCACCCTGTGACTGTTCTTGTAGGAACCAGTTCATTTTTTTCATTATGAACTACTGTCATGCCTCCCTTCTTGGGGACAACTTGGACAGGGCGCACCCAGGGGCTATCAGAAATAGGATAAATAATCCCAGCCTCTAGTAATTTAGTGACATCTTTCTGCACTACCTCCTTTATGGCTGGATTTAACCGCCTTTATGGTTGGACCACTGGTTTGGCATTATCCTCCAATAGGATCTTGTGCATGCATCTTGCTGGGCTAATGCCCTTAAGATCACTTATGGACCACCCAAGAGATGTCTTGTGTGTCCTTAGCACTTGAATCAGTACTTCCTCTTCCTGTGGATTTAAACCAGAGCTTATGATTACAGGAAAGGTATCACCTTCTCCCAGAAATGCATATTTCAGGGATGGTGGTAATGGTTTGAGCTCGGGTTTGGGAGGTTTCTCCTCTTCCTGAGGGATTTTCAGAGGTTCTAGTATTCTCTCTGATTCCTCCAAATCAGGCTGAACATCTTTAAAGATGTTCTCTAGCTCTGATTCGAGACTCTCAGTCATATTGATCTCTTCCACCAAAGAGTCAATAATGTCAGTGCCCATACAGTCATTTGATATGTCTGGATGCTGCATAGCTTTTACAGCATTCAACTTGAACTCATCCTCATTGACTCTCAGGGTTACTTCCCCTTTTTGTACATCAATGAGAGTTCGTCCAGTTGCTAGGAAAGGTCTTCCTAGAATGAGAGTTGCACTCTTGTGCTCCTCCATTTCCAGTACTACAAAGTTAGTTGGAAAGGCGAATGGCCCAACCTTGACAATCATGTCCTCAATTATGCCTGATGGATATTTAATGGAGCCATCAGCAAGTTGGAGGCATATCCGGGTTGGTTTGACTTCTTCAGTCAACCCAAGCTTTCTGATAGTGGATGCAGGTATTAGATTGATGCTTGCTCCAAGGTCACACAGGGCTGTCTTGGTGCAAGCACCTTCTAATGTGCATGGTATCATAAAGCTTCCTGGATCTTGAAGCTTTTCTGGTAAGCTTTTCAGAATGACTGCACTGCATTCTTCAGTGAGAAATACTTTTTCAGTTTCTCTCCAATCCTTCTTATGACTTAAGATATCTTTCATGAACTTAGCATAAGAAGGTATTTGCTCAAGTGCCTCTGCAAACGGAATCTTTATTTCAAGAGTCCTTAGGTAGTCTGCAAAGTGGGCAAATTGCTTATCCTGCTCCGCTTGGCGGAGTTTCTGAGGATAAGGCATCTTGGCTTTATATTCTTCAACCTTAGTTGCTGCAGGTTTATTCCTTACAGAAGTGGTTGGAGAAGCCTTTTTAGAGGGGTTACTATCAGCACTCTCAGGTGTCTGATTCCCCCTTGGCGTTTGAACGCCAGGATTGGGTGGAAAATGGGCGTTTAACGCCAACTTTTCCCCCTTTTCTGGCGTTTGAACGCCATGACTGAGTAGGGAATGGGCGTTTAACGCCAGCTTCCCCCCTTTTCTGGCGTTTGAACGCCATGAGTATTCCTCTCTGGGCTTTTACTGTCCTCAGAGGGATTTTGGATAGTGGTTTGGCTATCCTCTGTCAATTGTTCCTTTATTGGCTTTTTGCTACTTTGAGCAGTGTTATTCAATGTCTTCCCACTCCTCAGTTGAACTGCTTGGCATTCTTCTGTTATCTGTTTAGATAGCTGCTGTTTTGCCTGATTCAACTGTGATTCTATGTTCTTGTTAGCAATTTTAGTTTCTTGGAGCATCTCTTTAAATTCTGCTAACTGTTTTGTCATCAGGTGTAATTGCTGATTAAGCTCAATCATCTGTTCTTGAGGATTAGGATCAGTGGCTACTGCCATAACTTCTTTTTTTGTAGAGAACTCATTGCTAGAGTACAAATGTTGATTTCTAGCAACAGTATCTATAAGCTCTTGTGCCTCTTCAATCATCTTCCTCATATGTATAGATCCACCAGCTGAGTGGTCTAGAGACATCTGAGCTTTTTCTGTAAGCCCATAGTAGAAGATGTCTAACTGTACCCACTCTGAAAACATTTCAGAGGGGCATTTTCTTAGCATACCTCTATACCTCTCCCAGGCATTATAACGGGATTCATTATCCCCTTGTTTAAAGCCTTGGATGTCCAGCCTTAGCTGTGTCATCCTTTTTGGAGGGTAAAATTGATTCAGGAATTTGTCTGATAACTGTTTCCTTGTCTTTATGCTTGCTGTAGGTTGGTTATTCAACCACCTCTTAGCTTGATCTTTTACAGCAAATGGAAACAGTAATAGTCTGTAGACATCCTGATCCACCTCTTTATCACGTACTGTGTCAGCAATTTGTAAGAATTGTGCCAGAAACTCAGTAGGTTCTTCCTGTGGAAGACCGGAATACTGGCAATTTTGCTGCACCATGATAATGAGTTGAGGATTTAGCTCAAAGCTACTTGCTTTAATGGGAGGTATACAGATGCTACTCCCATATGCAGCTGTAATGGGGTTAGCATATGACCCCAGAGTCCTTCTGGACTGTTCAATTCCACTTAGGTCCATGATGGGGGAAGGGAATATGATATGGATTCACAAGTAAAGTATATATTTTTTTTTAACTAAAAGTGACCGAAAAAAAATAAAATAAAATAAATGGAAAATAAAATTTCGAAAATTAAAAGAAAATAAGATCAAAGCAAAATGAGAACCAAATCAATTAGTTAATTAAAAAGATTTTGGAATCAGCAATTGAAAATATATGATTGAAAATTATTTTGAAAAAGATTTGACTTTTTGAAAAGAGGAAAGAGAAAAACAACAAAATGACACCAAACTTAAAATTTTTAGAAAATCAAACACAATTTTTTGAAAATTTTAAAGGAAAAACACAAAGAAGACACCAAACTTAGAATTTTTAAAGAACAAGAAAGGACTAAGAACATGCAAATTCGAAAAATAAAAAGGAAAACAAAAGCATGCAATTGACACCAAACTTAAAATATGAAACTAAACTCAAATAAAAGACTCTAAACCAACAAAAATAAAACAGTCCTAATCTAAGCAAAAAGATAGACCGTCAGTTGTCTAAACTCGAACAATCCCCGGCAACGGCGCCAAAAACTTGGTGCACAAAATTGCAATCACACTTTTGCAATCCCGCACAACTAACCAGCAAGTGCACTGGGTCGTCCAAGTAATACCTTACGTGAGTAAGGGTCGATCCCACGGAGATTGTCGGCTCGAAGCAAGCTATGGTTATCTTGTAACTCTTAGTCAGGATATCAATAATTATCAGGGATGATTGTGAAAGGCAAAAGAACATGAAATAAGTACTTGTTTTGCAGTAATGGGGAACAGGTTGAGGTTTTGGAGATGCTCTATCTTCTGAATCTCTGCTTTCCTACTGTCTTCTTCTTCAAGCACGCAAGACTCCTTCCATGGCAAGCTATATGTAGGGTTTCACCGTTGTCAATGGCTACCTCCCATCCTCTCAGTGAAAATGTTCAACGCGCTCTGTCACAGCACGGCTAATCATCTGTCGGTTCTCAATCAGGTTGGAATAGAATCTAGTGATTCTTTTGCGTCTGTCACTAATGCCCAGCCTTCAGGAGTTTGAAGCTCGTCACAGTCATTCAATCATTGAATCCTACTCAGAATACCACAGACAAGGTTTAGACCTTCCGAATTCTCTTGAATTCCGCCATCAATTCTAGCTTATACCACGAAGATTCCGGTTAAGGGATCCAAGAGATATCTACTCAATCTAAGGTAGAACGGAGGTGGTTGTCAGGCACACGTTTATAGGTGAGAATGATGATGAGTGTCACAGATCATCACATTCATCAGGTTTAGGAATAAGTGATATCTTAGAATAGAAGCAAGCATGATTGAATGAAAAACAGTAGTAATTGCATTAATCCATCAAGACACAGCAGAGCTCCTCACCCCCAACCATGGGGTTTAGATACTCATGCTGTAGAAGATACAATGAGAAACGTGTAAAGTGTCATGAGGTGTAGATACAATGTCAAAAGATCCTATTAATAGCGAACTAGTAACCTAGGGTATACATAAATGAGTAAATGACGTAAAAATCCACTTCCGGGGTCCACTTAGTGTGTGCTTGGGCTGAGCATTGAAGCTTTCATGCGTAGAGACTTTTTCTGGAGTTAAACGCCAGCTTTTATGCCAGTTTGGGCGTTTAACTCCAATTTTTATGCCAGTTCCGGCGTTAAACGCTGGGAATTCTGAAGCTGATTTTCAACGCCGGTTTGGGCCATCAAATCTCGGGCAAAGTATGGACTATTATACATTGCTGGAAAGCCCAGGATGTCTACTTTCCAACGCCGTTAAGAGCGCGCCAATTGGGCTTCTGTAGCTCCAAAAAATCCACTTCGAGTGCAGGGAGGTCAGAATCCAACAGCATCTGCAGTCCTTTTCAGCCTCTGAATCAGATTTTTGCTCAGGACCCTCAATTTCAGCCAGAAAATACCTGAAATCACAGAAAAACACACAAAATCATAGTAAAGTCTAGAAAAGTTAATTTTAACTAAAAACTAATAAAAATATAATAAAAACTAACTAAAATATACTAAAAACACACTAAAAATAATGCCAAAAAGCGTATAAATTATCCGCTCATCAATAGGCATTAGTACTAAGAAGATTTATTGATGAGGGAAGATAAGGAGAGGAGAAGGAATGATCATACCATGGTGGGTTGTCTCCCACCTAGCACTTTGCTTTAACGTCCTTAAGTTGGACGCTCCACTAGCTCAGTCTTCTGCTGTGGGTGGATCTTCCAAGAGGAAGATCTTTAGATGGAATAACTTCAAGCAATGTCCATTGACCTTCATAAGTTCAAAGCTTGAGGTATGGCTCAAGTGAAAGACTCCGTATGGTTCCACCTTCTCTACTCGATACGGACCATCCCATCTGGATCTCAGCTTGCCTGGCATGAGTCGCATTCTGGAGTTGTAAAGTAGGACTAAGTCCCCTGGTTGGAATTCGCTTCTCTTAATTCTCTTATCATGCATAGCCTTCACCTTTTCTTTATACAGCCTGGAGTTTTCATAAGCTTCAAGGCGAAGGCTCTCTAATTCTTGCAGTTGTAACTTCCGTTTAGCTCCGGCTCTCTCATAGTCCATGTTGCATTCCTTTACCGCCCAGAACGCCTTGTGTTCTAACTCAACTGGAAGATGACAGGCCTTTCCATAAACCAAGCGGAAAGGACTCATCCCAATTGGTGTCTTGTATGCTGTCCGATATGCCCAAAATGCGTCTTGGAGCCTGGTGCTCCAGTCCTTCCTATGAGGCTTGACTACCTTATACTGTATGCATTTTATATCTCTGTTAGACACCTCTGCTTGCCCATTAGTCTAAGGGTGATAGGCGGTTGATACTTTATGAATGATCCCGTGCCTCTTCAGTAAACCTGTTAGTCTCCTGTTACAAAAGTGAGTGCCTTGATCACTCACGATTGCTCCTGGTAATACAAAGTAACAAATAATATGATTTCTAACAAAGGAAACAACGGTGTTAGCATCATCAGTACGGGTAGGAATTGCTTCCACCCATTTAGAAACATAATCTACAGCTAATAGTATATAAAGGTGGCCATTAGAATTTGGAAATGGACCCATGAAGTCATTGCCCCAAACATAAAAAATTTCACAGAAAAGCATAATTTGTTGAGGCATTTCATCCCTCTAGGCTATATTACCAAACCTTTGGCATGGAGAACAAGATTTACAAAGATCAGCAGCATCTTTAAAAAGAGTAGGCCACCAGAATCCACAGTCAAAAACTTTTCTAGCAGTTCGTTAAGGGCCAAAATGTCCTCCACTCTTAGATGAGTGGCAGGCCTCTAAAATGGACTGGAATTCTGATTGAGGTACACACCGTCTAATTACCTGGTTAGCACCACACCTTCATAGATATGGGTCATCCCATACATAGTATTTGGACTCACTTTTCTGCTTGTTTCTCTGATGCTTAGTGAAATCAGGAGAAAAAGTATGGCTAACTAGATAATTAGCTACAGGTGCATACCACGGGGCTACATCAGATACTGCCTGTAAGCTATCAAATGGGAAATTATCATTGATAGGAATGTAGTCATCTTTAATGTGCTCAAGGCGACTCAAGTGGTCAGCCATTAAATTCTGGTTACCACTCCTATCTTTAATTTCCAGATCAAATTCTTACAGCAGTAGCATCCAACGTATTAGCCTTGGTTTAAACTCCTTTTTAGTTAATAAATATTTTAGAGCTGCATGGTCTGAGTACACTACTACCTTAGTACCAAGTAAATAGGCTCAGAATTTATCCAGAGCAAGAACAATAGCTAAAAGCTCCTTTTCAGTAGTAGTGTAATTAGACTGAGCAGCATCTAAAGTCTTAGATGCATAAGCAATTACAAAAGGGTCGTTACCTTCATGTTGAGACAGTGCTGCTCCTACTGCATGATTGGAGGCGTCACACATGATTTCAAATGGTTGACTCCAGTCTGGTCCGCTCACAATCAGAGCTTGAGTCAAGGCGGTCTTTAGCTTATCAAACGCTTGTTTGCAATCCTCATTGAACTCGAACTCAATGTCTTTCTGCAGTAGTTTGGATAAGGGTAGTGCTACCTTACTGAAGTCCTTAATGAATCTCCTATAAAAACCTCAATGGCCAAGGAACGACGGACTTCCCTCACAGAGGAGGGGTAAGGTAAACTAGAAATAACATCCACCTTTGCTGGGTCTACAGAGATACCAGTATCAGAAACAACATGTCCTAGAAAAATACCTTGTTTTACCATAAAATGACACATTTCAAAATTTCAAACAAGGTTTGAACTAACACACCTGTCCAAAACTTTAGATAAACTATCCAAGCAAAGGTTAAATGAATCACCATAAATGCTAAAGTCATCCATAAAAACTTCCATACAAGTCTCAATGAGATCAGAGAAAAGACTCATCATACACCTTTGGAAAGTAGCTGGTGCATTGCACAAGCCAAAGGGCATTCTTTTATAAGCATAAGTCCCAAAAGGACATGTAAAAGTAGTCTTTTCCTGATCTTCAGGAGCTATATGGATTTGAAAATAACCTGTATAACCATCTAAAAAATAGTAGTGAAATTTACCTGACAGGCGATCAAGCATCTGGTCAATAAATGGCAAGGGATAATGATCCATGCGAGTGGCTTGGTTGAGACGCCTGTAGTCAATGCAAACTCTCCATGCGTTCTGTACTCTGGTTGTCAGAAGTTCTCCTTGCTCATTCCTTATTGTTGTGACTCCAGACTTCTTGGGCACCAATTGTACTGGGCTTACCCATTCGCTATCTGAAATGGGGTAAATGATATCTGCTTCAAGTAGTCTGGTAACTTCTTTCTTGACAACTTCTAAAATGGTGGGGTTCAATCTTCTCCGAGGTTGACGGATAGGCTTTGCTCCTTCTTCTAAGAATATTCTATGCTCACAAACTCGAGGGCTGATGCCTACTATATCCGCCAAGCTCCATCCAATTGCTTTCTTATGCGTCCTCAATACACTAAGTAGTTGTTCTTCTTGTTGGGAAGTGAGCTTCCTTGTAATGATAACTGGGAACTTCTGCTTGTCCTCAAGGTATGCATACTTGAGGTGTGGAGAAAGGGGCTTTAATTCCATTTTCCGCTCATGGTTTGGTTCTGGATTCTCTGGGGCTGGTGAAAATGGTAATGAATCTTCAGTATGTTCAGAGGGTGTCCCTACACTTAGATCTTGCTCCATGTGACTTTCGTCTATTTCTTCCTGGTGGGTTGCAGCTATAATTTCATCAATGATGTCACATTGGAATATGGAGTGATCTTCTAGGGGATGCTTCATAGCTTCATCTAGATTGAAACTCACTGTTCTGCCATCTACCTCAAAGGAATAGGTTCCCGAAAAGGCATCCAGCTTGAATTTTGAAGTCTTCAAAAATGGTCTACCAAGCAAAATTGGCGAAGGTCTCCCTAAGTCATTTTGGGGCATCTCCAGGGTATAAAAATCAATGGGAAACGTGAGCCCCTTAATGCTCACTAATACATCTTTAACAATTACAACCACTGTGATAATGCTCTTATCTGCTGACACAAAACGAGCTGCCGACCTTTTTAAGGGAGGGAGTCTTAAAGCATTATATATAGACAAGGGCATAATACTCACGCATGCTCCTAAATCACACATACAGTCAGAAAATATAACACCTCCAATGGTGCAGTTAACCATGCATGGGCCTAGGTCACTACATTTTTCAAGTATATTTCCCATTAAAGCAGATATAGAACTACCTAAAGGAATAGTTTCTAATTGATTAATTTTATCTTTTTGTATGCACAATTTTTTTAGAAACTTTGCGTATTTAGGCACTTACTGAATGACATCAAAAAGGGGAACAGTTACCTCAACCTTTTTGAAAATCTCTACTATTTTTTGATCAAGTTCCATCTGCTTTCTAGGCTTCTTAGCAAGGTGTGGAAATGGAATAGGAGTGGCATCTTTTATAGCTTCAGCTTGCTGGGGTTCTGCACTCCTTGGTTGGGCTGCTTCTGCTTTAGCCATGCCTTGTGTTTCATCTTTTTCTTCAGCATCCTCTACCTCAACCGCGTTCGTAGTTGGGGCGTGTTCTGATAGGCTTGATTCCTCTAAGATTCTTCTCTTTTAGTGTGGTTCCAGATCACAGGGTAATGGCATTGACGCCACCCTTGGGGTTGGGTAATGGTTGAGAGGCGAGTCCACCAGAGCTCGAGGACTGGTTGTTAGAGTTATTCAGTGATCCAATCTCTGCCTCCTCTGTTATGATTGTCCCTCCAACCTTGGTCGGAGTTATCGTGCCATCCCTGGTTGTAGCTGCCACCTTGATTATACCCTTGATTGGGGCGATCGTAGAAGTTATGAGTGGCTGCCACATTGTGGTCTTCCTGTTGGAGTTGCGGACACTCATCAGTATAATGACTATAATCTATACAGATTCTGTATACTCTTTGTGGAACCAACTGTTGGCTGTGCTGTGGTGGAGAAGGCTGAACTTGCTGAGCTTGTTGTTGACTTAGTTGCATCTGCTTTAGTAAGTTGGTCATTTCACATAAGCTCTGAGTTATAGCAGCAGTCTCCTTGCTAGAGGATACCTCTGCAACAGCTCTTGACCGATTTTGTTTCTTCCTGTGATTCCTAGTAGATTCAGCTAAGTCGTTGATCAATTGCCATGCCTCTTCCGTAGTCTTGTCTTCTTCATAGACTCATTGCTAGCACCTTCCAATGTGGTCTTATCTTGAGATTTCATGCCCTGTGTAAAGTAGCCGAGCAACACTATTTTGTCAATCATATGGTGGGAACATGCTTCCAGAAGATTATTGAAGTGCTCCCAATATTCGTAGAGAGTCTCAGATTCGTCCTGAATGATCATGGAAATGTATTTCCTTAGTTTATCGGCAACCTCAGCTCGAAATAATTTCTCCAAAAATTTTCTTCTAAGCATATCCAGTTAGAAACAGTTGCTCCAGATTGAGTGTAGTACCACTCTTTTGCCTTCTCCTCAAGAGAGAATGGGAAAGCCTTTAGCAGAATAGAAGTTTCGTCAGTACCATCATGCTTAACAGTAGAACAAGCTGTCTGGAAATCCCTAAGGTGCTTGATAGGCTCTTGAGCAGGTAAGCCATGAAAATTGGGCATCAAGTTGAGTAGTGTAGTCTTTATTTCAAAATCCACAGCCACTACTGGGTGGCGTGCCTGGAATGGTTGTAGTGTAAAATCAGGTGCTGCAGCCTCCTGGATAATAACTCTCCTAGGTGCTGCCATGTCACATGCATGTGAATCAACTGGATCAGTAGAGGGGGAGCTTGTTTCTCCCTTAGATGACATTTCAGATTCGTCCTCAGAGAGGACTAGCCGACGCCGAGCTTGCCTTATACGTGAAATAGTTCTTTCAATCTCAGGGTCAAATACTGGCAAGCTTGGATCAGGAAGTGAACGCGTCATTTAATGAAAAAAAATGTGCAGCTCATAGTAACAAAAATAAAAAAATGCAATTAAATAAATTCCAATCAATAAATTAGCACACTATTGCAACTCCTCGGCAACGGCGCCAAAAATTGACGTGAGCAAAAATTGGCAGATTAAGAATTAATTAGAGAAATGGCGTTGTGAGTACAGTTCTTAACCGACAAAAATCCACTCGTCAATTTAGAAAAGGGTTGTCACAAATTTTAGAAATAAAATACTGGGAGTATGAGTCCCAGGTCGTCTCCCAACGAGTTGCAGGAAGATGTGCTATTTTATCAATCAGAGGTTTTCAAAAGGGGTTTTGAATTTGATGAACAGAAAATTAAATTAGAGGATTTATATGATTTAAATAGAATCTTGACCGGGAGAATATTAATTAGAAGTTCTATCCTTGTTAGAATTTTATCAAGAGAAATTAATAATTAGTCATTGTTTATATTTAGTTAACCCTCAACGAATGAAGGAAAGTCAAATTAAAAGTCAACTTCTATTCACAAGTCCTAATCAAGTTGGGGGACTACTCCATCATCATAATTGTAGACTTCACAAAATCAATAGGGGAAGTAAAAGAAGACATAATAAATAATAATAAAAAGATTAATTAAAAGTAAAAATAGTCTTGTATTAATAAACTATGAAAAATAATCCAATGTCAACTCTGGATAAATTACGAATATGGAAGAGTAAATGAAAAGTAAAATAACAAGCTATAACGACTTGTACCGAAGGTAGACTCTTCTCAAAAGCTAAAGCCAAAATTCTTCAAAATCCTAATTTATGAATGTTCAAGTGAGAAACCAAGGGAGGAGTAAATTCAGATAAAAAAAACTTGAAATTATGCGGAGTAAATTGTTCTTCTGTCTCTACATGTTCCCTGGCTCTAATGTGTGTTTCTGGGCCAAAAACTGGGTTGAAATGCAGCCCAGAATCTGTGCCAGCGACTTCTGAAATTCTGCAGATTGCGCACATCACGCGGCCACGTCATTCACGCGTTCGCGTCACTTAGCGTTTCTCGTACCACGCGTGCGCGTCATCCATGCATTCGCGTCGTTCGCGCAGCTTCCAATCCGCGCGGTCGCATTAAGCACGCGAGTGCGTCACTGTGATTTCTTCCATTTCGCACGGTCGCATGAGCCATGCGACCGTGTGACTTCTCGCTGGTCATCTCCTCAATTTCTTGTATTCCTTCCACTTTTGCATGCTTCCTCTTCATTCCTTACGCCATTCCTACCCTATGAAGCCTGAAACACTTAACACACAGATCACGGCATCGAATGGTACGAAGGAATATAAAAATATACAACTAAAGGTCTTTAGGAAGCAAGTTATCAATCATAGAATATTTTTAGGAAGGAATTGTAAATACATGCAAATCATATGAATAAGTGGGTGAAGACTTGATAAAACCACACAATTAAATACAATATGAATCATAAAATAGCGGTTTATCAGATGCATATGGTCAAGTGGACTAGAAATTTGAATCTTTGATAAGCTTAAACTTCCCACCTAACCTATATAACAACCTATACAATTTCAAAGCTAACCTAACTACCCATTCTTCACTGTTTCACACACTCATGCATTCTCTTTTTTATCACAACACATATGCATTGATTTTATTAAACTTCACTTCGTGGCATTTTGTCCCCTTTTATTGCTTTTCTTTTTCTTTCTTTTTTTTTGCATTAAAGTATATACAAAAGTATCAATGCATATGATTTTGCCCTTAATTAACACATGAGTATGTACCCAATTCCCAAAATTTTTTTTATAAAAATATAAAAACACTCTTTTATCCCAACCCAATGTTCCCAACTCTCCCAAACTTGAATGATAAGCACTCTCACTAGCCTAAGCTAATCAAAAATCCAAATTAAGGACATTTATTTTTTTCGCTTTAGACTTGTAATGTGCTAAAATTAAGAACGAATGGGTTAAGCATAGGCTCAAGATTGGCAAACAATGGAAGATAAATGGTAGGCTAATTGGGTAAGTGAGCAAATGAAAACAATGGCCTCAATCATATAAGTGCATGTATACACAAAATAATGGAAATATAGAATCAAACAAATCAAAGATTACAATCATAGAAAGAGTAGAGTGCACACAAGAATGAAAATAAGTGGTTATATGATGTAACCACACAATTAGGCTCAAATCTCACATGATTGTGTTCTTGGCTCAAAAATCATGTTCCACAATGTGTATAATTCAAGCAAGTTCTAAACTTTTTTTCTTTTCAATCAATTGGGGTGCCCTAAAGATAAAATCCTTGAAAAATTTTATTATTTTGAGTAAGCTTAATATATACATATGAAAAATAAGAAATTGTACTAAAAATCCTAAGAGACCTAAAAAAATGAAATGCAAAAGTATTCGGATTAGAAACTTGTCAACCAAAACCACCGATTGGTCGGACGACCTCCCCACACTTAAAAGTTTACACCGTCCTCGGTGCACTCAAAGATGAGCAAGGGGGCACGGTGACTTTCCGAGTTGCTACCTTCAGCTGGTAGGTCAACCGGTTGCTGCATGTTCTTTCTTCCGCTTCCATTTTTGTTTACGACAAATCATCTTGAAAATAGAAAATAGGATAAGAAGACAAATAAATGCAAAAGCAGGGAAGCATACAATGTTGGAATGAGGTAATTATCACTAGAATTGAGTGAGTGAATTAGTGTGACATTGATGAAAAATAAGTGTGTGATCTCTAAGCTGGGCGCGGTTCAGAACACACGCACACTAGCATAAAAAGCTTTGTCACAATTTCACAAAAGAAGCATGCACTTCACTCATTCTAGTGTGCTTAAGATACTTTGAAAGACTTGTAGGTTAAAATGCAAACAAGTAGTGAAGAAGCATGAAAGTATGAAAGCCATTAATCAAGCAACTGTAAAATTGGATAATGCATGTGCATTGATTGATATGCAAGTAAACTTAGTGAACAAATTGGTGTATGAAACTTACACATCAAACAATGACACATATTGAAGTTGTTGCAACACCTAAGTGACATAGAGTTGGAACACATGGGTGCTATGGAACTTAGAGAAAGAAGATAGAAGTGAAAATCAATCACATAGCAAGCATGGTCTGTGATGCCAGGGCATCTAGGCCAGTTTTATTAACCTTTTTTTTACTGTTTTAGGTTAGTTTCATGCATTTTCTTAGTGAATAAGGCAAGTTTTGGATGAAAATACACTTACACCTTGATTCAAGTAACTATTGTAAATTTCACATGATTTCATGAGGATTTTTTCTAGAATTGAATGATAAATTAATGATGCATAATCTCATGACTTTGGCTAGAGCTTTGATGCACTTTATTTGCTTGATTTCAGGACAAAGGAAGCAAGGAAGAACCACGTTAGTACTCACGTTAATCTAGTTAACGTGACCACTAACATGGAATGGTAAATAGCTTGCAACGTTAATGAGAAAAGTGATCACCAATAATGCCTGCGAAGCCATCATAAGCCCACGTTAATTGCCATGTTAACTAGGTTAATGTGGTAGTTAACGTGGAGACAAAAGAAAGCTCCAATGTTAGTGGTAAACGTGAACACCACTAATGTTCCAAGATTTGGCAAAAAGCCACGTTAAGAGTCACATTAACTTAGTTAACGTAAACTCTAACGTGGAATAGGGGAACAATGCCAACGTTAGTAACACTCACCTTTGTTACTAACGTTGGATCAAACTAGCATTTCCCACGTTAGTGGTCACGTTAAGACCATTAACGTGAAAGTTAACGTGGAGCTAAGATTGATGAGCCAATGTTAGTAACACTCACCTTTGTCACTAACGTTGGAGATGGCATTCACTACCACGTTAGTAGTGATGAGCGGATAATTTGTACGCTTTTTGGCATTGTTTTTAGTATGTTTTTAGTATCTTTTAGTTAGTTTTTAGTATATTTTTATTAGTTTTTAGTTAAAATTCACTTTTCTGGACTTTACTATGAGTTTGTGTGTTTTTCTGTGATTTCAGGTATTTTCTGGCTGAAATTGAGGGATCTGAGCAAAAAATCTGATCCAGAGACTCAAAAGGACTGCAGATGCTGTTGGATTCTGACCTCCCTGCACTCGAAGTGGATTTTCTGGAGCTACAGAAGTCCAATTGGCGCGCTCTCAACGGCGTTGGAAAGTAGACATCCTGGGCTTTCCAGCAATATATGATAGTCCATACTTTGCCCAAGATTTGATGGCCCAAACCGGCGTTCAAAGTCACCCTCAGGAATTCCAGCGTTAAACGCCGGAACTGGCACCTAAATGGGAGTTAAACGCCCAAACTGGCATAAAAGCTGGCGTTTAACTCCAAGGAGAGTCTCTACACGAAAATGCTTCATTGCTCAGCCCAAGCACACACCAAGTGGGCCCGGAAGTGGATTTTTATGTCATTTACTCATCTTTGTACACCTTAGGCTACTAGTTTTCTATAAGTAGGACCTTTTACTATTGTATTAGACATCTGGAGATTTTTGAATCTTTTGATCACTGGGAGGCTGGCCTCACGGCCATGCCTAGACCTTGTTCTTATGTATTTTCAACGGTGGAGTTTCTACACACCATAGATTAAGGTGTGGAGCTCTGCTGTACCTCGAGTATTAATGCAATTACTATTGTTCTTCTATTCAATTCCGCTTGTTCTTGTTCCAAGATATCACCTGTTCTTCAACTTGATGAATGTGATGATCCGTGACACTCATCATCATTCTCACTTATGAACAAAGTGACTGACAACCACTCTTGTTCTACAAGCATATGAGGCTTAGTGAATATCTCTTGGATTCCTGATACACGATGCATGGTTGATCGCCTGACAACCGAGTGCTCGCCTAACAAACGAGCCAGCCATTCCGTGAGATCAGAGTCTTCGTGGTATAGGCGAGAACTGATGGCGGCATTCTAGAGAATCCGGAAGGTCTAACCTTGTCTGTGGTATTCTGAGTAGGATTCAATGATTGAATGACTGTGACGTGCTTCAAACTCCTAGCAGGCGGGGCGTTAGTGACAGACGCAAAAGAATCAATGGATTCTATTCCGGCCTGACCGAGAACCAACAGATGATTATCCATGCTGTGACAGAGCATAGGCAACGTTTTCACTGAGAGGATGGGAGGTAGCCACTGACAACGGTGAAACCCTACATGAGCTTGCCATGGAAAGGAGTGAGAAGGATTGGATGAAGACAGTAGGAAAACAGAGAGACGGAAGGGAAGGCATCTTCATACGCTTATCTGAAGCTCTCACCAATGATATACATAAGTATCTCTATCTTTATCTTTATGCTTTATTCGTTTATCACTATACCCATTTGAGTCTGCCTGACTGAGATCTACAAGGTGACCATAGCTTGCTTCATACCAACAATCTCCGTGGGATCGACCCTTACTCGCGTAAGGTTTATTACTTGGACGACCCAGTGCACTTGCTGGTTAGTTGTGCGAAGTTGTGTTTATGCCATGGTATTGAGCACCAAGTCTTTGGAGCCATTATCGGGGATTGTTTTGTGTAAAAGTAGTGATCACAATTTCGTGCACCAAGTTTTTGGCGCCATTGCCGGGGATTGTTCTTGAGTATGGACAACTGACGGTTCATCTTGTTGCTTAGATTAGGTATTTTTCTTTAGAGTTCTTAAGAATGAATTCTAGTGTTTCATGGTGATCTGCTGAAATCTGGCTGGCTGTGAAGCCATGTCTAATCTTATTGGACCGAGGTTTCAACTGATCATCACAATAGCTTGTTGATCTCTATCAATCTTGCTATTGGAGCAATGATCTGCTAAGGCTTGGCTGGCCATTGGCCATGTCTAGTGTTTTAGACCGAAGCTTTCTTTGAAAGCTTGGCTGGCTGTGAAGCCATGTCTAATTCCTGGACCGGAGTCTTAGACTAGCATTGCAATGATTCCTGGAAATTCAAATTGAAAATTCTGAAACCTTTATTTTCTATTTCCATATAATTTTCGAAAAAAGCACAAAAAAATTTTATAAAAATCATAAAAACCAAAAATACTTTATGTTTCTTGCTTGAGTCTAGTGTCTAATCTTAAGTTTGGTGTCTTGCATGCCTTGTTTATTTGATCTTGGTTCTATTTTCAAGTCAATCGTACAGGGGACTGAAGATTCAGAACATGCAGCAGAGGAATTACACAGAAAAAGCTGGGCGTTCAAAACGCCCAGTGAAGAAGGACAGACTGGCGTTTAAACGCCAGCCAGGGTACCTGGTTGGGCGTTTAACGCCCAAAAAGGTAGCATTTTGGGCGTTAAACGCCAGAATGGATACCATTCTGGGCGTTTAACGCCAGGATGGCACAAGGGGGAAGATTTTGTTTTCAAAATCAATTTTTTTTCAAGTTTTCAAAGTCTTTCAAAATCAAATCTTTTTTAAATCATATCTTTTCAATCAAATGTTTTCAAAATCAATTTCCTTCCTTTTTCAAAGAGACTTGCTAACAATTAATGATTTGATTCAAAATTTCAAGTATGTTGCCTTTTCTGCTGAGGAAGGTTTAATTTTTGAATCATATTTTTTTTTGTCAACCAAGTCATTAATTTTAAAATTAAATCTTTTTTTTAAAAATGTTTTTCAAATCATATCTTCTCAATCACATCTTTTTAAAACCAATCATATCTTTTTAATCACATCTTTTTCAAAATAGTTTTCAATCAAATCTTTTTAACTTCTAATTTCAAAATCTTTTTCAAAAATCATTTGATTTCTTTCCCACTCTTATTTTCGAAAATCAAGTAGTGTTTTTCAAAAATGTTTTCAAAATTTTTTTACTTAATTTTCGAATATTACTTCCCTTCTTTTCACATCCTTCCATTTATGGACTAACACTATTCCTTAATGCAAAATTCGAACCCCATCTTCTTTGATAAGTTCGAATTTTCTACTTCTGTCTTCTACTTTTCTTTTCCTCTGACACCTCAAGGAATCTCTATACTGTGACATAGAGGATTCCACATTTTCTTGTTCTCTTCTCTTTCATATGAGCAGGAACAAAGACAAAGGCATTCTTGTTGAAGCTGACCCTGAACCTGAAAGGACCTTGAAGAGAAAACTAAGAGAAGCTAAGGCACAACTCTCTGTAAAGGACCTAACAGAAATCTTCAAAGAAGAAGAAGACATGGCAGCCGAAAACAACAACAATGCCAACAATGCAAGGAAGGTGCTGGGTGAATTTACTGCACCTACTCCCAACTTCTATGGGAGAAGCATCTCTATCCCTGCCATTGGAGCAAACAACTTTGAGCTTAAGCCTCAATTAGTTTCTCTAATGCAACAGAATTGCAAGTTCCATGGACTTCCATTGGAAGATCCTCATCAGTTTTTAGCTGAGTTCTTGCAAATCTGTGACACAGTCAAGACTAATGGGGTTGACCCTGAGGTCTACAGACTGATGCTATTCCCTTTTGCTGTAAGAGACAGAGCTAGGATATGGTTGGACTCTCAACCTAAAGAAAGCCTGGACTCTTGGGAAAAGCTAGTCAATGCCTTCTTGGCAAAGTTCTTTCCACCTCAAAAATTGAGTAAGCTTAGAGTGGAAGTCCAAACCTTCAGACAGAAGGATAGTGAATCCCTCTATGAAGCTTGGGAAAGATACAAACAATTAATCAGAAAGTGTCCCTCAGACATGCTTTCTGAATGGAGCATCATAGGTATTTTCTATGATGGTCTCTCTGAACTATCCAAGATGTCTTTGGATAGCTCTGCTGGAGGATCTCTTCATCTGAAGAAGACGCCTACAGAGGCTCAAGAGCTCATTGAAATGGTTGCAAATAACCAATTCATGTACACTTCTGAAAGAAATCCTGTGAACAATGGGACAAGTCAGAAGAAAGGAGTTCTTGAGATTGATACTCTGAATGCCATTTTGGCTCAGAACAAGATATTGACTCAACAAGTCAATTTGATTTCTCAAAGTCTGTCTGGAATGCAAAATGCACCAAGCAGTACTAAGGATGCTTCATCTGAAGAAGAAGCTTATGATCCTGAGAACCCTTCAATGAAAGAGGTGAATTACCTAGGAGAACCCTATGGAAACACCTATAATTCTTCATGGAGAAATCACCCAAATTTCTCATGGAAGAATCAAGAGAGACCCCAACAAGGTTTCAATAACAATAATGGTGGAAGAAACAGGTTTAGCAATGGCAAGCCTTTTCCATCATCTTCTCAGCAACAGACAGAGAATTCTAAGCAGAACCCCTCTGACTTAGCAACCATGGTCTCTGATCTAATCAAAACCACTCAAAGTTTCATGACTGAAACAAGGTCCTCCATTAGGAATTTGGGGGCACAAGTGGGACAGCTGAGCAAGAAAGTTACTGAACTCCCTCCTAGTACTCTCCCAAGTAATACAGAAGAAAATCCAAAAGGAGAGTGCAAAGCCATAAACATGGCCGAATCTGGAGAGGAAAGAGAGGAAGTGGACGCCACTGAGGAAGGCCTCAATGGGCGTGCACTAGCCTCCACAGAGTTCCCCAATGAGGAACCATGGGAATCTGAGGCTCAAAATGAGACCATAGAGATTCCATTGGACTTACTTCTGCCTTTCATGAGCTCTGATGAGTATTCTTCCTCTGAAGAGGATGAGTATGTCACTGAAGAGCAAGTTGCTAAATATCTTGGAGCAATCATGAGGCTAAATGACAAGTTATTTGGAAATGAGACTTGGAAGGATGAACCTCCTTTGCTCACCAAAGAACTGGATGACTTGTCTAGGCAGAAATTACCTCAAAAGAGACAAGATCCTGGGAAGTTTTCCATACCTTGTACCATAGGCACCATGACCTTCAAGAAGGCGCTGTGTGACTTAGGGTCAAGTGGAAACCTCATGCCTCTCTCTGTAATGGAGAAGCTAGGGATCTTTGTGGTACAAGCTGCAAGAATCTCACTAGAGATGGCAGACAACTCAAGAAAACAAGCTCATGGACTTGTAGAGGATGTAGTGGTGAAGATTGAAGACCATTACATCCCTACTGATTTCATAGTCCTAGAGACTGGGAAGTGCATGGATGAATCCATCATCCTTGGCAGACCCTTCCTAGCCACAGCAAAGGCTGTGATTGATGTTGATGGAGGTGAACTAATCATTCAAGTGAATGAAGAATCCTTTGTGTTTAAGGCTCAAGGATATCCCTCTGTCACCATGGAGAGGAAGCATGAAGAGCTTCTCTCAAATCAGAGTCAAACAGAGCCCCCACAGTCAAACTCTAAGTTTGGTGTTGGGAGGCCACAACCAAACTCTAAGTTTGGTGTTGAACCCCCACATTCAAACATTGCTCTGAGTATCTGTGAGGCTCCATGAGAGCCCTCTGTCAAGCTACTGACATTAAAGAAGCGCTTGTTGGGAGGCAACCCAATGTTATATTTTATCTATTTTCTTTTGTTATTTTATTTTTTTGTAGGTTGATGATCATAAGAAGACACAAAATCAATTGAAAAAGCAAAAACAGAATGAAAAAACAGGAAGAAAAACAGCACACCCTGGAGGAAGAACCCACTGGCGTTTAAACGCCAGTGAGGCTAGCAGTTGGGCGTTTAACGCCCAGTCTGGCACCATTCTGGGCGTTTAACGCCAGAAAGGGGCACCAGACTGGCGTTAAACGCCAGAAAAGGGCAAGAACCTGGCGTTAAACGCCAGGAATGGGCATCAGCCCGGCGTTTAACGCCAGAAATGGCTCAAAACGTGATTTTGAAAGCCAATTGGTGCAGGGATGACTTTTCCTTGACACCACAGGATCTGTGGACCCCACAGGATCCCCACCAACCCCACCACTCTCTCTTCTCTCCACCACTCACATCCATCCCCCACCAACCCCACCTACCTCACCCTTCAAATTCAAACCACTTTCCCTCCCAAACCCACCCATAATGGCCGAACCCTATCCCCCCTCTCTCCTATAAATACCCTTCTTCACTCCTTCATTTTCACACAACCTAAACACCACTTCTCCCCTCCTTGGCCGAATACATAAGCCACTCCCTTCTTCCTCATTTCTTCTTCTTCTACTCTCTTCTTTCTTCTTTTGCTCGAGGACGAGCAAACCTTTTAAGTTTGGTGTGGTAAAAGCGTTGCTTTTTCGTTTTTCCATAACCATTTATGGCATCCAAGGCCGGAGAAACCTCTAGAAAGAGGAAAGGGAAGGCAAAAGCTTCCACCTCCGAGTCATGGGAGATGGATAGATTCATCTCAAGGGTGCATCAAGACCACTTCTATGAAGTTGTGGCCTTGAAGAAGGTGATCCCCGAGGTCCCCTTTTCACTCAAAAAGGGTGAATATCCGGAGATCCGCCATGAGATCCGAAGAAGAGGTTGGGAAGTGCTTACCAACCCCATTCAACAAGTCGGAATCTTGATGGTTCAAGAGTTCTATGCCAATACATGGATCACCAAGAACCATGATCAAAGTGTGAACCCGGATCCAAAGAATTATCTTACTATGGTTCGGGGGAAATACTTGGATTTTAGTCCGGAAAATGTAAGGTTAGCATTCAACTTGCCCATGATGCAAGGAGATGAACATCCTTACACTAGAAGGGTCAACTTTGATCAAAGGTTGGACCAAGTCCTCACAGTCATATGTGAAGAGGGCGCACAATGGAAGAGAGATTCAAGAGGGAAGCCGGTTCAATTGAGAAGGCATGACCTCAAGCCCATGGCTAGAGGATGGTTGGAGTTTATTCAACGCTCAATCATTCCCACTAGCAACCGGTCCGAAGTTACTCTAGACCGGGCCATCATGATTCATAGCATCATGATTGGAGAAGAAGTGGAAGTTCATGAGGTCATAGCTCAAGAACTCTACAAGGTGGCAGACAAGTCCTCCACCTTGGCAAGGTTAGCCTTTCCTCATCTCATTTGTCACCTCTGTTATTCAGTAGGAGTTGACATAGAAGGAGACACCCCCATTGATGAGGACAAGCCCATCACCAAGAAAAGGATGGAGCAAACAAGAGATCCCTCTCATCATGAGATCCCTGAGATGCCTCAAGGGATGCACTTTCCTCCACAAGACTATTGGGAGCAACTAAACACCTCCCTAGGAGAATTGAGTTCCAACATGGGACAACTAAGGGTGGAGCACCAAGAACACTCCATTCTCCTCCATGAAATTAGAGAAGATCAAAGAATCATGAGAGAGGAGCAACAAAGACAAGGAAGAGACATTGAGGAGCTCAAGCACTCCATAAGACCTTCAAGAGGAAGAACAAGCCGCCATCACTAAGGTGGACCCGTTCTTTAATCTCGTTGTTCTTTATTTTCTTGTTTTTCGAAAATTATGCTTTATGTTTATCTATGCTTGTGTCCTATGATCATTAGTGTCTTAGTGTCTATGCCTTAAAGTTATGAATGTCCTATGAATCCATCACCTTTCTTAGAGATTGTTCTTAATTGAAAAAGAAAAGAATTGCATGAATTTTGAATTTTATAACAGTTTAATTATTTTGATGTGGTGGCAACACTTTTGTTCTATGAATGTATGCTTGAACAGTGCATATGTCTTTTGAATTTGTGGTTCATGAATGTTGGCTCTTGAAAGAATGATGAAAAAGGAGACATGTTACTGAGGATCTGAAAAATCATAAAAATGATTCTTGAAGCAAGAAAAAGCAGTGAATACAAAAAAAAGAAGAAGAAAGCAAGCGGAAAAAAAAAACCCGAGAAAAAAAAGAGAAGAAAAAAAGAAAGAAAAAGAAAGAAATAAAGTTGTGATCCAAGGCAATAAGAGTGTGCTTAAGAACCCTGGACACCTCTAATTGGGGACTTTAGCAAAGCTGAGTCACAATCTGAAAAGGTTCACCCAATTATGTGTCTGTGGCATGTATGTATCCGGTGGTAATACTGGAAGACAGAGTGCTTTGGGCCACGGCCAAGACTCATGAAGTAGCTGTGTTCAAGAATCATCATACTTAACTAGGAGAATCAATAACACTATCTGGATTCTAAGTTCCTAAAGAAGCCAATCATTCTGAATTCCAAAGGATAAAGTGAGATGCCAAAACTATTCAGAGGCAAAAAGCTAAAAGCCCCGCTCATCTAATTAATACTGATCTTCATAGATGTTTTTGGAGTTCATTGCATATTCTCTTCTTTTTATCCTATTTGATCTTCAGTTGCTTGGGGACAAGCAACAATTTAAGTTTGGTGTTGTGATGAGCGGATAATTTGTACGCTTTTTGGCATTGTTTTTAGTATGTTTTTAGTATCTTTTAGTTAGTTTTTAGTATATTTTTATTAGTTTTTAGTTAAAATTCACTTTTCTGGACTTTACTATGAGTTTGTGTGTTTTTCTGTGATTTCAGGTATTTTCTGGCTGAAATTGAGGGATCTGAGCAAAAATCTGATCCAGAGACTCAAAAGGACTGCAGATGTTGTTGGATTCTGACCTCCCTGCACTCGAAGTGGATTTTCTGGAGCTACAGAAACCTAATTGGCGCGCTCTCAACGGCGTTGGAAAGTAGACATCCTGGGATTTCCAGCAATATATGATAGTCCATACTTTGCCCAAGATTTGATGGCCCAAACCGGCGTTCAAAGTCACCCTCAGGAATTCCAGCGTTAAACGCCGGAACTGGCACCTAAATGGGAGTTAAACGCCTAAATTGGCATAAAAGCTGGCGTTTAACTCCAAGGAGAGTCTCTAAACGAAAATGCTTCATTGCTCAGCCCAAGCACACACCAAGTGGGCCCGGAAGTGGATTTTTATGTCATTTACTCATCTTTGTACAGCTTAGGCTACTAGTTTTCTATAAGTAGGACCTTTTACTATTGTATTAGACATCTGGAGATTTTTGAATCTTTTGATCACTGGGAGGCTGGCCTCACGGCCATGCCTAGACCTTGTTCTTATGTATTTTCAACGGTGGAGTTTCTACATACCATAGATTAAGGTGTGGAGCTCTGCTGTACCTCGAGTATTAATGCAATTACTATTGTTCTTCTATTCAATTCCGCTTGTTCTTGTTCCAAGATATCACCTGTTCTTCAACTTGATGAATGTGATGATCCGTGACACTCATCATCATTCTCACTTATGAACAAAGTGACTGACAACCACTCTTGTTCTACAAGCATATGAGGCTTAGTGAATATCTCTTGGATTCCTGATACACGATGCATGGTTGATCGCCAGACAACCGAGTGCTCGCCTGACAAACGAGCCAGCCATTCCGTGAGATCAGAGTCTTCGTGGTATAGGCGAGAACTGATGGCGGCATTCAAGAGAATCCGGAAGGTCTAACCTTGTCTGTGGTATTCTGAGTAGGATTCAATGATTGAATGACTGTGACGTGCTTCAAACTCCTAGCAGGCGGGGCGTTAGTGACAGACGCAAAAGAATCAATGGATTCTATTCCGGCCTGACCGAGAACCGACAGATGATTATCCATGCTGTGACAGAGCATAGGCAACGTTTTCACTGAGAGGATGGGAGGTAGCCACTGACAACGGTGAAACCCTACATGAGCTTGCCATGGAAAGGAGTGAGAAGGATTGGATGAAGACAGTAGGAAAACAGAGAGACGGAAGGGAAGGCATCTTCATACGCTTATCTGAAGCTCTCACCAATGATATACATAAGTATCTCTATCTTTATCTTTATGCTTTATTCGTTTATCACTATACCCATTTGAGTCTGCCTGACTGAGATCTACAAGGTGACCATAGCTTGCTTCATACCAACAATCTCCGTGGGATTGACCCTTACTCGCGTAAGGTTTATTACTTGGACGACCCAGTGCACTTGCTGGTTAGTTGTGCGAAGTTGTGTTTATGCCATGGTATTGAGCACCAAGTCTTTGGAGCCATTACCGGGGATTGTTTTGTGTAAAAGTAGTGATCACAATTTCGTGCACCAAGTAGCCACATTAACTTAGTTAACGTAAGCTCTAACGTGGAGAGTAGGGGCACTTGGAGCATTAGTGACAAAGGTAAGTATCACTAACGCTCTCGAAGGTGAGGCATAACCACGTTAAGAGCCACGTTAGTTACACTAACGTGAACTCTAACGTAGGGACAAAGGGCACAAGGCAACGTTATTGGGAAAGGTGAGTCCCAATAACGCTTGCGAAGGTTTATAAGGCAACGTTATTGGGAAAGGTGAGTCCCAATAATGCTTGCGAAGGTTTACAAGGCTATGTTAGTGGTCACGTTGGTGCCACTAACGTTGGAGTTAACGTGGGCTATATGGGGTTGGAACGTTAGTGAAAAATGTGATTGCCACTAACGTTCTCGAACCCACAATGTCACTTAACGTTAACTTCACGAACGCCCATGCCTAATTCATACTTCTCTGCAAGCTGAGCCCAGTAAAGATTGTAACTGCTTCAACTCAAGATCTAAGGCCCTCATCTAAGACTTGAAGAACTCACTAGAAGATCAAGAGAAGTAGTATATATAGGAGTAGTTTTGAACTATAGAAGAGCTTGGCACTTGGGAGAACTACCCTCTGTATATTTACTTTTCTGCACTTTTAGCCAGTGATGTATTCTTTTCTGCCATTTTTCATTTCTGGAGCTATGAATAACTAAACCCCTTTCATTGGGTTAGGGAGCTCTTTTGTAATTTGATGCATCAATTATAGTTTTCATTTCTCTTCTTCTTTCTTCTCTTTTGATTTACTAGAAAGCTTTGGATCTTAATTCAATTGGTTAGTTGTCTTGGTAAAGAAACTCTCCATAATTGGATCTCCTCTGAGCCTTGAAAAAGAGATGAGGAGATCATGCTAGAAATGCTTTCTCATGTTGGACCAAATTGTGGTTTGGACGGATATAGTGACATGTAATCTTCCCAATACTTTGATTTGGAAATACATGTGGTATAATCAGTGACCACACTTCATCTCTTCCAATGAGCAATTAAATCATGGAATTAGGAATTGTTCAAGCTTAGAGAGATTGGGTTGCCAAGGAATTGGAACTCAATCACCTAAGATTGCCAAGGAGATCAATAGATGCTTTGATTGAGGAAGAGATGAAAATGAATTTGATCTGGAGAATACAACATCTCCTGAGCCCAATGAATTCCCCATTTCTGATCTTACCCATTATCTTTACTTTCTGCCATTTATTTTCATGCTCATTTTCCCAAATCCCCATTTAAGATTCTGCACTTTATTTTTTGCTATTTACTTTCCCGCCATTTAAATTTTTTGCAATTCTCAAACTACATTCTGTTTAGCTCAACTAGCATACTCTTCCAACTAAAGTTGCTTGACCAATCAATCCCTGTGGGATTCGACCTCACTTTATTGTGAGTTTTTACTTGACGATAATTCGGTATACTTGCCGAAGGGAAATTTGTTGAGAGACAAGTTTTCATGCATCAAGTTTATGGCACCGTTACTGGGGATTGATTTTGTATCAACAATGATTAACTTGGAAGTTCACTAGATTGAGCATTTTTCTTTTGTTTGTTCACTTTATTCAGTTGTTTACCTTCAATTTGTTTCGTTTCTTCCTCACCCCCTATATCCCCTCTGTTTTCTTTCTTTCTTTATTATTATTTACAATTCTGCTCACTTGATGAGCGGATAATTTGTACGCTTTTTGGCATTGTTTTTAGTATGTTTTTAGTAGTTTTAGTTTAGTTCTTAGTATATTTTTATTAGTTTTTAGTTAAAATTCACTTTTCTGGACTTTACTATGAGTTTGTGTGTTTTTCTGTGATTTCAGGTAATTTCTGGCTGAAATTGAGGGACCTGAGCAAAAATCTGATTCAGAGACTGAAAAGGACTGCAGATGCTGTTGGATTCTGACCTCCCTGCACTCGAAGTGGATTTTCTGGAGCTACAGAAGCCCAATTGGCGCGCTCTCAACGGCGTTGGAAAGTAGACATCCTGGGCTTTCCTGCAATATATGATAGTCCATACTATGCCCAAGATTTGATGGCCCAAACCGGCGTTCAAAGTCACCTACAGAAATTCCAGCGTTAAACGCCGGAACTGGCACCTAATTGGGAGTTAAACGCCCAAACTGGCATAAAAGCTGGCGTTTAACTCCAAAAGAAGTCTCTACACGAAAATGCTTCATTGCTCAGTCCAAGCACACACCAAGTGGGCCCGGAAGTGGATTTTTATGTCATTTACTCATCTTTGTACACCTTAGGCTACTAGTTTTCTATAAGTAGGACCTTTTACTATTGTAATAGATATAAAGAGTCTTTTGATCATGTTTTGATGATTGAACTCACTTTGGGAGGCTGGCCATTCGGCCATGCCTAGACCTTATTCTTATGTATTTTCAACGGTGGAGTTTCTACACACCATAGATTAAGGTGTGGAGCTCTGCTGTACCTCGAGTATTAATGCAATTACTATTGTTATTCTATTCAACTCCGCTTGTTCTTTGTCCAAGATATCACTTGTTCTTCAACTTGATGAAGGTGATGATTGACACTCATCATCATTCTCACTCATGAACAAGGTGACTGACAACCATTCTTGTTCTACAAGCATAGGAGGCTTAGTGAATATCTCTTGGATTCTTTAACCGGAATCTTCGTGGTATAGGCAAGAACTGATGGCGGCATTCAAGAGAATCCGGAAGGTCTAACCTTGTCTGTGGCATTCTGAGTAGGATTCAATGAATGAATGACTGTGACGTGCTTCAAACTTGTAACCTGCTGGGCGTTAGTGACAGACGCAAAAGAGGGATTCTATTCCAGTAGGGGAGGGAACCAACCGGTGACTGGCCGCACTGTGACAGAGTGCGTGAGCATTAGCTTTCACTGCGAGGATGGGAGGTAGCCATTGACAACGGTGAAACCCTACACGAGCTTGCCATGGAAAGGAGTAAGAAGGATTGGATGAAGACAGTAAGAAAGCAGAGAGACGGAAGGGAAGGCATCTTCATACGCTTATCTGAAGCTCTCACCAATGATATACATAAGTATCTCTATCTTTATCTTTATCTTATTATTTTCGTTCATCACTATACGCATTTGAGTCTGCCTGACTGAGATTTACAAGGTGACCATAGCTTGCTTCATACCACCAATCTCCGTGGGATCGACCCTTACTCGCGTAAGGTTTATTACTTGGACGACCCAGTGCACTTGCTGGTTAGTTGTGCAAAGTTGTGTTTATGCCATGGTATTGAGCACCAAGTCCTTGGAGCCATTACTAGGGATTGTTTATGTTTTGAAAAGTATTGATCACAATTTCGTGCACCAAGTTTTTGGCGCCGTTGCCGGGGATCGTTCTTGTGTATGGACAACTGACGGTTCATCTTGTTGCTTAGATTAGGCATTTATTTTTTTTCGAAATTCTTGAAGATGAATTCTAGAGTTTCATGATGATTTGCTGAAATCTGGCTGGCTGTAAAGCCATGTCTAATTTCATTGGACCGAGGTTTCAACTTATCATCACAAGAGCTTGTTGATCTTGCTTTTGGAGCAGTGATCTACTAAGGCTTGGCTGGCCTTTGGCCATGTCTAGTGTTTGGACCGAAGCTTTCTTTGAAAGCTTGGCTGGCTGTGAAGCCATGTCTAATTCCTGGACCGGAGTCTTAGACTAGCATTGCACTGATTCCTGGAATTCTCATTAAGAATTTTGATATCTTTTTCCACTTAATTTTCGAAAATCACAAAAAAAATTCACAAAAACCATAAAAACCAAAAATATTTGATGTTTCTTGCTTGAGTCTAGTGTCTCATCTTAAGTTTGGTGTCAATTGCATGCATTCATTCATGTGTCTTAAGGATCTTCAAGTAATTCTTGATGATTTCTTACTCTGATCTTTGAATTCTTTTGACTTGAGTGCTTATGTGTCTCATATAGTGTTAATAGTATACAAACTGCTAAGTTTGGTGTCTTGCATGCATTGTTATTTGATTCTTGTTGCATTTTGATTATTAAAAATCCAAAAATATTTTTTATTTGTGTCTTTTCAAGTCAATAATACAGAGAATTGAAGATTCAGAACATACTGCAGAGGAATTATACAGAAAAAGCTGGGCATTCAAAAATGCCCAGTGAAGAAGGCAGACTGGCGTTTAAACGCCAGCCAGGGTACCTGGTTGGGCGTTTAACGCCCAAAAAGGGTGCATTTTGGGCGTTAAACGCCAGAATGGATACCATTCTGGGCGTTTAACGCCAGGATGGTGCTAGGAGGAAGATTTTGTTTTCAAAATCAAATTTTTCTAAGTTTTCAAAGTTTTTCAAAATCAAATCTTTTTCAAATCATATCTTTTCAATCAAATGTTTTCAAAATTAATTTCTTTCCTTTTTCAAAGATACTTACTAACAATTAATGATTTGATTGAACATCTCATATTTGTTGCCTTTTCTGTTAAGAAAGGTTTTATGTTTGAATCATATCTTTTCTTGTTAGGCAAGTCATTAATTTTTAAAATCAAATCTTTTTAAAATTGTTTTCAAATAATATCTTCTCAATCACATCTTTTTAAAACCAATCATATCTTCTTAACTACATCTTTTTCAAAAATAAGTTTTCAATCATATCTTTTTGATTTCTAATTTCAAATCTTTTTCAAAAATCACTTGATTTCTTTTCAACTTTTATTTTCGAAAATCAATTAATGTTTTTCAAAAATGTTTTCAAAATATTTTAATTAAATTTCAAAAAAAAAATTACTTCCCTCCTTCTCACATCCTTCTATTTATGGAGTACCACTCCTTCTCAATGCACAATTCGAACCCTATCTAAGTAAAGTTTGAATTTTTCTTCTCCTTCTTCTTTCTATTTCTCTTTTCCTCTGACACCTCAAGGAATCTCTATACTGTGACATAGAGGATTCCACATTTTCTTGTTCTCTTCTCTTTCATATGAGCAGGAGCAGAGACAAAGGCATTCTTGTTGAAGCTGACCCTGAACCCGAAAGGACCTTGAAGAGAAAGCTAAGAGAAGCCAAAGCACAACTCTCTTTAGAGGACCTGACCGAATTCTTCAAAGAAGAAGAAGACATGGCAGCCGAAAACAACAATAATGCAAACAATGCAAGGAAGGTGCTGGGTGACTTTACTGCACCTACTCCTGATTTTTATGGGAGAAGCATCTCTATCCCTGCCATTGGAGCAAACAACTTTGAGCTTAAGCCTCAATTAGTTTCTCTAATGCAACAGAATTGCAAGTTCCATGGACTTCCAATGGAAGATCCTCATCAGTTTTTAGCTGAGTTCTTGCAAATCTGTGACACAGTCAAGACTAATGGGGTTGACCCTGAGGTTTATAGACTGATGCTATTCCCTTTTGCTGTAAGAGACAGAGCTAGGATATGGTTGGACTCTCAACCTAAAGAAAGCCTGGACTCTTGGGAAAAGCTAGTCAATGCCTTCTTGGCAAAGTTCTTCCCACCACAAAGATGGAGTAAGCTTAGAGTGGAAGTCCAAACCTTCAGACAGAAGGATGGAGAATCCCTCTATGAAGCTTGGGAAAGATACAAACAATTAATCAGAAAATGTCCTTCTGACATGCTTTCTGAATGGAGCATCATAGGTATTTTCTATGATGGTCTCTCTGAACTATCCAAGATGTCTTTGGATAGCTCTGCTGGAGGATCTCTTCATCTGAAGAAGATGCCTACAGAAGCTCAAGAGCTCATTGAAATGGTTGCAAATAACCAATTCATGTACACTTCTGAGAGAAATCCTGTGAACAATGGGACAAGTCAGAAGAAAGGAGTTCTTGAGATTGACACTCTGAATGCCATTTTGGCTCAGAACAAGATATTGACTCAACAAGTCAATTTGATTTCTCAAAGTCTGTCTGGAATGCAAAATGCACCAAGCAGTACTAAGGAGGCTTCATCTGAGGAAGAAGCTTATGATCCTGAGAACCCTTCAATGGAAGAGGTGAATTACCTAGGAGAACCCTGTGGTAACACCTATAATTCCTCATGGAGAAATCACCCAAATCTCTCATGGAAGAATCAAGAGAGACCTCAACAAGGTTTCAATAATAATGGTGGAAGAAATAGGTTTAACAATGGCAAACCTTTTCCATCATCTTCTCAGCAACAGACAGAGAATCCTAAGCAGAACCCCTCTGACTTAGCAACCATGGTCTCTGATCTAATTAAAACCACTCAAAGTTTCATGAATGAAACAAGGTCCTCCATTAGAAATTTGGAAGGACAAGTGGGACAGCTGAGCAAGAAAGTTACTGAACTCCCTCCAAGCACTCTTCCAAGCAATACAGAAGAAAATCCAAAAGGAGAGTGCAAAGCCATAACCATGGCCGAATTTGGAGAGGAAGAAGGGGCAGTGAACGCCACTGAGGAAGACCTCAATGGGCGTGCACTGACCTCCACTGAGTTCCCAAATGAGGAACCATGGGAATCTGAGGCTCAAAATGAGACCATAGAGATTCCATTGGACTTACTTCTGCCTTTCATGAGCTCTGATGAGTATTCTTCCTCTGAAGAGGATGAGTATGTCACTGAAGAGCAAGTTGCTAAATACCTTGGAGCAATCATGAAGCTAAATGACAAGTTATTTGGAAATGAGACTTGGGAGAATGAACCTCCTTTGCTCACCAAAGAACTGGATGACTTGTCTAGGCAGAAATTACCTCAAAAGAGACAAGATCCTGGGAAATTTTCCATACCTTGTACCATAGGCACCATGACCTTCAAGAAGGCTCTGTGTGACTTAGGTTCAAGTGTAAACCTCATGACTCTCTCAGTAATGAAGAAGCTAAGGATCTTTGAGGTACAAGCTGCAAGAATCTCATTAGAGATGGCAGCCAACTCAAGAAAACAAGCTCATGGACTTGTAGAGAATGTTTTAGTTAAGATTGAAGACCATTACATCCCTACTGATTTCATAGTCCTAGAGACTGGGAAGTGCATGGATGAAACCATCATCCTTGGCAGACCCTTCCTAGCCACAGCAAAGGCTGTGATTGATGTTGATGGAGGTGAACTGATCATTCAAGTGAATGGAGAATCCTTTGTGTTTAAGGCTCAAGGATACCCCTCTGTCACCAAAGAGATGAAGCATGAAGAGCTTCTCTCAAATCAGAGTCAAGAAGAGCCCCCACAGTCAAACTCTAAGTTTGGTGTTGGGAGGCCACAACCAAACTCTAAGTTTGGTGTTGAACCCCCACATTCAAACTCTAAGTTTGGTGTTGGGGAGGTTCCAACATTGCTCTGAGTATCTGTGAGGCTCCATGAGAGCCCTCTGTCAAGCTACTGACATTAAAGAAGCGCTTGTTGGGAGGCAACCCAATGATTATAATTTATATAGTTTCTTTGGTTATTTTATGTTTTTTGTAGGTTGATGATCATAAGAAGTCACAAAATCCATTGAAAAAGCAAAAACAAAATGAAAAACAGGAAGAAAAACAGCACACCCTGGAGGAAGATGTTGCTGGCATTCAAACGCCAGTAAACCTAGCAGTTGGGCGTTTAACGCCCAGTCTGGCACCATTCTGGGCGTTTAACGCCAGAAAGGGGCACCAGACTAGCGTTAAACGCCAGAAAAGGGCAAGAACCTGGCGTTAAATGCCAGGAATGGGCACCAGCCCGGCGTTTAACGCCAGAAATGGCTCAGAACGTGATTTTGAGCAACATTTGGTGCAGGGATGACTTTTCCTTGACACCACAGGATCTGTGGACCCCACAGGATCCCCACCAACCCCACCACCACTCTCTCTCTTCTTCCCCCATTCACCAATCACCTCAATACCTCTTCCCCAAAACCCTTTCACCTATCAAATCCCATCTTTCTCTTCACCACTCACATCCATCCTTCATAAAACCCCACTAACCTCACCCTTCAAATTCAAACCACTTTCCCTCCCAAACCCACCCAATATGGCCGAACCCCATCTCCCCTCTCTCCTATAAATACCCTTCTTCACTCCTTCATTTTCACACAACCAAAACACCACTTCTCCCCCTCCTTGGCCGAATACACCACCATCTCCCTCTTCCTCATTTCTTCTTCATCTACTCTCTTCTTTCTTCTTTTGCTCGAAGACGAGTAAACATTTTAAGTTTGGTGTGGTAAAAGCGTTGCTTTTTCGTTTTTCCATAACCATTATGGCATCCAAGGCCGGAGAAACCTCTAGAAAGAGGAAAGGGAAGGCAAAAGCTTCCACCTCCGAGTCATGGGAGATGGATAGGTTCATCTCAAGGGTGCATCAAGACCACTTCTATGAAGTTGTGGCCTTGAAGAAGGTGATCCCTGAGGTCCCCTTTTCACTCAAAAAGGGTGAATATCCGGAGATCCGCCATGAGATCCAAAGAAGAGGTTGGGAAGTACTTACCAACCCCATTCAACAAGTTGGAATCTTGATGGTTCAAGAGTTCTATGCCAATGCATGGATCACCAAGAGCCATGATCAAAGTATGAACCCGGATCCAAAGAATTATCTTACTATGGTTCGGGGGAAATACTTGGATTGTAGTCCGGAAAGTGTGAGGGTGGCGTTCAACTTGCCTATGATGCAAGGAGATGAACATCCTTACACAAGAAGGGTCAACTTTGATCAAAGGTTGGACCAAGTCCTCACAGTCATATGTGAAGAGGGCGCACAATGGAAGAGAGATTCAAGAGGCAAGCCGGTTTAATTGAGAAGGCATGACCTCAAACCTGTGGCTAGAGGATGGTTGGAGTTTATCCAACGCTCAATCATTCCCACTAGCAACCGGTCCGAAGTTACTTTAGACCGGGCCATCATGATCCATAGCATCATGATTGGAGAAGAAGTGGAAGTTCATGAGGTTATAGCCCAAGAACTCTACAAGGTGGCGGATAAGTCCTCTACCTTAGCAAGGTTAGCCTTTCCTCACCTCATTTGTCACCTATGTTATTCAGTTGGAGTTGACATAGAGGGAGACATCACCATTGATGAGGATAAGCCCATTACCAAGAAAAGGATGGAGCACACAAGAGACCCCTCTCATCATGAGATCCCTGAGATGCCTCAAGGGATGCACTTTCCTCCACAAAACTATTGGGAGCAACTAAACACCTCCCTAGGAGAATTGAGTTCCAACATGGGACAACTAAGGGTGGAGCACCAAGAACACTCCATTCTCCTCCATGAAATAAGAGAAGATCAAAGAATCATGAGAGAGGAGCAACAAAGGCAAGGAAGAGACATTGAGGAGCTCAAGCACTCCATAGGACCTTCAAGAGGAAGGAAGAGCCGCCATCACTAAGGTGGACCCGTTCCTTGATTTCCTTGTTCTTTATTCTTCTGTTTTTCGAATTTTAGTACTTATGTTTATCCATGTTTGTGTCTTATGATCATTAGTGTCTTAGTGTCTATGCCTTAAAGTTATGAATGTCCTATGAATCCATCACCTTTCTTAAAATAAAAACGTGCTTAATTGAAAAGGAAAAGAATTGCATGAATTTTGAATTTTATAACAGTTTAATTATTTTGATGTGGTGGCAACACTTTTGTTCTCTGAATGTATGCTTGAACAGTGCATATGTCTTTTGAATTTGTGGTTCATGAATGTTGGCTCTTGAAAGAATGATGAAAAAGGAGACATGTTACTGAGGATCTGAAAAATCATAAAAATGATTCTTGAAGCAAGAAAAAGCAGTGAATACAAAAAAAAAGGGGGCAAACGAAAAAAAAAAAAAACCGAAAAAAAAAAGAGAAAAAGAAAGAAATAAAGTGTGATCCAAGGCAAAAAGAGTGTGTTTAAGAACCCTGGACACCTCTAATTGGAGACTTTAGCAAAGCTGAGTCACAATCTGAAAAGGTTCACCCAATTATGTGTCTGTGGCATGTATGTATCTGGTGGTAATACTGGAAGACAGAGTGCTTTGGGCCACAGCCAAGACTCAATAAAGTAGCTGTGTTCAAGAATCATCATACTTAACTAGGAGAATCAATAACACTATCTGGATTCTGAGTTCCTAAAGAAGCCAATCATTCTGAGTTCCAAGGGATAAAGTGAGATGCCGTAACTATTCAGAGGCAAAAAGCTAAGAGCCCCGCTCATCTAATTAATACTGATCTTCATAGATGTTTTTGGAGTTCATTGCATATTCTCTTCTTTTTATCTTATTTGATCTATAGTTGCTTGGGGACAAGCAACAAATTAAGTTTGGTGTTGTGATGAGCGGATAATTTGTACGCTTTTTGGCATTGTTTTTAGTATGTTTTTAGTAGTTTTAGTTTAGTTCTTAGTATATTTTTATTAGTTTTTAGTTAAAATTCACTTTTCTGGACTTTACTATGAGTTTGTGTGTTTTTCTGTGATTTCAGGTAATTTCTGGCTGAAATTGAGGGACCTGAGCAAAAATCTGATTCAGAGACTGAAAAGGACTGCAGATGCTGTTGGATTCTGACCTCCCTGCACTCGAAGTGGATTTTCTGGAGCTACAGAAACCTAATTGGCGCGCTCTCAACGGCGTTGGAAAGTAGACATCCTGGGCTTTCCTGCAATATATGATAGTCCATACTTTGCCCAAGATTTGATGGCCCAAACCGGCGTTCAAAGTCACCTACAGAAATTCCAGCGTTAAACGCCGGAACTGGCACCTAATTGGGAGTTAAACGCCCAAACTGGCATAAAAGCTGGCGTTTAACTCCAAAAGAAGTCTCTACACGAAAATGCTTCATTGCTCAGCCCAAGCACACACCAAGTGGGCCCGGAAGTGGATTTTTATGTCATTTACTCATCTTTGTACACCTTAGGCTACTAGTTTTCTATAAGTAGGACCTTTTACTATTGTAATAGATATAAAGAGTCTTTTGATCATGTTTTGATGATTGAACTCACTTTGGGAGGCTGGCCATTCGGCCATGCCTAGACCTTATTCTTATGTATTTTCAACGGTGGAGTTTCTACACACCATAGATTAAGGTGTGGAGCTCTGCTGTACCTCGAGTATTAATGCAATTACTATTGTTATTCTATTCAACTCCGCTTGTTCTTTGTCCAAGATATCACTTGTTCTTCAACTTGATGAAGGTGATGATTGACACTCATCATCATTCTCACTCATGAACAAGGTGACTGACAACCATTCTTGTTCTACAAGCATACGAGGCTTAGTGAATATCTCTTGGATTCTTTAACCGGAATCTTCGTGGTATAGGCAAGAACTGATGGCGGCATTCAAGAGAATCCGGAAGGTCTAACCTTGTCTGTGGTATTCTGAGTAGGATTCAATGAATGAATGACTATGACGTGCTTCAAACTTGTAACCTGCTGGGCGTTAGTGACAGACGCAAAAGAGGGATTCTATTCCAGTAGGGGAGGGAACCAACCGGTGACTGGCCGCACTGTGACAGAGTGCGTGAGCATTAGCTTTCACTGCGAGGATGGGAGGTAGCCATTGACAACGGTGAAACCCTACACGAGCTTGCCATGGAAAGGAGTAAGAAGGATTGGATGAAGACAGTAAGAAAGCAGAGAGACGGAAGGGAAGGCATCTTCATACGCTTATCTAAAGCTCTCACCAATGATATACATAAGTATCTCTATCTTTATCTTTATCTTATTATTTTCGTTCATCACTATACCCATTTGAGTCTGCCTGACTGAGATTTACAAGGTGACCATAGCTTGCTTCATACCACCAATCTCCATGGGATCGACCCTTACTCGCGTAAGGTTTATTACTTGGACGACCCAGTGCACTTGCTGGTTAGTTGTGCGAAGTTGTGTTTATGCCATGGTATTGAGCACCAAGTCCTTGGAGCCATTACTAGGGATTGTTTATGTTTTGAAAAGTATTGATCACAATTTCGTGCACCATCACTAACCCACTAACTGTTTGACAATTTGCACCACTCACACTAACAATCACTCTAACAAGAATAACATCTTCATTTCATCTCTTGCTATGTGTTTTATTAGTTGTATGACAGGGAGAAGAGAGGGAGCTTTGACTTCCTTCGATTTAGAACCTGAAAGAACCCTCCGGAGACTAAGGAGGGAAGCAAGAGAGAAAGGAGTTGTTAGTGCTGAAGAAAAGGAAGAGTAATTTGAAACCAACATGGAAGAGAACTTGGAAAACAATCATGAAGGAGAAGCTGACAACCATGCTAGAGAAGGCCCTGCAAATCATGCTGGGCAAGAAAGGAGAGTTCTAGGCTCCTACATCAATCCAAATCCAGGAAACTGTGGAAGTAGCATCCAAAAGCCTACCATACATGCCAACAACTTTGAACTAAAACTCCAGCTCATCACCCTTGTTTAGAACAACTGCTCATTTGAAGGAAGTGCTCAAGAAGACCCCAATCAATATCTAACCACCTTCCTGAGAATTTGTGACACTGTGAAGTCTAATGGAGTCCACCCGGATGTCTATAGGCTGCTTTTGTTCCCTTTTTCACTCAGGGACAAGGCATTCAAGTGGCTTGAATCCTTCCCAAAGGAGAGCTTAACAAATTGTTAAGATGTGGTGAACAAATTTTTGGCAAGATTTTACCTTCCACAAAGAATTAATAGGCTGAGAGCTGAGGTGCAGACTTTCAGGCAACAAGATGGTGAGACTCTCTATGAGGAATAGGAGAGGTTCAAGGACTTAACAAGAAGATGGCCACCAGATATGTTCAATGAATTGGTTAAACTTCATATTTTCTATGAAGGTCTTTCCTATGAGTCAAAGAAGGCTGTAGATCATTCATCAGGGGGCTCTCTAAACAAGAAGAAAACCATTGAAGAGGCCATAGATGTCATTGAGACAGTAGCTGAGAATGACTACTTCTATGCCTCTGAAAGAAGTAACACTCGAGGAGTAATGGAGCTTAACCACATGGATGCATTCCTAGCTCAAAATAAGATGATCACCAAGTAGCTAGCAGATCTCACTAAGAAGGTGGAGGAAAACCAAGTTGCAGCAGTCATCACTTCATCACCAGCTCAAGAAGGAGTGAATATAGGAGAAGAAGGTAACTGGGAATAAGCCAACTATGTTGGAAACTCACCTAGACAAATCCATGACCCATACTCCAAAACATATAACTCTGGATGGAGAAATCACGCTAACTTTGGCTGGGGAAAGCAACAAGACCAAGGTCAAGACCAGAGACGCCACAACCTCAATTCCAACAACAATGCAACTCACCAACATACCTCACAGAGATCCTATCAATACCCACCTAACCCCAATCCACCATCACTAACGGACGATACTTTCAAAAATCGAGACTCTACTTGAAGATTTAGGTAGAGAAGTCCAATACAGTCAAGTTTTCCGGGAAGAAGTGCGATCCAACATGCAGAATCAAGATGCTGCCATCAAGAAACCTGAAACAAATATTGCTTTCTTATTCAAGCAAGCCTCTGGACACAACAACTGCAGCAACACTAACTCAGCTCCAAGGGAGGAATGTCAAGCTATCACCCTCAGAAATGAGAAGAAATTGAAGGAGACCCATAAGAATCTACCAGAGAAGAATTTGGATGAAGAAGACAAGGGACAAGAGGAAACTCGAATCTCCACCCCTAAGTCACATCAAGAAGGAGAGGCGCTCAAACCATGCCTTCCAAAAGCTCCATACCCCCAGCAGCTGCAGTTAAAGAAGAAGGGGGAGGATAACCAATTCTCAAGATTCTTGGAAATCTTCAAGAAACTACAAATCAACATACCCTTTGCTGAAGCAATAGAGCAAATGCCACTCTACGCCAAGTTTTTGAAGGAATTAATGACCAAGAAGGGAAGCTGGAAGAACAATGAGACTGTGGTACTCACCGAAGAATGTAGTGCCATCATCCAACACAAACTGCCCCAGAAACTGAAGGATCCTGGGAGCTTCCAAATCCCTTGTATCATAGGGGAAATCATAGTGGAAAAGGCTTTATGTGATCTAGGAGCTAACATAAATCTGATGTCCTTAGAAATGATGAAAAAAATGAGGATTGAGGAAGCCAAACCAATAAGAATAGCCCTGCAACCAGCAAACAGATCATTCAAGTTTTCCCACGAAATAGTAGAAGACTTGTTGGTGAAGGTGGGAGACTTCATCTTTCTAGCAGATTTTGTAGTATTAGACATGGAGGAAGGAGCTAAGACTTCCATCATCCTGGGAAGGCCATTCTTGGCCACTGCCGGAGCCATCATTAATGTCCAAAAGGGTGAACTTGTCCTTAGATTATGTTCATACCCTGACCGAGCTCTCCAAACTCGGGAAGTTCGCAGAAGGTCCGACCTCGTCCCAAAGGCCCACGCCTGAGGTCGGACCTCGGACAAATAAAGAAGAAAGGCCCAAAACGAAGGAACATAGCCCAATCTAAAGGCGGCTAAAAGCCCAGAAAGATAAAGGCGGTTCCCTTGAAGATAAGATGACCTCACTTAAAGATAAGATAAGATAACTAACTTATCCTATCCACAGGAGGCCACATCTCACCATTATAAATACACTGGAGCACCCAGGTATAACTCATACTCTAATTCTACTCAATATCTGCTTGGACCCATGCTAACTTAAGCATCGGAGTGTCATTGCAGGTACAACCCCCCGCCGCTCAGCACACCAAGCTCGGGTCACGGAACCCCTACCTCGGGTCTTGCCAGACGACCGAGCTACACGTTTCAGGTAACCCTCGGAACATTGGCGCCGTTGCCGGGGATCCTGGAAGTCATCCCTTTACCATGGCGGACGACCCTCCCAACAATAACCACGCTACATCAGAACAAGAAGAGGAAATTGACACCGGAGAACGACCGGACAGCCCTCTATCACCACACACTCCAGGAGGAAACAAACAGAATCGCCCAAGTACATCACTCCCAAACAAAGATCCACAAAATCCCGAAAGAGAAAAGAGCTCGGAAATTCTAGAAGCAGTCCGGGCACAACAAAACCGACTGAAACAACTCGAAGAGGACATAAAGAAGCAAAAAGAAACCGAACAAGATCTGAGAAGGGAGGCTCGCAAGCGCAGAGAATTAGAAGAAAAACTACGGAAAATAGAGGCCAACCTGAAAGATCGAACAGAACACGACACCACCCCCGAAGACAATCATGATCCCTTCACAAAAGAGATCATGAAGGAGAAGGTACCGCGAAACTTCAAACCACCCGATATGGATCTCTACGACGGCACCACCGACCCAAGTCACCACCTCAGCAACTTCAGAAGCAGAATGTACCTAGTCGACGCCTCCGACGCGATTCGGTGCAAAGCCTTCCCCACCACTCTCACCAAGTCAGCCATGAGGTGGTTCGACAACCTGCCACCGAGATCAATCACCAGCTTCGAAGACCTAACTAAGAAATTCCTAACAAGGTTCTCCATTCAAAAGGACAAGGCAAAACATGCCCCCAGTCTACTCGGGATCAAACAAGGTAACCAAGAAACTCTCCGAGAATACATGGAGCGATTCAACAAAGCCTGCCTGGACATACAACACTTGCCCACTGAAGCAGCTATCATGGGATTGGCAAACGGCCTAAAGGAAGGACCGTTTAGCCAATCCCTCTCCAAACGATACCCGACCTCCCTATACGAGGTGCAGGAGCGGGCAGAAAAATATATCAATATGGAGGAAACCTCCCAGCTAAAAGACCCGACTATGAAGAAATACCTGGACCAAACACAGGCACAATTACGCCACTTTTCAGAAATAGAGATCCAGCACATACCTCGGGAACAAAATGCCCGGGCAGACGCCCTCTCAAAGCTTGCCAGCACCAAGCCCGGAGGCAACAACAGAAGTCTCCTCCAGGAAACCTTACGATCTCCCTCCGTGCTAAGAGGGGAAGAAACGCTAAATATATCCGACCAACAGCAAGGATGGATGACCCCCATACTCAGCTACCTGAAGTCAGGAACTCTCCCCGCCGAAAGAAAGGAAGCTAAAAGACTCACGAAAGACGCCCAGAATTATACACTAATTCACGACGTATTATACAGAAGAGGATTCGCAAACCCCCTCCTTAGGTGCGTCCCGACCTCAGAAACGAAGAGCGTCCTCGAAGAAGTCCACGAAGGCATGTGCGGGAACCATCTCGGAGCTCGGGCACTATCCAAAAAAGTAGTCAGAGCCGGGTTCTACTGGCCGACCTTGCAAAGAGACGCAACAGAGTTTGTGAAAATATGCCCCCCTGCCAAAAAACACGCCAATTTTCACAAAGCACCACCCGAAGACCTTATCAGCATCACTGCACCATGGCCCTTCGCAAAATGGGGACTCGACCTACTCGGCCCGTTCCCACAAGGACCGGGGCAAGTCAAATACCTCATAGTAGGGGTCGACTACTTCACGAAGTGGATCGAAGCTGAACCCTTAGCCGCCATTACGGCTCAGAAAAGCCGCAAATTCCTATACAAAAACATTGTCACAAGGTTCGGAGTCCCCTACTCCATCACAACAGACAATAGAACGCAATTCACGGACACAAGTTTTCATAAATTGGTGGCCGAACTAAAAATCAAACAGCAATTCACATCAGTCGAGCACCCACAAGCCAATGGGCAAGCAGAAGCTGCAAATAAAATCATCTTGGCCGGGTTAAAACGAAGACTCCAAGAGGCCAAAGGGGCATGGACCGAAGAGCTCCCCCAGGTGCTATGGGCATATCGGACAACCCCACACTCTACAACGGGAGAATCACCATTCTGACTAGCTTATGGAATGGAAGCAATGATTCCTATTGAAATAGAGGAAGGGTCACCTAGAACCATCTTCTACAATGAAAAAGATAACCCACAGGCACAAAGGGAAGAACTCGACCTCCTCCCCGAGGTCCGAGAAAGAGCTCGGATTCGAGAAGAAGCCTTAAAACGGCGAACGGCCCTCAGATACAATCGAAAGGTAATAAAGCGAAGCTTCTCCATTCACGACCTGATTCTAATCCGAAATGACATCGGAACACAAAAGTCGGGAGAAGGAAAGCTAGCCGCAAATTGGAAAGGGCCCTACAAGGTAACAGAAGTCTTAGGGACAGGCTACTACAAAATATCCGACCTAGAAGGCAATGAGCTGCCCAGGACCTGGCACGCCTGTAATCTAAGACGGTACTACAGCTAGAAAAACTTAACCCGAGGTGTACTCTTTTTCCCTACAAGGGTTTTTTAATGAGACACCCGGTTAAGCAGGATACCCGACCTAAAGGGTAAACACTTTGTAAATATTCTTTCTTTTTTAATACTAATCAAATTTCTCTATTTTCTCTTTCTCATGATGAAGCAAATCCTAGAAAGTACCCCACCAAGGCGCATTAATTTATGCTCGGCAAAACGCAAAAAATCATTTGCCAAAAGACCATACAAGGTCGGCAAAGATAAAGCGACGAGGTTCAAATTAATGTGAGAAGTTATAAAGTAACCCTGAAAATGGCTCGAAAAGCCAAATAAAAAAGAGGTTACAAAAATAACTTAAAAAGGCCGACCAAACGACGAAGTCGGACCCAACAAAGGGAAAAGTTATAAAGTAACTCTAAAATGGCTCAAAAAGCCAAATAAAAAGAGATTACAGAAATAACTCAGAAGAACCGACCAACGACAAAGTCGGACCTAACAAAAAGGAGGTACTCGAGCACCCGATGTCCGAGAAAAAGCTCGGCCCAAGAAAGAAGCCTTAAAACGGCAAGAACCAAGATTTCGAAAAACGCTTACTAAAAAAGTTGCTTTAGAAAAAGCAACTAAAAAGTACAAGCGAAAAGAACGAAATCGAAAGAAGTTTCAAAACGCTAGCTAAAAAGTTGTTAATTGAAAACAACTAAAAAGCACAAAAGCGAAAGTAAGAAGTCAAAACGCTAGCTAAAAAGTTGTTAATCAAAAACAACTAAAAAGCACAAAAGCGAAAGTAAGAAGTCAAAACGCTAGCTAAAAAGTTGTTAATCAAAAACAACTAAAAAAAAAGCAAAAAAGCGAAAGTAAAAAGTCAAAACGCTAGCTAAAAAGTTGTTAATCAAAAACAACTAAAAAGCACAAAAGCGAAAGTAAGAAGTCAAAACGCTAGCTAAAAAGTTGTTATCCGAAAACGACTAAAAAGCACAAAAGCGGAAACAAAAAGTCAAGCGCGAACAAAAAACACCGCATAATAAAGTTACTACAACAAAAGGTGTCCAAAGTGTTCAACAGAAACCATCCAAAAACAAAAGAGCCCACAGATCGGGCAAAACACCAAGAAGTACAAGACTACAGAGGATCGAGGCCCTTTCTGGACTCCACATCGACAGCAGGCTGAAACATAGATATCGGGACTGCATCGACGGCAACGTCATCCCGGTTTGAAACCTCCACACCAGATCTATCCTCAGCCAAAGGTGAAGTCGGGTTCACAACCGGAACCTCGGGGTCGGACACCGGAGCCTTGTGGTCGGACACCGGAACCTCATCCTCGGCAGGAGCAGGAACAATCTTTCCCTCCACAACAATGTTTTCCGTACTGAATAAGCTCAGATCCAGGTCGGGAGCAAGAACCCGGACCTGATCCCTCAAATTCACAAACATAGCATCCATACCCTTGGCCACATTATCTTCCAGCTCGTAAAAATCATCCCGAGCATACTGCAACTTCTCCTTCGTCTCCACAAGCTCGGCATACAGCTTAGTATAGTTCTCCGTCGCCACCCTCGCCATCTCCTCAGATGTCTTCGCCGCCGCCACAGCCGCGGTGGCCCTAGTTTTCTCTTCCTCCAAAGAGGCCTCCAGCTCAGTAATCCTGGCAGCCTTCAGTTGACTAATCTTATCAAGCTCAGACCGTGCCTTCTCAAGTCGGGAGCTGGTCGCCCCAAGGGGAGCTTTCTTGAACTCCCGAGCAATAGCGGCATGAAGACTAGCCATTCGAACACAGCTCCGCGCCATATACTGAAAGTGATGCTCCATAGACGCATCATCAGTAGAAATAAAGGTCTGGGGGAGAATGTGCTGCTCAATCCAACCAAGAGCGTCAAAATCCTTATCATTGAAACCAGCAAGCTCTTGAGAGGTCTTCTGTTTCTTGGGGGGAGGACCCGAGGTCGAAGACGGGGAAAGGTGACCGGGTCCGGAGGTCGGAGGATCTTGAGTTATAGCTCGGAACTGAGGAGTCGGAATGGTCTTCGACCGAGTCTGAACACCCACGGTAGTCTTCTGCGGAGAAGATCGGGCAGAAACCTCAGCCTCGATATTCCGAGCAGCCGCAGACTTCTTCGACCGACGAAGAACTTCATGGAATCCGCCTGAGAAGACATCTCTGCAGAAACAAAAAGAAAGGGATTATCACAAACAGGAATTCCACCAAAACAGGCAAAATACTAAAAGGATGAAGCTCGGAGAGGTCGGGAACTACCTAACTCGAAACGGAGAAGGCTTGGATCTCCCAACATTTTCTTCGTGTCCAAGTGAGGTGCCCGACCCCATAAACTGCTCAACACACCCGCAAAAGCCTGCTCTACCTCATCTAGACTCTCAAAAGTATACTTAACCGACACAACATTCTCCTGCCAACAAAGAGGAAAAGAAGGCTCCCCACTCTCATCTAGAAAGAAAGGTCGGACATCTCCAGCAGCCCGGACCTTGAAATAGTAGTTCTTGAAATCATGAAACGACTCATCATACAAGGTACAAAACTTCTTCCCCTGGTTAGCCCTAAAAGAGACCCAAGACACCTTCCCAGCACCCGACCCCGGCTTCGTCAACGCGAACAGATAGGAAAAAAGAGAAACAGAAGGGGAGACGCCCAAAAACTGACACAAAAGTTGAAACAGCTTTAAAAACGCCCAAGAATTTGGATGGAGTTGCGTAGGGGCAAGGTTACAAGACCAAAGGACCTCGGACTCCAAGTCGGTAAAAGGAAGTCGTACACCCAGCTTAGAGAAAAAACAATCGTAAGCATAAAAGAATAGCTTCTCGGAACTTTCTAAAGGCGGGAAGCACACTCTCTCCTCGGACTCCGGGGCTACTAGCTCATAATCCCGCTCAGACTCCCTGTTCTCACAAATACTACACTCCCTACGGAACCTAACTAGATACTCAGAATCTACAACAGAAGGGACCCTTAGAGGAACAGGATCTACCCAACCAAGACCACTCGGAATCTTGGTCGACATTGCTTGAAACACCTTTCGAGACATAAAAAATCTTGCCTACAAAGAAGAATACAACAGCAAGCCAAAAATCACATAATAGGCAGACAGCAAAAAACCCATTCAGCAGAAGCAAGAAAACAAAAGTTCTTTTAGAAGAAAAATGCAGTAACCCGAAAACAAAGAACCAAGAGAAAAGAGCCCCCCCCACATACAAACAACCAAAGCAATGGCGGCGCCTCTTTCCGGGGCAACCCCAGCATATGTGCACAGCAAAAGTAAAGACAAGAAACAAACCTGGGAGAAAGGAAGAAGACAACGAGCTCCGATGCAAGAAGAACGAAAACAGCGGCGCAGAGGAAACCCCGAAAAACAACGCACAGAAAGAATCGGAGAAGAAGAACAGAGAGAAAGAAGGAAGATGCTCGAAAGAGAGGCGGCGAAAAACCCAGAAAAAGGGAAAGGGAACAGAATAAACAAAGAAAATGAGGAAAGGGGCAAATAAATAATGCCTTCACAGAGCCCGAACGGAAATCGAGGAGAAGCGGTAAAAAGCAATAAATGCTGAAATGGCCATTTTCAAATTTTGAAAAGAACGACTATGCCCGAGCTCGACCTCTCAAAAGGACGAACTCGGACAGGGGCACTGTTCATACCCTGACCGAGCTCTCCAAACTCGGGAAGTTCGCAGAAGGTCCGACCTCGTCCCAAAGGCCCACGCCTGAGGTCGGACCTCGGACAAATAAAGAAGAAAGGCCCAAAACGAAGGAACATAGCCCAATCTAAAGGCGGCTAAAAGCCCAGAAAGATAAAGGCGGTTCCCTTGAAGATAAGATGACCTCACTTAAAGATAAGATAAGATAACTAACTTATCCTATCCACAGGAGGCCACATCTCACCATTATAAATACACTGGAGCACCCAGGTATAACTCATACTCTAATTCTACTCAATATCTGCTTGGACCCATGCTATCTTAAGCATCGGAGTGTCATTGCAGGTACAACCCCCCGCCGCTCAGCACACCAAGCTCGGGTCACGGAACCCCTACCTCGGGTCTTGCCAGACGACCGAGCTACACGTTTCAGGTAACCCTCGGAACAGATTACATGAGGAGAAAATGATATTCAATGTGTTTAAGGCCATGAGTTACCCACACAACTCAGTGGGATAATGTATGAAGTTGGACTCGGTGAAGGCTTTGGTGCAAGAAACTCTTGAAGAAGAACTTGAGGAGTTAACAGAAGAAGAAGAATTAGCATCAAGCGAAGAGGCTACAGCTGCTAAAACGCATGTTCAAGGCACACTAGAAGGGAAAGATGAAAGAAAAGAAGTACCCAAACTTGAATTGAAGGCACTGCCACCCACTCTTAAGTATGCATACTTGGGAGAAAATAAAAGTTATCCAGTGATCATAAATTCAGCTCTCAGCCAAGAACAAGAGGAAAAGTTGCTTCAATTCTTACAAGAACATAAGGATGCCGTTGGATGGACACTTGCTGACTTGAAGGGAATCAGTTCAGCCATAAGCATGCATAAGATACTTTTTGAAGAGGATGCCAAACCATCTATTCAGCCCCAAAGAAGGCTAAATCCAGCTATGAAGGAAGTAGTACAGAAATAAGTCATGAAATTGTGGCAGGGAGGAGTAATTTACCCAATTTCAGATAGCCCATGGGTCAGTCCAGTTCAAGTGGTCCCCAAGAAAGGAGGAATCACTGTGGTACCCAACGAAAAAAATGAGCTAATCCCTACAAGAACCGTCACAGGATGGAGGATGTGTATTGACTACAGAAAGCTCAATGAAGCCACAAGAAAAGATCATTTCCCACTTCCTTTCATGGATCAGATGCTGGAAAGACTTACAGGACATGCATATTATTGTTTTCTAGATGGTTATTTAGGATATAACCAAATAGTGGTTGATCCAAGAGACCAAGAGAAAACATCATTCACCTGTCTATATGGAGTGTTTGCCTACAGGCGCATGCCATTTGGGCTATGTAATGCACCTGTAACTTTTCAACACTGCATGCTTTCCATCTTCTCAGATATGATAGAGAAGTTCATTGAAGTTTTCATGGATGACTTCTCAGTATTCAGAGATTCCTTTCCTAATTGCCTAAACCAACTTGTCTTGGTGTTAAAAAGATGTCAAGAGACCAACTTGGTCTTGAATTGGGAAAAATGTAACTTCATGGTGACAAATGGAATAGTCCTTGGCCAATAAATTTTCTAACCAAGGCATTGAGGTAGACAAAGCTAAGGTGGAGCTAATTGAAAAATTACCTCCACCAAGTGATGTCAAGGCAATTCGGAGCTTTTTGGGACATGCTGGCTTCTATAGAAGATTTATTAAAGATTTTTCAAAGATAGCCAAGCCCTTAAGCAATTTCCTAATGTCTGGTACACCATTTATCTTTGATGAGAAGTGCATGCTAGCATTTGAAAACTTGAAAAAGAGCCTATCTGCAGCTCCTATCATCACCCCACCTGATTGGAATTTACCATTCGAACTGATGTGTGATGCATCTGATTTCACAGTTGGGGCAGTGTTAGGACAGAGAAAAGAAAATTTGGTGCATGTCATATACTATGCCAGCAAGGTCCTTAATAATACTCAACGAAATTATACCACCACCGAAAAGGAGTTGTTGGCAATAGTTTTTGCATTTGACAAATTTAGATTATACCTAATTGGCTCCAAAGTTATTGTTTTCACTGATCACACAACACTCAAATATCTATTTGCCAAACAGGAATCAAAACCAAGATTAATCAGATGGATCTTATTATTGCATGAATTCAACATCGAGGTTAGAGATAAAAAAGGTGTGGAGAACAAAGTAGCAGATCATCTATCCAGAATCCCTTGTGAGAAGGATGATACACATGATACAAGTGTAAATGAGTTTTTCTAGATGAACAGTTAATATTGGTTCACAAAGCACCCTGGTTTGTAGATATTGCTAATTTTAAAGCAGTTGGTGACCTACCCCCCTGGGATCAACAAACATCAAAAAAGAAAACTCATCAATGATGCTAAGTATTTCATTTGGGATGAATCCTATCTCTTCAAGAAATGCTCAGATGGAATCCTTAGGAGGTGCATTTCAGAAGAAGAAGGACGAGAAGTCCTGTGGAGTTGTCACAGTGCTAGCTATGGAGGTCATTTTGGGGGAGAAAGAACTGCCGCAAAAGTACTGCAATGTGGGTTTTTCTGGCCCACTATCTTCAAGGATGCTAAGGAATTGGTGAGAAGTTGTAATGAATGCCAAAGGGCTGGCAACCTGCCTAAGAGAAATGAGATGCCACAACAATACATTCTAGAGCTTAAATTGTTCGATGTATGGGGGATAGACTTCATGGGAACATTCCCATCCTCATATTCGAACAAGTATATCTTGGTGGCAGTGGACTATGTATCTAAGTGGGTGGAGGCCGTGGCCACCCCAACCAATGACAACAAAGTAGTCCTAAACTTTCTTCAAAAGAACATTTTCACCAGATTTGGAGTCCTACGAGCCCTCATCAGTGATGGAGGGAGCCATTTCTGCAATAGACCATTGGACACCCTACTCCTAAGATATGGGGTGAAGCATAAGATTGCCACACCTTATCATCCCCAAACAAGCGGGCAAACAGAGATATCTAACTGAGAGTTAAAAAGGATCTTGGAAAAGACTGTGGGGATATCAAGAAAGGACTGGGCAGAGAAGCTAGATGATGCCCTTTGGGCATACAGGACAACCTTCAAAACACCAATTGGGTTGTCCCCATATCAACCGGTGTACGAAAAGGCCTGTCACTTGCCATTAGAGCTGGAGCATAAAGCCTCTTGGGTTCTTAAGATACTGAACCTGGACAGCACCACTGCTGGTGAAAAGAGGGTGTTGCAGCTTCAAGAATTGGAAGAGTTTAGGTCTCAAGCCTATGAAAATACCAAGATTTATAAGGAAAAAGAAAAAAGGAGGCATAATCTCAACCTGGCACCAAGAAGTTTCGAAGAAGGAAAATATGTGCTTCTTTACAACTCCAGACTGAAATTCATTCTTGGAAAACTCAAATCAAGATGTTCGGAGCCCTTTCTAGTCACAAAAGTCTCACCTTATGGACACATAGAAATAATGGAAGAAAGCTCAAAGAGGAAATTCACTGTGAATGGACAAAGACTCAAACACTACTTGGGCAGCATAGGGGAAATCCCCAAACAAAAGAATAACCTCAACTAAGGAAGAAATTGTCGAGCTAGCGATGCTAAAAAAGCGCTTTATTGGGGGGCAACCCAACCTAAGGTAACTCTCTTTTCATAAGTTTCTCAATAAAAACTTCTAGTTGAATTTTCTGTAGTGTGAGGAGCTAAGTTTGGTGTCACACGCCAAAACGATTCAAGGGTGAATATAGGACTCTAAGTTTGGTGTTCCACCAAAAACTTCAGCTGAAGAGTGCATTGCAACCCTTCAGTGATAAAGTATTGCTCCAGCAACCAGAGAACTCACTTGACAGAGGTCTAACCTCCAATGCATAGTTGTCTTTTTAGCTTATAGTCGTTTCTTAATAAAAAGCACACCAGGTTTCTGCATGTATTCAATTTGCTGAATTAAGCAAAGAACTAAGTTTGGTGTTCACACACCAAATTAAGTTAAAAAACGCACAAGCACACATGCATGCTAACTCTTTTCCAAGTGTTTGGGGAACAAGCAACTTATAATAGTGTTACAGAAATTCAATCAATCTCAGCGAATGAGCATACCTCATCATCCAAGGAAACAGACAAGGATGTAAATTCTAGGATGAGAATACCAAGGAAGACATCATGAGGTTGTATCGAACTATCTCGAAATGCAGAATTTTAATTGAAAATTGATTGAATGAAATCTTCATATTCTGCTTGTTCCTCTCTATTTACATCCAAGTGTGCTAGTTTAATGTCCTATCTGCATTTCCACCTTTCTTAATTGTATGCTTGCTCTTTAAGTTAATCAAAAAGAAAATGTTATGAAAAGAACAAGAGTGGAGTTATTTTGTGAAGTGAATTCTGAATGTTTGTGGTAGGGTGATTAGTAAGCTAAGTTGGTTCACCAAACAAGGAAAGAAGGCAACTATCTATCCTGAATCCTATACTTGAAAAACATCCTATGAGACTAACTAAATAATAAGATCCCAATAAGAAAAGAGAAATAGCAATAAAAGTGAAAAGGAAAGAAACACAATAAGAAACAATGCTAGGCACCAAGGGTTTTAAAATTGAGGCATGTGTCTGTGGTGTTCATGTGCAAGGGATATGCTTGGATGAATAAGCTCTTAGGGGCGCCTCATCACTTGGTAACTTGGATTAACTAATCCGGGATTATCAGCTGAAAGTCCACTATCAAGAGTGACCTTTGCTATAGAACACTTAGTAACCCAAAGAGGTACTGGACACCAAGGTCTCAAGAAAGAAAAATAACAAACCATGTGCCTGTGGTGTGTATGTATGAGGGAAAGAGACTTGAAGGAGTAAGTCCTTAGGGGTGTCTTAACACCTATCACCTTGAACCAACTGGTTTGGGAGTGTTGGCTGAAAGCTTATCATAAATAGTCACCTTCTTACAGAGCACTTAGCCAAAAGAAGAATGTAATAAACCTTGGAAAAGAAGGAAGGATCAATAATTAAGAAGTCTCAAAGGATGCAATCAAGAGAGTGACCAAGGACTTGATAAAGGCCTGAAACCTAGTAAAGGAAAGAACCTAAGTTGCTATGCATGAAACCCCATAAACTAGGATTGTTAGTGACACTCACCTTTGTCACTAACTGATGAGCGGATAATTTATACGCTTTTTGGCATTGTTTTTAGGTAGATTTTAGTAAGTTCAAGCTACTTTTAGGGATGTTTTCATTAGTTTTTATGCTAAATTTACATTTCTGGACTTTACTATGAGTTTGTGTGTTTTTCTGTGATTTTAGGTAATTTCTGGCTGAAATTGAGGGACTTGAGCAAAACTCTGATAGGAGGCTGACAAAGGACTGCTGATGCTGTTGGAATCTGACCTCCCTGCATTCGAAATGGATTTTCTGGAGCTACAAAACTCCAAATGGCGTGCTCTCAACGGCGTTAGATAGTAGACATCCAGAGCTTTCCAGCAATATATAACAGTCTATACTTTATTTGGGAATTGATGACGTAAACTGGCGCTCAACGCCAGTTCCATGCTGCTGTCTGGAGTAAAACCCCAGAAACACGTCACGACCCGGAGTTGAACGCCCAAAACACGTTACAACTTGGTGTTCAACTCTAAAAGAAGCCTCAGCTCGTGGATAGATCAAGCTCAGCCCAAGCACACACCAAGTGGGCCCCAGAAGTGGATTTATGCATCAATTACTTACTCATGTAAACCCTAGTAGCTAGTCTAGCATAAATAGGATAATTTACTATTGTATTAGACATCTTTGGTCTCAGTTTTGTTTTATTCTTCATCTTAAGAGACTATTGATCACGTTTGGGGGGCTGGCCATTCGGCCATGCCTGAACCTTTCACTTATGTATTTTCAACGGTGGAGTTTCTACACACCATAGATTAAGGGTGTGGAGCTCTGCTGTACCTCGAGTTTCAGTACAATCACTACTATTTTCTATTCAATTCTCTTTATTCCTATTCTAAGATATTCGATGATCTTCAACTTGATGAATGTGATGATCCGTGACACTCATCATCATTCTCACCTATGAACGCGTGTGACTGACAACCACTTCCGTTCTACCTTAGACCGGGCGCATATCTCTTGGATTCCTTAATCAGAATCTTCGTGGTATAAGCTAGAATTGATGGCGGCATTCATGGGAATCCAAAAAGTCTAACCTTGTCTTCCGGGATTGAATGACTGTGACGAGCTTCAAACTCCTGAAGGCTGGGCGTTAGTGACAGACACAAAAGAATCAAGGGATTCTATTCCAACCTGATTGAGAACCGACAGATGATTAGCCGTGCTGTGACAGAGCATTTGGACCTTTTTCACTGAAAGGATGGGATGTAGCCATTGACAGCGATGATGCCCTACATACAGCTTGCCATGGAAAGGAGTAAGAAGGATTGAAGGAAGAAGTAGGAAAGTAGAAAAAGAAAGGGCATAGTATCTCCATACGCTTATCTGAAATTCCCACTATTAATTTACATAAGTATTTCTATCCCTTTATTTTATTTATCTTTTAAATATCTAATCCAATTACATTTGACTTTACCTGACTGGGATTTACAAGATGACTATAGCTTGCTTCATACCAACAATCTTTGTGGGATCGACCCTTAGTCACGTAAGGTATTACTTGGATGACCCAGTACACTTGCTGGTTAAGTTGAACGGAGTTGTGTCCACACATAGCAAAGAGCCATTATAATTATTCCATACAACAACAAAGAATACAACATTGATGAATCACAATTTCGTCCACCAAGTTTTTGGCGCCGTTGCCGGGGATTGTTCGAGTATGGACAACTGACGGTTCATCTTGTTGCTCAGATTAGGTAATTTTCATTTAAAAAAAGTTTTCAAAATTTTTTCAAAATTTTTTCTCTATTTTTCGTTTTTACAAAAAAATAATTTTCAAAAAATATAATAAAAATACAAAAAAATCATAAAATCACAAAAATCAAAAATATTTTGTGTTTCTTGTTTGAGTATTGAGTCAACTTTTAAGTTTGGTGTCAATTGCATGCTTTTAAATTTTTTCTTGCATTTTTCGAAAATTCATGCATTAATGGTGTTCTTCATGATCTTCAAGTTGCTCTTGACAAATCTTCTTGTTGGATCTTGATGTTTTCTTGCTTTGTGTTGTTTGTTGTTTTTCATATGCATTTTTCGTTTGTTAGAGTCCATGCATTAAAGATTTCTAAGTTTGGTGTCTTGCATGTTTTCTTTGCATCAAAAAATTTTTCAAAAATATGTTCTTGATGTTCATCATGATCTTCAAAGTTTTCTTGGTATTCATCTTGACATTGATAGTGTTCGTGCATGCATCATGTGTTTTGATCCAAAATTTTTAAGTTTTGGGTCATAATTGTTTTTTTGCTCTCTCATAATTAAAATTTAAAAAATCAAAAAATATCTTTTCCTTATTTTTCTCATAATTTTTGAAAATTTGAGTTGACTTAGTCAAAAATTTGTAAAATTAGTTGTTTCTTACAAGTCAAGTCAAATTTTCAATTTTAAAAATCTTATCTTTTTAAAATCTTTTTCAAAAATCATATCTTTTTCATTTTTTATTATTTTTGAAAATTATTTTCCAAAAATCTTTTTCTTAAGTTTATTTTAAAATTTCGAAATTACACTAACAATTAATGTGATTGATTCAAAAATTTGAAGTTTGTTACTTTCTTACACTAACAATTTCGAAATTACACTAACAATTAATGTGATTGATTGTTAAGAAAGGTTCAATCTTTAAATTCTAGAATCATATCTTTTAATTTCTTGTTAGTTAAGTAATTAATTTTAAAAATTAAATCTATCTTATCTTATCTTTTATATCATATCTTTTTCAAAATTTTATCTTTTTCAAAAATTTAATTTCAAAATATCTTATTTAACTTTTATTCTTCTTAATCTTTTCAAATTTGATTTTAATATCTTTTTCAACTAACTATTTGACTTTTTGTCTGTTTCTTATCTTTTTCAAAATCACCTAACTACTTTTCCCTCTCTAATTTTCGAAAATATCTCATCCCTTTTTCAAAAATTCTTTTTAATTGTTTTAAATTTTAATTTTAATTATATCTTATCTTTAATTTTCGAAAATCACTAACCACTTTTTCAAAATTATTTTAGAAATTCTCTATCTCCCATTTCTCTATTTATTTATTTACTAACACTTCTCTTCATCTCTCTTCATCTCAAATCACTACCTCTATCCTTACCCATTCTTCTTCACTCTTCTTCCCTTCCCTCTTCTACTAACAACAAGGATCCTCTTTATTGTGACATAGAGGATTCCTCTTTTTTTTCTTGTTCTCTTCTTCTCTATATGAGCAGGAACAAGGAAAAAGACACTCTTGTTGAAGCTGATCCAGAACCTGAAAGGACTCTGAAGAGGAAACTAAGAAAAACTAAATTACAACAATCCAGAAACAACCTTTCAGAAATTTTCGAACAAGAGAAGGAGATGGCAGCCGAACCCAACAACAATAATGCAAGGAGAATGCTTGGTGACTTCACAAAACCAACGTCCAAATTTGATGGAAGAAGCATCTCCATTCCTGCCATTGGAGCCAACAATTTTGAGCTTAAAACTCAACTAGTTGCTTTAATGCAACAGAACTGCAAGTTTTATGGACTTCCATCTGAAGATCCTTACCAGTTTTTAACTGAGTTCTTGCAGATTTGTGAGACTATTAAGACAAATGGAGTAGATCCTAAAGTCTACAGGCTCATGCTTTTCCCTTTTGCTGTAAGAGACAAAGCTAGAACATGGTTGGACTCACAACTTAAAGATAGCCTGGACTCCTGGGATAAGCTAGTCACGGCCTTCTTGGATAAATTCTTTCCTCCTCAAAAGCTGAGCAAGCTTAGAGTGGATGTTCAAACCTTCAAGCAAAACGATGGTGAATCCCTCTATGAAGCTTGGGAAAGATACAAGCAGCTGACCAAAAGGTGTCCATCTGACATGTTTTCAGAATGGACCATATTAGACATATTCTATTATGGTCTATCTGAGTTTTCGAAAATGTCACTGGACCATTCTGCAGGTGGATCCATTCACCTAAAGAAAACGCCTGTAGAAGCTCAAGAATTTATTGACATGGTTGTAAATAACCAATTCATGTACACTTCTGAAAGGAATTCTGTGAATAATGGGATGCCTCAGAGAAAGGGAGTTCTTGAAATTGATGCTCTGAATGCTATATTGGGTCAGAACAAAGTGTTGACTCAGCAAGTCAACATGATTTCTCAAAGTCTGAATGGATGGCAAAATGCATCCAACAGTACTAAAGAGGCAGCTTCTGAAAAAGCTTATGATCCTGAGAACCCTGCAATAGCAGAGGTAAATTACATGGGTGAACCTTATGGAAACACCTATAACTCATCATGGAGAAATCATCCAAATTTCTCATGGAAGGATCAACAAAAGCCTAAACTAGGCTTTAATAATGGTGGAAGAAATAGGCTCAGTAATAACAAGCCTTTTCCATCATCTTCTCAGCAACAGACAGAAAATTCTGAACAGAGCCCCTCTAATTTAGCAAACTTAGTCTCTGATCTGTCAAAAGCCACTTTAAGTTTCATGAGTGAAACAAGATCCTCCATTAGAAATCTGGAGGCACAAGTGGGCCAGCTAAGTAAGAAAGTCATTGAAACTCCTCCCAGTATTCTCCCAAGCAATACAGAAGAGAATCCAAAAGGAGAGTGCAAAGCCATTGATGTGATCAATATGGCCGAATGCACAAGGGAGGAGAAGGACGAAAATCCTAGTGAGGAAGACCTCCTTCTGCCATTCATGAGCTCTGAAGACTATTCTTCCTCTGAAGAGGATGAAGATGTGACTGGAGAGATTGGGTTGCCAAGGAATTGGAACTCAATCACCTAAGATTGCCAAGTAGATCAATAGATGCTTTGATTGAGGAAGAGATGAAAATGAATTTGATCCGGAGAATACAACATCTCCTGAGCCCAATGAATTCCCCATTTCTGATCTTACCCATTGTCTTTACTTTCTACCATTTATTTTCATGCTCATTTCCCCAAATCATATTTAAGATTCTGCACTTTATTTTCTGCTATTTACTTTCCCGCCATTTAAATTTTCTGCAATTCTCAAACTACATTCTGTTTAGCTCAACTAGCATACTCTTCCAACTAAAGTTGCTTGACCAGTCAATCCCTGTGGGATTCAACCTCACTCTATTGTGAGTCTTTACTTGACGATAATTCGGTATACTTGCCGAAGGAAAATTTGTTGAGAGACAAGTTTTCATGCATCAGTCCACGAAGCTTAGAAAGCTAAAAAAAATATGTCACTAGGTAAGCTTTCGATCCAATTTCACAATTCTGAAATGTCAATGCATGAAATAGGTGATGTAAGTAAAGGTAAATCATAAAAAACATCATCTAAAAAAATGCATTGATAATGTACAATTGCCTAACGATAGATATTGAATTCAAACTACATGGTGGCTAGCTACAACATGCAATTCAAAACATTTAGAAGCTTGAAGGCAATGTAACATGTACTTGGTATTCACAAACATTAAGCATTAGGAGCTCAAAACCAAGTAGCAAATTTTAACCTCAACAAAAATTCCAACAATGAATATCAAAATCAATTATGCCAACATGGCATCAATTTAATAATAAGCAGCAATAAACAATAAACAAGATTATTAATCCAACACATATATTGAAAAACAAAAATTAAACAAAAATCAAACTATCTAAGGAACTAACAAAAAGAAATGGTGTTAAATGGTGTTTGGTAGTGTTGGATAATTGCTAAAGGGTGGAAAGAAAAGAAGAGAAGAGAGACAAAAGAAAGAAATGGAAAGAAGGAAAGAAAAGAGGGTGATGAGATAGGGCACTCCATGCGTACGCGTGGAGTGACGCGTGAGCGTGGATAAGTGAAATGGGAGCGACGCATATGCGTAGGTCACGCGTACGCGGGATGGGTTATTTAGAGATGCGATGCGTACGCATAGGGTGACGCGTATGCATGGGTTGGATTTGTGCTAGAGGCACACATCCAACACACCACTCGCACAGCTCTCAGGTTTTAGTATGGAGGGTAAAATTTTTGGATCCACGCGTACGCGTGGGTGACGCGTGTGCGTGGATGGTCGAAAAAACTTGGGTCACACGTACGTGTGGGTGACATGTACGCGTGGAATGATGCTATGTTTTTCAAAATTTTTCTATGTTTTTGCACGAAACCAAGCATTTGAAACCTCCAAACAACTTCCAAAACATCATAAAACCTTATTTAACCTACTAGACTCCCAAATAAACTCAACTAACCAAACAATAGGCAATAGCATAGCACCATTGTAACTCCCCGGCAATGGCACCATAAATTTGATAGCAAAGAATTGTCATTGGTCTAGATTTCCTTCTTATAGAAAAGAATTACTTCTTTGTAAGCATAGCTCCAAACCAACAAATAAGTCTCACATCAAATTTAATTTGGTTTTGTCACAAGTACAGACCCCAATGAAAATTAACCAAAGTATTTAAACCTCGGGTCATCTCACAAGGAATTGCAATGAAGTTGTCAATTATTGGCTATGAAGGAATAAGGGGTTTGATTTATAAAAAAGGTGCAAGAAAATAAAGGGGCGAAAAAATTAAATTAAACTAGCAATTAAAGAAAGCAATTAATAAAGAGAGACATTCATGGAAAAGATTGGGAATATAGGCTTTCTATCCTAGTCATACAATGATTAATTCTTCTTATTTAGTCAACTTCAACAAATGGAAGAAGGTATCATGTTATCTTCACATAGGGAGAACTTCAAACAAGACTACTTAATCAATTCACAAAAATAAGAATTTATCTTATTATGTCATCCCGACGATGGAAGAAGGTATCATATTATCTTAACACTCGAAGAAAGTCTAATAAGACTAGCTAATCTTAATCCAAATGTCCTAATCAACTTACTAAGTGAATTAGCAAGAGATTAGAGTTAATGGAAACAATATTAGCTAACAACTCTAGATCACCAACATGAGTTGGGTATTCATGACTCAAGATTGCCTAATTCCTCTTTCCAAGCCAAGAATGCTCAAAATCTACTCTAACATCCAACCAAACATTTTGTCAAAAACTTGGAAGGCATAAAAGAAAAGCATAATTAGTACATGAAATTGTGATACACAACTTCGTGCAGCTGACCAATAAGTGCACTGGGTCATCCAAGTAATACCTTACGTGAGTAAGGGTCGATCCCACGGAGATTGTTGGCTTGAAGCAAGCTTTGGTCATCTTGTAAATCTCAGTCAGGCGGATTCAAATGGTTATGGGGTTTTGATAATTAAAAGGCGAAATAGAGTAGAAAATAGGATAGAAATACTTATGCAATTCATTGGTGGAAATTTCAGATAAGCGTATGAAGATGCATTGTTCCCTCTGAGCCTCTGCTTTCCTATTGCCTTCATCCAATCATTCATACTCCTTTCCATGGTAAGCTGTATGTAGGTGGATCACCGTTGTCAATGGCTACCATCCATCCTCTCAGTGAAAATGGTTCTCTATGGTTTCCCGCATGGCTAATCATCTGTCGGTTCTCGATCATGTCGAAATAAGATTCATTGATCCTTTTGCACACTGTCATTGCACCCAACACTCACGAGTTTGAAGCTCGTCACAGTCATCCCATCCCAGATCCTACTCGGAATACCACAGACAAGGTTTAGATTTTTCGGATCTCAAGAGTGCTGCCCATGTGATTCTAGCTTATACCATGAAAACTCTAATTGCACTTAATGGAAGCTCTGTTGTCAGCAGAGGCAACCATGCATCGTAAACCAGGAGGCCAAGAGATACACACTCAAGCTCTCGCAGATAGAACGGAGGTGGTTGTCAGGCACGTGTTCATAAGGGAGGATGATGATGAGTGTCATGGATCATCACATCCACTAGGTTGAAGTACGAGTGAATATATTATAAGAGGAATAAGATTGAATTGAATAGAAAACAGTAGTAATTCGATTGATTCAAGAGGAACAGCAGAGCTCCACACCTTAATCTATGGTGTGTAGAAACTCCACCGTTGAAAATACATAAGAACAAGGTCTAGGCATGGCCGAGTGGCCATGCCTCCCAAATAACATGAAACAATAGAAAGGGTTCAAAGACCTGATCCCAAGATCAAAGATGATCCAAATAATGAAAATACAATAGTAAAAGGTCCTATTTATAGAGAACTAGTAACCTAGGATTTACAGAAATAAGTAAATGGTGCAGAAATCCACTTCCGGGGCCCACTTGGTGTGTGCTTGGGCTGAGCATTGAAGCTTTCACGTGCATAGGCTTCTCTTGGAGTTAAACACCAGCTCTGGTGCCAGTTTGGGCGTTTAACTCCAGCTTTTATGCTAGTTTGTGTGTTTTACGCCAGAATTTTTATGCTGACTTGGAACGCCAGTTTGGGCCATAAAACCTCGGGCAAAGTATGAACTATTATACATTGATGGAAAGCCCAAGATGTCTACTTTCTAACGCAATTAAGAGTGTGCCAATTGGGCTTCTGTAGCTCCAGAAAATCCATTTCAAGTGCAGGGACGTCAGAATCCAACAGCATCTGCAGTCCTTTTTCAGCCTCTGAATCAGATTTTTGCTCAGGTCCCTCAATTTCAGCCAGAAAATACCTGAAATCACAAAAAAACACACAAACTCATAGTAAAGTCTAGAAATGTAAATTTTGCATAAAAACTAATAAAAATATACTAAAAATTAACTAAATCATACTAAAAACAATGCCAAAAAGCGTATAAATTATCCGCTCATCACAACACCAAACTTAAATTGTTGCTTGTCCCCAAACAACTGAAAACAGAATAGAATAAAAAGAAGAGAATATACAATGAATTCCACAATATCAATGAAACTTAGTCCCAATTAGATGAGCGGGGCTAGTAGCTTTTTGCTTTTGAACAGTTTTGACATCTCACTTTATCCTTTGAAATTCAGAAAGATTGGCATCTATAGGAACTCAGAATTTTAGATAGTGTTATTGATTCTCCTAGTTCAGTACGTTGATTCTTGAACACAGCTACTTTATGAGTCTTGGTCGTGATCCTATGCACTTTGTTTTCCAATATTACCACCGGATACATAAATGCCACAGACGCATAACTGGGTGAACCTTTTCAGATTGTGACTCAGCTTTGCTAAAGTCCCCAGTTAGAGGTGTCCAAAGTTCTTAAGCACACTCTTTCTGCTTTGGACCAGGACTTTAACCACTCAGTCTCAAGTTTTTCACTTGGACCTTCATGCCACAAGCACATGGTTAGGGACAGCTTGGTTTAGCCGCTTAGGCCAGGATTTTATTCCTTTGGGCCCTCCTATACATTAATGCTCAAAGCCTTGGATCCTCTTTACCCTTGCCTTTTATTTTTAAGGGCTATTGGCTTTTTCTGCTTGCTTTTTCTTTCTTTCTTTCTCTCTTCTTTTTTTTCGCCATTTTTTTTGTTCTTTTTTACTACTTTTTCTTGCTTCAAGAATTAATTACATGATTTTTCAGATTATCAATAATATTTCTCTTTGTTCATCATTCTTTCAAGAGCCAACAAATTTAACATTCATATACTTTACTATAAAAAATATGCACTGTTCAAGCATTCATCCAGAAAAACAAAAAGTATTGCCACCACATCAAAATAATTAAACTAACTTCAAGATAAAATTTGAAATTCAAGTACTTCTTGTTCTTTTGTAATTAGGCATATTTTTCATTTAAGAGAGATGGAGGATTCATGGAATTATTCATAGCTTTAAGGCATAGACACTAGACACTAATGATCATGTAATGAAGACACAAACATAGATAACACATAAAGCATAAAATCAAAAAATAGAAAAATAAGAACAAGAAAATTAATGAACGGGTCCACCTAAGTGATGGCGGCTTGTTCTTCCTCTTGAAGATCCAATGGAACGCCTGAGCTCCTCTATGTCTCTTCCTTGCCTTTGTTGCTCTTCCTTCATGGCTATTTGATCCTCTCTAATTTCATGGAGAATAATGGAGTGCTCTTGGTGCTCCATCCTTAGTTGCTCCATATAGGAACTCAAATCTCCCAAAGAGGTGTTGAGTTGCTCCCAATAGTTGTTTGGAGGAAATTGCATCCTTTGAGGCATCTCAGGGATTTCTTGTTGAGGAACTTCCTCATGTTCTTGTTAAGGTCCATGGGTGGACTCTCTTGTTTGCTTCATCCTCTTTCTAGTGATGGGCTTTTGAGATGAATCTCTCCATCTCTCAAGACTTGGAGGTGGAAGCTTCTGCCTTCCATTTCCTCTTTCTAGAGGTTTCTCCGGCCTTAGGTGCCATAAATAGTTATGGAAACACAAAAGTAACACTTTTTCCACACCAAACTTAAAAGGTTTGCTCGTCCTCGAGCAAAGGAAGAAAGACGAACGGAGAAGGAAGGTGAAGAAAGGGTCGGCCTAGGGGAGAAATAAGTGTTTATGATGTGTGAAAAAGAAGGAGGGATTAGGGGTTTATATAGAAGTAGAGAGAGGGGTAGGTTTCGTTTATTAGGGTTGGATTTGGGAGGGAAAATTTTTTGAATTGTGAATGGTGTGGTAGGTTGGGTTTTTGGGGAAGAGTGGGTGGATGTGAGTGGTGAAGGGGTGAAGGGGTGATGGGAAAGAGAGATGGAGGTGATTGGTGAGGGGGTATTTAGGGAAGGGTGGTATGGGGAGGTGTGAAGAAGAGAGAGAGTGAGTTGAGGTAGGTAGGGATCTTATGGGGTCCACAGATCCTGAGGTGTCTAGGATTTCTCATCCCTGCACCATTTTGGCGTGTAAACGCCCTCGTAGTGCCAATCCTGGGGTTAAACGCCAGGTTGTTGCCCATTTCTGGCGTTTAATGCCAGCTTTTCTTCCCTTTCTGGCGTTGAACGCCAACTTTTTGCCCTTTTCTGGTGTTAAACGTCAGTCTGGTGCCCTTTTCTGGCATTAAACGCCCAGAATGGTGCCAGACTGGGCGTTTAACGGCCATTCTGCTACTCTTACTGGCGTTTAAACGCCAGTAAGCTCCTCCTGCAGGGTGTGCTGTTTTTAATACTATTTTTGAGTTTTGCTTTGATTTTTGTAGTTATTTTTGTGACTTCACGTGATCATCAACCTAAAGAAAACAAAAAGTAACAATGGAAATTTGACATAGATAGATAAAAATTGGGTTGCCTCCCAACAAGCGCTTCTTTAATGTCAATAGCTTGACAGTGAGCTCTCATGGAGCTTCACAGATGTTCAGAGCATGGTTGGGGCCTCCCAACACCAAACTTAGAGTTTGAATGTGGGGGTTCTGTTTGACTCCGTATTGAGAGAAGCTTTTCATGCTTCTTCTCCATGTGTACAGATGGAGATCCTTAAGCCTTAAACACAAGGTAGTCCTCATTCACTTGAAGGACCAACTCTCCTCTGTCAACATCAATCACAGCTTTTGCTGTGGCTAGGAAGGGTCTGCCAAGGATGATGTATTCATCCTTATTCTTCCCAGTGTCTAGGATTATGAAGTCAGCAGGGATGTAAAGGCCTTCAACCTTCACTAAGACATCCTCTACAAGTCCATAAGCCTATTTCCTTGAATTGTCTGCCATCTCCAGTGAGATTCTTGCAGCTTGTACCTCAAAGATCCCTAGTTTCTCCATTACATAGAGTGGCATGAGGTTTACACTTGACCCTAGGTCACACAGAGCCTTCTCAAAGGTCATGGTGCCAATGGTGCAAGGTATTAAGAACCTTCTAGGGTCCGATTTCTTTTGAGGTATCTTTAGCTGATCCAAGGCATTTAGTTCTTTAATGAGAAATGGAGGTTCATCCTCCCAAGTCTCATTACCAAATAATTTGGCATTCAGCTTCATGATTGCTCCAAGGTACTTAGCAACTTGCTCTTCAGTAATATCTTCATCCTCCTCAGAAGAAGAATACTCATCAGAGCTCATGAATGGTAGAAGTAGGTTCAATGGAATCTCTATGGTCTCTGTATGAGCCTCAGATTCCCTTGGTTCCTCAGAGGAGAACTCCCTAGTGGTCAGTGGACGTCCTATGAGGTCTTTTTCACTGGGAATCACTGCCTTTCCCTCCTCCACAGGTTCGGCCATGTTGGACGTGGTTACGGCCTTACACTCTCTCTTGGGAATTTTTTCTATATTGCTTGGGAGAGTTCTAAGAGGAGTTTCAGTAACTCTCTTACTCAGCTGACCTACTTGTGCCTCCAAATTTCTAATGGAAGATCTTTTTTCATTCATGAAACTTAGTGTGGTCTTAGATAGATCAGAGACTATGGTTGCTAAGTCATATCAATTCTACTCAGAGTTCTCTGTCTGTTGCTGAGAAGATGATGGGAAAGGTTTGCTATTGCCAAACCTATTTCTCCTACCATTATTATTATGGAAGCCTTGTTGAAGCTTTTGTTGATCCTTCCATGAGAAATTTGGGTGATTCCTCCATAAAGAATTGTAGGTGATTCCATAGGGTTCTCCCATGTAATTCACCTCTTTCATTGCAGGATTCTCAGGGTCATAAGCTTCTCCTTCAGAGGAGGCTTCTTTAGCAATGCCGGATGCAACTTGCAATCCAGTCAGATTCTGAGAAATCATATTGACTTGCTGAGTCAATATTTTGTTCTGAGCCAATATGGAATTCAGAGTATCAATCTCAAGAACTCCCTTCTTCTGAGTTGTCCCATTATTCATAGGATTTCTTTCTGAAGTGTACATGAACTGGTTATTTGCAACCATTTTAATGAGTTCCGAAGCTTCTGCAGGCGTTTTCTTCAGATTAATAGATCCACCTGTAGAATGGTCCAATGACATCTTGGATAACTCAAACAGACCATCATAGAAGATACCTATGATGCTCCATTCTGAAAGCATGTCAGAGGGACACCTTCTGATTAATTGCTTGTATCTTTCCCAAGCTTCATAGAGGGATTCACCTTCCTTCTGTTTGAAGGTTTGAACTTCCACTCTAAGCTTACTCATCTTTTATGGTGGAAAGAATTTAGCTAAGAAGGAATTGACTAGCTTCTCCCAAGAGTTCAGGCTGTCTCTAGGTTGTGAGTTCAACCATATACTAGCTCTATCTCTTACAGCAAAAGGAAAAAGCATAAGTCTGTAGACCTCGGGATCAACTCCATTGGTCTTAACAGTGTCACAGATTTGCAAAAATTCAGCCAAGAACTGATGAGGATCTTCCAATGGAAGTCCATGAAACTTGCAATTCTGTTGCATCAGAAAAACTAATTGAGGCTTAAGCTCAAAGTTGTTTGCTCTAATGACAGGAATAGAGATGCTTCTCCCATTGAAGTCGGGTGGTGCGCAAAATTGTGATCACTACAACTTCGCACAACTAACCAGCAAGTGCATTGGGTCGTCCAAGTAATAAACCTTATGCGAGTAAGGGTCGATCCCACGGAGATTGTTGGTATGAAGCAAGCTATGGTCACCTTGTAAATCTCAGTCAGGCAGACTCAAATGGGTATAGATGATGAATAAAGCATAAAGATAAAGATAGAGATACTTATGTATATCATTGGTGAGAACTTCAGATAAGCGTATGAAGATGCCTTCCCTTCCGTCTCTCTGCTTTCCTACTGTCTTCATCCAATCATTCTTACTCCTTTCCATGGCAAGCTTATGCAAGGGTTTCACCGTTGTCAGTGGCTACCTCCCATCCTCTCAGTGAAAATGTTCCTATGCTCTGTCACAGCATATGGCTAATCAGCTGTCGGTTCTCGGTCAGGCCGGAATAGAATCCAGCGATTCTTTTGCGTCTGTCACTAACGCCCCGCCTGCTAGGAGTTTGAAGCACGTCACAGTCATTCAATCATTGAATCCTACTCAGAATACCACAGACAAGGTTAGACCTTCCGGATTCTCTTGAATGCCGCCATCAGTTCTCGCCTATACCACGAAGATTCCGGTTAAAGAATCCAAGAGATATTCACTAGAGCCTCGTATTCTTGTAGAACAAGAGTGGTTGTCAGTCACTTTGTTCATAAGTGAGAATGATGATGAGTGTCACGGATCATCACATTCATCAAGTTGAAGAACAAGTGATATCTTGGACAAAGAACAAGCGGAATTGAATAGAAGAACAATAGTAATTGCATTAATACTCGAGGTACAGCAGAGCTCCACACCTTAATCTATGGTGTGTAGAAACTCCACCGTTGAAAATACATAAGAACAAGGTCTAGGCATGGCCATGAGGCCAGCCCCCAAATGATCTAAGAACTAGATGTCCAAAGATGGTCTAGAGATCTAAAGTGATCAAAAGATGAAAATACAATAGTAAAAGGTCCTACTTATAGGAAACTAGTAGCCTAAGGTGTACAAAGATGAGTAAATGACATAAAAATCCACTTCCGGGCCCACTTGGTGTGTGCTTGGGCTGAGCAATGAAGCATTTTTGTGTAGAGACTCTTCTTGGAGTTAAACGCCAGCTTTTATGCCAGTTTGGGCGTTTAACTCCCATCTAGGTGCCAGTTCCGGCGTTTAACGCTGGAATTTCTTGAGGTGACTTTGAACGCCGGTTTGGGCCATCAAATCTTGGGCAAAGTATGGACTATCATATATTGCTGGAAAGCCCAGGATGTCCACTTTCCAACGCCGTTGAGAGCGCGCCAATTGGGCTTCTGTAGCGCCAGAAAATCCACTTCGAGTGCAGGGAGGTCAGAATCCAACAGCATCTGCAGTCCTTTTCGGTCTCTGAATCAGATTTTTGCTCAGGTCCCTCAATTTCAGCCAGAAAATACCTGAAATCACAGAAAAACACACAAACTCATAGTAAAGTCCAGAAAAGTGAATTTTAACTAAAAACTACTAAAAATATACTAAAAACTAACTAGATCATACTAAAAACATACTAAAAATAATGCCAAAAAGGGTACAAATTATCCGCTCATCACAACACCAAACTTAAATTGTTGCTTGTCCCCAAGCAACTGAAGATCAAATAGGATAAAAAGAAGAGAATATGCAATGAACTCCAAAAACATCTATGAAGATCAGTATTAATTAGATGAGCGGGGCTTTTAGCTTTTTGCCTCTGAACAGTTTTGGCATCTCACTTTATCCTTTGGAATTCAGAATGATTGGCTTCTTTAGGAACTCAGAATCCAGATAGTGTTATTGATTCTCCTAGTTAAGTATGATGATTCTTGAACACAGCTACTTCATGAGTCTTGGCCGTGGCCCAAAGCACTCTGTCTTCCAGTATTACCACCGGATACATACATGCCACAGACACATAATTGGGTGAACCTTTTCAGATTGTGACTCAGCTTTGCTAGAGTCCCCAATTAGAGGTGTCCAGGGTTCTTAAGCACACTCTTATTGCCTTGGATCACAACTTTATTTCTTTCTTTTTCTTTCTTTTTCTCTTTCTTTTTTTTCGTTTTGTCTTTTTTTTTTGTATTCACTGCTTTTTCTTGCTTCAAGAATCATTTTTATGATTTTTCAGATCCTCAGTAACATGTCTCCTTTTTCATCATTCTTTCAAGAGCCAACATTCATGAATCACAAATTCAAAAGACATATGCACTATTTAAGCATACATTCAGAAAACAAAAGTGTTGCCACCACATCAAAATAGTTAAACTGCTATAAAATTCAAAATTCATGCAATTCTTTTCTTTTTCAATTAAGAACATTTGTTTAAGAAAGGTGATGGATTCATAGGACATTCATAACTTTAAGGCATAGACACTAATGATCATAAGACACAAACATGGACAAACATAAAGCATAAATTTTCGAAAAACCAAGAAAATAAAGAACAAGGAGATTAAAGAACGGGTCCACCTTAGTGAGGGCGGCTTGTTCTTCCTCTTGAAGGTCTTATGGAGTGCTTGAGCTCCTCAATGTCTCTTCCTTGTCTTTGTTGCTCCTCTCTCATGATTCTTTGATCTTCTCTAATTTCATGGAGGAGGATGGAATGTTCTTGATGCTCCACCCTTAGTTGTCCCACGTTGGAACTCAATTCTCCTAGGGAGGTGTTAATTTGCTCCCAATAGTTTTGTGGAGGAAAGTGCATCCCTTGAGGTATCTCAGGGATCTCATGATGAGAGGGGTCTCTTGTTTGCTCCATCCTTTTCTTAGTAATGGGCTTGTCCTCATCAATGGGGATATCTCCTTCTATGTCAACTCCAACTGAATAACAGAGGTGACAAATGAGATGAGGAAAGGCTAACCTTGCTAAGGTAGAGGACTTGTCCGCCACCTTATAAAGTTCTTGGGCTATAACCTCATGAACTTCCACTTCTTCTCCAATCATGATGCTATGAATCATGATGGCCCGGTCTATAGTAACTTCGGACCGGTTGCTAGTGGGAATGATTGAGCGTTGGATAAACTCCAACCATCCTCTAGCCACGGGTTTGAGGTCATGCCTTCTCAATTGAACCGGCTTCCCTCTTGAATCTCTCTTCCATTGTGCGCCCTCTTCACATATGACTGTTAGGACTTGGTCCAACCTTTGATCAAAATTGACCCTTCTAGTGTAAGGATGTTCATCCCCTAGCATCATGGGCAAATTGAACGCCAACCTTACACTTTCTGGACTAAAATCCCAGTAATTCCCCCGAACCATAGTAAGATAATTCTTTGGATCCGGGTTCACACTTTGATCATGGTTCTTGGTGATCCATGCATTGGCATAGAACTCTTGAACCATCAAGATTCCGATTTGTTGAATGGGGTTGGTAAGGACTTCCCAACCTCTTCTTCGGATCTCATGTCGGATCTTCGGATATTCACCCTTTTTGAGTGAAAAAGGGACCTCGGGGATCACCTTCTTCAAGGCCACAACTTCATAGAAGTGGTCTTGATGCACCCTTGAGATGAATCTCTCCATCTCCCATGACTCGGAGGTAGAAGCTTTTGCCTTCCCTTTCCTCTTTCTAGAGGTTTCTCCGGCCTTAGATGCCATAAATGGTTATGGAAAAACAAAAAGCAATGCTTTTACCACACCAAACTTAAAAGGTTTGCTCGTCCTCGAGCAAAAGAAGAAAGAAGAGAGTAGAAGAAGAAGAAATGAGGAAGAAGGGTGATGGTGTTGTATTCGGCCAAAGAGGGGGAGAAGTGGTGTTTAGGTTGTATGAAAATGAAGGGGTGAAGAAGGGTTTATATAGGAGAGGGGGGAGATGGGGTTCGGCCATTATGGGTGGGTTTGGGAGGGAAAGTGGTTTGAATTTGAAGGGTGAGGTTGGTGGGGTTTTATGAATGATGGATGTGAGTGGTGAAGAGAAAGATGGGATTTGATAGGTGAGGGGTTTTTTGGGGAAGAGGTATTGAGGTGATTGGTGAATGGGTGAAGAAGAGAGAGTGGTGGGGTTGGTGGGGATCCTGTGGGGTCCACAGATCCTGTGGTGTCAAGGAAAAGTCATCCCTGCACCAAATGGCATTCAAAATCACGTTTTGAGCCATTTCTGGCGTTAAACGCCGGGCTGGTGCCCATTCCTGGCGTTTAACGCCAGGTTCTTGCCCTTTTCTGGCGTTTAACGCCAGTCTGGTGCCCTTTTCTGGCGTTAAACGCCCAGAATGGTGCCAGACTGGGCGTTAAACGCCCAACTGCTAGCCTCACTGGCGTTTAAACGCCAGTGGGTTCTTCCTCCAGGGTGTGCTGTTTTTTTTCCTGTTTTTCATTCTGTTTTGCTTTTTCAATTGATTTTGTGTCTTCTTATGATCATCAACCTACAAAAAACATAAAATAACAAAAGAAAATATATAAAATATAATCATTGGGTTGCCTCCCAACAAGCGCTTCTTTAATGTCAGTAGCTTGACAGAGGGCTCTCATGGAGCCTCACAGATACTCAGAGCAATGTTGGAACCTCCCAACACCAAACTTAGAGTTTGAATGTGGGGGTTCAACACCAAACTTAGAGTTTGGTTGTGGCCTCCCAACACCAAACTTAGAGTTTGACTGTGGGGGCTCTGCTTGACTCTGTTTTGAGAGAAGCTCTTCATGCTTCCTCTCCATGGTGACAGAGGGATATCCTTGAGCCTTAAGCACAAAGGATTCTTCATTCACTTGAATGATCAGTTCACCTCCATCAACATCAATCACAGCCTTTGCTGTGGCTAGGAAGGGTCTGCCAAGGATGATAGATTCATCCATGCACTTCCCAGTCTCTAGGACTATGAAATCAGTAGGGATGTAATGGTCCTCAATCTTCACCAGAACATCCTCTACAAGTCCATGAGCTTGTTTTCTTGAGTTGTCTGCCATCTCTAGTGAGATTCTTGCAGCTTGTACCTCAAAGATCCTTAGCTTCTCCATTACAGAGTGAGGCATGAGGTTTACACTTGACCCTAAGTCACACAGAGCCTTCTTGAAGGTCATGGTGCCTATGGTACAAGGTACTGAAAACTTCCCAGGATCTTGTCTCTTTTGAGGTAATTTCTGCCTAGACAAGTCATCCAGTTCTTTGGTGAGCAAAGGAGGTTCATCCTCCCAAGTCTCATTTCCAAATAACTTGTCATTTAGCTTCATGATTGCTCCAAGGTATTTAGCAACTTGCTCTTCAGTGACATACTCATCCTCTTCAGAGGAGGAATACTCATCAGAGCTCATGAAAGGCAGAAGTAAGTCCAATGGAATCTCTATGGTCTTATTTTGAGCCTCAGATTCCCATGGTTCCTCATTAGGGAACTCATTGGAGGTTGGTGCATGCCCATTGAGGTCTTCCTCAGTGGCGTTCACTTCCTCTCCTTCCTCTCCAAATTCGGCCATGTTGATGGCCTTGCACTCTCCTTTTGGATTTTCTTCTGTGTTGCTTGGAAGAGTACTTGGAGGGAGTTCAATAACTTTCTTGCTTAGCTGTCCCACTTATGCCTCCAAATTTCTAATGGAGGACCTTGTTTCAGTCATGAAACTTTGAGTGGTTTTGATTAGATCAGAGACCATGGTTGCTAAGTCAGAGGGGTTCTGCTTAGAATTCTCTGTCTGTTGCTGAGAAGATGATGGAAAAGGCTTGCCATTGCTAAACCTGTTTCTTCCACCATTATTGTTGTTGAAACCTTGTTGAGGTCTCTCTTGATTCTTCCATGAGAAATTTGGGTGATTTCTCCATGAAGAATTATAGGTGTTTCCATAGGGTTCTCCTAGGTAATTCACCTCTTCCATTGAAGGGTTCTCAGGATCATAAGCTTCTTCTTCAGATGAAGCATCCTTAGTACTGCTTGGTGCATTTTGCATTTCAGACAGACTTTGAGAAATCAAATTGACTTGTTGAGTCAATATCTTATTCTGAGCCAGTATGGCATTCAGAGCATTAATCTCAAGAACTCCTTTCTTCTGACTTGTCCCATTGTTCACAGGATTCCTTTCAGAAGTGTACATGAATTGGTTATTTGCAACCATTTCAATTAGCTCTTGAGCTTCTGTAGGGGTCTTCTTCAGATGAAGAGATCCTCCAGCAGAGCTATCCAAAGACATCTTGGATAGTTCAGAGAGACCATCATAGAAAATACCTATGATGCTCCATTCAGAAAGCATGTCTGAAGGACATTTTCTGATCAATTGTTTGTATCTTTCCCAAGCTTCATAGAGGGATTCTCCATCCTTCTGTCTGAAGGTTTGGACTTCCACTCTAAGCTTACTCAATTTTTGAGGTGGAAAGAACTTTGCCAAGAAGGCATTGACTAGCTTTTCCCAAGAGTCCAGGCTTTCTTTAGGTTGTGAGTCCAACCATGTCCTAGCTCTATCTCTTACAGCAAAAGGGAATAGCATCAGTCTGTAGACCTCAGGGTCAACCCCATTAGTCTTGACTGTGTCACAGATTTGCAAGAATTCAGCTAAGAACTGATGAGGATCTTCCAATGGAAGTCCATGGAACTTGCAATTCTGTTGCATTAGAGAAACTAATTGAGGCTTAAGCTCAAAGTTGTTTGCTCCAATGGCAGGGATAGAGATGCTTCTCCCATAGAAGTCAGGAGTAGGTGCAGTAAAGTCACCCAGCACCTTCCTTGCATTATTGTTATTTTCGGCTGCCATGGGTTCTTCTTCCTTGAAGAATTCGGTCAGGTCCTCAACAGAGAGTTGTGCCTTAGCTTCTCTTAGCTTTCGCTTAAAGGTCCTTTCAGGTTCAGGGTCAGCTTCAACAAGAATGCCTTTGTCTTTGTTCCTGCTCATATGAAAGAGAAGAGAACAAGAAAATATGGAATCCTCTATGTCACAGTATAGAGATTCCTTGAGGTGTCAGAGGTACAGAAAAATAGAAGGAAGAAGTAGAGAATTCGAACTTAATTAGATAGAGTTCGAATTGTGCATTGAGAAGGAGTGGTACTCCATAAATAGAAGGATGTGGGAAGAGAGGAAGAAATTTTCGAAAATCAAGTGAAGTATTTTGAAAACATTTTTGAAAAACTTTAATTAATTTTCGAAAACCAAGAGTGGGAAAAAAATCAAGTAATTTTTTTGAAAAAGATTCTTGAAATTAGAAATCAAAAAGATATGATTTGAAAACTATTTTAAAAAAAATGTGATTACAAAGATATGATTGAAAAGTTATGGTTTTAAAAAGATATGATTGAAAAGATATGATTTTGAAAACAATTTAAAAAGATTTGATTTTAAAAATTAATGACTTGCCTAACATGAAAAGATATGATTCAAACATTGAACCTTTCTCAATAGAAAAGGCTACATACTTAAAATGTTCAATCAAATCATTAATTGTTAGTAAGTATATTTGAAAAAGGAAAGAAATTGATTTTGAAAACATTTGATTGAAAAGATATGATTTGAAAAAGATTTGGTTTTGAAAAACTTTGAAAACTTGAAAAAAAATTGATTTGAAAACAAAATCTTCCCCCTTTTGCCATCCTGGCGTTAAACGCCCAGAATGGTATCCATTCTGGTGTTTAACGCCCAAAATGCTACCTTTTTGGGCGTTAAACGCCCAACCAGGTACCCTGGCTGGCGTTTAAACGCCAGTCTGTCCTTCTTCACTGGGCGTTTTGAACGCCCAGCTTTTTCTGTGTAATTCCTCTGCTGCATGTTCTGAATCTTCAGTTCCCTGTACTATTGACTTGAAAATAGAACCAAGATCAAATAAACAAGGCATGCAAGACACCAAACTTAAAATTAGACACTAGACTCAAACAAGAAACATAAAATATTTTTTGTTTTTTATGATTTTTATAAATTTTTTGTGCTTTTTTCGAAAATCATATGAAAATAGAAAATAAAGGTTTCAGAATTCTCAATTTGGATTCCAGGAATCATTGCAATGTTAGTCTAAGACTCCGGTCCAGGAATTAGACATGGCTTCACAGCCAGCCAAGCTTTCAAAGAAAGCTTCGGTCCAAAACACTAGACATGGCCAATGGCCAGCCAAGCCTTAGCAGATCATTGCTCCAATGGCAAGATTGATGGAAATCAACAAGCTATTGTGATGATCAGTTGAAACCTCGGTCCAATAAGATTAGACATGGCTTCTCAGCCAGCCAGATTTCAGCAGATCATCATGAAACTCTAGAATTCATTCTTAAGAACTCTGAAGAAAAATACCTAATCTAAGCAACAAGATGAACCGTCAGTTGTCTATACACAAGAACAATCCCCGGCAACGGCGCCAAAAACTTGGTGTTGTTGCCGGATCAAAACTTGGCACTATTATTGCAGGGAACAAATGTGAAACCGTAGTTAGGACATTTAATTCCCCGGCAATGGCGCCAAAAACTTGGTGCGTGAAATTGTGATCACTACAACTTCGCACAACTAACCAGCAAGTGCACTGGGTCGTCCAAGTAATAAACCTTACGCGAGTAAGGGTCGATCCCACGGAGATTGTTGGTATGAAGCAAGCTATGGTCACCTTGTAAATCTCAGTCAGGCAGACTCAAATGGGTATAGATGATGAATAAAGCATAAAGATAAAGATAGAGATACTTATGTATATCATTGGTGAGAACTTCAGATAAGCGTATGAAGATGCCTTCCCTTCCGTCTCTCTGCTTTCCTACTGTCTTCATCCAATCCTTCTTACTCCTTTCCATGGCAAGCTTATGCAAGGGTTTCACCGTTGTCAGTGGCTACCCCCCATCCTCTCAGTGAAAATGTTCCTATGCTCTGTCACAGCATATGGCTAATCAGCTGTCGGTTCTCGGTCAGGCCGGAATAGAATCCAGCGATTCTTTTGCGTCTGTCACTAACGCCCCACCTGCTAGGAGTTTAAAGCACGTCACAGTCATTCAATCATTGAATCCTACTCAGAATACCACAGACAAGGTTAGACCTTCCGGATTCTCTTGAATGCCGCCATCAGTTCTCGCCTATACCACGAAGATTCCGGTTAAAGAATCCAAGAGATATTCACTAGAGCCTCGTATGCTTGTAGAACAAGAGTGGTTGTCAGTCACTTTGTTCATAAGTGAGAATGATGATGAGTGTCACGGATCATCACATTCATCAAGTTGAAGAACAAGTGATATCTTGGACAAAGAACAAGCGGAATTGAATAGAAGAACAATAGTAATTGCATTAATACTCGAGGTACAGCAGAGCTCCACACCTTAATCTATGGTGTGTAGAAACTCCACCGTTGAAAATACATAAGAACAAGGTCTAGGCATGGCCATGAGGCCAGCCCCCAAATGATCTAAGAACTAGATGTCCAAAGATGGTCTAGAGATCTAAAGTGATCAAAAGATGAAAATACAATAGTAAAAGGTCCTACTTATAGGAAACTAGTAGCCTAAGGTGTACAAAGATGAGTAAATGACATAAAAATCCACTTCCGGGCCCACTTAGTGTGTGCTTGGGCTGATCAATGAAGCATTTTCGTGTAAAGACTCTTCTTGGAGTTAAACGCCAGCTTTTATGCCAGTTTGGGCGTTTAACTCCCATCTAGGTGCCAGTTCCGGCGTTTAACGCTGGAATTTCTTGAGGTGACTTTGAACGCCGGTTTGGGCCATCAAATCTTGGGCAAAGTATGGACTATCATATATTGCTGGAAAGCCCAGGATGTCTACTTTCTAACGCCGTTGAGATCGCGCCAATTGGGCTTCTGTAGCTCCAGAAAATCCACTTCGAGTGCAGGGAGGTCAGAATCCAACAGCATCTGCAGTCCTTTTCGGTCTCTGAATCAGATTTTTGCTCAGGTCCCTCAATTTCAGCCAGAAAATACCTGAAATCACAGAAAAACACACAAACTCATAGTAAAGTCCAGAAAAGTGAATTTTAACTAAAAACTACTAAAAATATACTAAAAACTAACTAGATCATACTAAAAACATACTAAAAACAATGCCAAAAAGGGTACAAATTATCCGCTCATCATCGGGAGTAGGTGCAGTAAAGTCACCAAGAACCTTCCTTGCATTGCTGGCATTGTTGTTATTTTCGGCTGCCATGTCTTCTTCTTTTTCAAAAATTTCTGTCAGGTCCTCTCTAGAGAGTCATGCTTTAGCTTCTCTTAGCTTCCTCTTCAGAGTTCTTTCAGGTTCAGGATCAGTGTTAACAAGAAAGCCTTTATCTTTGTTCCTACTCATATGAAAGAGAAGAAAACAAGAAAGTATGGAATCCTCTATGTCACAATATAGAGATTCATTGATGTGTTAGAGGAAAAGAAGAATAGAAGGATGAGGTAGAGAATTTGAACTTATTAAGAGGGATAGAGTCCGAATTGCTAATAGAGGAGAAGTGTTAGTCTTTAAATAGAAAGAGATGAGAGATGGAGTTTTCAAAAATTAAAAAGATTTTTGAAAAAGTGGTTAGTGATTTTCGAAAAAGATAAGAAATAGTGATTAGTTGAAAAAGATTTGAAAACAATTTTAAAAAAGATAAGAAGTTAGAAAAAGAAAGTTTGAAATCAAATTAAAAGAGAAATGATTCAAAAAAAATTTGATTTTAAAAAGATATGATTTTGAAAAGATGTGATTGAAAAGATATGATTGAAGAAAATTTTATTTTTTAAAAAGATATGATTGAAAATATATGGTTGAGAAAGATTTGATTTTTAAAATTGATGACTTGACTAACAAGAAATTAAAGGGTATAATTCTAATATTCAAATATTGAACCTTCTTAACAAGAAAGTAACAAACTTGAAATTTTTGAATCACAACATTAATTGTTAACAAGGATTTTCGAAAATCTTAAAAGAAAAAATGTAAAAGATTTAATTATGAAAAAGATATGATTGATAGGAGAGGATATGAAAAAGATAAAATTTTGAAAAATTAATTTTAAAACTTGAAAAATTGAAAAAGATATGATTTGAAAATAAAATCTCCTCCTTGGTGCTATCCTGGCGTTAAACGCCCACTTGTCTACCTTTTTAGGCGTTAAACGCCCAACCAGGTATCCTGGCTGGCGTTTAAACGCCAGATTTCCTTCTTCACTGGGCGTTTTAAACGCCCAACTTTTTCTCTGTGATTCCTCTACTGTATGTTCTAAATCTTCAATTCTCTGCATTATTGACTTGAAAAGACATAATTTTTTTTTGAAAATTTTTAAGAAAAGAAAAACATGCAAGACACCAAACTTAGAAACTTTCATACTAGAGACAATAACAATTTGATAATGCATATGAAAAACAACAAAAGACACAAAACAGAAGAATTTAAAGATTAGAACAAGGAAGATCATCAAGAACAACTTGAAGATCAATGAAGAACACAATGCATGAGTTTTCGAAAAATGCATGCAATTGACACCAAACTTAAAAATTGACACTAGTCTCAAACAAGAAACACAATATTTTTTATTTTTATGATTTTATAAATTTTTTTTATTTTTTGTAATTTTGTGAAAAAATTTTTTTGAAAAAAAAAATAAGAAACTCAAAATTTTTAATAAGAATTCCAAGAATCATGCAATGTTAGTCTAAAGCTTCAGTCTAAAAAGATTAGACATGGTCAACCAAGCTTCAGTAGGACATTACATACGATAGCCAATTTGATGGGAATCAACTAGCTCCTGTGATGATAAAAGCATCATCTGAAACTCTAGAATTCGCTCTTAAAAATTCTGAAGAAGAAAATAAAAAGAAAATTACCTAATCAAAGCAATAAGATGAACCGTCAGTTGTCCAAACTCGAACAATCCCCGGCAATGACGCCAAAAACCTGGTACACGAAATCGTGATAAACAACTTCATGCAGCTGACCATCAAGTGCACTGGGTCGTCCAAGTAATGCCTTACGTGAGTAAGGGTCAATCCCACGGAGATTGTCGGCGTAAAGCAAGCTATGGTCATCTTGTAAATCTCAGTCAGGCAGATTTAAATGGTTATGGGGTTTTGATAATTAAAAGACGAAATAGAGCAGAAAATAGGATAGAAATACTTATGCAATTCATTGGTGGGAATTTCAGATAAGCGTATGAAGATGCTTTGTTCCCTCTGAGCCTCTGCTTTCCTATTGCCTTCATCCAATCATTCATACTCCTTTCCATGGCAAGCTATATGTAGGTGGATCACCGTTGTCAATGGCTACCATCCATCCTCTCAGTGAAAATGGTCCTCTATGGTTTCCCGCATGGCTAATCATCTGTCGGTTCTCGATAATGTCGGAATAAGATCCATTGATCCTTTTGTACATTGTCACTACGCCCAACACTCGTGAATTTGAAGCTCGTCACAGTCATCCCATCCCAGATCCTACTTGTAATACCACAAACAAGGTTTAGACTTTTCGGATCTGAAGAATGCTGCCCATGTGATTCTAGCTTATACCACGAAGACTCTGATTGCACAGAATGGAAGCTCTGTTATCAGGAGAGGCATCCATGAGTCGTGAACCAGGAGGCCAAGAGATACACACTCAAGCTCTCGCAGATAGAACGGAGGTGGTTGTCAAGCACGCGTTCATAAGGGAGGATGATGATGAGTGTCACAGATCATCACATTCACCAGGTTGAAGTATGAGTGAATATCTTAGAAGAGGAATAAGCTTGAATTGAATAGGAAACAATATTAATTGCATTGATTCATGAGGAACAGCAGAGCTCCACATCTTAATCTATGGTGTGTAGAAACTCCACCATTGAAAATACATAAGAACAAGGTCTAGGCATGGCCATGCCTCCCAAATAACATGAAACAATAGAAAGGGTTCAAAGACCTGATCCCAAGATCAAAGATGATCCAAAGAATGAAAATACAATAGTAAAAGGTCCTATTTATAGAGAACTAGTAACTTAGGGTTTACAGAAATAAGAAAATGGTGCAGAAATCCATTTCTGGGCCCCACTTGGTGTGTGCTTGGGCTGAGTATTGAAGCTTTCACATGCATAGGCTTCTCTTGGAGTTAAACGCCAGCTCTGGTGCCAGTTTGGGCATTTAACTCCAGCTTTTATGCCAGTTTGGGCGTTTTACGCCAAAATTTTTATGCTGAACTGGAACGCCAGTTTGGGCCATCAAATCTCAGGCAAAGTATGAACTATTATACATTGCTAGAAAGCCCAAGATGTCTAATTTCTAACTCAATTAAGAGCGTCCAATTGAGCTTCTGTAGCTCCAGAAAATCCATTTCGAGTGCAGGGAAGTCAGAATCCAACAACATTTGCAGTCCTTTTTAAGCCTCTGAATTTGATTTTTGCTCAGGTCCCTCAATTTCAGCCATAAAATACCTGAAATCTTAGAAAAACACACAAACTCATAATAAAGTCCAAAAATGTGAATTTTGCATAAAAACTAATAAAAATATACTAAAAACTAACTAAATTATATTAAAAACTACCTAAAAATAATGCCAAAAAGCGTATAAATTATCCGCTCATGAATATTAAATTGCTAGGAAAGATAAATTCTACAACTACACATTGCAAGAAAAGTAAAATCAATAGCTCAATTCAACAATAAAGGAACATTAAACATGAAATTGCATTAAAGTAGATCGAAATCCAACATGAGCATTTATAAACATAAAAGAGGCATAAAAGAGAAATTAACACTACAAACTATGAGAGTGAAAGAGTAGAAGCAAGAAATTGTAAGGAAAACAAGATGAAAATCAAGAAATTAGACCTAGATCTAAGATGAGAATAACCCTAAGAACCTTAATTCTAGAGAGAAGAGGGAGCTTCTCTCTCTAGAAACTAACCTACATGATGCCAATCCTACAATTAAGTGCTCCACCCTTGCCCAAGCTTGAATTCTGCATGAAATACTCTCAAAAATAAGTTGGATTTGGGCCTGGGAAGCTCAGAAATTGCCTCCAACATTTTCACTTTAATGAGGTCACATGCGAGCATCGACGCGTACACGTGGTCACTTGGCAATTCGCTATCCACACGTATGCATAGTGCACGCGTACGCGTCGCCATGCAATGTCATCTTCCACACGTGCGCGTATGTTGTGCGTGCGCGTATGTTGCGCGTGCGCGTCGGTGAATATACTCCAAATCCTTGATTTTCCATGAGTTCTCTACTTTGCATGCTTTTCTCTTCACTCCTTTGATCCATTCCTAGTCTTTTCAACCTGAATTCTCTAACAAACACATCAAGGCATCTAGTGGAATCAAAAGTGAATTAAAATTAGAAATTAAAGGCCTAAAAAGTATGTTTTCACACTTAAGCACAAATTAAGGGAGAATTACAAAACCATGCTATTTCATTGAATAAATGTGAAAAAAGGTGATAAAATCCCCTAAATTAAGCACAAGATAAATCACAAAATTGGGGTTTATCAGTGTGTAGGGTTGACCACTCAATTCTCCTCTACTCACGCTTTCCAAAATTTGTTTTTCCTCTAACAATCAACAATTATTCTATGCATGCATACATATGTGATGAACGTTATTTTTATGTCGGTATAGAAACTAGTAATAAATCCAATCGTGAGTATAGTCTAACCGACACGCAAATTCTGCATCAAAGAATTCTAAAATCTATAATCGAGAGTATTAGTCCTGAGTCGTCCTCCCTAGAAATTGCCTTAGAATGCACATTATTGATTAGGAAGTCTTTTGTGATTTTTGAGAGTTGGTATGAGAATGTAAGCTAACAAAAAGTAAACAACAATCAATCAAGATAAAAGCCTTGGCCAAGGGTGAGCATTGGAAGTTCCATCATTATAGTTTCCTTCAATTGTGATAACAATTGAGTGTTGCTTCAATTAGTTAACCCCTAATGATGGAGAAAAGTCAAGTGAAAGTAACTAACTTGAGTCACAAGTCCTAGCCTAACCCTTGGGAAGTCTAGCTTTAGTGCACTCCAAGCCAATTAGCAATTCTCAATTCTCAATCAATAATTGAAATCCACTACTCCATAGCTAGGGTTATCATTTCATCAAACATTTGGTGAGCATTCATAGAAGACATTATGAAATTGAAAGAAAGGAATTGAATTCAAACTATCTATCTCAAGTAATAATCAACAATCAAACAATTACAATTGATGAACATGAAAATACCTCAATTCATTGATCCAAATCAAAATAACAAGGAATTCATAGATCTTGAGTGAATGAATCAAAAGAACACAAATTGAGAATATGAGAAGGGTAGATCTACAACTTGTATCAAAGCAAAAGTGAATTAGCAATTGATCTCACCAAGAAATCAAAGGAGAATTGCAATGGAGAATGAAATCCTAGAGAGAGGTTAGAGCTTATCTCTCTACAAAAATGTAACTAACTAATTGAAATATCTAAAAAATTTCTCTAATGAGTGAATGGATCCCAAGCCCTTCAATCCTTGGTCTTCTTATGCTTTCCAGCCAGAACTCTACCCCAAAATAGGGTTGGTAACTGCCTGAAATCGCTGGTCACATTTTCTCTTTAAAAATCACGTGCGGCCATCGGCGCGTACGCGCACAGTACGCGTACGTGCCCTTGGGGCTTTTGTGATCCACGAACAGGCATAACATAGGCGGGTGCGGCCCTTGAGGTTCTGGCTCAGCCGCTAAATACATTGGCTCCTTGCTTCGGCTCCCTCGCGCTAGTCACAGTGGCGTGCATCCACGCATGCGTGCCAGGTGCGTGTGCGCGTCCTTGCTCAGTATTCCAAAGATCCAATTTTCATGCTCCTTCCCTTTATGCATGCTTCTATCCTCTCCTCCAAGCCATCCTAGCCCTATAAACTCTGAAATCACTTAACGCACGGATCACGGCATCGAATGGTAATAGAGAAGGATTAAAATATATCTAATGCAATGCAAAAGAAGCATGTTTTCATCCATGAGGCAAAATTGAGAGAGGAACACAAAATCATGCATTTTTATATGAATAAGTGTGAAAGATCATTGATAAAACCCTCAAAATCTATACAAGATAAACCCTAAAAATAGGGTTTATCAACCTCCCCACACTTAAGCTATAGCATGTCCTCATGCTAAGGGAAAGTGAAAGACCAAAGAATCATAAAAGAATGAGATTCATGAGATGCATCCTACTTACATGAATGCAACTAAGATGGATGCTACTATCTACTTGGTCAAAAGTAATTCAATCTTCCTAGAACATATAGAGAAGCACATAGGGCAAGATGATTGGCAATGCATGGGCTCTACCAATTTTTAATCATCAAAGTGAAATGTGCACAACTTGCATGAAGAACGCTCGCGAGATCCGAGAACAAGGAATTGAGCTTCAAACCCTCACCGGAGGTGTTTGCACTCTATTCGCTCGGTGCATAGGGTTAATCACTCAATTCTCCTATACTTCATACTTTTCCAAAATTTGTTCTTCCCCTAACAATCAACAATTGTTCTATGCATGTATACACATATCACGAGGTCTTTCTTTAGGTTGTAATGGGGTTAGGGTCAAGGTAGGTTATATATTGGACTAACTGGACTAAAATTTGAATCCTTTGATTAACTTAAGCTTCCCACCTAACCTATATATCGTCCTATACAATTATGTACTAGCCTAACTACCCATTTCTCACTCTTTCACATACTCATGCATTCACTTTTGATTACTACACATATGCATTGATTAATATTGAGTCTTACTTTGGGGCATTTTTGTCCCCTTTTTTTTTCTTTCTCTTTTTTTTCTCTTTTTTTCATCATTTATAATTTTTCTTCTTCTTTTTGTTTTTTTTCTTGTCAATGCATACGGTCCACATTTTTAATCAACACATGAGTATGTATCCACTTTCCAATATTTCAACACACACAACAACACGCTCTTACCTCAACCAATGTCCCCTCCCTCAGTTTCCCACACTTGAATGACACACACACTCTAGCCTAAGCTAATCAAAGATTCAAATAGGGACATTCATGGTTTTTTGCTTTTGGCTTGTAATGTGCTAAAATTAAGAATGAGTGGGTTAGACATGGGCTCAAAGTTGGTTACAAAGGTTGTTATAGAGTAAGACCATTTGGATAAGTGGCTAAGTGAATTGATGGCCTCAATCATATACATGCATTTATACATACAAAAATTGACATATAGAGTCAAACAAATTAAGGATCACAATCATAGAGAGAGAATAATGCACACAAGAAGGAAGATAAGTGGCTAGAAAATGCAGCCATGCAATAAAGCTCAAAACTCACTTACTTGTGTTCTTGACTCAAAATCCATGTTCCAATTACATTCTTCAAACAAGCTTAGCATCAAAAGTCTCCAAAATTGGTACGGTTGCCCTACAATTGTAGTTTCTTAGGAGGGAAGTCATTACTCTAACCAAGTAGGCTTATCAAGAGATAACTATCATGAAAAGGGTGTTGGTGCGCGAAATTGTGATCACTACACAACTTTGCACAACTAACCAGCAAGTGCACTGGGTCGTCCAAGTAATACCTTACGTGAGTAAGGGTCGATCCCACGGAGATTGTTGGTATGAAGCAAGCTATGGTCACCTTGTAAATCTCAGTCAGGCAGACTCAAATGGGTATAGATGATGAATAAAACATAAAGATAAAGATAGAGATACTTATGTATATCATTGGTGAGAGCTTCAGATAAGCGTATGAAGATGCTTTCCCTTCCGTCTCTCTGCTTTCCTACTGTCTTCATCCAATCCTTCTTACTCCTTTCCATGGCAAGCTTATGCAAGGGTTTCACCGTTGTCAGTGGCTACCTCCCATCCTCTCATTGGAAATGTTCAACGCACCCTATCACGGCACGGCTATCCATCTGTCGGTTCTCAATCAGGCCGGAATAGAATCCAGTGATTCTTTTGCGTTTGTCACTAACGCCCCGCCTTCAGGAGTTTGAAGCACGTCACAGTCATTCAATCATTGAATCCTACTCAGAATACCACAGACAAGGTTAGACCTTCCGGATTCTCTTGAATGCCGCCATCAGTTCTTGCCTATACCACGAAGACTCTGATCTCACAGAATGGCTGGCTCGTTTGTCAGGCGAGCACTCGGTTGTCAGGCGATCAACCATGCATCGTGTATCAGGAATCCAAGAGATATTCACTAGAGCCTCGAATGCTTGTAGAACAAGAGTGGTTGTCAGTCACTTTGTTCATGAGTGAGAATGATGATGAGTGTCACGGATCATCACATTCATCAAGTTGAAGAACAAGTGATATCTTGGACAAAGAACAAGCGGAGTTGAATAGAAGAACAATAGTAATTGCATTAATACTCGAGGTACAGCAGAGCTCCACACCTTAATCTATGGTGTGTAGAAACTCCACCGTTGAAAATACATAAGAACAAGAGTGATCATTGGTTTCGGTCCCAAAGAGGGAACCAGAAGAACCAAGGTCTGATCTAAGAACTAGATGTCCGAAGATGAAAAATACAATAGTCAAAGGTCCTACTTATAGGAAACTAATAGCTTAAGAATTACAAAGATGAGTAAATGTCATAAAAATCCACTTCCGGGCCCACTTGGTGTGTGCTTGGGCTGAGCAATGAAGCATTTTTCGTGTAGAGACTCTTCTTGGAGTTAAACGCCAGCTTTTATGCCAGTTTGGGCGTTTAACTCCCATTTAGGTGCCAGTTCCGGCGTTTAACGCTGGGAATTCTAAGGGTGACTTTGAATGCCGGTTTGGGCCATCAAATCTTGGGCAAAGTATAGACTATCATATATTGCTGGAAAGCCCAGGATGTCTACTTTCCAACGCCGTTGAGAGCGCGCCAATTGGGCTTCTGTAGCTCCAGAAAATCCACTTCGAGTGCAGGGAGGTCAGAATCCAACAGCATCTGCAGTCCTTTTCAGTCTCTGAATCAGATTTTTGCTCAGGTCCCTCAATTTCAGCCAGAAAATACCTGAAATCACAGAAAAACACACAAACTCATAGTAAAGTCCAGAAAAGTGAATTTTAACTAAAAACTAATAAAAATATACTAAGAACTCAACTAAAACTAATAAAAACATACTAAAAATAATGCCAAAAAGCGTACAAATTATCCGCTCATCACAACACCAAACTTAAATTGTTGCTTGTCCCCAAGCAACTGAAAATCAAATAAGATAAAAAAAAGAGAATATGCAATGAACTCCAAAAACATCTATGAAGATCAGTATTAATTAGATGAGCGGGGCTTTTAGCTTTTTGCCTCTGAACAGTTTTGGCATCTCACTTTATCCTTTGAAATTCAGAATGATTGGCTTCTTTAGGAACTCAGAATCCAGATAATGTTATTGATTCTCCTAGTTAAGTATGATGATTCTTGAACACAGCTACTTATTGAGTCTTGGCCGTGGCCCAAAGCACTCTGTCTTCCAGTATTACCACCGGATACATACATGCCACAGACACATAATTGGGTGAACCTTTTCAGATTGTGACTCAGCTTTGCTAGAGTTCCCAATTAGAGGTGTCCAGGGTTCTTAAGCACACTCTTTTTGCCTTGGATCACACTTTATTTCTTTCTTTTTCTTTCTTTTTCTTTTTCTCTTTTTTTTTTTCCTTTTTTTTTTCGTTTTTCTCTTTTTTTTTTTTTGTATTCACTGCTTTTTCTTGCTTCAAGAATCATTTTTATGATTTTTCAGATCCTCAGTAACATGTCTCCTTTTTCATCATTCTTTCAAGAGCCAACATTCATGAACCACAAATTCAAAAGACATATGCACTGTTTAAGCATACATTCAGAGAACAAAAGTATTGCCACCACATCAATATAATTAATCTGTTATAAAATTCAAAATTCATGCAATTCTTCTCCTTTTCAATTAAGAACATTGTTAATTTAAGAGAGGTGATGGATTCATAGGACATTCATAACTTTAAGGCATAGACACTTAGATACTAATGATCACAAGACACAAACATAGATAAACATAAGCACTAAAATTCGAAAAATAGAAAAACAAAGAACAAGGAGATTAAAGAACGGGTCCACCTTAGTGATGGCGGCTTGTTCTTCCTCTTGAAGGTCTTATGGAGTGCTTGAGCTCCTCAATGTCTCTTCCTTGTCTTTGTTGCTCCTCTCTCATGATTCTTTGATCTTATCTAATTTCATGGAGGAGAATGGAGTGTTCTTGGTGCTCCACCCTTAGTTGTCCCATGTTGGAACTCAATTCTCTTAGGGAGGTGTTAATTTGCTCCCAATAGTCTTGTGGAGGAAAGTGCATCCCTTGAGGCATCTCAGGGATCTCATGATGAGAGGGGTCTCTTGTTTGCTCCATCCTTCTCTTAGTGATGGGCTTGTCCTCATCAATAAGGATGTCTCCTTCTATGTCCACTCCAACTGAATAACAGAGGTGACAAATGAGATGAGGAAAGGCTAACCTTGCCAAGGTAGAGGACTTGTCCGCCACCTTATATAGTTCTTGGGCTATAACCTCATGAACTTCCACTTCTTCTCCAATCATGATGCTATGAATCATGATGGCCCGGTCTAGAGTAACTTCGGACCGGTTGCTAGTGGGGATGATTGAGCGTTGGATAAACTCCAACCATCCTCTAGCCACGGGTTTGAGGTCATGCCTTCTTAATTGAACCGGCTTCCCTCTTGAATCTCTCTTCCATTGGGCGCCCTCTTCACAAATGTCAGTGAGGACTTGGTCCAACCTTTGATCAAAGTTGACCCTTCTAGTGTAAGGATGTTAATCTCCTTGCATCATAGGCACGTTGAATGCCAACCTTACATTTTCCGGACTAAAATCCAAGTATTTCCCCCGAACCATAGTAAGCCAATTCTTTGGATCCGGGTTCACACTTTGATCATGGTTCTTGGTGATCCATGCATTGGCATAGAACTCTTGAACCATTAAGATTCCGACTTGTTGAATGGGGTTGGTAAGAACTTCCCAACCTCTTCTTCGGATCTCATGTTGGATCTCCGGATATTCACTCTTTTTGAGTGAAAAAGGGACCTCGGGGATCACCTTCTTCAAGGCCACAACTTCATAGAAGTGGTCTTGATGCACCCTTAAGATGAATCTTTCCATCTCCCATGACTCGGAGGTGGAAGCTTTTGCCTTCCCTTTCCTCTTTCTAGAGGTTTCTCCGGCCTTGGATGCCATAAATGGTTATGGAAGAACAAAAAACAATGCTTTTGCCACACCAAACTTAAAAGGTTTGCTCGTCCTCGAGCAAAAGAAGATAGAAGAGAGTAGAAGAAGAAGAAATGAGGAAGAAGGGAATGGCTTTGTGTTCGGCCAAAGAGGGGGAGAAGTGGTGTTTAGGTTGTGTGAAAATGAAGGGGTGAAGAAGGGTTTATATAGGAGAGGGGGGCTCATGGTTCGGTCATGTATGGGTGGGTTTGGGAGGGAAAGTGGTTTGAATTTGAAAGGTGAGGTAGGTGGGGTTTTATGAAGGATGGATATGAGTGGTGAAGAGAAAGATGGGATTTGATAGGTGAAGGGTAAATGGGTAAAGAAGATGAGAGAGTGGTGGGTTGGTGGGGATCCTGTGGGGTCCACAGATCCTGAGGTGTCAAGGAAAAGTCATCCCTGCACCAAATGGCATGCAAAAACACGTTTTGTGCCAAATCTGGCGTTAAACGCCGGGCTGGTGCCCATTTCTGGCGTTTAACGCCAGGTTCTTGCCCTTTTCTGGCGTTTAACGCCAGTCTGGTGCCCCTTTCTGGCGTTAAACGCTGGTGCACGAAATTGTGATCAATACTTTTCAAAACATAAACAATCCCTAGTAATGGCCCCAAAGACTTGGTGCTCAATACCATGGCATAAACACAACTTCGCACAACTAACCAGCAAGTGCACTGGGTCGTCCAAGTAATAAACCTTACGCGAGTAAGGGTCGATCCCACGGAGATTGGTGGTATGAAGCAAGCTATGGTCACCTTGTAAATCTCAGTCAGGCAGACTCAAATGTATAATGGTGATGAACGAAAATAACATAAAGATAAAGATAGAGATACTTATGTATATCATTGGTGAGAGCTTCAGACAAGCGAATGAAGACGCCTTCCCTTCCGTCTCTCTGCTTTCCTAATGCCTTCATCCAATCCTTCTTACTCCTTTCCATGGCAAGCTCGTGTAGGGTTTCACCGTTGTCAATGGCTACCTCCCATCCTCGCAGTGAAAGCTAATGCTCACGCACTCTGTCACAGTACGGCCAATCACCGGTTGGTTCCCGCTTCCTACTGGAATAGAATCCCTCTTTTGCGTCTGTCACTAACGCCAAGCAGGTTACAAGTTTGAAGCACGTCACAGTCATTCAATCATTGAATCCTACTCAGAAGACCACAGACAAGGTTCAGACCTTCCGGATTCTCTTGAATGCCGCCATCAGGTCCTGCCTATACCACGAAGATTCCGATTAAAGAATCCAAGAGATATTCACTAGAGCCTTGGTTACTTGTAGAACAAGAGTGGTTGTCAGTCACCTTGTTCATAGGTGAGAATGATGATGAGTGTCAATCATCACCTTCATCAAGTTGAAGAACAAGTGATATCTTGGACAAAGAACAAGCGGAATTGAATAGAAGAACAATAGTAATTGCATTAATACTCGAGGTACAGCAGAGCTCCACACCTTAATCTATGGTGTGTAGAAACTCCACCGTTGAAAATACATAAGAACAAGGTCTAGGCATGGCCGTGAGGCCAGCCTCCCAATGATCTAAGAACTAGATGTCCAAAGATGAAAATACAATAGTAAAAGGTCCTATTTATAGAAAACTAGTAGCCTAAGGTGTACAAAGATGAGTAAATGACATAGAAATCCACTTCCGGGCCCACTTGGTGTGTGCTTGGGCTGAGCAATGAAGCATTTTCGTGTAGAGACTCTTCTTGGAGTTAAACGCCAGCTTTTATTCCAGTTTGGGCGTTTAACTCCCATTTTGGTGCCAGTTCCGGCGTTTAACGCTGGAATTTCTGAGGGTGACTTTGAACGCCGGTTTGGGCCATCAAATCTTGGGCAAAGTATGGACTATCATATATTTCTGGAAAGCCCAGGATGTCTACTTTCCAACGCCGTTGAGAGCGCGCCAATTGGGCCTCTGTAGCTCCAGAAAATCCACTTCGAGTGCAGGGAGGTCAGAATCCAACAGCATCTGCAGTCCTTTTGAGTCTCTGGATCAGATTTTTGCTCAGATCCCTCAATTTCAGCCAGAAAATACCTGAAATCATAGAAAAACACACAAACTCATAGTAAAGTCCAGAAAAGTGAATTTTAACTAAAAACTAATAAAAATATACTAAGAACTCAACTAAAACTATCAAAAACATACTAAAAACAATGCCAAAAAGCGTACAAATTATCCGCTCATCACAACACCAAACTTAAATTGTTGCTTGTCCCCAAGCAACTGAAAATCAAACAAGATAAAAAGAAGAGAATATACTATAGACTCCAAATTATCAATGAAACTTAGCTCCAGATTAGATGAGCGGGACTAGTAGCTTTTTGCCTCCAAACAGTTTTGGCATCTCACTTTATCCTCTGAGGTTCAGAATGATTGGCTTCTTTAGGAACTCAGAATCCAGATAGTGTTATTGATTCTCTTAGTTAAGTATGATGATTCTTGAACACAGCTACTTTATGAGTCTTGGCCGTGGCCCAAAGCACTCTGTCTTCCAGTATTACCACCGGATACATACATGCCACAGACACATAATTGGGTGAACCTTTTCAGATTGTGACTCAGCTTTGCTAGAGTCCCCAATTAGAGGTGTCCAGGGTTCTTAAGCACACTCTTTTTGCCTTGGATCACATCTTTATTTCTTTCTTTTTCTCTTTCTCTTTTTTTTTTCGTTTTTTCTCCTTCCCTTTTTTCTTCTTTTTTTTTTTGTATTCACTGCTTTTTCTTGCTTCAAGAATCATTTTTATGATTTTTCAGATCCTCAGTAACATGTCTCCTTTTTCATCATTCTTTCAAGAGCCAACAATTTTAACATTCATGAACCACAAATTCAAAAGACATATGCACTGTTCAAGCATACATTCAGAAAACAAAAAGTATTGTCACCACATCAAACTAATTAAGCTAGTTTTAAAGATGAATTTGAAATCCTGTACTTCTTGTTCTTTTGTGATAAAAACAGTTTTCATTTAAGGAAGGTGATGGATTCATATTCATAGCTTTAAGGCATAGACACTAAGACACTAATGATCATAAGACACAAACATGGATAAACATAAAGCATAATTTTCGAAAAACAAGAAAGTAAAGAACAAGGAGATTAAAGAACGGGTCCACCTTAGTGATGGCGGCTTGTTCTTCCTCTTAAAGGTCTTTATGGAGTGCTTGAGCTCCTCAATGTCTCTTCCTTGTCTTTGTTGCTCCTCTCTCATGATTCTTTGATCTTCTCTAATTTCATGGAGGAGGATGGCATGTTCTTGGTGCTCCACCCTTAGTTGTCCCATGTTGGAACTCAACTCTCCTAGGGAGGTGTTTAGTTGCTCCCAATAGTCTTGTGGAGGAAGGTGCATCCCTTGAGGTATCTCAGGGATCTCATGATGAGAGGGGTCTCTTGTTTGCTCCATCTTTTTCTTAGTGATGGGCTTGAGGTCATGCCTTCTCAGTTGAACCGGCTTTAGATGCCATAAATGGTTATGGAAAAACAAAAAGCGATGCTTTTACCACACCAAACTTAAAAGGTTTGCTCGTCCTCGAGCAAAAGAAGAAAGAAGAGAGTAGAAGTAGAAGGAATGAGGAGAGGGAGATGCCTTTTGTGGTTCGGCCAAAAGGGAGGGGGAGAAGTGGTGTTTAGGTTGTGTGAAGATGAAGGGGTGTTGAGGTGATTGGTGAATGGGTGAAAAAGAGATAGAGAGTGGTGGGGTTGGTGGGGATCCTGTGGGGTCCACAGATCCTTAGGTGTCAAGGAAAAGTCATCCCTGCACCAAATGGCATTCAAAAACACGTTTTGAGCCAATTCTGGCGTTAAACGCCGGGCTGGTGCCCATTTCTGGCGTTTAACGCCAGGTTCTAGCCCTTTCCTGGCGTTTAACGCCAGTCTGGTGCCCCTTTCTGGCGTTAAACGCCCAGAATGATGCCAGACTGGGCGTTAAACGCCCAACTGCTAGCCTCACTGGCGTTTAAACGCCAGTGAGTTCTTCCTCCAGGGTGTGCTGTTTTTCTTCCTGTTTTTCATTCTGTTTTTGCTTTTTCAATGGATTTTGTGACTTCTTATGATCATCAACCTACAAAAAACATAAAATAACAAAAGAAAATATATAGAATATAATCATTGGGTTGCCTCCCAACAAGCGCTTCTTTAATGTCAGTAGCTTGACAGAGGGCTCTCATGGAGCCTCACAGATACTCAGAGCAATGTTGGAACCTCCCAACACCAAACTTAGAGTTTGAATGTGGGGGTTCAACACCAAACTTAGAGTTTGGTTGTGGCCTCCCAACACCAAACTTAGAGTTTGACTGTGGGGGCTCTGTTTGTCTCTGATTTGAGAGAAGCTCTTCATGCTTCTTCTCCATGATGACAGAAGGATATCCTTGAGCCTTAAACACAAAGGATTCTTCATTCACTTGAATGATCAGTTCACCTCCATCAACATCAATCACAGCCTTTGCTGTGGCTAGGAAGGGTCTGCCAAGGATGATGGATTCATCCATGCACTTCCCAGTCTCTAGGACTATGAAATCAGTAGGGATGTAATGGTCTTCAACTTTTACCAAAACATTCTCTACAAGTCCATGAGCTTGTTTTCTTGAGTTGTCTGCCATCTCTAGTGAGATTCTTGCAGCTTGTACCTCAAAGATCCCTAGCTTCTCCATTACAGAGAGAGGCATGAGGTTCACACTTGACCCTAAGTCACACAGAGCCTTCTTGAAGGTCATGGTGCCTATGGTACAAGGCATTGAAAACTTTCCAGGATCTTGTCTCTTTTGAGGTAATTTCTGCCTAGACAAGTCATCCAGTTCTTTGGTGAGCAAGGGAGGTTCATCCTCCCAAGTCTCATTTCCAAATAACTTGTCATTTAGCTTCATGATTGCTCCAAGGTATTTAGCAACTTGCTCTTCAGTGACATACTCATCCTCTTCAGAGGAAGAATACTCATCAGAACTCATGAATGGCAGAAGTAAGTCCAATGGAATCTCTATGGTCTCATTTTGAGTCTCAGATTTCCATGGTTCCTCATTAGGGAACTCAGTGGAGGTCAGTGCACACCCATTGAAGCCTTCCTCAGTGGCGTCCACTTCCTCTCCATCCTCTCCAAATTCGGTCATGTTTATGGCTTTGCACTCTCCTTTTGGATTTTCTTCTGTGTTGCTTGGGAGAGTACTTGGAGGGAGTTCAGTAACTTTCTTGCTCAGCTGTCCCACTTGTGCCTCCAAATTTCTAATGGAGGACCTTGTTTCATTCATGAAACTTTGAGTGGTTTTAATTAGATCAGAGACCATGGTTGCTAAGTCAGAGGGGTTCTGCTTAGGATTCTCTATCTGTTGCTGAGAAGATGATGGAAAAGGTTTGCCATTGTTAAACCTGTTTCTTCCACCATTATTATTGAAACCTTATTGAGGTCTCTCTTGATTCTTCCATGAGAGATTTGGGTGATTTCTCCATGAAGAATTATAGGTGTTTCCATAGGGTTCTCCTAGGTAATTCACCTCTTCCATTGAAGGGTTCTCAGGATCATAAGCTTCTTCTTCAGATGAAGCATCCTTAGTACTGCTGTGTGCATTTTGTATTCCAGACAGACTTTGAGAAATTAAATTGACTTGTTGAGTCAATATCTTGTTCTGAGCCAAAATGGCATTCAGAGTATCAATCTCAAGAACTCCTTTCTTCTGACTAGTCCCATTGTTCACAGGATTCCTTTCAGAAGTGTACATGAATTGGTTATTTGCAACCATTTCAATTAGTTCTTGAGCCTCTGTAGGCGTCTTCTTCAGATGAAGAGATCCTCCAACAGAGCTATCCAAAGACATCTTGGATAGTTCAGAGAGACCATCATAGAAAATACCTATGATGCTCCACTCAGAAAGCATGTCTGAGGGACATTTTCTGATTAATTGTTTGTATCTTTCCCAAGCTTCATAGAGGGATTCTGCATCCTTCTGTCTGAAGGTTTGGACTTCCACTCTAAGCTTACTCCATCTTTGTGGTGGAAAGAACTTTGCCAAGGAGGCATTGACTAGCTTTTCCCAAGAGTCCAGGCTTTCTTTAGGTTGAGAGTCCAACCATATTCTAGCTCTGTCTCTTACAGCAAAATGGAATAGCATCAGTCTGTAGACCTCAGGGTCAACCCCATTAGTCTTGACTGTGTCACAGATTTGCAAGAACTCAGCTAAAAACTGATAAGGATCTTCCAATGGAAGTCCATGAAACTTGCAATTCTGTTGTATTAGAGAAACTAATTGAGGCTTAAGCTCAAAGTTGTTTGCTCCAATGGCAGGGATAGAGATGCTTCTCCCATAGAAGTCGGGAGTAGGTGCAGTAAAGTCACCCAGCACCTTCCTTGCATTGTTGTTGTTTTCGGCTGCCATGGCTTCTTCTTCCTTGAAAATTTCTGTTAGGTCCTCAACTATGAACGTGTGCCTGACAACCACCTCCGTTCATAGAGATTTGTGCTTTAGCTTCTCTTAGCTTTCGCTTCAAGGTCCTTTCAGGCTCAGGGTTAGCTTCAACAAGAATGCCTTTGTCTCTGCTCCTGCTCATATGAAAGAGAAGAGAACAAGAAAATATGGAATCCTCTATGTCACAGTATAGAGATTCCTTGAGGTGTCAGAGGAAGAAAAATGGAAGACAGAGGTAGAAAATTCGAACTTATCAAAGAAGATGGAGTTCGAATTTTGCATTAAGGAATAGTGTTAGTCCATAAATAGAAGGATGTGAGAAGAAGGGAAGTAATTTTCGAAAATTTAAGTAAAAGATTTTGAAAACATTTTGAAAAACACTTAATTGATTTTCGAAAATAAGAGTGGAAAAGAAATCAAGTGATTTTTGAAAAAGATTTTGAAATTAGAAATTAAAAAGATTTGATTGAAAACTTATTTTGAAAAAGATGTGATTAAAAAGATATGATTTGAAAACAATTTAAAAGATATGATTTGAAAACAATTTGAAAAGATATGATTTTAAAAATAATGACTTGCCTAACAAGAAAAGATATGATTCAAACATAAAACCTTCCTCAACAGAAAAGGCAAAAAATGTTCAATCAAATCATTAATTGTTAGTAAGTATCTTTGAATAAGGAAGAAATTGATTTTGAAAACATTTGATTGAAAAGATATGATTTGAAAAAGATTTGATTTTGAAAAACTTTGAAAACTTGAAAAAAATTGATTTTGAAAACAAAATCTTCCCCCTTTGCCATCCTGGCGTTAAACGCCCAGAATGGTGCACATTCTGGCGTTTAACGCCCAAAACTATACCCTTTTGGGCGTTAAACGCCCAGCCAGGCACCCTGGCTGGCGTTTAAACGCCAGTCTGTCTTCTTCACTGGGCATTTTTGAATGCCCAGCTTTTTCTGTGTGATTCCTCTGCAGTATGTTCTGAATCTTCAATTCTCTGTATTATTGACTTGAAAAGGCACAAATTAAAAATATTTTTGGATTTTTAATAATAAGGAATAATTAAAATGCAACTAAAATCAAATGCATGCAAGACACCAAACTTAGCAGTTTGTATACTACTGACACTAACAAGATGATAATGCACATGAGAAACAACAAAACACTCAAGTCAATAGAATTCAAAGATCAGAGCAATGAAATCATCAAGAACAACTTGAAGATCAATGAAGACACATGCATGAATGCAATAAGAACAAAAAAAAAAAACATGCAATTGAAACTAAACTTAAGATGAGACTCTAGACTCAAACAAGACATATTTTTGGATTTTATGATTTTGTAATTTTTTTTTTCTGTGCTTTTTCGAAAATTAAGTGGAAAGAGAAAATAAAGGTATCAAAATTCTTAATGAGAATTCCAGGAATCATGCAATGTTAGTCTAAAGCTTTAGTCTAAAGGAATTAGACATGGCTAGCCAAGCTTCAGCAGGACATTGCATTCAAGAGCTAAATTGATGAGGATCAATCAACTTTGGTGATGATAAGAACATCACCTTGAAACACTAGAATTCATTCTTAAGAACTCTGAAGAAAAATACCTAATCTAAGCAACAAGATGAACCGTCAGTTGTCCATACACAAGAACAATCCCCGGTAACGGTGCCAAAAACTTGGTGCAGTTGCCGGATCAGGATCAAAACTTGGCACTGTTATTGCAGAGAACAAATGCGAAACCGTAGTTAGGACATTCAATTCCCCGGCAACGGCGCCAAAAACTTGGTGCACGAAATTGTGATCAATACTTTTCAAAACATAAACAATCCCTAGTAATGGCCCCAAAGACTTGGTGCTCAATACCATGGCATAAACACAACTTCGCACAACTAACCAGCAAGTGCACTGGGTCGTCCAAGTAATAAACCTTACGCGAGTAAGGGTCGATCCCACGGAGATTGGTGGTATGAAGCAAGCTATGGTCACCTTGTAAATCTCAGTCAGGCAGACTCAAATGTATAATGGTGATGAACGAAAATAACATAAAGATAAAGATAGAGATACTTATGTATATCATTGGTGAGAGCTTCAGACAAGCGAATGAAGATGCCTTCCCTTCCGTCTCTCTGCTTTCCTAATGCCTTCATCCAATCCTTCTTACTCCTTTCCATGGCAAGCTCGTGTAGGGTTTCACCGTTGTCAATGGCTACCTCCCATCCTCGCAGTGAAAGCTAATGCTCACGCACTCTGTCACAGTACGGCCAATCACCGGTTGGTTCCCGCTTCCTACTGGAATAGAATCCCTCTTTTGCGTCTGTCACTAACGCCCAGCAGGTTACAAGTTTGAAGCACGTCACAGTCATTCAATCATTGAATCCTACTCAGATACCACAGACAAGGTTCAGACCTTCCGGATTCTCTTGAATGCCGCCATCAGGTCCTGCCTATACCACGAAGATTCCGATTAAAGAATCCAAGAGATATTCACTAGAGCCTTGGTTACTTGTAGAACAAGAGTGGTTGTCAGTCACCTTGTTCATAGGTGAGAATGATGATGAGTGTCAATCATCACCTTCATCAAGTTGAAGAACAAGTGATATCTTGGACAAAGAACAAGCGGAATTGAATAGAAGAACAATAGTAATTGCATTAATACTCGAGGTACAGCAGAGCTCCACACCTTAATCTATGGTGTGTAGAAACTCCACCATTGAAAATACATAAGAACAAGGTCTAGGCATGGCCGTGAGGCCAGCCTCCCAATAATCTAAGAACTAGATGTCCAAAGATGAAAATACAATAGTAAAAGGTCCTATTTATAGAAAACTAGTAGCCTAAGGTGTACAAAGATGAGTAAATGACATAGAAATCCACTTCCGGGCCCACTTGGTGTGTGCTTGGGCTGAGCAATGAAGCATTTTCGTGTAGAGACTCTTCTTGGAGTTAAACGCCAGCTTTTATTCCAGTTTGGGCGTTTAACTCCCATTTTGGTGCCAGTTCCGGCGTTTAACGTGGAATTTCTGAGGGTGACTTTGAACGCCGATTTGGGCCATCAAATCTTGGGCAAAGTATGGACTATCATATATTGCTGGAAAGCCCAGGATGTCTACTTTCCAACGCCGTTGAGAGCGCGCCAATTGGGCTTCTGTAGCTCCAGAAAATCCACTTCGAGTGCAGGGAGGTCAGAATCCAACAGCATCTGCAGTCCTTTTGAGTCTCTGGATCAGATTTTTGCTCAGATCCCTCAATTTCAGCCAGAAAATACCTGAAATCACAGAAAAACACACAAACTCATAGTAAAGTCCAGAAAAGTGAATTTTAACTAAAAAATAATAAAAATATACTAAGAACTCAACTAAAACTATCAAAAACATACTAAAAACAATGCCAAAAAGCGTACAAATTATCCGCTCATCAAACGCCCAGAATGGTGCCAGACTGGGCGTTAAACGCCCAACTGCTAGCCTTACTGGCGTTTAAACGCCAGTAGGTTCTTCCTCCAGGGTGTGCTGTTTTTCTTCCTGTTTTTCATTCTGTTTTTGCTTTTTCAATTGATTTTGTGACTTCTTATGATCATCAACCTACAAAAAACATAAAATAACAAAAGAAAATAGATGAAATATAACATTGGGTTGCCTCCCAACAAGCGCTTCTTTAATGTCAGTAGCTTGACAGTGGGCTCTCATGGAGCCTCACATTTTCTCAGAGCAATGTTGGAACCTCCCAACACCAAACTTAGAGTTTGAATGTGGGGGTTCAACACCAAACTTAGAGTTTGGTTGTGGCCTCCCAACACCAAACTTAGAGTTTGACTGTGGGGGCTCTGCTTGACTCTGATTTGAGAGAAGCTCTTCATGCTTCCTCTCCATGGTGACAGAGGGGTATCCTTGAGGCTTAAACACAAAGGATTCTTCATTCACTTGAATGATCAGTTCACCTCCATCAACATCAATCACAGCCTTTGTTGTGGCTAGGAAGGGTCTGCCAAGGATGATGGTTTCATCCATGCACTTCCCAGTCTCTAGGACTATGAAATCAGCAGGGATGTAATGGTCTTCAATCTTCACCAAAACATCCTCTACAAGTCCATAAGCTTGTTTTCTTGAGTTGTCTGCCATGTCTAGTGAGATTCTTGCAGCTTGTACCTCAAAGATCCCTAGCTTCTCCATTACAGAGAGAGGCATGAGGTTTACACTTGACCCTAAGTCACACAGAGCCTTTTTGAAGGTCATGGTGCCTATGGTGCAAGGTATGGAAAACTTCCCAGGATCTTGTCTCTTTTGAGGTAATTTCTGCCTAGACAAGTCATCCAGTTCCTTGGTGAGCAAAGGATGTTCGTCCTCCCAAGTCTCATTTCCAAATAACTTGTCATTTAGCTTCATGATTGCTTCAAGGTATTTAGCAACTTGCTCTTCAGTGACATACTCATCCTCTTCAGAGGAAGAATACTCATCAGAGCTCATGAAAGGCAGAAGTAAGTCCAATGGAATCTCTATGGTCTCATTTTGAGCCTCAGATTCCCATGGTTCCTCATTAGGGAACTCATTGGAGGCTAGTGCACGCCCATTGAGGTCTTCCTCAGTGGCGTTCACTTCCTCTCCCTCCTCTCCAAATTCGGCCATGTTGATGGCCTTGCACTCTCCTTTTGGATTTTCTTCTGTGTTGCTTGCGAGAGTACTTGGAGGGAGTTCAGTAACTTTCTTGCTCAGCTGTCCCACTTGTGCCTCCAAATTCCTAATGGAGGATCTTGTTTCAGTCATGAAACTTTGAGTGGTTTTGATTAGATCAGAGATCATGGTTGCCAAGTCAGAGGTGTTCTGCTTAGAATTCTCTGTCTGTTGCTGAGAAGATGATGGAAAAGGCTTGCCATTGCTAAACCTGTTTCTTCCACCATTATTATTGTTGAAACCTTGTTGAGGTCTCTCTTGATTCTTCCATGAGAAATTTGGGTGATTTCTCCATGAAGAATTATAGGTGTTTCCATAGGGTTCTCCTAGGTAATTCACCTCTTCCATTGAAGGATTCTCAGGATCATAAGCTTCTTCTTCAGATGAAGCATCCTTAGTACTGTTTGGTGCATTTTGCATTCCAGACAGACTTTGAGAAATCAAGTTGACTTGTTGAGTCAATATTTTGTTCTGAGCCAATATGGCATTCAGAGTATCAATCTCAAGAACTCCTTTCTTCTGACTTGTCCCATTGTTCACAGGATTCCTTTCAGAAGTGTACATGAATTGGTTATTTGCAACCATTTCAATTAGCTCTTGAGCTTCTGTAGGCGTCTTCTTCAGATGAAGAGATCCTCCAGCAGAGCTATCCAAAGACATCTTGGATAGTTCAGAGAGACCATCATAGAAAATACCTATGATGCTCCATTCAGAAAGCATGTCAGAAGGACATTTTCTGATCAATTGTTTGTACCTTTCCCAAGCTTCATAGAGGGATTCTCCTTCCTTCTGTCTGAAGGTTTGTACTTTCACTCTAAGCTTACTAAATTTTTGAGGTGGAAAGAACTTTGCCAAGAAGGCATTGACTAGCTTTTCCCATGAGTCCAGGCTTTCTTTAGGTTGTGAGTCCAACCATGTCCTAGCTCTGTCTCTTACAGCAAAAGGGAATAGCATAAGTCTGTAGACCTCAGGGTCAACCCCATTAGTCTTGACAGTGTCACAGATTTGCAAGAATTCAGCTAAGAACTGATGAGGATCTTCCAATGGAAGTCCATGGAACTTGCAATTCTGTTGCATTAGAGAAACTAATTGAGGCTTAAGCTCAAAGTTGTTTGCTCCAATGGCAGAGATAGAGATGCTTCTCCCATAGAAGTCGGGAGTAGGTGCAGTAGAGTCACCCAGCACCTTCCTTGCATTGTTGTTGTTGTTGTTGTTTTCGGCTGCCATGGTTTCTTCTTCTTTGAAGAATTCGGTTAGGTCCTCTACAGAGAATTGTGCCTTAGCTTCTCTTAGCTTTCGCTTCAAGGTCCTTTCAGGTTCAGGGTCAGCTTCAACAAGAATGCCTTTGTCTTTGCTCCTACTCATATGAAAGAGAAGAGAACAAGAAAGTGTGGAATCCTCTATGTCACAGTATAGAGATTCCTTGAGGTGTCAGAGGAAAAGAAAAATAGAAGGAAGGGGTAGAAGAATTCGAACTTAATTAGATAGAGTTTGAATTGTGCATTGAGAAGGAGTGGTACTCCATAAATGGAAGGATGTGGGAAAGAGAGGAAGAAATTTTCGAAAATCAAGTGAAATATTTTGAAAACATTTTAAAAAAATTTTTAATTAATTTTCGAAAATCAAGAGTGGGAAAGAAATCAAGTGATTTTTGAAAAAGATTTTGAAATTAGAAATCAAAAAGATATGATTAAAAACTGTTTTGAAAAAGATGTGATTAAAAAGATATGATAAAAAAATTATGCTTTTGAAAAGATATGATTGAAAAGATATGATTTGAAAACAATTTTAAAAAGATTTGATTTTAAAAATTAATGACTTGCCTAACAAGAAAAGATATGATTCAAACATTAAACCTTTCTCAACAGAAAAGGCAACATACTTAAAATGTTCAATCAAATCATTAATTGTTAGTAAGTATCTTTGAAAAAGGAAAGAAATTGATTTTGAAAACATTTGATTGAAAAGATTTGATTTGAAAAATATTTGATTTTGAAAAACTTTGAAAACTTGAAAAAAATTGATTTTGAAAACAAAATCTTCCCCCTTGTGCCATCCTGGCGTTAATCGCCCAGAATGGTGCACATTCTGGCGTTTAACGCCCAATGCACTACCTTTTTGGGCGTTAAACGCCCAACCAGGCACCCTGGCTGGCGTTTAAACGCCAGTCTGTCCTTCTTCACTGGGCGTTTTGAACGCCCAGCTTTTTCTGTGTAATTCCTCTGCTGCATGTTCTGAATCTTCAGTTCCCTGTACTATTGACTTGAAAATAGAACCAAGATCAAATAAACAATGCATGCAAGACACCAAACTTAAAATTAGACACTAGACTCAAACAAGAAACATAAAATATTTTTGGTTTTTATGATTTTTAAAATTTTTTTTTTTGGATTTTTCGAAAACTATAATGAAATAGAAAATAAAGGTTTCAGAATTCTCAATTTGGATTCCAGGAATCATTGCAATGCTAGCCTAAGACTCCGGTCCAGGAATTAGACATGGCTTCACAGCCAGCCAAGCTTTCAAAGAAAGCTTCGGTCCAAAACACTTGACATGGCCAATGGCCAGCCAAGCCTTAGCAGATCATTGCTCCAATAGCAAGATTGATAGGAATCAACAAGCTCTTGTGATGATAGGTTGAAACCTCGGTCCAATTAGATTAGACATGGCTTCTCAGCCAGCCAGACTTCAACAGATCATCATGAAACACTAGAACTCATTCTTAAGAACTCTGAAAAAAAAAATACCTAATCTAAGCAACAAGATGAACCGTCAGTTGTCCATACTCAAAACAATCCCCGGCAACGGCGCCAAAAACTTGGTGCGCGAAATTGTGATCACTACACAACTTTGCACAACTAACCAGCAAGTGCACTGGGTCGTCCAAGTAATACCTTACGTGAGTAAGGGTCGATCCCACGGAGATTGTTGGTATGAAGCAAGCTATGGTCACCTTGTAAATCTCAGTCAGGCAGACTCAAATGGGTATAGATGATGAATAAAACATAAAGATAAAGATAGAGATACTTATGTATATCATTGGTGAGAGCTTCAGATAAGCGTATAAAGATGCTTTCCCTTCCGTCTCTCTGCTTTCCTACTGTCTTCATCCAATCCTTCTTACTCCTTTCCATGGCAAGCTTATGCAAGGGTTTCACCGTTGTCAGTGGCTACCTCCCATCCTCTCATTGGAAATGTTCAACGCACCCTGTCACGGCACGGCTATCCATCTGTCGGTTCTCAATCAGGCCGGAATAGAATCCAGTGATTCTTTTGCGTCTGTCACTAACGCCCCGCCTTCAGGAGTTTGAAGCACGTCACAGTCATTCAATCATTGAATCCTACTCAGAATACCACAGACAAGGTTAGACCTTCCAGATTCTCTTGAATGTCGCCATCAGTTCTTGCATATACCACGAAGACTCTGATCTCACGGAATGGCTGGCTCGTTTGTCAGGCGATTAACCATGCATCGTGTATCAGGAATCCAAGAGATATTCACTAGAGCGTCGAATGCTTGTAGAACAAGAGTGGTTGTCAGTCACTTTGTTCATGAGTGAGAATGATGATGAGTGTCACGGATCATCACATTCATCAAGTTGAAGAACAAGTGATATCTTGGACAAAGAACAAGCGGAATTGAATAGAAGAACAATAGTAATTGCATTAATACTCGAGGTACAGCAGAGCTCCACACCTTAATCTATGGTGTGTAGAAACTCCACCGTTGAAAATACATAAGAACAAGAGTGATCATTGGTTTCGGTCCCAAAGAGGGAACCAGAAGAACCAAGATCTGATCTAAGAACTAGATGTCCGAAGATGAAAAATACAATAGTCAAAGGTCCTACTTATAGGGAACTAATAGCTTAAGAATTACAAAGATGAGTAAATGTCATAAAAATCCACTTCCGGGCCCACTTGGTGTGTGCTTGAGCTGAGCAATGAAGCATTTTTCGTGTTGAGACTCTTCTTGGAGTTAAACGCCAGCTTTTATGCCAGTTTGGGCGTTTAACTCCCATTTAGGTGCCAGTTCCGGCGTTTAACGCTGGGAATTCTGAGGGTGACTTTGAACGCCGGTTTGGGCCATCAAATCTTGGGCAAAGTATAGACTATCATATATTGATGGAAAGCCCAGGATGTCTACTTTCCAACGCCGTTGAGAGCGCGCCAATTGGACTTTTGTAGCTCCAGAAAATCCACTTCGAGTGCAGGGAGGTCAGAATCCAACAGCATCTGCAGTCCTTTTCAGTCTCTGAATCTGATTTTTGCTCAGGTCCCTCAATTTCAGCCAGAAAATACCTGAAATCACAGAAAAACACACAAACTCATAGTAAAGTCCAGAAAAGTGAATTTTAACTAAAAACTAATAAAAATATACTAAGAACTCAACTAAAACTACTAAAAACATACTAAAAACAATGCCAAAAAGCGTACAAATTATCCGCTCATCAGGTGTCAAAAAGTGAAAACCTAGTCATGTAATCTATCCTAATTAATAAAAGAAATTCAAAATTTATTTGGGTGTTACCTATAGAGATCGGTCGACCGATCTCCCTACACTTAAAACCTAGCACGGTCCTCCGTGCTATACGTGATGCGCAATAGGAGACCGGCTCCGGAGTGTCAATCATCTCCCTTATCATCGCTATCTTCAACTGATGTTACAGAAGATTTGGAGATATCCAGTTCCTCCATAGGTGGGGTGAAAACACTTAGATGCTTCTTCACAAAAGCTTACCAGCGTTGGTTGTGCCGTTCATAACGATCCACCTTCTTGTGAAGATTCTCAACGTGTTGGTGGGAAGACTTGGGTGGTGTGGATGAAGTGGCGGGGATGCTTGCGGGCATGGCCATGTCAAACTTCCCGGTGTCCGTCGGGGGCTTGAGATATTTCCCGGTTGAAACAACATCAACATCAATTGGGATTGTGGCCCTCCGAACCCAAGTCTCACGGGGGATACCGGCGGCCGCAACTAACTCGGTCATAAAAGCCGGGAAGGGTAGGTTTCCCTTAGCATAAATACGCCCCATGGCTTGTTGGATGATGAATGGGATATTGACCGGCTTCTCGGTTAGGATGCACCAAACTCATAAAGCAAGCTCGGCTGTGATGGATGACCCATGCATGCTAGGAAGCACATAGTGGGCTAAGATTTGGGCCCATGCACCGGCTTCTTGAGTGAGAAAACATGTGTCAATGCCTTTGGGCCTCTGTCTCATTCTCATTGGAATCCAAAATGATTCGGGTATGGCAATGACTCGGAGAACGGCACACCAATCAAACCCATATTCGCAACGTGCCGACAAGATCTCTTGGTAAACATCAATTCCATCCACTAATGGTCTGGTTTTAAGCACTCCTTGGATGGCTTCCTCCATGAGGGGAACTTGTTTTCTACGCACGAAGACCGATGCAAGAGAGGACGAGTGGTAGTTGGAGTAAAACTCCACCACCCAAGATAGGTTGGCCTCCTTGGATTGCCTCATGAGAAATCCCCATTGCCTCCGCTCAATTCGGGGCATCACAAACGGGATGACGTGAGCCGGAGGGGCTAGAAGAGGCTCCACCTGATAGTTCCTTCCAATAATCATGGGGTAGACAAGCTCACAGTATCGGTTGGAGAACTTGTTTGGGCCTCGTGAAGGGTTATCCTTCTCTAGAACATCAATGTTGACTATGCTTCTTGGCTTCTTGAGGAGGGGCTTGACCTTAGGTACTTGGTCCGCCCTATTGGCGGACCCTTGAGGTGCCCTCTTAGTTGCCAGTGCCTTTCGCTTATCCTTCTTGAGCACCATCCTATAAAAGTGGGAAAGGAGGAGACATTAAATTCAAGAAAACACTCAAAATGGTAGTCATCCAAGTGATAAAATAGTCCATAAGAGGATAGGCGTCCTAAATACACGACAGCTGCAACATGTAATCAAGACAACATTGGAAACAATGGCAAGTCACTAGCATGTGATGCAAGAGTGATATAAGCATGGGAATGAGAGGCATGAGAAGCATACACTCAAACATCAAAATCAAGAAGCAAGTCACAAAGGTTGAGCATGAAAATATGAAATATGAAGAATGACATGATCAATGCACAAAGGAATAAGAAAGTAAGTGAGAAAGAGCACTAAGTAGGAAGCACTAAGTCAAATTTGACCCAAAAAATTCATGTATGCCTTTCATCAAACACTTGGTGTGCACCCCTTAAGTAAGGAACAAATGGAGGAATTGGGGCAATGTAGCTGATGAGCGGATAATTTATACGCTTTTTGACATTATTTTTAGGTAGTTTCTAGTAGGATCTAGCTACTTTTAGGGATGTTTTTATTAGTTTTTATGCAAAATTCACATTTCTGGACTTTACTATGAGTTTGTACGTTTTTCTGTGATTTCAGGTATTTTCTGGCTGAACTTGAGGGACCTAAGCAAAAATCTGATTCAGGCTGAAAAAGGACTGCTGATGTTGTTGGATTCTGACCTCCCTGCATTCGAAATAGATTTTCTGGAGCTACAGAACTCCAAATGGCACGCTCTCAACTGCGTTGGAAATTAGACATCTAGGGCTTTCCAGCAATATATAATGATCTATACTTTGTTTGAGCTTAGACGATGCAAACTGGCGTTCAACACCAGTTTCATGCTACATTCAGGAGTAAAACGCCAGAAACACGTCACAAACCAAAGTTAAATGCCAAAAACACGTTACAACTTGGCATTTAATTCCAAGAGAAGCCACTGCATGTATAAAGCTCAAGCTCAGCCCAAGCACAAACCAAGTGGTCCCCGGAAGTGGATTTCTGCATCAGTTACTTATTTCTGTAAACCCTTGTAACTAGTCTAGTATAAATAGGACATTTTACTATTGTATTAGACATCTTTGGTCTCAGTTTTAATCTATTGTTCATCTTAGGAGACTATTGATCAGGTTCATGGGGGCTGGCCATTCGGCCATGTCTGGACCATCACTTATGTATTTTCAACGGTGGAGTTTCTACACACCATAGATTAAGGTGTGGAGCTCTGCTGTACCTCGAGTATTAATGCAAAGTACTATTGTTCTTCTATTCAATTCACGCTTATTCTTATTCTAAGATATTCGCTGCACTTCAACATGATGAATGTGATGATCCGTGACACTCATCATCATTCTCACCTATGAACACGTGCCTGACAACCACCTCCGTTCTACCTTAGATCGAGCGCGTATCTCTTGGATTCCTTAATCAGAATCTTCATGGTATAAGCTAGAATTATTGGCGGTCATTCTTAAGAATCCGAAAAGTCTAAACCTTGTCTGTGGTATTCTGAGTAGGATTCAGGGATTGAATGACTGTGACGAGCTTCAAACTCGCAATTGTTGGGCATAGTGACAGACGCAAAAAAATCAATGAATTCTATTCCGATATGATCGAGAACCGACAGATGATTAGCCGTGTTGTGACAGAGCATTTGGAGCATTTTCACTGAGAGGATAGGAAGTAGCCATTGACAACGGTGATGCCCTACATACAGCTTGCCATAGAAAGGAGTAAGAAGAATTGGATGAAGACAGTAGGAAAGCAGAGATTCAACAGGAACAAAGCATCTCCATACACTTATCTGAAATTCCTACCAATGATTTACATAAGTATCTCTATCTTTATTTTTTGTTTACTTATCCTTATATTCGAAAACCATTATTACCATTTGAATCCGCCTGACTGAGAGTTACAAGATGACCATAGCTTGCTTCATGCCAACAATCTCCGTGCAATCGACCCTTACTCACGTAAGGTTTATTACTTGGGTGACCCAGTGCACTTGCTGGTTAGTTGTGTGAAGTTGTGAAGAATGTGAGTGAACCATAGTAGTGTGCACCAAGTTTTTGGAGCCATTGCTAAGAATTATTTGAGTTATAAAAAGTGTAAATCACAATTTTGCCTATCAGTAGCATCCCACAAAGCAATATCAATCAGCATAGAGCACAACATTTTGCAAGGAAATCAAGTGTAACAAATTATCCACCAATGTAAAAGGAATCTCTACCCACAAAACCCATAAAAATTAGAAAAAGATAACGACTAAGGCAAATAAACAAGTAGGCATGAGAAAGAGGCTACTTAAGAAAAAAAAACACAGATATACAACTAAAGAAGGGGAAAAGAGAAGTAGAACAAAGAAAGAGGAAAAGTAAAAGTACTTTGAGAAGAAGAGGTATGTAGTGTAGAATGTAAGTGAGAAAAGAGGAGAAGGAATATGGGGAAAGAGAGGAGGGAAAGAAAAAGTAGGACCGCCTGAGGTAAGTGCCGCCGGTGGGGGTGGTGGAGGAGTTGGGAGAAATAATTGAAGAAGTAAAGAAGGGGAGACTAGAGAAAGAAGGTGGAAAATGAGAGAAGAGGGGATGAGAATTTGAAATTTAGGCGCGTTACAGTATTTCTACATCGCAAGAACGACGCACGCGCGCACGGTGCACGCATGCGCGGATGCGACATGGGACAGAGAGGGCGCGTACGCGCCAGGTGCACGCACACGTGGATGTGGCTGTGCTGATGGCATAACGTTGGCCCAAGGATCGCACAACTCTTAGGTCCAAGTATCAGAATCTGGCTATAGGAGAACTGGCGCGCGCGTGCACGGTGCGCATTCGGGCGGAGGTAGCATGATGCAAGTGGGCGCGCAGCCATCAGGCACGCCAGCGCACCAGTGGGGTTGTGCCCCCAGCTTGGTGTAGGCTCAGTGTTGGCACAACTCTCAGGAAAATGTAGAAGGGTTGCAGGTGGGGCGATCGACGCGGACGCGGGCGCGTCGATTCGCGAAGTAGCATATGGACGTGCATGCGCCAGGTGCGCGCACGCGCAAGCCAGGTGGTGGACGAAATTGTGATCCATGTTCTAATTATTTTGAGATGAAGGCTTCTAAGGGGCAACAGCTGAATTCACAACTCCGTTCAACTAACCAGCAAGTGTACTGGGTCGTCCAAGTAATAAACCTTACGTGAGTAAGGGTCGAATCCATAGAGATTGTTGGTATGAAGCAAGCTATGGTCACCTTGTAGATCTCAGTCAGACAGATTAAAGGGTAATTGTGATTTTTGGAATAAATAATAAATAAAAAGGGATAATAAAATGGATAGAATACTTATGTAGATTCATTGGTAGGAATTTCAGATAAGTGGATGGAGATGCTGTATGGCCCAAGGACGCCTGCCTTCCCACTGCTTCAACTCAATCCTTCTTACTCCTTTCCATGGCAAGCTGTGTATAGGGGTTCACCATCAGCGGTGGCTACTTTCAATCCTCTCGGGAAAATGATCCTATGCGGTTGTCAATCGCACGGCTAATCGTCTGGAGGCATCACCCATAGTTGATGGCTACATCCCATCCTCGCAGTGAAAACTAATGCTCACGCACTCTGTCACAGTACGGCTAATCACTGGTTGGTTCCCGCTCCTACTGGAATAGAATCCCTTGATTCTTTTGCGTCTGTCACTAACGCCCAGCACTTGCAAGTTTGAAGCACGTCACAGTCATTCATTACCGGAATCCTACTCGGAATACCACAAACAAGGTTAGACTTTCCGGATTCCCAAGATCCTACTCGGAACACCACAGACAAGGTTGGACTTTCCGGATCCTCATAAATGCCGCCATCTATCTAGCTTATACCACGAAGATTCTGTTGGGGAATCTAAGAGATACACATTCAAGCTCTGTTGCATGTAGAACGGAAGTGGTTGTCAATCACGCGCGTTCATAAGTGAGAATGAGAATGATGGTTATTTAATCATCACATTCATCATGTTCTTGGGTACGAATGAATATCTTGGAATAAGAATAAGAGAGATTTGAATAAAAGAAAATAGAACTTCATTAATACTTGAGGTACAGCAGAGCTCCACACCCTTAATCTATGGTGTGTAGAAACTCCACCGTTGAAAATACATAAGTGAAAGAGGTTCAGGCATGGCCGAATGGCCAGCCCTCTCCATGATCAAGTGACCGAATGATTCAAAGACTTAAAGTGGTCAAAAGATGTCTAATACAATAGTTAAATGTTCTATTTATAATAAACTAGCTCCTAGGGTTTACATGAGTAAGTAATTGATGCATAAATCCACTTCCGGGGCCCACTTGGTGTATGCTTGGGCTGAGCTTGATCAATCCACGAGCTGAGGCTCCTCTTGGAGTTGAACTCCGAGTTATGACGTGTTTTGGGCGTTCAACTCCGGATCATGACGTTTTTCTGGCGTTTTACTCCAGACAGCAGCATGTACTTGGCGTTCAACGCCAAGTTACGTCGTCATTCTTCGAATAAAGTATGGACTATTATATATTGCTGGAAAGCTCTGGATGTCTACTTTCCAACGCCGTTGAGAGCGCGCCAATTAGAGTTCTGTAGCTCCAGAAAATTCATTTCGAGTGAAGGGAGGTCAGATTCCAACAGCATCAGCAGTCCTTTTGTTAGCCTTTTTCAGAGTTTTGCTCAAATCCCTCAATTTCAGTCAGAATTTACCTGAAATCACAGAAAAACACACAAACTCATAGTAAAGTCCAGAAATGTGAATTTAACATAAAAACTAATGAAAACATCCCTAAAAGTAGCTCAATCCTACTAAAAACTATCTAAAAACAATGCCAAAAAGCGTATAAATTATCCGCTCATCACAACACCAAACTTAAATTGTTGCTTGTCCCCAAGCAACTGAAAATCAAATAGGATAAAAAGAAGAGAATATACTATAAATTCAGAAATATCAATAAATATTAATTATAATTAAATGAGCGGGACTTGTAGCTTTTTGCTTCTGAACAGTTTTGGCATCTCACTTTTTCCTTTGTAGTTTAGAGGGATTGGCGTCTCTGGAGAACTTAGAATTTGGGATAGTGTTATTGACTTTCTTAGTTAAGCATGTTGATTCTTGAACACAGCTACTTATGAGTCTTGGCTGTGGCCCTAAGCACTTTGTTTTCCAGTATTACCACCGGATACATAAATGCCACAGACACATAACTGGGTGAACCTTTTCAGATTGTGACTTAGCTTTGCTAAAGTCCCCAGTTAGTGGTGTCCAGAGCTCTTAAGCACACTCTTTTGCCTTGGATCACGACTTTAACCACTTAGTCTCAAGCTTTTTGTTTGGACCTTCATGACACAAGCACATGGTTAGGGACAGCTTGATTTAGCCGCTTAGGCCTGGATTTTATTTCCTTGGGCCCTCCTATCCATTCATGCTCAAAGCCTTGGATCCTTTTTACCCTTGCCTTTTGGTTTTAAGGGCTATTGGCTTTTTCTATTGCTCCTTCTTTTTCTATATGCTCTTTTTAGCCATTTTTTTTTCACTGCTTTTTCTTGCTTCAAGAATCAATTTCATGAATTTTTCAGATCATCAATAACATTTCTCTTTGTTCATCATTCTTTCAAGAACCAACAATTTTAACACTCATAAACAACAATATCCAAAGACATATGCACTGTTCAATCATTCATTCAGAGAACAAAAAGTATTGTCACCACATCAATATAATTAAATTAAATTCAAGAGCTATTTTCGAAATTTATGTACTTCTTGTTCTTTTGAATTAAAACATTTTTCTTTTAAGAAAGGTGAAGGAGTAATGGATTTTATTCATAGCTTTAAGGCATGGTTACATACTAGTGATCATGAAATAAAGACACAAAACATAAATAAACACAGTAATTAAAAACGAAAACAGAAAGAAATAAAGAACAAGGAATGAATCCACCTCTAGTGGCGTCTTCTTCTTGAAGGACCAGTGATGTTCTTCAAATCTTCTATGTCCCTTCCTTGCCTTTGTTGCTCCTCCCTCATTACTCTTTGATCTTCTCTTATTTCTTGGAGAATGATGGAGTGCTCATGATGTTCCACCCTTAATTGTTTCCAATATTTGTGTGGAGGACAACTTATCCCCTGAGGTATCTCAGGGATCTCTTGATTTGCAGCCACATGTTCTACCCAACTGAGCTATTCCAGCTTATATGAGTCTTTCCATCTCCCATGACTCAGAGGTGGAAGCTTTTGTCTTCCCTTTGAGGTTTCTCTGGCCTTAGGTGCCATTAATGGCAATGGAAAAGCAAAAGCTATGCTTTTACCATACCAAACTTAAAATATTGCTCGCCTTCGAGCAAGAGAAGAAAGAAGAGAAGAAGAAGAAGAAGAAGAAAATTGGAGGTGAGTGAGGGGAGATGGATTCGGCTATATGGGTGGGATTGGGTGGGAAAGAGAAGTTGAATTGTAAAGGTAGGTGGGGTGTATGGGGAAGAGTGGATAGATGTAGGTGGTGAAGAATGTTAAGAATTGTGACATGGGGAATAGTCATCACAAAAACTAGGATTAGGAGGTAAGGTGGGAATATGGTAGGTGGGGATCCTGTGGGGTCCACAGATCCTGAGGTGTCAAGGAATTCCATCCCTGCACCAAATAGGCATGTAAAATGCATTCATGCATCATTCTGGCGTTCAAACGCCCATTGGTGCATGTTTTGGGCGTTCAACGCCCATGTAATGCATGTTTCTGGCGTTGAACGCCAGTTTCATGCTTGTTTCTGGCGTTCAGCGCCAGTTTGTCCTCTCTGTGCACGTTCCTGGCGTTTAACGCCAGGTTGTTGCTTGTTTCTGGCGTTCAGCGCCAAAATGGTGCTCTGTTCTGGCGTTGAACGCTGGCCAGATGCACCTTACTGGCGTTGAACGCCAGTCTGCGCTACCTCCAGGGTGAAAAATTTTTTCTTCTGTTTTTGACTCTGTTTTTAATTTTTTTTATTTTTTTTTCGTGACTCCTCATGATCATGTACCTAATAAAACACAAAAATAACAAAGAAACAAAATAAAATAAAATTATATAAATAAAATTGGGTTGCCTCCCAACAAGCGCTTCTTTAATGTCAATAGCTTGACAGTGGCTCTCATGGAGCCACAAAGTGATCAGGTCAATGTAAGTGCGGTCCCAACACCAAACTTAGAGTTTGGATATGGAGTTTGAACACCAAACTTAGAGTTTGGTTGTGGCCTCACAACACCAAACTTAGAGTTTGACTGTGTGGGCTCTTTTTGACTCTGAACTGAGAGAAGCTCTTCATGCTTACTCTCTTCTGTCACAGAGGGATGGCCATGTGCCTTAAACACAAGATATTCCCCATTCAATTGAAGGACTAATTCTCCTCTGTTGACATCTATCATAGCTCCTGCTATGGCTAGGAAAGGTCTTCCTAGGATGATGCATTCATCATCTTCCTTCCTAGTGTCTAGGATTATGAAATCAGCAGGGGTGTAAAGGCCTTCAACCTTTACTAGCACGTCCTCTACTAATCCATAAGCTTGTCTCAATGACTTGTCTGCCAGTTGTAATGAGAACAAGGCAGGTTGTACCTCAATGATCCCCAGCTTCTCCATTACAGAGAGTGGCATAAGGTTTATCCCTGACCCCAGATCACATAGAGCTTTTTCAAAGCTCATGGTGCCTATGGTACAAGGTATTAGAAACTTGCCAGGATCTTGTCTCTTTTGAGGTAGAGTTTTCTGAATCCAAGTATCTAGTTCACTAATGAGCAAGGGAGGTTCACTTTCCCAAGTTTCATTACCAAACAATTTGGCATTCAGCTTCATGATAGCTCCTAAATATTGAGCAACTTGCTCTCCAGTTACATCTTCATCCACTTCAGAGGATGAATAGTCCTCAGAGCTCATGAATGGCAGAAGGAGGTTTAATGGAATCTCTGTGATCTCTGTATGAGCCTCAGATTCCTTTGGATCCTCAATAGGAAACTCCTTCTTGCTTGAGGGACGTCCCAGGAGGTCTTCCTCACTAGGATTTTCGTCCTCCTCCTCCCTTGTGCATTCGGCCACATTGACTATGTCAATGGCCTTGCACTCTCCTTTTGGATTCTCTTCTGTATTGCTTGGGAGAGTACTGGGAGAAGTTTCAATGACTTTCTTACTCAGCTGGCCCACTTGTGCCTCCAGATTTCTAATGGAGGATCTTGTTTCATTCATGAAACTGAAAGTGGCCTTTGACAGATCAGAGACTATATTGGCTAAATTAGAAGTATTTTGTTCAGAATTCTCTGTCTGTTGCTGAGAAGATGATGGATATGGCTTGCTATTGCCTAGCCTAGTACGTCCACCATTGTTAAAACCTTGTTGAGGTTTTTGTTGATCCTTCCATGAGAAATTTGGATGATTTCTCCATGATGAGTTATAGGTGTTTCCATAAGGTTCACCCATGTAATTAACCTCTGCCATGGCAGGGTTTTTAGGATCATAAGCTTCTTCAGAAGCTGCCTCTCTAGTACTGTTGGATGCATGTTGCAATCCATTCAGATTTTGAGAGATCATGTTGACCTGTTGAGTCAACACTTTGTTCTGAGCCAATATGGCATTCAGAGCATCAATTTCAAGAACTCCTTTCTTCTGAGGTACCCCATTATTCACAGAATTCCTCTCAGAAGTATACATGAACTGGTTGTTTGCAACCATGTTAATGAGTTCTTGAGCCTCTTCAGGCGTTTTCTTCAGGTGAATAGATCCACCTGCAGAATGGTCCAATGACATTTTCGAAAATTCAGAGAGACCATAATAGAATATATCTAATATGGTCCATTCTGAAAACATGTCAGATGGACATTTTTTGGTCAGCTGCTTATATCTTTCCCAAGCTTCATAGAGGGATTCACCATCTTTTTGTTTGAAGGTTTGAACATCCACTCTCAGCTTGCTCAGCTTTTGAGGAGGAAAGAATTTATCCAAGAATGCAGTGACAAGGTTATCCCATGAGTCCAGGCTATCCTTGGGTTGTGAATCCAACCATACTCTAGCTCTGTCTCTTACAGCAAAAGGGAAAAGCATGAGTCTGTAGACTTCAGGATCAACTCCATTCGTCTTTACAGTCTCACAGATCTGCAAGAACTCAGTTAAAAACTGATAAGGATCTTCAGATGGAAGTCCATAAAACTTACAGTTTTGTTGCATTAAAGCAACTAGTTGAGGCTTAAGCTCAAAGTTATTGGCTCCAATGGCAGGAATGGAGATGCTTCTTCCATCAAACTTGGACGTTGGCTTTGTGAAGTCACCAAGCATTCTCCTTGCATTATTATTATTTTTGGCCATCTCCTTCTCTTGTTCTAATGTTTCTGAAAGGTTACCTTTAGAATAATTTAATTTAGCTTCTCTTAATTTTCTCTTCAGAGTCCTTTCAGGTTCTGGATCAATTTCAACAAGAGTGCCTTCATCCTTGTTCCTGCTCATATGAAAGAGAAGAAAACAAGAAAAGAAGGAGGAATCCTCTATGTCACAGTATAGAGATTCCTTTATGTTAGTAGAAAAAAAGAAAGGAGTAGAAGAATGAGGAAGGATTCGGATTTTTTTTGATGAAGAGTGGTGAAGAAAAGTGTTAGTAATTAAATAATTAAATAGAAGAAGAAAAGAGAGGGAGAATTTTTGAAAATAATTTTTGAAAAAAAAGGGTTAGTAATTTTCGAAAATTAGAAATAAATTATAATTAAAATTGTAACATGAAACAATTGATTAATTAAAAAGAATTTTTGAAAAAGAGAGAGATATTTTCGAAAATTAGAGAGGGAAAAGTAGTTAGGTGGTTTTGAAAAAGATAAGAAACAAACAAGAAGTTGGTTAGTTGATTGAAAAAGATTTGAAATCAAAATTGAAAAAGATAAGAAGATAGTAAGTTAGATAAGATATTTTTGAAATCAAATTTTGAAAAAGATAAAATTTTTGAAAAAGATCAAATAAAAGATAAAAAAGATTTAATTCAAAAATTTTGAAATCATTTACTTCACTAACAAGAAACTACAAGATAAGATTCTAGAACTTAAAGATTGAACCTTTCTTAACAAGAAAGTAACAAACTTCAAATTTTTGAACCAATCACATTAATTGTTAGCTAATTTTCGAAAATATGATATAAAGATAAGAAAAAGATTTTGAAAATAATTTTAAAAAATGTTTTTGAAATTTTCGAAAAATAGAAAAAAAATGAAAAAGATATGATTTTTGAAAAAGATTTTGAAAAGATAAGATTTTTAAAATTGAAATTTTGACTTGACTTGTAAGAAACAACTAATTTTGAAAATTTTTGACCAAGTCAACCCAAAATTTCGAAAATTTTGGAGGGAAATAAGGAAAAGATATTTTTTTTTATTTTTGAATTTTTAATTATGAGAGAAAAACAACAAAAATACTTAATGCATGAAATTTTTAGATCAAAACTATGAATGCATGCAAGAATGCTATGAATGTCAAGATGAACACCAAGAACACTTTGAAGATCATGATGAACATCAAGAACATATTTTGAAAAATTTTTGATGCAAAGAAAACATGCAAGACACCAAACTTAGAAATTTTTAATGCATGAAAAATATGAATGAAAAAATGCACATGAAAAACAAGAAAAGACACAAAACAAGAAATTCTCAAGATCAAACAAGAAGACTCATCAAGAACAACTTGAAGATCATGAAGAACACTATGGATGCATGGGATTTTCGAAAAATGCAAAAAAAAATTTTTTAAAGCATGCTTTTGACACCAAACTTAAAAATTGACTCAAGACTCAAACAAGAAACACAAAATATTTTTGGATTTTATGATTTTATTATTTTTTGGATTTTTATTAATTTTTTCGAAAATAAAGTTTAGAAAAAAAACGAAAAATAAAAGAAAAATTTTGAAAAAGATTTTTGAAAAGAAAATTACCTAATCTGAGCAACAAGATGAACCGTCAGTTGTCCATACTCGAACAATCCCCGGCAACGGCGCCAAAAACTTGGTGGACGAAATTGTGATCCATGTTCTAATTATTTTGAGATGAAGGCTTCTAAGGGGCAACAGCTGAATTCACAACTCCGTTCAACTAACCAGCAAGTGTACTGGGTCGTCCAAGTAATAAACCTTACGTGAGTAAGGGTCGAATCCACAGAGATTGTTGGTATGAAGCAAGCTATGGTCACCTTGTAGATCTCAGTCAGACAGATTAAAGGGTAATTGTGATTTTTGGAATAAATAATAAATAAAAAGGGATAATAAAATGGATAGAATACTTATGTAGATTCATTGGTAGGAATTTCAGATAAGTGGATGGAGATGCTGTATGGCCCAAGGACGCCTGCCTTCCCACTGCTTCAACTCAATCCTTCTTACTCCTTTCCATGGCAAGCTGTGTATAGGGGTTCACCATCAGCGGTGGCTACTTTCAATCCTCTCGGGAAAATGATCCTATGCGGTTGTCAATCGCACGGCTAATCGTCTGGAGGCATCACCCATGGTTGATGGCTACATCCCATCCTCGCAGTGAAAACTAATGCTCACGCACTCTGTCACAGTACGGCTAATCACTGGTTGGTTCCCGCTCCTACTGGAATAGAATCCCTTGATTCTTTTGCGTCTGTCACTAACGCCCAGCACTTGCAAGTTTGAAGCACGTCACAGTCATTCATTACCGGAATCCTACTCGGAATACCACAGACAAGGTTAGACTTTCCGGATTCCCAAGATCCTACTCGGAACACCACAGACAAGGTTGGACTTTCCAGATCCTCATAAATGCCGCCATCTATCTAGCTTATACCACGAAGATTCTGTTGGGGAATCTAAGAGATACACATTCAAGCTCTGTTGCATGTAGAACGGAAGTGGTTGTCAATCACGCGCGTTCATAAGTGAGAATGAGAATGATGGTTATTTAATCATCACATTCATCATGTTCTTGGGTACGAATGAATATCTTGGAATAAGAATAAGAGAGATTTGAATAAAAGAAAATAGAACTTCATTAATACTTGAGGTACAGCAGAGCTCCACACCTTAATCTATGGTGTGTAGAAACTCCACCGTTGAAAATACATAAGTGAAAGAGGTTCAGGCATGGCCGAATGGCCAGCCCTCTCCATGATCAAGTGACCGAATGATTCAAAGACTTAAAGTGGTCAAAAGATGTCTAATACAATAGTTAAATGTTCTATTTATAATAAACTAGCTCCTAGGGTTTACATGAGTAAGTAATTGATGCATAAATCCACTTCCGGGGCCCACTTGGTGTATGCTTGGGCTGAGCTTGATCAATCCACGAGCTGAGGCTCCTCTTGGAGTTGAACTCCGAGTTATGACGTGTTTTGGGCGTTCAACTCCGGATCATGACGTTTTTCTGGCGTTTTACTCCAGACAGCAGCATGTACTTGGCGTTCAACGCCAAGTTACGTCGTCATTCTTCGAATAAAGTATGGACTATTATATATTGCTGGAAAGCTCTGGATGTCTACTTTCCAACGCCGTTGAGAGCGCGCCAATTAAAGTTCTGTAGCTCCAGAAAATCCATTTCGAGTGCAGGGAGGTCAGATTCCAACAGCATCAGCTGTCCTTTTGTTAGCCTTTTTCAGAGTTTTGCTCAAATCCCTCAATTTCAGTCAGAATTTACCTGAAATCACAGAAAAACACACAAACTCATAGTAAAGTCCAGAAATGTGAATTTAACATAAAAACTAATGAAAACATCCCTAAAAGTAGCTCAATCCTACTAAAAACTATCTAAAAACAATGCCAAAAAGCGTATAAATTATCCGCTCATCACCAGGTTAGGCCTGGGGCTCAGTGTTGGCTTAATGTTTGCATGACTCTCTGGAAAATGCGCCAAGAGCTGCGAGTGCCCTATGGGCGCGCACGCGCCTAGTGCGCACACGTGCGCCTCCCCCCTTTTTTTATGCACATGAAAAATGCACATTTATCACAAATTCCGTAGGTAGCTAGCTAAAGGAGCCAAAAACACCCAAAACTCCGTGTAAAACATAAAAATGGGGTGTTTTCTACCATAACATCAACCCATCGATTTAAAATTAGTGCAAATTCTCATGAGCAATTTATCCAAGGTAACTTCAATCAAATATAACTAAACAATTCAATAGCTAAGCAATCACAAATCAGTAGAGAGTTCAAGAATTATGTACAAAAGGGTCAAAAGGATAGATCTCACCATGGTAGGGTGTCTCCCACCTAGTACTTTTGTTTAATGTCCTTAAGTTGGACCTTCACTAGCTCAATTTGCTTTGCCAAGAGGAGGATCTTCCAAGAGGAATACCTCAATCTCCTTGTTGCTCTTCATTTGCTCACCTTGATACAACTTGAGACGGTGCCCATTAACCTTGAAGGTATCCGAACTTGAGGGATGGCGTAGGTGGTAGACTCCATAGGGTTCCGCTTTTTCTACTTGATATGGTCCTTCCCATATCGATCTTAGTTTTCTGGGCAACAATCTCAATCTTGAGTTGTAAAGCAGCACTAGATTGCCGGCTTTAAACTCTCTTCTTTTTATGTTGTTGTCATGCACAGCTTTCGTTTTCTCCTTGTAAAGTCTAGAGTTCTCGTAGGCTTCTAACCTCAAACACTCTAATTCCGTCAATTGAAGCTTTCTCTCAATTTCGGCCCCATGCAAGCTTGGATTGCACTCCTTGACGGCCCAATATGCTCTATGCTCGACTTCCACCGGTAAGTGGCCAGCTTTGCCATACACCAACCGAAAGGGGCTCATGCCAATCGGTGTCTTGTATGCCGTTTGGTAGGCCCAAAGTGCATCGGTAAGTTAGGCACTCCAATCCTTTCTATTAGGCTTCACAATCCATTCCAACACATGCTTGATCTCCCGGTTGGAAACTTTGGCTTGGCCGTTTGTTTGTGGGTGATAGGCCGTGGCTACTTTATGTACGATAATGTATTTCTTCATTAGTCGCTCCATTCTTTTGTTGCAAAAATGTGAACCTTGATCACTCACGATTGCTCGTGGTGACCCAAAACGACAAATTATGTTGTTTCTCACAAAAGAAAGGACAATGTTAGCATCGTCCGTCCGGGTAGGTATCGCTTCCACCCATTTGGATACATAATCAACGGCAAGTAGAATGTCGAGAAAACCATTAGAATTTGGAAATGGCCCCATGAAGTCAATACCCCATACGTCAAAGATTTCACAAAATAGCATAGTTTGTTGGGGTATTTCATCCCTTTTGGAGATATTACCAAATATAAGGCAATGAGAAAAAGATTTACAAAAGAGAAAAGTGTCCTTGAAAAGAGTTTGCCACCAACATCCACAATCAAGGATCTTTCTTGCCGTCCTTTGGGGTCCATAATGTCCACCTCCCTTGGAGGAATGGCAAGCTTCCAAGATTGATTGGAATTCAGTTTGTGGAATGCACCTCTGAATTACTTGATCCGCTCCACATTTCCAAAGGTATGGGTAATCCCATACATAGTATTTGGATTCGCTTTTTAGCTTATCCTTTTGATGCTTGGAGAGATTGGGAGGAAAGGCGTGGGATACCAAGTAATTGGCCATTGGTGCATACCAAGGAATGGCCTCCGAGATTGCATGCAAGCCCTCCAAGGGGAAAGAATCATTAATAGGACTGGCATCGCCTTTAGTGTGTTCAAGGTGACTCAAGTGATCTGCCACTAGGTTTTGCGAACCAATCCTATCTTTGATTTCCAAGTCAAATTCTTGCAACAATAAAACCCATCTAATCAATCTCGACTTGGATTCCTTTTTAGCCAACAAATACTTTAACGCCGCATGATCCGAATACACTACTACCATGGAACCAAGAAGATAAGCTCGGAATTTATTCAAAGCGAAAACAATAGCCAAGAGTTCTTTTTCGGTAGTAGTGTAGGTGGATTGGGCTCTATATAGTGTTTTTGATGCATAGGCTATGACATATGGATTCTTACCATCGCATTGTGCTAATGCGGCCCCCACCGCATAGTTTGAAGCATCACATATTATTTCGAACGGCTGACTCCAATCCGGCCCTCTCACGATGGGAGCTTGGGTCAATGCTACCTTGAGCTTGTCAAAAGCCTCCATGCACTCTTTGCTTAGATCAAACTCAATGTCCTTTTGCAACAATCGAGATAGTGGCAATGCTACCTTACTTAAGTCCTTGATAAACCTTCAGTAAAATCCTGCATGACCAAGGAATGAACGGACTTCCCTCTCAGAGGAGGGGTAAGGCAAGCTAGATATAACATTTATCTTTGCAGGATCTACAGAAATACCATCTTTTGAAACAATATGTCCTAAAATAATGCCTTGCTTAACCATAAAATGACACTTTTCAAAATTTAAGACAAGGTTTGATTTAGTACATCTTTCCAAAACTTTTTCAAGATTAGCCAAGCAATGATCAAAAGAATCACCATACACGCTAAAGTCATCCATGAACACTTCCATACATTGCTCTAGAAAATCCGCAAATATGCTCATCATGCACCTTTGGAAAGTTGCCGGTGCATTGCATAGGTCGAATGGCATACGCTTATAGGCATAAGTTCCAAAAGGGCAAGTAAATATTATTTTTTCTTGGTCCTCTAGAGCAATGTGTATTTGGAAGTACCCCGAATAGCTATCTAGAAAACAATAATACGATTTACCAGATAGCCGATCAAGCATTTGATCGATAAACGGTAGTGGAAAATGATCCTTTCTAGTGGCCGTGTTCAACCTTTGGTAGTTGGTGCACAAAATTACACTCACACTATGTAATTTCACAGAACTAACCAGCAAGTGCACTGGGTCATCCAAGTAATACCTTACGTGAGTAAGGGTTGATCCCACAGAGATTGCCGACTTGAAGCAAGCTATGGTTATCTTATTATTCTTCGTCAGGATATCAACAGGGTTCTTTAATTTCATTTGTAAAAAGTGAAAGAGCATGAAATGAGTATTTGTTACGCAGTAATGGAGAATGGGTTGGAGTTTTGGAGATGCTTTGTCCTTTGAATTTCTGCTTTCCTACTGTCTTCTTCTTCACGCACGCGGGTCTCCTTCCATGGAAAGCTGTGTGTTGGTGGATCACCATTGTCAATGGCTACCAACTGTCCTCTCAGTGAAAAGGATCCATGTACATGGCTAATCATCTGTTGATTCTCACTAATGTTGGAATAGGATACATTGATCCTTTTGCGTTTGTCACCACGCCCAGCATTCATGAGTTTGAAGCTCGTCACAGTCATCCCTTCCCAGATCCTACTCGGAATACCACCGACAAGATTTAGACTTTTCGGATCTCAAGAATGCTACCAATTGATTCTAGCTTATACCATGAAGACTCTGGACTCACGGATCGAATGCTCTGTTGTCAGGAGAGACAGTCAAACTCGTGAACCAGAAACCCAAGAGACATCCATTCAATCTAAGATAGAATGGAAGTGGTTGTCAAGCATGCGTTCATAGGTTGAGAATGGTGATGAGTGTCACGAATCATCACATTCATCATGTTGAAGTGCGAATGAACATCTTAGAATAGAAACAAGCGAGATTGAATAGAAAACATAAATACTTGCATTAATTCATCGAGACGCTGCAGAGCTCCTCACCCCCAACCATGGGGTTTAGAGACTCATGCCATCAAAGATACAAATTCAGATGTAAACATGTCATGAGGTACAAAATAAATCTCTAAAAGTAGTTTTTATACTCAACTAGTAACCTAGGTTTATAGAAAATGAGTAAACTAAGATAGATAGTGCAAAAATCCACTATTGGGGCCCACTTGGTGTGTGCTGGGGCTGAGCATTGAAGTTTTCACGTGCATAGGCTATTCTTGGAGTTAAACGCCAGTTTGTAACCTGTTTTTGGCGTTTAACTCTGGTTTGTAACTTGTTTTTGGCGTTTAACGCCAAAATAGGGTAGAAAGCTGGCGTTGAATGCCAGTTTGCATCGTCTAAAGTTGGGCAAAATATGGACTATTATATATTTCTAGAAAGCCCTAGATGTCTACTTTCCAACACAATTAAGATCGTGCCATTTGGATTTCTGTAGCTCTAAAAATTCCATTTCGAGTGCAGGGAGGTCAAAATCCAACAACATCAGCAGTCCTTCTTCAGCCTCTAAATCAGATTTTTGCTCAGGTCCCTCAATTTCAGCCAGAAAATACCTAAAATCACACAAAAATACACAAACTCATAGTAAAGTCCAAAAATGTCAATTTTGCTTAAAAACTAATAAAAATATACTAAAAACTAACTAAATCATACTAAAAACTATCTAAAAATAATGCCATAAAGCGTATAAATTATCCGCTCATCAGTAGTGAATGCACAGCCGCCAAGAATTTCACACCCTTGTTGCTATAAGCTCTCTGCTCTCATTTTTTGATTGTGGTCACCACGGACTTCTTTAGGACAACTTGAATGGGACTCACCCATTCACTATCCAAAATGGGTTAGATGATGTCCGCTTCCAATATCCTGGTAACCTCTTTTTTCACAACCTCTAGAATGGTAGGATTTAGTCGCCTTTGAGATTGTTGAGGGGGTCTAGCTCCTTCCTCTAGTAATATTCGGTGCTCACATACTTGGGGGCTTATTCCCACTAGATCCGCCAAGCTCCACCCTATTGCCCTTTTATTCTTCCTCAAAACACATAGCAACTTTTCTTCTTGTGGAGGAGTGAGTTCCCTTGCAACAATTACTGGGAACTTGTGGGCTTCATCAAGGTATAAGTACTTTAGGTGGGGCGGTAGTGGCTTCAATTCTAGCTTTTGACTTGACACTTTAACTTCCGGAGGATCTGGACGGGGTAATGTGTTCACTTCACTTGGGTCTTCACTTATTTCTTCAATCATATGCTTCTCATCTAACTTTGCATAATGCACTTCTGCCACAATGTTGTCAATTAGGTCACACCAGAATATGGAATGGTTCTCTGGTGGGTGCTTCATGGCTTCTTCTAAGCTAAAACTCACAACTCACCCATCTATCTCAAATGAGTAGGTTCCCAAATAGGCATCCAACTTTAATCTAGTGGTCCTCAAAAATGGCCTCCCAAGTAGGATATATAATGTCCTCTTGGATTCACCTGATGGCATCTCAAGGACGTAAAAATCAATTGGAAACACCAAAACTTTTATGTTCACCAATACATCTTCTGCCACACTCGTCATGGTTATTATGCTCTTATCCGCTAAGACAAATCTAGCCGCCGACTGCCTCAACGGTGGTAGCTTCAATAAACGATAAATAGAAAGAGGCATAATACTAACGCATGTACCGAGATCACACATACAATCAAGGAATTGAACTCCATCTATGGTACAAGTAACCATGCATGGGCCCAGATCATCACACTTCTCGGGCAATGCTCCCATCAAAGCCGAAATAGAACTCCCCAATGGAATAGTTTCTAACTCATGGATTCTATCTTTGTTCATACATAAATCCTTGAGAAACGTTGCATACTTAGGCACTTGATGGATAGCATCAAAGAGAGGAATAGTTACCTCAACTTTCTTGAACATCTCCACCATTTTGCGGTCAAGTTCTACACGCTTCCTAGCTTTCCTTGCTAATGTTGGAAATAGAATTGGTTGAACAATTTCTTCTTCCAAGGCCTTCTCATCTTTGGAGACTTCAATTGTTGGTTGAGAGATTTCATCTTCAACTACCACTTGTGAATCTTCTTCCTCTTCAACTTCTTCTATCTTAATTCCCTCCTCATCTTGAGTTACTATTATAGGACTTGGTTCCTTTTGCATCCCCTCTTGCAATTGTGTTCCGAATCTCAAGGTAATGGCATTGATGCCACCCTTGGGATTGGGTAGAGGTTGTGAAGGAATAGCACTAGAACTTGAGGCTTGAGGAGTGGAAGTAGAAGGTAGTTCCATGCGTGCAAGAAGAGCTTGTAGAATAGATGTGAGACCGGTAAGACTGGAGGCAAGTGTAGTTTGAAGTCCTTTTCGCCTTGGAGAATGGTCCGGAGTGTATCATCTTCATTGGGAGAAATGGAAGGGTATATGATTTGAGGTGCTTGTGGTTGATTGGGTTGAGGTGGTTGTCTTTGGTGTGGTGGTTGGTAGGTTTGGTAATTTCTTCCTTGGTTTTGTTGAGGGTATGGTTGATTTTGTGAGTATCAGTTTTGTGAGTTGTTGTTGTTCCATCTTTGGTTGCCTTCACTATCCCTTCCTCCTTATTGGTAATTTTCCCTCCATGAGTTAAAATTGTCTCTCCAACCTTGATTATAATTGCTACCCCCTTGGTTGTAATTGCTGCCTTGTTGGAAGTATCCTTGATTTGGGAGGTCAGAGAAGTTGCGGGTAGCCACCAAGGTGTTATCTTCTTTAAGGCTTGGACATTCGTCCGTATAGTGGGGATAGCAAGAAAAAATGCCACTGACGTTAGGATTTTTTCTAGTAAAAAATTTTATAAAAATAGTCGCGTTGTAGATATAGATTCTAAACCAACAAAAATCCCTTTGTACAAACGTTTTGGTTGTCACAAGTAACAAACCCTTTAAAATTGATAACCGAGTATTTAAACCTCGGGTCGTCTTCTCAAGGAATTGCAGGATGTTCTTATTATTGGCTATGAAAAAGGTACAATTGGGGGTTTTGGAAATAAGGAAGAAGTATGACAAGTAATTCAAATGACAATTAAAATAAATAAATAACTATAAAATAAACTTTTGGCAAGGTATAAGAAATTGGAAGTCCAGACTTAGTTATCCTTATCGATAATAATGAAAGTTGAATCTTAATTCCACTTAGTTGACCTTTACTAAAGCAAAGGAAAGTCAAGCGACTAATTAGTTTGATCTTTGAATCCTATTTATTTCCTAAGAAAAGGTTGGGATTATTGAAGTTCAATTCAATTAGCAAAGATAACAATTATCAATTATATTGAGTTGAGGTAACTCCTGAGTTACTGATTTCTTAACCAAAACCAAAAATATAGAAAGCTAAATTAAAATCATCAATATCTGGAATACCTCAAATAACAATACATTCAAAGCAATAAAATCTAACATGGAAAAGTTCATAAGCCAATTGGGCAACATAAACCAAACACAAATAAAGGCTTCAGAGTAAACAAAAATATAAGAGAAAATAAATAGTAAAAGGAATATTGAACCTGTGATGAAGAAGTTGAAATCCTAATCCTAATCCTAATCCTAAGAGAGAGGAGAGAACCTCTCTCTCTAAAAACTACATCTAAAACTAAAATTATGAATTATCAAAAGCATAATCATGAATGGATGCATTCCCCCACTTTATAGCCTCTAATCTGTGTTCTCTGGGCCAAAAACTGGGTCAGAAACAGCCCAGAAGTCACTTCCAGCGCTTTCTGGTCCGTATAGGTCGCGGCCAAGTGACGCGGAGGCGTCGCACATGCGGCCGGGCGGATTGAAGTTCGCAGATGCGACGCGTCCGTGTGGATCATGCATTCGTGTCGCTTAGCGTTAGGGCAACTATTCATATTATATATCAAATCGAAGCCCCACCGAACGTTAGCTTTCCAACGCAACTGGAACCACATCGTTTGGACCTCTGTAGCTAAAGTTATAGCCGTTTGAGTGCGAAGAGGTCAGGCTGGACAGCTTAGCAGTTTCTCCAACTTCTTGTATTCCTTCCATTTTTTGCATTCTTCCTTTCCATCCTCTGAGCCATTCCTGCCCTATAATATCTGAAAACACTTAACACACATATCAAGGCATCTAATGGTAATAAGAAATGATTAAACATAGGGAACTTAAGGCCAAAGAAGCATGTTTTCAATCAAAGCACATAATTAGGAAGGTAAATGTAAAACCATGAAAATAGTATGAATAAGTGGGTAAAGTGTTGATAAAATCCACTCAATTAAGCACAAGATAAACCATAAAATAGTGGTTTATCAGTCACACACTTTTTGGGGGAGCAATTGTTGACTATGTTGTTGAGGAGGTTGATATTGTTGTTGAGGTTGTTGTTGACCAAGTTGGAGTTGCTTTAGAATATTTGTCATCTCACCCAAGGATTTGGCAAGAGTGGTGGTCTTACTACTAGTGGAGACTTCATTTACGGCCTTTGGGCGATTGATTCTCCGTCTAGCATGTTGAGTGGACTCGGCCAAGTCGGTAATGAGTTGCCATGCCTTCTTCTTGTCTTGTTCTCTCATTCCTTGGCATATATAGCTAAGCAGAACTTGAGTATCAATCATGTGGTTCGGACAAGAGTCAAGGAGCTTGCAAAACCGCTCCCAATACTTGTATAAAGTCTTCATTTCGCCTTGTACAATGCATGAGATCTCTTTTCTTAACTTGTCCGTCATCTCCGCAGGTAAGAATTTATCTAGGAACTCTCTTTAAACAAGTCCCCATTGGTAACAACATCACTAGGCAAAGTGTAAAACCACTCTTTGGCTCTTCCCTCGAGAGAAAATGGGAAGGCAAAAAACTATATAGCAACTTCATCGGATCCTTCCCACCTAGTTGTGGAGCATACACCATGAAAGACCTTGAGGTGTCTGATAAACCCCATTTTGAGGGTTTATCTTGTATTAATTTTAGGGGATTTTTATACATTTTCCCATATTTATTTAATGAAATAGCATGGTTTCATAATTGTCTCCGTATTTGTGCTTAAGTGTGAAAACATGCCTTTTAGGTCCTTAATTTGATAGTTTTAATCTCCTTTTGATTCCACTAGATGTCTTGATGTGTTTGCTAGTGATTTCAGATTGAATAGGTCTAGGAATGGATCAAAGGAGTGAAGAGGAAAGCATGCAAAGTGAAAAAATCATGAAAAGTCAAAGATTTGGAAAATGCCCATGGATGCGCGCGTGCACTGTGCGCTTCCGCGTGGATTCCGAAAAGCTCCAGGGGTGTGTACGCATGCTGTACGCATATGCGTCGATGCTGGCACGTGATTTTTAGGTGAAAACGTTCCTAGCGAATTCTCAGAAGTTGTGTGCCCAGTTTGCAAACAACTTTGGCACCAAAATGCTTTAAAGAACCAAGGATTGAAGAGCAAAGAGGGATTCTATCATTTTACACACATTAGGATTAGGATTAGTTAGTTTTAGAGAGAAAAGCTCTCACTTTTCTCTAGAATTAGGATTAGGTTTAGATCTAGATTTACTTCTTCTTCTTCTCTCTTAATTTTCCTTTTTCTTCCTTAATTGTTCTCTTGTAGCTGTAGAATTCTTCTTATCTTGTAATTTCTTTGTATTGTTAGTTGTAGTTTATGAATTTTCTTTTGTAGATCTACGTTTCTTCTTCAATGCAATTGGTAAATTCTTTGTTGTTTCATAATTGTTTTGCCTTTCTATTGTTAATCTCTTGTTTTTGTAGTTGTAGACTCCTTTAATTCTTACAGTTAATAATGTTTGCCTTTATTGCCTTATGTGTTTGTTAAAATGCTCCTTTTAGTTGTGAGTTAGCTTTTTGTTCCTCTTGGCTTGGGAAGGTAACTTAGGAACTCATGAGTTGCTAATGTCCAAGTAATTAATGATTGGGAGCCATTGACTCTAGTTCTCATTAATTGAATAAGTAGAAAGCTAGGATTTATGGACTTGGATTGATATAGCTCATTTGACTTTCCTCTACTACTAGTTAGAGGATGATTTAATGGGATTGATCCTTAACAATTCTCATATTGTGGTTAGTGATAGGAATAGTGGTGCATGAAATTATAAATCACACTTTTCACAACTCGTACAACTAACCAGCAAGTGCACTGGGTCGTCCAAGTAATACCTTACATGAGTAAGGGTCCATAATCTTAGATCTAGGTTTTAATTCATGCTTTCATCTACTTCTACCTTTCAATTCTTTATTGTTACATTCATCATTTTTTCATTCTTTTGTTGTAATTTCCTTTAAGTTGCTCATATACTTTGTTGTATATCTATTGTTGCTAGATTCTACTCTTGTTGTCAATTTTTCTATGCTTACCTTTTGTACCTTCCAAGTGTTTGATGAAATGCTTGGAAGGATCTTAGGGTAGAATTTTGTGCTCTTGGCTACGGAAGGTAACTTAGGAATTCTTGAGTTACTAATGTCCAAGTAATTGATGATTGGGAGCCATTGACTCTAGTTCTCATTAATTCAATTATTGGAGAGCTAGGACTTATGGACTTGGATTGATATAGCTCATTTGACTTTCCTCTACTACTAGTTAGAGGATGATTTAATGGGATTGATCCTTGACAATTCTCATGTTATGGTTAGTGATAGGGATAGTGGTGCACGAAATTATAAATCACACTTTGCACAACTCCTACAACTAACCAGCAAGTGCACTGGGTCGTCCAAGTAATACCTTACGTGAGTAAGGGTCGATCTCATGGAGATTATCGGCTTGAAGTAAGCTATGGTTATCTTATTATTCTTAGTCAGGATATCAATAATGGTTCTTAGTTTTAATTGCGAAAAATAAAAGAACCTGAAATAAATACTTGTTATGCAGTAATGGAGAGTGGGTTGGAGTTTGGAGATGCTCTTTCTTCTGAATCTCTGCTTTTCTACTATCTTCTTCTTCACGCACGCAAGGCTCCTTCCATGGCAAGCTGTATGTTGGTGGATCACCGTTGTCAATGGCTACCATCCATCCTTTCAGTGAAAAAGGTCCATGTACATGGCTAATCATCTGTCGGTTCTCACTTGAGCTGGAATAGGATCCAATGATCCTTTTGCGTCTGTCACTACGCCCAACGTTCGTGAGTTTAAAGCTCTTCATAGTCATCCCATCCCATATCCTACTTGGAATACCACAGACAAGGTTTAGAGTTTTCGGATCTCAAGAATACTGCCAATTGATTCTAGCTTATACCACGAAGACTCTGGTCTCACGGATTGAATACTCTGTTGTCAGGAGAAGCAGTCAAACTCGTGAACCAGGAACCCAAGAGATAAACACTCAATCTAAGGTAGAATGGAAGTGGTTGTCAGGCACGCGTTCATAGGTTGAGAATGGTGATGAGTGTCACGGATCATCACATTCATCATGTTTAAGTGCGAGTGAATATCTTAGAATAGAATCAAGCATGATTGAATAGAAAATAGAAGTAATTGTATTAATCCATCGAGATACAGCAGAGCTCCTCACCCCCTACCATGGGGTTTAGAGACTCATGTCGTAGAAGATACAAATTCAGATGTAAAATGTCATGAGGTGTCAAATGAATCTCTAAAAGTAGTTTTTATACTAAACTAGTAACCTAGATTTACAGAAAATGAGTAAACTAAGATAGATAGTGCAGAAATCCACTTCCAGGGCCCACTTGGTGTGTGTTTGGGCTGAGCAATGAAGCTTTCACGTGCATAGGCTATTCCTGGCATTTAACTCCAGCTTTTGTGCCAGTTTGGGTGTTTAACTCCAGCTTGTATCTTGTTTCTAGCGTTTAATGCCAGAATAGGGTAGAAAGTTGGCGTTAAATGCCAGTTTGCGCCATCACAACTGGAGCAAAGTATAGATTATTATATATTGCTGGAAAGCTCAGGATGTCTACTTTCCAACGCAATTGAGAGAGCACCAATGGAGCTTTGGTAGCTCCAGAAAATCTATTTCGAGTGCAGGGAGGTCATAATCCAACTGCATCTACAGTCCTTTTTCAACCTCTGAATCAGATTTTGCTCAGGTCCCTCAATTTCAGCCAGAAAATACCTGAAATTATAGAAAAACACACAAACTCATAGCAAAGTCCAGAAATGTGATTTTTGCATAAAAACTAATAAAAACATACTAAAAAGTAGCTAGATACTATTAAAAACTATATGAAAATACCCCCAAAAAGCGTATAAACTATCCACTCATCACAACACCAAACTTAAACTGTTGCTTGTCCTCAAGCAACTAGATAAATAAAATAGGATAAACAGAAGATCAAGAGGTAATACATCCCAGAGTTTTAAGTGAAGCCCAGATTCTAATTAGATGAGCGGGGCTAGTAACTTTTTGCTCCTGAACAGTTTTGGCATCTCAATTCATCCTTTGAAGCTTAGAATGATTGGCATCAATAGGAACTCAGAATTTTAGATAGTATCATTGATTCTCCTAGTTCAGTATGTTGATTTTTGAACACAGCTACTTTATTAGTCTTGGCCATGACCCTAAGCACTTTGTCTTCCAGTATTACCTCTGGATACATAAATGCTACAGACACATAACTGGGTAAACCTTTTCAGTTTGTGACTCAGCTTTGCTAAAGACCCCAGTTAGAGGTGTCCAGAGTTCTTAAGCACACTCTTTTTGCTTTGGATCACGACTTTAACCACACAGTCTCAAGCTTTTCACTTGGACCTTTATGCCACAAGCACATGGTTAGGTACAACTTGATTTAGCCGCATAGGCCATGATTTTATTCCTTTGGGGCCCTTCTATCCATTAGTGCTCAAAGCCTTGGATCCTTTTTACCCTTGCCTTTTGGTTTAAAGGGCTATTGGCTTTTTTCTGCTTGCTTCTTCTTTTTCTTTCTTTCTCTTTTTCGCCATTTTTTTCACTACTTTTTCTTGCTTCAAGAATCAATTTCATGATTTTTCAGATTATTAATAACATTTCTCTTTGTTCATCATTCTTTCAAGAGCCAACAATTTTAACATTCATAAACTTCACTATAAAAAATATGCACTGTTCAAGCATTCATTCAAAAAACAAAAAGTGTTGCCACCACAAAAAAAATAATTAGAATTTTCCTTATTGAAAACTTGAAATAATTGCCTCCTTACTCTAAAGAGAATATACTATTTTAGTTTACTTGGAGATAATAAAAAAAATAAAAATAAGGACCCTAATTACTAATTCTCATATAATTCTTAAGATAGGTTTCTAATAATAAAAGTTATTGCAGATTTAAGATTAGGACTCAACAACCTTTATTTTGGGAGATGGATGCTACTTCAATCTGTGGGGGTGTCTGGTCCCTCAAGGGAGAGCTTCTGGTGCTTTAGCTCCTGTAGCTCATACCCTTGCTTTTCTTGTTCCTTAAGCAGTTCGCAAAGCATGCTATTTTGATTTCGCTATTCTTCCTTAAGTTTATCCATAGCTTCTTGCAGCTTGGTGACAGATGCTTCTAGGCGGGTCCAGTAGTCAATCTGAGGGATTTCTGGGAGGAACTCATGCGCCCTCCTTTTGATGGAGTTATCTTGTACTTGTTGTCCTTTCATTGACTTTTTGGTGATTAGGTGCTCTACTGAGATATACTCATCCACTCCCATCTTTACCTCAGCATCTTTACAGAGCAGAGAGATTAAGCTTGGGTAAGCCAATTTGGCATCAGTGGAGTTCTTGTTCGCAATTGTGTAAAGCTCACAAGAAATCAGATGATGAATCTGTACTTCGTTTCCCAGCATAATGCAATGGATCATCACTGCTCTTTTGACAGTGACTTCAGAGCGGTTGCTGGTGGGCAGTATAGAACGCTCAATGAAATACAGCCAGCCTCTAGTGACTAGTTTGAGATCTCCTCTCTTGAGTTGATTTGGGACACCCTTTGTGTTGGTTATCCACTTGGTTCCAGGGAGGCATATGTCCTCTAGAACTTGGTCCAAACGCTTATCTAATCTCACCATTCTCCTATTAAAGGATTCTGGATCATCTTGTAGTTGAGGCAGCTTAAAAACCTCTCTTATTCTGTCCAGGTCGAAGTAAATAATCTTCCCTCTAACCATAGTTCGAAAGGTATAGAAGGCAGTTCCAGTCATTCTCTGCTTCTGTTTGCCACAGATTTGAGTAGAATTCCTGAACCATGTTTCTACCCACCTTTGTCTCAGGATTAGCTAGAATTTCCCAGCCCCTGTTTCGAATCTGCTCTTGGATCTCCGGATATTCGTCTTCTTTCAGATCGAATTTAACTTCCGGGATCACTGACCTTGGACCCATTATTTTGTGGTAATGGTCTGCATGTTCTTTGGTTAAGAACCTCTCTTGATTCCAAAGTGGTTTTGGAGTGTTCTCTTTCTTGCCTCTTGGAGTGGTTTGTTTTCCTTAGGAGCCATGATCTTGGTGAATCTTAGCCCAGTGATCACGAAAAGCACAGCAAACTTAGAGGTTTGCTTTTCCTCAAGCAAGAGAAAGGAAAGGAGAGGAATAGAAGGAGAGCCAAATTCGAGTGGTGGATGAGAGGGGGAGGCCGAATGAGAATTTAAAAGGGAGGGGGTGGGCGAAAATTTTGAAACAAGATATGATAGAAGATATGATTTAGAAAAGATAAGTATGATATACAAAAGATGTAATTTTAAAATTGAAAAGATATGAGAGAGTTTTGAAAAAGATAAATCTAAATTTGAAAAGATAGTATGATGAGTTGAAAAAGATTTAAAAAGATATTAAAAAGATGTATGAATTTTGAAAAAGATTTGAAAAGAAGTTGAAGAAAGATTTTTTTAGGATTAAGATTTTTTTGAAATTGAAATTAAAAAATGAGAATTTGTAACATGTTCATGCAAGAAAGTATGGATGAAAACATGAAAATTTGAAAAGCATTGAGTTGGAAACAAAACTTCCTCCCCTTCACATTCTTGGCGTTAAACGCCCAATTGTTGCTTGTTTTGGACGTTTAACGCCCAACCAGGTACCATGGCTGGCGTTAAACACCAGAAGGCCTTTATCACTGGGCATTTTTCTAAATGCCCAGGATGCTGCAATTCTGGCGTTAAACGCCTAGAAAGGTATCTTCACTAGCGTTAAACGCCCAGAATTGTGCCCATTCTGGCGTTTAACGCCCAAAATACCCCTTATTGGCGTTTTTGTGCCAATGAGCTCTTTTTTCTCTGCTTTATGCTCTGAATCCTTCTGTAACTCTGTGAACTTCTGTAGTTGAGAATCAATGTTGAAGATAATTTATATCAAACTCCTATAATTATTATTTAAATAATAAATAAACTATGCCAATGGCTGGGTTACCTCCCAACAAGCGCTTCTTTATTGTCTTTAGCTGGACCTTACTGAGCTTTAATCTAGTCTCAGTTTTGAGCATTCTTGCTCAACATTGCTTTCAAGATAATGCTTGAGTCTCTGACCATTAACAGTAAACTTTTTGTCAGAGTCAATATCCTGAAGCTCTACATATCCATATGGTGACACACTTGTAATCACATATGGTCCTCTCCACCAAGATTTTAATTTCCCAGGGAATAGTCTGAGCATAGAGTTAAACAGCAGAACCTTTTGTCCTGGCTCAAAGACCCTGGATGACAATTTTTTGTCATGCCACTCTTTTTGCTTTCTCTTTGTAAATTTTTGCATTTTCGAAAGCATTGAGTCTGAATTCCTCTAGCTCATTCAGCTGGAGCAATATTTTCTCTCCAGCTAATTTGGCATCAAGGTTTAGGAATATGGTTGCCCAGTAGGCTTTATGCTCTAGTTCCACGGGCAGGTGACAGGCCTTCCGATACACAAGCTAGTATGGAGAAGTTCTTATAGGGGTCTTGAATGCTGTTCTGTATGCCTAGAGAGCATCATCCAAGCTCCTTGCCCAATCCTTTCAACGGGCAATTACAGTCTGTTCTAGGATTCTTTTTAGTTCTCTATTAGAAACTTCAGCTTGCCCATTTGTTTGTGGATGATATGGAGTTTCCACCTTGTGGCTAATTCCGTATCTGACCATAGCAGAGTAAAGCTGTTTATTGCAGAAATGAGTACCTCCATCACTGATTAGTGCTTTAGGGACACCAAATCTGCTAAAGATATGCTTCTAGAGGAACTTCAGCATTGTCTTAGTATCATTAGTGGGTGTTGCAATTGCCTCTACCCATTTAGATACATAGTCTACATCCACCAGAATATAAATATTTGAGTATGATGGTGGGAAAGGCCCCATGAAGTCTTGACCCCATACGTCAAACAACTCAATCTCTAAGATCCCTTATTGAGGTATGGCGTAACCTTGAGGCAGATTACCAGCTCTCTGGCAACTGTCACAGTTACGTACAAACTCTCGGGAGTCTCTATAGAGGGTAGGCCAGTAGAAGCCACATTGGAGGACTTTTGTGGCTGTTCACTCACTTCTGAAATGTCCTCCATATTGTGATCCATAACAATGCCATAGGATCTTCTGTGCTTCTTCTCTAGGCACACATGTACGGATTATTCTGTCTGCACATCTCTTAAAGAGATATGGCTCATCCCACATGTAGTACTTTGCATCAGAGTTAAATTTTTCCGTTTGCTGCCTGCTGTACCCATTGGGTATGAATCTCACAACCTTATAGTTTGCAATGTCTGCAAACCATGGCACTTCCTGAATGGCAAAGAGTTGCTCATCGGGGAAGCTTTCAGATATTTCAGTGGAAGGGAGGGATGCTCCTGCCACTGGTTCTATCCGGGACAAGTGATCAGCCACTTGGTTCTCTGTCCCTTTTTTGTCTCTTATTTCTATATCAAACTCTTGCAGAAGCAGCACCCATCTTATGAGCCTGGGTTTTGAATCCTTCTTTGTGAGTAAATATTTGAGAGCAGCATGGTCAGTGTACACAATCACTTTTGATCCTACTAAATGGGATCTAAACTTGTCAATGGCATAAACCACTGCAAGCAGTTCTTTTTTCTGTGGTTGTGTAGTTCTTCTGTGCGTCATTTAGAACACGACTGGCATATTAAATGACATGCAGAAGCTTGTTACGCCTCTATCCCAATACAACACCAATAGCATGATCACTGGCATCACACATTAGTTCGAATGGTAATCTCCAGTCTGGTGCAGAAATAACAGGCGCTGTGACCAACTTAGCCTTCAGAGTCTCAAAGGCCTGCAAACACTATGTGTTAAAGACAAATGGTGTATCAGCAGCTAGCAGGTTACTCAGAGGTTTTGTGATTTTGGAAACATCCTTTATAAACCTCCTGTAGAATCCTGCATGTCCCAGAAAACTTCTGATTGCCTTAACATTGGTGGGTGGTGGTAATTTTTAAATTACCTCTACCTTAGCTTGATCCACCTCTATTTCTTTGTTCGAAATTTTATGCCCAAGGAAAATTTCTTCAATCACAATAAAGTGACATTTTTCTCAGTTTAAAACCAGGTTAGTCTCTTGGCACCTTTTCAGAACAAGTGCTAGATGATCAAGACAGGAGCTGAATGAGTCTCCTAATACTGAAAAGTCATCCATGAAGACTTCCAAAAATTTTTCCACCATATCAGAGAAGATAGAGTGCATGCATCTCTGAAAGGTTGATGGTGCATTGCACAAACCAAAAGGCATCCTTCTGTAGGAAAATACTCCAGATGGACATGTGAATGCTGTTTTTTCTTGATCCTGAGGATCTATTACAATTTGGTTATAACCTGAATAGCCGTCCAAAAAGAAGTAATAGTCATGACCTACTAGTCTTTCTAGCATCTGGTCTATAAATGGTAAAGGAAAATGATTCTTTCTAGTGGCTATATTGAGCCTTCTATAGTTAATACACATATGCCACTATGTAACTGTTCTCGTAGGAACTAGTTCATTCTTTTCATTATGAACCACTGTCATTCCTCCCTTTTCGGGTACAACTTAGACCGGGCTCACCCAGGGGCTATCAGAAATAGGATAAATAATCCCAGCCTCTAATAATTTAGTGACCTCTTTCTGCACCACCTCCTTCATGGCTGGATTCAGCCGCCTTTGTGGTTGAACCACTGGCTTGGCATTATCCTCCAGTAGGATCTTGTTCATGCATCTGGCTGGGCTAATGCCCTTAAGATCACAAATGGACCACTCAAGAGCGGTCTTGTGTGTCCTTAGCACCTGAATTAGTGCTTTCTCTTCCTGTGGCTCTAAAGCAGAGCATATGATTACAGGAAAAGTGTTACCTTCTCGCAGAAACGCATATTTTAGTGATGGTGGTAATGGTTTGAGCTCGGGTTTAGAGGTTCCTCCTCTTCCTGAGGAGTTTTTAGAGGTTCTTTTATTTCCTCTGGTACCTCTAGATAAGGCTGAACATCTTTAAAGATGTCCTCTAGCTCTGATTCGAGACTCTCAGCCATACTGATCTCCTTTACCAGGGAGTCAATAATATCAACTCTCATGCAGTCCTTTGATATGTCTGGATGCTTCATTGCTTCAACAGCATTTAGCCTAAACTCATCTTCATTGACTCTAAGGGTCACTTCCCTTTTTTGGACGTCAATGAGGGTTCGTCCAGTTGCTAGGAAAGGTCTTCCTAGAATGAGGGTTGCACTCTTGTGCTCCTCTATTTCCAGCACTACAAAGTCAGTGGGAAAGGCAAATGGCCCAACTGTGACAATCATGTCCTCGATTATGCCTGATGGATATTTAATGGAGCCATCAACAAGTTGAAGACAAATCTGGGTTGTTTTGACCTCTTCAGTCAAGCCAAGCTTTTTGATAGTGGATGCAGGAATTAGGTAGATACTTGCCCCAAGATCACATAGAGCTGTCTTGGTACAAGTACCCTCCAATGTGCATGGTATCATAAAGCTCCCAAGATCCTTAAGCTTCTCTGGTAAGCTCTTTAAGATGACTGCACTGCATTCTTCAGTGAGAAAGTCTTTTTCAATTTCTCTCCAATCCTTCTTATGACTTAAGATCTCTTTCATGAACTTAGCATAAGAAGGTATTTGCTCAAGTGCCTCTGCAAACGGGATCTTGATTTCAAGAGTCCTGAGATAGTCTGCGAAGCGGGCAAATTGTTTATCCTGTTCCGCTTGGCGAAGTTTCTGAGGATAAGGCATTTTAGCTTTGTATTCTTCAACCTTGGTTGCTGCATGTTTATTTCCTACAGAGGTAGGTTGAGAAGCCTTCTTGAGGGAGTTATTATCAGCACTTGTAGGTGTCTGACCCCTCATTGGCGTTTGAACGCTAGGATAAGGGGAGGACTGGGCGTTTAACGCTAGATTCTAACCTTTTTCTGGCGTATAAACGCCAGAACTGGACATGGGTTGGGCGTTTAACGCCAACTTTTCACCCTTTTCTGGCATTTGAACGCCAGAACTGGGCTCCACTGTGCGTTTAACACAAATTTTTCACCCTTCTCTGGCGATTGAATGCCAGAATCATTTCTCTCTGGGCTCTTACTGTCCTCAGAGGGATTTTAGGTGGCAGTTTGCTCATCCTCTCTCAGTTCTTCTTTTCTTGGCATTCTGCTGCTTTGAGTTGATGTATTTAATATTTTTCCACTTCTTAATTGAACTGCTTGGCACCCCATTTTGAGGTTTTATCTTGTATTAATTTTAGGGGATTTTTATACCTTTTATCCACATTTATTCAATGAAATAGCATGGTTTCATGATTGTCTCTGTATTTGTGCTTAAGTGTGAAAATATGCTTTTTAGGTCCTTAATTTGATAGTTTTAATCTCCCTTTGATTCCACTAAATACCTTGATGTGTTTGCTAGTGATTTCAGATTGAATAGGGCTAGGAATGGATCAAAGGAGTGAAAAGGAAAGCATGTAAAGTGGAGAAATCATGAAAAGTCAAAGATTTGGAAAATGCCTATGATCGCGCGCGTGCACTGTGCGCTTCCGCGTGGATTGCGAAAAGCTACAGGGGCGCGTACGCGTGCTGTGCACGTACGCATCAATGCTGGCACGTGATTTTTAAGTGAAAATTTGCCCAGCGAATTCTCAGAAGCTGTGGGGCCCAGTTTATAACCAACTTTGGCACTAAAATGCTTTAAAGGACTAAGGATTTAATAGCAAAGGGGATTTGATCATTTGACACACATTAGGATTAGGATTAGTTAGCTTTAGAGAGAGAAGCTCTCACTTCTCTCTAGAATTAGGATTAGGTTTAGATCTAGATCTACTTCTTCTTCTTCTCTCTTAATTTTCCTTTTTCTTCCTTAATTGTTCTCTTGTAGTTGTAGAATTCTTCTTCTCTTGTAATTCCTTTGTATTGTTAATTGTAGTTTATGAACTTTCTTTTGTAGATCTACATTTCTTCTTCACTGCAATTGGTAATTCTTTGTTGTTTCATAATTGTTTTGCCTTTCTATTGTTAATCTCTTGTTTTTGTAGTTGTAAACTCCTTTAATTCTTGCAATTAGTAATGTTTGCCTTTATTGTCTTCTATGTGTTTGTTAAAATGCTCCTTTTAGTTGTGAGTTAGATTTTTGTTCCTCTTGGCTCGGGAAGGTAACTTAGGAACTCTTGATTACAAATGACCAAGTAATTGATGATTGTGAGCCATTGACTCTAGTTCTCATTAATTGAATTAGTAGAGAGCTAGGATTTATGGACTTAGATTGATATAGCTCATTTGACTTTCCTCTACTACTAGTTAGAGGATAATTTAATGGGATTGATCCTTGCCAATTCTCATGTTGTGGTTAGTGATAGGGATAGAGATCCTTGACCACCAAACCTTGCCAAGACCTTTTTGTCATTTGATTTTCTTTACCATTTGCTTTTCTTATTCCTTATATAAAACCCTAAAATATACATGTCCATAGCCAATAATAAGAACACTTTATAGCAATTTCTAGGGAGAACGACCCGAGGTTTTAATACTTCAGTTTATGATTTTAGGTGTTTGTTTTAGTGACAAAACAATCTTTTGTATGAAAGGATTATTTCTTGGTTTAGAAACTATACTTTACAACGAGATTTCATTAGTGAAATTCTAAACCGTCAAAAATCCTCTCATCAGTGTCTAATGGGATCTTGTGCGGGAAGTCCATAAAACTTAGGTAGGAGATGAATCAAAGCGGTCTTGAGTTCAAAATTTGCATTCAAGTTGGGATGAAGCACATGAAGAAGTTGGAGAACAAAGTCCGGTGCACCCGCTTCCTTGAGAGTAACCCTCCTTGGAGCGGCCATAGTGTCAGCACCTACACCAAGAGAAGAACTATTAGTAGTATCAAAGGAAGAATAGCTAGTGCCTTCTTCGAATGACAGTTCAGAGTCCACTTCGGATATGGTTGGTGAATTGGTAAAAACCTGTTCACCCCCCTCAAAGGCTAACCGCCTCCGAGCTTGCCTTATGTAAAGCAAAGTTCTTTCAATTTCCGGATCAAATAGTGCTAAGCTCGGATTTGGTAGTGAATGTGTCATACAATGAAGGGAATATAAAGCTCATGACAACAAATGGAATTAAGAAAATATCAATCCTAACTAGCAATCAAACAAACAAACAATCAAGAGATATTACAAGTATGTACATATACACATATTCACACTAAACAATAACATGGCACACAAAAGCAAATCCCCAGAAACGGTGCCATTTTGATGAACGTTATTTTTATGTCGGTATAGAAACAAGTAATAAATCCAATCGTGAGTATAGTCTAACCGACACGCAAATTCTGCATCAAACAATTCTAAAATATATAACCGAGAGTATTAGTCCCGAGTCGTCCTCCCTAGAAATTGCCTTAGAATGCACATTATTGATTATGATGTCTTTTGTGATTTTTGAGAGTTGGTATGAAAATGAAAGCTAACAAAAATTAAACAACAATCAATCAAGATAAAAGCCTTGGCCAAGGGTGAGCATTGGAAGTTCCATCATTATAGTTTCCTTCAATTGTGATAACAATTGAGTGTTGCTTCACTTAGTTAACCCCTAAAGATGGAGAAAAGTCAGGTAAAAGTAACTAACTTGAGTCACAAGTCCTAGCCTAACCCTTGGAAAGTCTAGCTTTAGTACACTCCAAGCCAATTAGCAATTCACAATTCTCAATCAAAAATTGATATCCATAACTCAAGTGTCTCCAATAACTCAACCCCTAATCCAAGTAAGGAAATTCTACTCCATAGCTAGGGTTATTATTTCATCAAACATTTGGTGAGCATTCATAGAAGACATTATGAAATTGAAAGAAAGGAATTGAATTCAAACTATCTATCTCAAGTAATCATCAACAATCAAACAATTACAATTGATGAACATGAAAATACCTCAATTCATTGATCCAAATCAAACTAACAAGGCATTCATAGATCTAGAGTGAATGAATCAAAAGAATATAAATTGAGAATAGGAGAAGAGTAGATCTACAACTTGTATCAAAGAAAAAGTGAATTAGCAATTGATCCCACCAAGAAATCAAAGGAGAATTGCAATGGAGAATGAAATCCTAGAGAGAGGTTGCGGCTTCTCTCTCTACAAAAATGTAACTAACTAATGGAAATAGCTAGAAAATGTGTCTAATGAGTGAATGGATCCCAAGCCCTTCAATCATTGGTCTTCTTATGCTTTTCCTGCCAGAACTCCCAAAACAGGGTTGGTAACAGCCTGAAATTGCTGGTCACATTTTCTCTTTAAAAATCACGTGCGGCATGCGTACGCGCCCCTAGGGCTTTTGCGATCCGCGCACAGGCGTAACGTATACGGCGTGTCCCTTGAGGTTCTGGCTCAGCCGCTAAATACATCGGCTCCTTGCTTCGGCTCCCTCACGCTAGTCACAGTGGCGCGCATCTGTGCGTACGTGCCAGGTGCACGTGCGCTTCCTTGCTCAGAATTCCAAAGATCCAATTTTCATGTTCCTTCTCTTTATGCATGCTTCCATCCTCTCCTCCAAGCCATCCTAGCCCTATAAATTCTGAAATCACTTAACGCACGGATCACGGCATCGAATGGTAAAAGAGGAGGATTAAAATATATCTAATTCAATGCAAAAGAAGCATGTTTTCATCGATGAGGCAAAATCGGGAGAGGAACACAAAATCATGCATTTTTACATTAATAAATGTGAAAGATCATTGATAAAACCCTCAAAATCTATACAGGATAATCCCTAAAACTGGGGTTTATCAATAAGTCATGAGGTCTTTTCTTAGGTTGTAATGGGGCTAGGGTGAGGGTATAGATGCATATGGTTGAGTGAACTTGAAATTTGAATCTTTGACTAGCCTAAGCTCTCACCTAACCTATGACAATCTATTCAAATCTAATACAATACCTAGCTACCCATTATTCCCACTTTTTCACATACTCATGCGTTCTCTTTAATTCACATTCCATATGCATTGTTATTGTTACTCTACTTTGGGGCATTTTGTCCCCTTTTTATTGTAAATATTCTCTTTTTTTATATACATATTTTTTTCTTTTTTGCTTTTCTCTTTAGTGAACTATATACAATGTTGCCGATGCATATGAGTGAATGAGTACGTACCCAATTCCCAATATCTTTAATGAAATACAAAGCATACTTTTACCCCAACCTATGTCCCAAGTTTCCCCACACTTGAATAATACACACACTCACTAGCCTAAGCTAATCAAAGATTCAAATAAAAGACATTTATGGTTTTCCGCTTAAAGGCTTGTAATGTGGTAAAATTAAGAACAAAAGAGGTTAAAATAAGCTCAAAGTTGGCTAACAATTGTCGATGTAGGGTAAGGCTATTTGGGCAAGTGGCTAAATGAAATGATGGCCTCAATCACACACATGCATTTATACACACAATAAGGGACATATAGAGTCAAACAAATCCAGGATTGTAGTCATAGAAGGAGAATAATGCACACAAGAATAGAAATAAATGGTTATATGATGTAACCATGAAATTGGGCTCAAGACTCACATGCTTGTGTTCTTAGCTCAAAAACCATGTTCCACAATAAATTCTTCAAGCAAGTTTAACACCAAAAATTTTTCAAATTGGTAGGGTGCCCTAAAAACACAATTTCTTGGAAAAGAAGTCATCACCCTAACCAAGTAGTCCTAAAAGCAAACAACTATCATGCAAAAAGTGTTCAAAAGCAAAACTAACCATGCAATTTATCCTAATTAACAAAAGAAAATCAAAATTATGGGTGTTGAAAGGGAAGGGTTATTACCTACGGAGATCGGTTGAACGACCTCCCTACACTTAAAAATTAGCACGGTCCTCCATGTTGTTGGTAAGGCGCAAGGGGAGATCGAAGTGGATGTGGAGATCTCCGGTTCCTCCATAGGCGGGGTTACAAAACACAAGAGCTTCTTTACATAAGCAAATCGGTGTTGGTTCCGCCGTTCATATCGATCCATCTTCTTATGGAGAGCTACAAGTAGTTGGTGGGACGATTGTTGTGGCGCTGATGAAGTGGTAGGGATGTATGAGGGAATAGCTATGTCAAGGCTTGTGGTGTCCGCGGGAGGCTTGAGATATCTTTCGCTAGGGACGATGGAGCCCTTAGCCGGAGTTATTGCCTTCATTTGGTAGCCTCTTGGGGGACACCAGCAGTAGCAACCAAATCTGTCACCAAGGTGGGAAACGGGAGGTTACCCTTAGCGTGGACATGACCCATGGCTTGTCGGATGTGGAGAGGGATGTCGACCGGCCGCTCAGTAGGTAAGCACCAAACTAGTAGGGCGAGGTCCTCATTGATCGACGACTCGTGAGTGCTTGGAAGCACATAATGAGATAAGATCTGGGCCCATGCTCGAGCCTTTACCATGAGATGATGTGCATCAATGCTCTTAGGCTGAGGTCTGAGTCTCTCTCGTGTCCAAAATGAATCCGGTCCGGCAATGACCTTAAGGATAGAATCCCAATCAAAACTGCGTGTGCAAGGCTGTTGCAGGACCTCTTGGTAACCGTCTGAACTTTCCGCCACTGGCAACACTTTAAGTATCCCTTGAATATCTTCTTCCGAAACTGGGACTTGCTTCCGGCGCACAAAAATAGTCTGAAGAGAAGGGGGTGGTAATTGGAGTAAAACTCCACCACCTAAGAAATGTTGGCTTCTTGTGGCTTTCGCATTAGAAATCCCCATTGTCGCCGCTCAATGCGGGGTAAGATACACTAAACAAGATGCTCCAGAGGAACAAGGAGGTGTTCAGGATGATAACTTCTCTCAACTATAGCGGGGAGCATAAGCTCACAATAGCGGTTGGGAAACCTTGTGGGGTCCTTTGCAGGGTTACCCTTTTCTTGCTCATCAACACTAATGATTCTTTTCGCCCTCTTGGGGAGGGGCTTGACTTTTGGAGTAGGAAGCACATTGGCGGTCGTTCTTCGAGGGGCCCTCTTGGTAGGTGGCTGTTTCGAAGCTTTTCCTTTGTCCTTTTTTATGGCCATCCTGAAAAGGGAAGGAAAAGAGAAAACATTAAACTCGAAGAAGTAACATAAACATAAGAACATACTAGTGAGAAGTAATGCCATAGAAGAGTAAGGTGTCTTGAATACATGACAGCTACAACATGCGATCAAGACAACAATGCAAACCTGGGTAAGTCACTAGCATGGGATGCAAGAGTGAGAAAGGCATGTAACTAAGGCATGAGAAGAATAAGCTCAAGCATCCATAACAACACCAAATATCATATGCAAGAAAGATAATAAGCACAAGAAATTCAATCACCTAATCACACTCAAGACAATAAAGCATGCATAAGAACTAAAGTGGAGTTAGAAAAGGTGGAAACATAATTCTTGCAATATGACAAAGGAAGAAAGTCATGAGTATGAGCATGTGAATGATAAAGATGAAGTGCAATAAGCTCAATGCAAAATAAGAAATCAAGTGTAGTGAGGGAAAAGCACAAAATGGAAAGCATAGTGTCAAAATGAAATAAAAATGTCATAGGTGCTTTTTAACAAACTCTTGGTGTGCAACATGCAAACCACAAGCAAAGTGAACAAATTCAAAGATGTAACTGGTGCGGAATTTACAACCACAAATTAACCAGCAAGTGCACCGGGTCGTACCAAGTAATACCTCAAGTGAGTGAGGGTCGATCCCACGAGGATTGATGGATTAAGCAACAATAGTTAAGTGATTTGCTTAGTTAGACAAACTGAAAAGAGTGTTTGGGTCTCAATTGCATTAAATAGTAAATTCAGAAAATTAATAAAGCAAGCAGTAAATAGGTTGTGAAATATGTATGGAGAAACAGTTAAGGCTTCAGAGTTATCTATTTTCCAGATTGACTTTTCTTACTAACTATTTTAATCATGCAAGATTTAATTCATGGCAAACTATAGGTGACTAAACCCTAATTCCTTAGACCTTTTTAGTCTCCTCTAAAATTCGTCAACCGCTAATTCCTTGGTCACTTAATTCCAATTAGAGGGTGAAGTTCAATTCTAGTTTATATGCTACAGAAATCCTAATTACCCAATATAAGAGGATTATATGTCACATATCCTGTTAAGTCTAGATAATTAGAAATTTAGGAGAATATGTTTTCAAGCTGTTGTTCAAGTAAAGAGCTTTTCTAAGTTATACAAGAACTCAATTAGAAAGAGGGTTATACTTCCGTTCCACCCAAATTCATAAGATAAAAACGAAAATAATTCTTGAAATATAAATCAGTGCATGAATTAAAATAGAAAAATAATAGAATCAATCCATACAATAAACAGAGCTCATAACCTTAATAGTGGAGGTTTAGTTGCTCATGGTTCAGAGTGAAAACTAGGATTCTAGTAAACTGTAAATTTGGAATGAGGTAGAAGAGAAGAGATTTCCTAATCCTAATAAATATAAAATATATTTCCTAAAACTAAATAACATCTTTTCCTAATTTTAATAATAAAAGTTAAATCAAAATTAATTTAATTGATCTGTGCAGGGCTTGGGGAGCGTAGGGACCACTGGACTCATTAAGGTCCACGCTGAACTTGAGAATTTCAACGTTCACGCTGAACTTGGAGATCCTCACGTTCAGCGTGGAGGGGGCCAAATCAAATGGAAGAAAAGAGTATAATATCATATATCGTTGAAAAGCTCTAGAAGTTAGCTTTTCAATGTCGCTAAAATCACGTCAATTGAATCTCTATAACTCAAGTTATTTCTATTTGATTGCAAGGAGGTCAGGGTTGACAGCATCATTCCCTTTCTTCCTTTTCTGCTACAAAACTTCGTCAAATCCATCCGAATGCTACTTGAAATAAACAGGAATGCACACAACTCAAAGTAGCATCCATATTGACTAAAGATATTTAAATCTTGATTAAACTCAACAATTTGAATACAAATTCACTAGGAAAAGATAGAGAAAATGCTTACGCATCACAACACCAAATTTGAATTGTTGCTTGTCCTCAAACAACCAAAACTAATATAGGCTTATGATTTGAATTTACATGAGAGTGAGAGTTCGATTAAACTCATATCTCTTCTTGAAGTGGGGTTTACAATTGCAATCCTGAATAGGTTTGGCATCTCACTATCCTTTGAATCATAAGAATGTTACTATCATCTGGAATTAGAATTCTGATAATATTATGAATTCTCTAATCTTTTGTACTTCATTTTAATCCTTGAACACAGCAAATTTTCTTTGATTCTCTTTTCTTTGGTGCTTTGCACCATGAGCCTAGCCGTGACTTTAAATGTTTTGTCTCAAGCTTCACTGACACAAAACACCACAATAACTTAACTGGGGAACTCTCTTTAAGTTCTAATTTTTCTTTCAGTTACTCCCAGACAGTGTTGCTCAAAGCCTTTGGCATACTCTATTAAATGCATTTGATCTCGACTCTTAGTGTTCTGTCTCAAGGATTACTTGACAAAATCACACCACAAGCATATGACCAGGAAAACAACTCTTTGAGCTTTTAATCATGTCTGACTTCTTTAGTCATTGATGCTCAGAGCCTTGGACCTTGCTTTTATATTTTTTTGTTGTTGTTTCTTTTGCTTCAAGGATTAAATTCTCACTTATTGCAGAGAATTCATAATATTTCTCTAAATTCCTGTTCCTTGTACATCAACATTCTTTGATTCAAATTTAAATATGCACTGTTCATGTCATGCATTCAGAGTCACAGAAATTACCGCCACATTTGGATAAATGAGACTACTCTTAAAATTAACTCAATTTCTCATGCACTATATCTTTTCTTCTTTCTTTTTTAATTCAAGTTCAGTGAGCAATACGTGAGACACTTTTTAGAATTAAAAACAAATAACAGAATAAAAATAGTAACATAAACTAGAACCTAGGAATTGAAATAACAAAGGATCATGCAGAAACCAAGTAAAATAGTAGAAAACAGGAATATAACATAATAAGAACGGGAGGAAATATAGAATGAAAGGAACTCAACCATCTCAGTTATCCTAGAGGTCATCTCATTCTTCAGGCTGTGCTCCTCCGTGAAGATTATTCGCCTCCCTTTGCTGCCATTAAAGTAAACAGAAAAGCCATAAGCGAATCGACAACACCAAACTTAAAAGTTTGCTTGTTCTCGAGCAAAGAGAAACCGAAAACAGGAAGGGACATAAAAGACGTATGGAAAAGTAAAAACAAATATTATTGCAAAAAAAGAATAAACTGATAAAAGGAGAAGAGAGGTTAACATAATTAATATATATATATATATATATATATATATATATATATATATTCTCTTTTTTTGTATTGTATTAATTTTTATTTTTTTAGGTTTTTATTGTAGGTTTTTATTGTATTTTAGGTTTTTTTTAGTTTATTTATATACATAGTTATTTATTTATTGATTTATTTATTTATATATGTATGTATATAGGGGGTATGATATGTGTATATGTTATATAAGGGAGATGGGGGGGAATTATATACGTATAAAAAAATATATAGTATGGGAGGGGGCATGATAACGTATAATAGGTAATATAAAAGGAAAAGGAAATCTAATCAGGGGTGGGGACATGAGCAATTGAAACTTGCATTGAACTTGAAGGATGTGAAGGTTGGCGAATCAACGCCGAACTTAAGCTTATCAAGTTCAGCGTGGAAACTTTACAAATGTGTACCTTCTTTACGTCGTTCTCTATGCTGAATTTGAAATTTTTCAAGTGGTCTCTTAGTCTAATTATACGTTTTGTGTACGTCGTTCTCCATGCTGAACTTGAAAGAAAACAAGTTCAGCGCCGCAGTCTTCGTATGTACTCTTTCTCTTCACGTTGAACTTAGTGCAGCGCAAACTTTAGCGTGGTTCTCCTTCTTTTTTTTTTGCATGATCAAAACACACGTAAAACAAAAGAAAAACAGTAAAATTCAATAAAAAATCAAATAAAAAATAAAACTACTACTACGAAAAATAGACTAGGGATACAAAATCATCGGGTTGTCTCTCGATAAGTGCTTCTTTACCGTCACTAGCTTGACACTTAATTGTTGAATTTTCTTCCTCTTCTTCCAGTTGGTTAAAAGAAATGACTCCATGGGGGAAAAGGTGAAGATTAGTGCCCCTTGATATAAAGTTGACGAACAGACTCCTGCGTGGTCGAGAATTTCACAAATAAATCCACGTTGAAAGTATAGCTTCTAAACCGACAAAGAATCATTTCGCGTAAAAGTTTTGGTTGTCACAAGTAACCAACCCCTAATAAAATTGATAACCGACGTATTTAAACCTCGGGTCGTCTCTCAAGGAATTGTAGGGAGGTGTTCTTATTATTGGCTATGAGTTGTCTAAATTGGGATTTTGGGGATGAGAAATGAGAAGGGTAAATTGTAGAAAAAATAGAATGATAACAATAAAAACTCTTGGCAAGGTATGACAATTGGAAGTTCTATCCTAGTTATCCTTATCAATTGTGATGAGAATTGTCCGTTGCTCCCACTAGGTCAACCTCTAACTATGAAGGTAAATCAAGTGAATAAATCAATATGAATCCTCAAGTCATAGTCAACTCCCAAGGAAAGACTAGAGTTAGTGGAATTCAAATCAACTAGCAAACATAACAATTATCCATTAACAAAGGGGTTTGATAACTCAAGCGTCATCAATAACTCAACCAAAGCCAAAAATATAGAAATCTACTATAACATCCTTCCAAGCATTTTGTCAAACACTTGGGAGGCATAACACCAAATAGTAGAGAAGCAATAGGAGATAATAACATCCAAATAACCAATCTAAAATATCAGCAACATAGATCAAAAGAGAGCAATCCTAAATATGAAATACCTCAAGTTATATTAAATAGAAATCCAATCAAAAAAGGAATGTATAGATAAAGGTATTAAAGTCAATAAGAGTAGGAGAGAATTAAGTCAAGGAACATTAAACCTGGGATTGAGAAGAGATAATCCTAAATCCTAAAGAAATCCTAAATCCTAAAACCTAAGAGAGAGGAGAAAGTCTCTCTCTAAAACTACATCTAAAACCTAAAATTATATGAATGTGATGTATGAATGTTGTGTGATTGATTTCCCCACTTTGTAGCCTCTAATCTGTATTTTTTGGGTCAAAAACTTGGTCAAAAACAGCCCAGGCGATTTCAGATACGTACAGGTCGCGGCTCTATCACATGTACGTGTCACCCACGCGTACCCGTGGATTGAATTTTTGCTAGGTCACGCGTACGCGTGATCTACGCCTACGCGTCACCTAAAAGCATGGCAACTATGGCAAATTAGCTATCATTGCGAAGCCCTGAATGTTAGCTTTCTAATGCAACTAGAACTGCCTCATTTGGACCTCTGTAGCTCAAGTTATGATCGTTTGAGTGCGAAGAGGTCAGGGCTATCAACTTTGCAGTTCCTTCAATTTATTGTATTCCTTCTACTTTTGCATGCTTCCTTTCCATCCTCTAAGACATTCCTGCCCTATAATCTTTGAAAATACTTAACACACATATCGAGGCATCGAATTGTAACGAGAGAGGATTAAAATTAGCTAAATTAAGACCAAAGAAACATGTTTTCAATCATAGCACAAAATCAGGAAGGAAAGTGTAAAACATGCGGATTTTGTGAATAAGTGTGAGATTAGTGGATAAAATCCACTCAATTAAGCATGAGATGTACCACGAAATAGTGGTGCATCAAATCTCCCCACACTTAAACATTTGCATGTCCTCATGCTAAGCTCTAGAGAAGCTATAAAGAGTGAAGAGGAATGGTAGGATGTATGAAATGTAACCTATTTATATGAATGCAACTAAATGCAAAATGCTTTTACCTACTTGGTTTAAAAGTAAATAAATCTTCAAGAACAAACATGAACTGGATTTCACTAATTCAAATCATAAAATAAAGTACAAGTAAACTTGTAAGAAGGAAGCTCATGAAAGCCGGGAACGAAGAATCGAGCATCGAACTCTAACTGGAAGTGTATGCACTCTAATCACTCAGGTGTTTAAGGTTCGATCTCTCGGTTCTCTACTAATCTTGCTTTCTAAGACTTGCTCTTCTTCTACCAATCAACATAAATTTAATGCGCAAATACACATATCAAGAGGTCTTTTGAGGGTTGTAATGGGATTAGGGTCTAGGTAGGATTGTATTTAGTCAAGTGGACTAAAATCTGAATCCTTAATTAGCCAAAACTTCCCACCTAACTTAAGACAATCCATGTAATTATAATACAAGACACTACTTCCCATTAACTATATTTACCACACATTCATACATCCCAAATTTAAGTACAACTCATATGCATTGCTATCATTTACTTTGGAGCATTTTGTTCCCTTTTTATTCTTTGCTCTTTTTCTTTTCTTTTTCTCTTGTTTTTCTTTATATATATATAATTTTTTTCAATACATATGATTAAGGTATTGAATGCACAAACATGTCCTCAACATTTTTCACATTTTCACAAGAAGTCTAACATACTCAATTCCCAAACCAAACGTTTCCAAACCCACTTTTCCCACACTTAATTCATGAGCACTCTCACTAGTCTAAGCTAACCAAGGATTCAAATTCAGGACATTATTGTTTTTCACTTAGAGTTGATGATGTGCTAAAATAGAGAACAAATGGGGTAAAATAGGCTTAAATTGGTTTGCAAAGGATAATGAAATGGTAAGGCCATATGGGTATGCGAGCTATAGTGAAACAAGGCCTCAATCATATAAGTATATGCATACATTAAACCATGGAAATATAGAATCATGCAAGATATAGATTACAATTTTAGAGAGAACAACACACACAACAGAACAGAATATTGGTTGATAAAATGCAACCAATCAAATAGGCTCAAAATCTCACTGGTTTTGTGTGTTCGAGCTCTAAATCATGTTCCAAAATCAATTTCTTCAAGCAAGTTTAACAAAATTTTAATTCAAATTAGTGAAATGCTATAAGAAAGTTTCTTGAAAAAAAAATTATTACTTCAACCAAGTAGTTGGTAAAATATGCACAAAATCAAACAAACATGCAATCAAACATGCAAATACAACAACTAATTTAACAAAAAAGTTTAAACATTGGTGTTGAGTCAGAAAGTACTAACCACCGGAAGTCGGTATCGACCTCCATACACTTAAAGATTGCACCGTCCTCGGTGCATGCAGCGATGTACAAGTGGACGGGTGGTTCCAACTGATGCTTTTTCTCCAAAGATTGTGCGGCAGACTTGTTTATTGCTCCAGTTAGAAACTTTTCCTTTTTCCTCTTGGTGGCCGATAAACCACTATTTTATGGTTTATCTTGTGCTCAATTGAGTGGTTTTTATCAACTCTTTACTCACTTATTCATACAATTCGCATGTTTTACATTTTTCTTCCTGATTTTATGCTATGATTGAAAACATGCTTCTTTGATCTTATATTTGCTTATTATTAATCCTCTCTTATTACCATTAGATGCCTTGATATGTGTGTTAAGTGTTTTCAGATATTATAAGGCAGGAATGGCTCAGAGGATGGAAAGGAAGCATGCAAAAGTGAAAGGAATGCAAGAAGTTGGAGAAATTGCTAAGCTGTCCAGCCTGACCTCTTCGCACTCAAATGGCTATAACTTTAGCTACAGAGGTCCAAACGACGCGGTTCTAGTTGCGTTGGAAAGCTAACGTCCGGGGGCTTCGATTTGATGTATAATTTGCCATAGTTGCTGGTGCACGAAATTGTGATCAATACTTTTCAAAACATAAACAATCCCTAGTAATGGCTCCAAAGAATTGGTGCTCAATACCATGGCATAAACACAACTTCGCACAACTAACCAGCAAGTGCACTGGGTCGTCCAAGTAATAAACCTTACGCGAGTAAGGGTCGATCCCACGGAGATTGGTGGTATGAAGCAAGCTATGGTCATCTTGTAAATCTCAGTCAGGCAGACTCAAATGGGTATAGTGATGAACGAAAATAACATAAAAGATAAAGATAGGGATACTTATGTATATCATTGGTGTAAGAGCTTCAGACAAGTGCATGAAGATGCCTTCCCTTCCGTCTCTCTGCTTTCCTACTGTCTTCATCCAATCCTTCTTACTCCTTTCCATGGCAAGCTCGTATAGGGTTTCACCGTTGTCAGTGGCTACCTCCCATCCTCGCAGTGAAAGCTAATGCACGCACTCTGTCACAGTGTGGCCAATCACCGGTGTGGTTCCCTCCCTTACCGGAATAGAATCACTCTTTTGCGTCTGTCACTAACGCCCAGTAGGTTACAGGTTTGAAGCACGTCACAGTCATTCAATCATTGAATCCTACTCAGAATACCACAGACAAGGTTAGACCTTCCGGATTCTCTTGAATGCCGCCATCAGTTCTTGCCTATACCACGAAGACTCCGATTAAAGAATCCAAGAGATATTCACCAAGCCTCGAATGCTTGTAGAACAAGAATGGTTGTCAGTCACCTTGTTCATAGGTGAGAATGATGATGAGTGTCAATCATCACCTTCATCAAGTTGAAGAACAAGTGATATCTTGGTAAAAGAACAAGTGGAATTGAATAGAAGAACAATAGTAATTGCATTAATACTCGAGGTACAGCAGAGCTCCACACCGTAATCTATGGTGTGTAGAAACTCCACCGTTGAAAATACATAAGAACAAGGTCTAGGCATGGCCGAATGGCCAGCCTCCCAAATGATCTAAGATAGCATAAAATTAGAAGATAGCTACCCAGATGTGTTCAAAACACAATAGTAAAAGGTCCTACTTATATAAAACTAGTAGCCTAGGGTGTACAAAGATGAGTAAATGACATAAAAATCCACTTACGGGCCCACTTGGTGTGTGCTTGGGCTGAGCAATGAAGCATTTTCGTGTAGAGACTTGTCTTGGAGTTAAACGCCAGCTTTTATGCCAGTTTGGGCGTTTAACTCCCATTTAGGTGCCAGTTCCGGCGTTTAACGCTGGAATTTCTGTAGGTGACTTTGAACGCCGGTTTGGGCCATCAAATCTTGGGCAAAGTATGGACTATCATATATTGCTGGAAAGCCCAGGATGTCTACTTTCCAACGCCGTTGAGAGCGCGCCAATTGGGCTTCTGTAGCTCCAGAAAATCCACTTCGAGTGCAGGGAGGTCAGAATCCAACAGCATCTGCAGTCCTTTTCAGTCTCTGAATCAGATTTTTGCTCAGGTCCCTCAATTTCAGCCAGAAAATACCTGAAATCACAGAAAAACACACAAACTAATAGTAAAGTCCAGAAAAGTGAATTTTAACTAAAAACTAATAAAAATATACTAAAAACTAACTAGATCATACTAAAAACATACTAAAAACAATGCCAAAAAGCATACAAATTATCCGCTCATCACAACACCAAACTTAATTTGTTGCTTGTCCCCAAGCAACTAAAGATCAAATAAGATAAAAAGAAGAGAATATGCAATGAACTCCAAAAACATCTATGAAGATCAGTATTAATTAGATGAGCGGGGCTTTTAGCTTTTTGCCTCTGAATAGTTTTGGCATCTCACTTTCTCCTTTGAAACTTAGAATGATTGGCTTCTTTAGGAACTCAGAATCCAGATAGTGTTATTGATTCTCTTAGTTAAGTATGATGATTCTTGAACACAGCTACTTATTGAGTCTTGGCTGTGGCCCAAAGCACTCTGTCTTCCAATATTACCACCGGATACATACATGCCACAGACACATAATTGGGTGAACCTTTTCAGATTGTGACTCAGCTTTGCTAAAGTCCCCAATTAGAGGTGTCCAGGGTTCTTAAGCACACTCTTATTGCCTTGGATCACAACTTTATTTCTTTCTTTTTCTTTCTTTTTCTCTCTTTTTTTTTTCTTTTTCGGTTTTTTTTTTTTCATTTGCTTCCTTCTTCTCTTTTTTTTTTATTCACTGCTTTTTCTTGCTTCAAGAATCATTTTTATGATTTTTCAGATCCTCAGTAACATGTCTCCTTTTTCATCATTCTTTCAAGAGCCAACATTCATGAACCACAAATTCAAAAGACATATGCACTGTTCAAGCATACATTCAGAGAACAAAAGTGTTGCCACCACATCAAAATAATTAAACTTGTTATAAAATTCAAAATTCATGCAATTCTTTTCCTTTTCAATTAAGCACGTTTTTATTTTAAGAAAGGTGATGGATTCATAGGACATTCATAACTTTAAGGCATAGACACTAAGACACTAATGATCATAAGACACAAACATGGATAAACATAAGCACTAAAATTCGAAAAACAGAAGAATAAAGAACAAGGAAATCAAGGAACGGGTCCACCTTAGTGATGGCAGCTCTTCCTTCCTCTTGAAGGTCCTATGGAGTGCTTGAGCTCCTCAATGTCTCTTCCTTGCCTTTGTTGCTCCTCTCTCATGATTCTTTGATCTTCTCTAATTTCATGGAGGAGAATGGAGTGTTCTTGGTGCTCCACCCTTAGTTGTCCCATGTTGGAACTCAATTCTCCCAGGGAGGTGTTTAGTTGCTCCCAATAGTTTTGTGGAGGAAAGTGCATCCCTTGAGGCATCTCAGGGATCTCATGATGAGAGGGGTCTCTTGTGTGCTCTATCCTTTTCTTGGTAATGGGCTTGTCCTCATCAATGGTGATGTCTCCCTCTATGTCAACTCCAACTGAATAACAGAGGTGACAAATGAGGTGAGGAAAGGCTAACCTTGCCAAGGTAGAGGACTTATCCGCCACCTTGTAGAGTTCTTGGGCTATGACCTCATGAACTTCCACTTCTTCTCCAATCATGATGCTATGGATCATGATGGCCCGGTCTAAAGTAACTTCGGACCGGTTGCTAGTGGGAATGATTGAGCGTTGGATAAACTCCAACCATCCTCTAGCCACGAGTTTGAGGTCATGCCTTCTTAGTTGGACCGGCTTGCCTCTTGAATCTCTCTTCCATTGTGCGCCCTCTTCACATATGGTTGTGAGGACTTGGTCCAACCTTTAATCAAAGTTGACCCTTCTTGTGTAAGGATGTTCATCTCCTTGCATCATAGGCAAGTTGAACGCCACCCTCACACTTTCCGGACTAAAATCCAAGTATTTCCCCCGAACCATAGTAAGATAATTCTTTGGATCCGGGTTCATACTTTGATCATGGCTCTTGGTGATCCATGCATTGGCATAGAATTCTTGAACCATCAAGATTCCAACTTGTTGAATGGGGTTGGTAAGTACTTCCCAACCTCTTCTTTGGATCTCATGGCGGATCTCCGGATATTCACCCTTTTTGAGTGAAAAGGGGACCTCGGGGATCACCTTCTTCAAGGCCACAACTTCATAGAAGTGGTCTTGATGCACCCTTGAGATGAACCTATCCATCTCCCATGACTCGGAGGTGGAAGCTTTTGCCTTCCCTTTCCTCTTTCTAGAGGTTTCTCCGGCCTTGGATGCCATAATGGTTATGAAAAAGCAATGCTTTTACCACACCAAACTTAAAATGTTTGCTCGTCCTCGAGCAAAAGAAGAAAGAAGAGAGTAGAAGAAGAAGAAATGAGGAAGAGGGAGATGGTGGTGTATTCGGCCAAGGAGGGGGAGAAGTGGTGTTTTGGTTGTGTGAAAATGAAGGAGTGAAGAAGGGTATTTATAGGAGAGAGGGGAGGTGGGGTTCGGCCATATTGGGTGGGTTTGGGAGGGGAAGTGGTTTGAATTTGAAGGGTGAGGTTGGTGGGATTTTATGAAGGATGGATGTGAGTGGTGAAGAGAAAGATGGGATTTGATAAGTGAAGGGTTTTTGGGGAAGAGGTGTTGAGGTGATTGGTGAATGGGGGAAGAAGAGAGAGAGTGGTGGTGGGGGTCCTGTGGGGTCCACAGATCCTGTGGTGTCAAGGAAAAGTCATCCCTGCACCAAATGTTGCTCAAAATCACGTTTTGAGCCATTTCAGGCGTTAAACGCCGGGCTGGTGCCCATTCCTGGCGTTTAACGCCAGGTTCTTGCCCTTTTCTGGCGTTTAACGCCAGTCTGGTGCCCCTTTCTGGCGTTAAACGCCCAGAATGGTGCCAGACTGGGCGTTAAACGCCCAACTGCTAGGCTTACTGGCGTTTGAACGCCAGCAGCTTCTTCCTCCAGGGTGTGCTGTTTTTCTTCCTGTTTTTCATTTTGTTTTTGCTTTTTCAATGGATTTTGTGACTTCTTATGATCATCAACCTACAAAAAACATAAAATAACAAAAGAAACTATATAAATTATAATCATTGGGTTGCCTCCCAACAAGCGCTTCTTTAATGTCAGTAGCTTGACAGAGGGCTCTCATGGAGCCTCACAGATACTCAGAGCAATGTTGGAACCTCCCAATACCAAACTTAGAGTTTGAATGTGGGGGTTCAACACCAAACTTAGAGTTTGGTTGTGGCCTCCCAACACCAAACTTAGAGTTTGACTGTGGGGGCTCTTCTTGACTCTGATTTGAGAGAAGCTCTTCATGCTTCATCTCTGTGGTGACAGAGGGATATCCTTGAGCCTTAAACACAAAGGATTCTTCATTCACTTGAATGATCAGTTCACCTCCATCAACATCAATCACAGCCTTTGCTGTGGCTAGGAAGGGTCTGCCAAGGATGATGGTTTCATCCATGCACTTCCCAGTCTCTAGGACTATGAAATCAGCAGGAATGTAGTGGTCTTCAACCTTTACCAAAACATTCTCTACAACTCCATGAGCTTGTTTTCTTGAGTTGTCTGCCATCTCTAATGAGATTCTTGCAGCTTGTACCTCAAAGATCCCTAGCTTCTCCATTACTGAGAGAGGCATGAGGTTTACACTTGACCCTAAGTCACACAGAGCCTTCTTGAAGGTCATGGTGCCTATGGTACAAGGTATGGAAAACTTCCCAGGATCTTGTCTCTTTTGAGGTAATTTCTGCCTAGACAAGTCATCCAGTTCTTTGGTGAGCAAAGGAGGTTCATCCTCCCAAGTCTCATTTCCAAATAACTTGTCATTTAGCTTCATGATTGCTCCAAGGTACTTAGCAACTTGCTCTTCAGTGACATACTCATCCTCTTTAGAGGAAGAATACTCATCAGAGCTCATGAAAGGCAGAAGTAAGTCCAATGGAATCTCTATGGTCTCATGTTGAGTCTCAGATTCCCATGGTTCCTCATTGGAGGCTAGTGCACGCCCACTGAGGTCTTCCTCAGTGGCGTTCACTTCCTCCCCTTCCTCTCCAAATTCGGCCATATTGATGGCTTTGCACTCTCCTTTTGGATTTTCTTCTGTGTTGCTTGGAAGAGTACTTGGAGGGAGTTCAGTAACTTTCTTGCTCAGCTGTCCCACTTGTCCTTCCAAATTTCTAATGGAGGACCTTGTTTCATTCATGAAACTTTGAGTGGTTTTAATTAGATCAGAGACCATGGTTGCTAAGTCAGAGGGGTTCTGCTTAGGATTCTCTGTCTGTTGCTGAGAAGATGATGGAAAAGGTTTGCCATTGTTAAACCTGTTTCTTCCACCATTATTATTGAAACCTTGTTGAGGTCTCTCTTGATTCTTCCATGAGAGATTTGGGTGATTTCTCCATGAAGAATTATAGGTGTTACCATAGGGTTCTCCTAGGTAATTCACCTCTTCCATTGAAGGGTTCTCAGGATCATAAGCTTCTTCCTCAGATGAAGCCTCCTTAGTACTGCTTGGTGCATTTTGCATTCCAGACAGACTTTGAGAAATCAAATTGACTTGTTGAGTCAATATCTTGTTCTGAGCCAATATGGCATTCAGAGCATCAATCTCAAGAACTCCTTTCTTCTGACTTGTCCCATTGTTCACAGGATTCCTTTCAGAAGTGTACATGAATTGGTTATTTGCAACCATTTCAATTAGCTCTTGAGCCTCTGTAGGCGTCTTCTTCAGATGAAGAGATCCTCCAGCAGAGCTATCCAAAGACATCTTGGACAGTTCAGAGAGACCATCATAGAAAATACCTATGATGCTCCATTCAGAAAGCATGTCAGAAGGACATCTTCTGATCAATTGTTTGTATCTTTCCCAAGCTTCATAGAGGGATTCTCCATCCTTCTGTCTGAAGGTTTGGACTTCCACTCTAAGCTTACTCCATCTTTGGGGTGGAAAGAACTTTGCCAAGAAGGCATTGACTAGCTTTTCCCAAGAGTCCAGGCTTTCTTTAGGTTGAGAGTCCAACCATATTCTAGCTCTGTCTCTTACAGCAAAAGGGAGTAGCATCAGTCTATAGACCTCAGGGTCAACCCCATTAGTCTTGACTGTGTCACAGATTTGCAAGAATTCAGCTAAGAACTGATGAGGATCTTCCATTGGAAGTCCATGGAACTTGCAATTCTGTTGCATTAGAGAAACTAATTGAGGCTTAAGCTCAAAGTTGTTTGCTCTGATGGCAGGGATAGAGATGCTTCTCCCATAAAAATCAGGAGTAGGTGCAGTAAAGTCACCCAGCACCTTCCTTGCATTGTTTGCATTATTGTTGTTTTCGGCTGCCATGTCTTCTTCTTCCTTGAAGAATTCGGTCAGGTCCTCTAAAGAGAGTTGTGCTTTGGCTTCTCTTAGCTTTCTCTTCAAGGTCCTTTCGGGTTCAGGGTCAGCTTCAACAAGAATGCCTTTGTCCTTGCTCCTGCTCATATGAAAGAGAAGAGAACAAGAAAATGTGGAATCCTCTATGTCATAGTATAGGGATTCCTTGAGGTTTCAAAGGAAAAGAGAAATAGAAAGAAGAAGGAGAAGAAGAATTCGAACTTTACTTAGATAAGGTTCGAATTGTGCATTGAGAAGGAGTGGTACTCCATAAATAGAAGGATGTGAGAAGGAGGGAAGAAGATTTTCGAAAATTAATTAAAATATTTTGAAAACATTTTTGAAAAACATTAATTGATTTTTGAAAATAAAAGTGGAAAAGAAATCAAGTGATTTTTGAAAAAGATTTTTAAATTAGAAATCAAAAAGATTTGATTGAAAACTATTTTGAAAAAGATGTAGTTGAGGAGATATGATTGGTTTTAAAAAGATGTGATTGAAAAGATATGATTTGAAAACAATTTTAAAAAGATTTGATTTTAAAAATTAATGACTTGCCTAACAAGAAAAGATATGATTCAAACATTAAACCTTTCTCAACAGAAAAGGCAACAAATATGAGATGTTCAATCAAATCATTAATTGTTAGTAAGTATCTTTGAAAAAAGGAAAGAAATTGATTTTGAAAACATTTGATTGAAAAGATATGATTTGAAAAAGATTTGATTTTGAAAAACTTTGAAAACTAAAAAAAAAAATTTGATTTGAAAAACAAAATCTTCCCCCTAGCACCATCCTGGCGTTAAACGCCCAGAATGGTATCCATTCTGGCGTTTAACGCCCAAATGCACCCTTTTTGGGCGTTAAACGCCCAACCAGGTACCCTGGCTGGCGTTTAAACGCCAGTCTGCCTTCTTCACTGGGCATTTTTGAATGCCCAGCTTTTTCTGTAAAATTCCTCTGCAGTATGTTCTGAATCTTCAATTCTTTGTATTATTGACTTGAAAAGACACAAATAAAAATATTTTGGATTTTTTAATAATCAAAATGCAACAAGAATCAAATAACAATGCATGCAAGACACCAAACTTAGCAGTTCATATACTACTGACACTAATGAGAATGCATATGAGACACATAAACTTTCAAGTCAAAAGAATTCAAAGATCAGAGTAAGAAATCATCAAGAATTACTTGAAGATCCTTAAGACACATGAATGAATGCATGCAATTGACACCAAACTTAAGATGAGACACTAGACTCAAGCAAGCAACATCAAATATTTTTGGTTTTTATGGTTTTCTAAATTTTTTTGTGTTTTTCGAAAATTAAGTGAAAACATCAAAATTCTTAATGAGAATTCCAGGAATCAGTGCAATGCTAGTCTAAGACTCCGGTCCAGGAATTAGACATGGCTTCACAGCCAGCCAAGCTTTCAAAGAAAGCTTCGGTCCAAAACACTAGACATGGCCAAAGGCCAGCCAAGCCTTAGCAAATCACTGCTCCAAAAGCAAGATTAACAAGCTCTTGTGATGATAAGTTGAAACCTCGGTCCAATGAGATTAGACATGGCTTCTCAGCCAGCCAGATTTCAGCAAATCATCATGAAACTCTAGAATTCATCTTCAAGAATTTCGAAAAAAAAAAATAAATGCCTAATCTAAGCAACAAGATGAACCGTCAGTTGTCCATACACAAGAACAATCCCCGGCAACGGCGCCAAAAACTTGGTGCACGAAATTGTGATCAATACTTTTCAAAACATAAATAATCCCTAGTAATGGCTCCAAAGAATTGGTGCTCAATACCATGGCATAAACACAACTTCGCACAACTAACCAGCAAGTGCACTGGGTCGTCCAAGTAATAAACCTTACGCGAGTAAGGGTCGATCCCACGGAGATTGGTGGTATGAAGCAAGCTATGGTCATCTTGTAAATCTCAGTCAGGCAGACTCAAATGGGTATAGTGATGAACGAAAATAACATAAAAGATAAAGATAGGGATACTTATGTATATCATTGGTGTAAGAGCTTCAGACAAGTGCATGAAGATGCCTTCCCTTCCGTCTCTCTGCTTTCCTACTGTCTTCATCCAATCCTTCTTACTCCTTTCCATGGCAAGCTCGTATAGGGTTTCACCGTTGTCAGTGGCTACCTCCCATCCTCGCAGTGAAAGCTAATGCACGCACTCTGTCACAGTGTGGCCAATCACCGGTGTGGTTCCCTCCCCTACCGGAATAGAATCACTCTTTTGCGTCTGTCACCAACGCCCAGTAGGTTACAGGTTTGAAGCACGTCACAGTCATTCAATCATTGAATCCTACTCAGAATACCACAGACAAGGTTAGACCTTCCGGATTCTCTTGAATGCCGCCATCAGTTCTTGCCTATACCACGAAGACTCCGATTAAAGAATCCAAGAGATATTCACCAAGCCTCGAATGCTTGTAGAACAAGAATGGTTGTCAGTCACCTTGTTCATAGGTGAGAATGATGATGAGTGTCAATCATCACCTTCATCAAGTTGAAGAACAAGTGATATCTTGGTAAAAGAACAAGTGGAATTGAATAGAAGAACAATAGTAATTGCATTAATACTCGAGGTACAGCAGAGCTCCACACCTTAATCTATGGTGTGTAGAAACTCCACCGTTGAAAATACATAAGAACAAGGTCTAGGCATGGCCGAATGGCCAGCCTCCCAAATGATCTAAGATAGCATAAAATTAGAAGATAGCTACCCAGATGTGTTCAAAACACAATAGTAAAAGGTCCTACTTATATAAAACTAGTAGCCTAGGGTGTACAGAGATGAGTAAATGACATAAAAATCCACTTCCGGGCCCACTTGGTGTGTGCTTGGGCTGAGCAATGAAGCATTTTCGTGTAGAGACTTGTCTTGGAGTTAAACGCCAGCTTTTATGCCAGTTTGGGCGTTTAACTCCCATTTAGGTGCCAGTTCCGGTGTTTAACGCTGGAATTTCTGTAGGTGACTTTGAACGCCGGTTTGGGCCATCAAATCTTGGGCAAAGTATGGACTATCATATATTGCTGGAAATCCCAGGATGTCTACTTTCCAACGCCGTTGAGAGCGCGCCAATTGGGCTTCTGTAGCTCCAGAAAATCCACTTCGAGTGCAGGGACGTCAGAATCCAACAGCATCTGCAGTCCTTTTCAGTCTCTGAATCAGATTTTTGCTCAGGTCCCTCAATTTCAGCCAGAAAATACCTGAAATCACAGAAAAACACACAAACTCATAGTAAAGTCCAGAAAAGTGAATTTTAACTAAAAACTAATAAAAATATACTAAAAACTAACTAGATCATACTAAAAACATACTAAAAACAATGCCAAAAAGCATACAAATTATCCGCTCATCAGTTGCCCTGACACCAGGCGACGCGAACGCGTGGGTCACGCGAACGCATGGGTCACGCGGACGCGTGACCTGGACAACACCCAATCCGCGCGGTCGCATGGACGACGCGGCCGCGTCACTTTTCCGCGACCTGTACGGACCAGAAAGCGCTGGAAGTGATTTTTGGGCTGTTTCTGACCCATTCTTCGGCCCAGAGAACACAGATTAGAGGCTATAAAGTGGGGGGATGCATCCATTCATGATGATGCCTCTCATAATTTACTTTTCTTGTTTTAGATGTAGTTTTGGAGAGAGAGGTTCTCTCCTCTCTCTCTCTCTTAGGTTTTAGGACTTCTCTTTCTAGAGTGACTCTCGATCCAGGTTCAATATTCCTTTTTCTATTTAAATCTCTCTTTTATATTTTGATTATTCTGAAGCTTTTATTATGTTTGATTGATGTTGCCAAATTGACTGTTGATGACATTTTTATTTAATGATATTTGAGGTAATTCAGTTTACTATTGCTCTCTTTGATTTATGTTATTGATGCTTCCCATCTGAGGATATTTTCACTCTAGCAATTTTACTTTTTCCCCTTTTGGTTCTGATTAAGAATTTAGTAACTCAACAGTTATTAAACTCAACGTAATTAATAATCATTATCTTGCTAATTGAGCTGAACCTAAATAATCCCAACCTTTTCTTAGGAAATAATTAGGATTCAAAGGTCAATTTAATTAGTCCCTTGACTTTCCTTTGCCCTGGTAAAGGTTGACCAAGTGGAGTTTAGATTTAACTTTTATTATAGTTGAGAGAGATAACTAAGTTAGACCTCTAAATTCCCTTATCTTGCCAAAAGTTGTTTTACAGTTATTATTTATTTTTAATTGCCATTTAATTCACTCCTCATTTAAATTACTTGCTTCTCACCTTCTAAACCCCGATTACAACCTTTATAACCAATAATAAGAACATACTTCCTCGCAGTTCCTTGAGAAGACGACCCGAGGTTTGAATACTCGGTTAACAATTTTTAAAGGGGTTTGTTACTTGTGACACCCAAAACGTTTGTATGAAAAGACTTTTGAAGGTTTAGAAACTATACTTGCAACGAGGATTTATCCGCAAATTTCTAGACCACGCAAAAGTCCTCTCATCAAAATGGCGCCGTTGCCGGGGAACTGCTAACGTGTGCCTTATTATTGGTTATTGTAAATATTTTTCTTTTGCTTGTTTATTTATTTTCGTTTTTCCTTTTTATCTTTATTTGCTACTATGAACTCTCACCCCTCTCGCTTTGAGTTTGGTTCTAATATTGTTAAAGGAAATAGAAGTTACAGCAGGAATGTGCATCAAGGTCAGACCAATCAAGGATGGATGGAACCAAGAGGATCTAATAAACCCTTTTGGCAGCAACACCCTCCGAGATATCCTGGACAAAGACCATTCTACCGCGCGTACCCAGCTGAAAGACATGGTGGACAACCTTGTAACTACCAACAAGCCCCACCCCGTGCATACGAACCGTCCTTTCAACATAACCTCGAATCGCCACACTCACAAGCTTCTCTTCACCATTCGCCATCATATGATCCTTCCTTACCCCAATACCAATCCAATCGTTCCCAGTCATCACTACTTCCCTATGTATCGTGTCTAAGTCCAGTAAACCGCGAAGCAGAGGATCGCCTAAAAGAAACAATAACTAAATTTTAAACAACCATTCAACAACTGGAGCACGCACTAATCCAATGGGCCACTAAACGCTCAAATATACAAGGATCAACCACAGCTCCATGTGGACAACCCGATGAAGAGCGTAGCATGAAAGAATTACTAGAGACTCCAGTGGACAAGGCAGAGAATGAATTCGTACTAGAACAAGTGGAAGAAGCTGTCATTGTTCAAGAAGAAGAGTTGGTTGAAGATCTAGGCGATGCTGAACTTCCTTAGAAATCCAGAATTGAGGAAAACTCCGTCCAGGATGCTACAGTTGATGCTAAGGAAGATACTGTACAATCTCCAAGGCAAGTCGTTTATGAGGAATCAGACGGAATAATCCAAGAAGCAAATTCCCTTGATGGTGATATTCACAAGTCTAGCTCTCTTGGTGATGAACTTGCGTCCGCAAGTGAATTCTCTGAGATCGAAGAATCTTCTCCAAGTGAATATGAAGATGATGCGGAGGTAGATTTCTCTCAACCTCCAATCTATGACCTGAGTGATGAGGAAGACACGGCGCTATTGACGCGTACGCGTATGCGGGAATAATCACCACTATACTTTCCCCGACAACGGCGCCATTTTGACGAACAGACTCCTGCGTGGTCTAGAATTTCACAAATAAATCCTCGTTGAAAGTATAGCTTCTAAACACACAAAGAATCCTTTCGCGCAAAAGTTTTGGTTGTCACAAGTAACAAACACCTAATAAAATTGATAACCGAAGTATTTAAACCTCGGGTCGTCTCTCAAGGAATTATAGGGAGGTGTTTTTATTATTGGCTATGAGTTGTGTAAATTGGGATTTTGGGGATGAGAAATGAGAAGGGTAAATTGTAGAGAAAATAGAATGATAACAATAAAAACTTTTGGCAAGGTATGAGAATTGGAAGTCCTATCCTAGTTATCCTTATCAATTGTGATGAGAATTGTCCGTTGCTCCCACTAGGTCAACCTCTAACTATGAAGGTAAGTCAAGTGGATAAATCAATATGAATCCTTAAGTCCTAGTCAACTCCCAAGGAAAGACTAGAGTTAGTGGAACTCAAATCAACTAGCAAACATAACAATTATCCATCAACAAAGAAGTTTGATAACTCAAGCATCACCAATTACTCAACCAAAGCAAAAAGTATAGAAATCTACTCTAACATCCTTCCAAGCATTTTGTCAAACACTTATGAGGCATAACACCAAATAATAACATCCAAATAACCAATCTCAAATATCAGCAACATAGATCAAAAGAGAGCAATCATGAATATGAAATACCTCAAGTTATATTAAATAGAAAATCCAATCACAAAAGGAATGTATAGATCAAAGTATTAAAGTCAATAAGAGTATGATTGAATTAAGTCAAGGAACATTAAACCTGGGATTGAGAAGAGATAATCCTAAATCCTAAAGAAATCCTAAATCCTAAAACCTAAGAGAGAGGAGAGAGCCTCTCTCTCTAAAACTACATCTAAAACCTAAAATTATGTGAATGTGATGTATGAATATTGTGTGATTGATTCCACCACTCTGTAGCATCTAATATATGTTTTCTGGGCCGAAAACTGGGTCAAAAACAACTCAAAAATCACTGGGGGCAATTTCTGATACGTACAGGTCGCGGCTCTGTCACGCGTACGTGTCACCCATGCGTACGCGTGGATTGAACTTTTGCCAGGTCACGCGTACGCGTGATCCATGCGTGTGTGGAACCTAAAAGCATGGTAATTGTGGCAAATTACATTGTGAAGCCCTAGATGTTAGCTTTCCAACGCAACTAGAACCGCCTCATTTGGACCTCTGTAGCTCAAGTGATGATCGTTTGAGTGCGAAGAGGTCAAGGCTAACAACTTTGCAGTTCCTTCAATTTCTTGTATTCCTTCCACTTTTGCATGCTTCCTTTTCATTCTCTAAGCCATTCCTACCCTATAATCTCTGAAAACACTTAACACACATATCAAGGCATCGAATGGTAATGAGAGAGGATTAAAATTAGCTAAATTAAGACCAAAGAAACATGTTTTCAATCATAGCACAAAATCAGGAAGGAAAGTGTAAAACATGCGGATTCTGTGAATAAGTGTGAGATTAGTGGATAAAATCCACTCAATTAAGCACGAGATGTACCACGAAATAGTGGTGCATCAAAAGTCCTCCAAACAAACTTTCTTTTATTGTGATTAGCTTGATTCACCTTGCTTGTTGGGGTAGAGGTTGGATTGTTTTTTGCTGACCTTTTTTTCTTCATAGATATTTTCTTCTGTTTCTTAGTCACAATCCCCTTTTTAGTGCTTTTCTTGGTTGCCTTCACTTCTTTGATTTCAAAATTTGGGTGTTGTGTGATGGTTGGAGTGTACCGTTCATCAAGAATTTCGTGAATTGGTGGTTCAATAAACTCACCTTCTATGCCACTTTCTGCTTCATTAGAACCAAGGAAAGTATATTTAAGTGTTGGGGGAGAAGACTTCAATTCAAATGTGGGTAGTGCATTCAGATTTTTCTTCCCAGGAGCTTGCATGCATTGAATTATAGGGACTTCTATGGCTTCCTCCGGAATTATTGGAATGTGCACGCATACAGTGTGCATGGCTTCCTCCTTTGTTTGTGCATCTTCCTCCTTTGTTTTTGCATCTTCCTCTTCTTCCATGTGTGAGGGTGGAAAGTTCTCTAATTCACTGGAGTATGAACTCCTTTGATTGATTCTCTTACTTTCTTCCATAGGGTCTTGCATTATATCTCTTGGGAAGGAATTTGCTTGTTCCTCTTATTGGGGCTTGATAATCAACTGCACATATTTCTCTACATTTTTGACACTCGTCCTTATATCATGTATGAATTCCTCATAGGAAGCTCAAGAGCTGATGGTTCTTGATATGAACAAGGAGATGGTGGCTCTTAATATGAATAAAAAGAGGAGGATGGTTCTTGGTATGAGTAAGGAGATGGTGGCTCCTGGTATGAATAAGAAGGAGGTGATGGTTCTTGATAAGAGTAAAAAGAGGATGGTTCTTGGTAAGAATAGGGAGATGGTGGTTCTTGATATGAATTTGGAGATGGTGATTATTGATGTGAATATGAAGATGGTGGTTCTTGATGGAAAGGATATGGGACATAGAAATTGTTCCGAGGGTTACCTGAAACGTGTAGCTCGGTCGTCTGGCAAGACCCGAGGTGGGGGTTCCGTGGCCCGAGCTTGATGTACTGAGCGGCTGGGGGTTGTACCTGCAATGACACTCCGATGCTTAAGTTAGCATGGGTCCAAGCAGATATGTGTAGAATATAGAATGTGTGTTATACCTGGGTGCTCCAGTGTATTTATAGTAGTTGGCCGTGATCTTCCCTGGATAAGATATTCTTATCTTATCTTATCTTTTGGGAGTTTTATCCCTATCTTTGAGGAACCGCCTTTTCCTAGGCCTTTTCGGCCTTTAGGTCTTGGGCTTCGTTCCTTTTGATGGGCCTTCTTAGTTTATTTGTCCGAGGTCCGACCTCTAGGCGTGGACCTTAGGACGAGGTCGGACCTTTCACGGATTGACCGAGTTTGGGGAGCCCGGTCAGGGTATGAACAGTGCCCCTGCCCGAGTTCGTCCTTTCTGGGAGGTCGAGCTCGGGCATAGTAGTTTTTCAAATTTCAAAAGTGGCCGTTTCCTGCATTTATTGCATTTTACCGTTTTTCCTCGATTTCCGTTCGGGCTCTGTGAGGGCTTTATTTATTTGCCCCTTTCTTCGTTTTTTCGTTTATCCTTTTTCGAGCATTGCTTCTTCTTTTCTCTTTGCTCTTCTTCCCTGAATCTCTCCGTGTGTTTCTCTGGGTTTTTCTTTGTGCCGTCGTTTCGTTCTCTTTGCTTCGGAGCTCGCCGTCTTCGTTTCTTTCTTTTCCAGGTTTGTTTCCATGCCTCTCTTTTTCTTGTGCACATATGCTTTTCTGTTTTTTGCGTGGCTTTCTGTTTCTTTATGCCTGGGTTGCCCCGAGAAGAGGCGCCACCATTGCTTTGTTGTTTGTACATGGGGGGCTCTTTTTCTGGTTCTCTGGTATTTTGCTCCGGGTTTGCTGTATTTTCTTCTAAAAGATCTTTGTTTCTTGCTTTTCTGAATGGGTTTTTTGCGGTCTGCCTTTATGTGATTTTTGTTTGCTGTTGTATTCTTCATTGTAGGCAAGAATTTTTATGTCTCGAAAGGTACTTCAAGCGATGTCGACCAAGATTCCAAGTGGTCTTGGTTGGGTAGATCCTGTTCCTCTAAAAGTCCCTTCTGTGGTAGATTCTGAGTATTTAGCTAGATTTCGTAGGCAATGTAGCATATGTGAAGATAGAGAGTCTGAGAGGGATTATGAACTAGTAGCCCCGAATTCCGAGGAGAGAGTTTATTTCCCGCCTTTAGATAGTTCCGAGAAGCTCTTCTTTTACGCTTATGATTGTTTTTTCTCTAAGCTGAATGTCCGACTTCCTTTTACCGACCTGGAGTCTGAGGTTTTGTGGTCTTGTAACCTTGCCCCTACGCAGCTCCATCCGAATTCTTGGGCATTTTTAAAGCTGTTTCAACTTTTGTGTCAGTTTTTGGGCGTCTCCCCCTCTATTTCTCTTTTTTCCTATCTGTTTGTGTTGACGAAGCCGGGGTCGGGTGGAGGTAAGGTGTCTTGGGTCTCTTTTAGGGCTAACCAGGGAAAGAAGTTTTGTACCTTGTATGATGAGTCCTTTCATGATTTTAAGAACTATTATTTCAAGGTCCGGGCTGCTGGAGATGTCCGACCTTTCTTTCTAGATGAGAGTGGGGAGCCTTCTTTTCCTCTTTGTTGGCAGGAAAATGTAGTGTCTGCCAAGTATACTTTTGAGAGTTTAGATGAGGTGGAGCAGGCTTTTGTGGGTGTGGTGAGCGGTTTGTGGGGTCGGGCACCTCACTTGGACACGAAGAAAATGTTGGGAGATCCAAGCCTTCTCCGTTCCGAGTTAGGTAGTTCCCGACCTCTCCGAGTTTCATCTTTTTTAGTATTTTGGCTTTGCTTGTTTTGGTGGAATTTCTGTTGTGATAATCCCTTTCTTTTGTTTCTGCAGAGATGTCTTCTCAGGCGGATTCCATGAAGTTCCTTCGTCGGTCGAAGAAGTCTGCGGCTGCTCGGAATATCGAGGCTGAGGCTTCTGCCCGATCTTCTCCGCAGAAGACTATCGTGGGTGTTCAGACTCGGTCGAAGACCATTCCGACTCCTCAGTTCCGAGCTATAACTCAAGATCCTCCGACCTCTGGGCCCGGTCACCTTTCCCCGCCTTCGACCTCGGGTCCTCCCCCCAAGAAACAGAAGACCTCTCAGGAGCTTGCGGGTTTTAATGACAAGGATTTTGATGCCCTTGGTTGGATTGAACAGCATATTCTTCCTCAGACTTTTATTTCTACTGATGATGTGTCTATGGAGCATCATTTTCAGTATATGGCGCGGAGCTGTGTCCGGATGGCTAGTCTTCATGCCGCTATTGCCCGGGAGTTCAAGAAGTCCCCCATTGGTGCGACCAGCTCCCGACTTGAGAAGGTTCAGTCTGAGCTTGATAAGATTAGTCAACTGAAGGCTGCCAGGATTACTGAGCTGGAGGCCTCTTTGGAGAAAGAGAAAACCAAAGCTACCGCGGCTGTGGCGGCAGCGAAGACATCTGAGGAGATGGCGAAGGTGGCGACGGAGAATTATACTAAGCTGTATGCCGAGCTTGTGGAGACAAAGGAGAAGTTGCAATCTGCTCGGGATGATTTTTACGAGCTGGAAGGTCATGTGGCCAAGGGTATGGATGCCATGTTTGTGAATTTGAGGGATCAGGTCCGGGTTCTTGCTCCCGACCTGGATCTGAGCTTATTCAGTACGGATAACATTGTTGTGGAGGGAAGGATTGTTCCTGCTCCTTCCGAGGATGAGGTCCCGGTGTCCGATCCCCAGGCTCCGGTGTCCGACCTCAAGGTTCCGGCTGTGGACCCGACTTCACCTTTGGCAGGGGATGGATCTGGCGTGGAGGTTTTAAACCGGGATGACGGTGTTGTTGATGCAGTCCCTGTTTCCATTTTTCCTCCGCAGCCTTCTGTTGACGTGGAGTCCGGAAAGGGCCTTGATCCTCTGTAATCTTTTATTTTTGGTTCTTTGCCCGACCTGTGGGCTCTTTTGTTTTTGGATGCTTTCTGTGAACACTTTGGATGCCTTTTCTGCTATTTAGATACTTGTAGTAACTTTTTTAGCTTATTTATGCGGTGTTTTGCGCTTTTGGCCTTTTGTTCCGCTTTTATGCTTTTTAGTTGTTTTTTGGATAACAACTTTTTAGCTAGCGCTGGAAACTTTTTGCCTTTATTCGCGTTTTGACTTTTTGTTCCGCTTTTATGCTTTTTAGTTGTTTTTGGATAACAACTTTTTAGCTAGCGCTGGAAACTTTTTGCCTTTATTCGCGTTTTGACTTTTTGTTCCGCTTTTATGCTTTTTAGTTGTTTTTGGATAACAACTTTTTAGCTAGCGTTTTCGAAACTTCCTTTGATTTCGTTCTTTCGCTTGAACTTTTTAGTTGTTTTTGTAAAGCAACTTTTTAGTAAGCGTTTTTCGAAATCTTGGTTCTCGCTGTTTCAAGGCTTCTTTCTTGGATCCGAGTTTTTTCTCGGACCTCGGGCGCTTGAGTACCTCCTCTTTGTCGGGTCCGACTTTGTCGTTTGGTCGGCCCTTTTTAAGTTATTTTTGTAATCTCTTTTTGGCTTTTTGAGCCTTTTCAGAGTTACTTTATAACTTCTCACATTAATTTGAACCTCGTCGCTTTATCTTTGCCGACCTTGTGTGGCCTTTTGGCAAATGATTTTTTGCGTTTTGTCGAGCATAAATTAATGCGCCTTGGCGGGGTACTTTCTAGGATTTGTTTCATCATGAGGAAAATATAGAAAAAATTTGATTAGTATTAAAAAAGAAAGAATATTTACAGAGTGTTTACCCTTGACTAGGTCGGGTGTCTTACTTAACCGGGTGTCTCATTAAAAAACCCTTGTAGGGAAAAAGAGTACACCTCGGGTTAAGTTTTTCTAGCTGTAGTACCGTCTTAGATTACAGGCGTGCCAGGCCCTGGGCAGCTCATTGCCTTCTAGGTCGGATACTTTGTAATAGCCTGTTCCGAAGACTTCTGTTACCTTGTAGGGCCCTTTCCAATTTGCGGCTAGCTTTCCTTCTCCCGACTTTTGTGTTCCGATGTCATTTCGGATTAGAATTAGGTCGTGGATGGAGAAGCTTCGCTTTATTACTTTTTGATTGTATCTGAGGGCCGTTCGCCGTTTTAAGGCTTCTTCTCGAATCCGAGCTCTTTCTCGGACCTCGGGGAGGAGGTCGAGTTCTTCCCTTTGTGCCTGCGGGTTATCTTTTTCGTTGTAGAAGATGGTTCTAGGTGACCCTTCCTCTATTTTAATAGGAATCATTGCTTCCATCCCATAAGCTAGTCGGAATGGTGATTTTCCCGTTGTAGAGTGTGGGGTTGTCCGATATGCCCATAGCACCTGGGGGAGCTCTTCGGCCCATGCCCCTTTGGCCTCTTGGAGTCTTCGTTTTAACCCGGCCAAGATGACTTTATTTGCAGCTTCTGCTTGCCCATTGGCTTGTGGGTGTTCGACTGATGTGAATTGCTGTTTGATTTTTAGATCGGCCACCAATTTCTGGAAACTTGTGTCCGTGAATTGTGTTCCATTGTCTGTTGTGATGGAGTAGGGGACTCCGAACCTTGTGACAATGTTTTTGTATAGGAATTTGCGGCTTTTCTGAGCCGTAATGGTGGCTAAGGGTTCAGCTTCGATCCACTTTGTGAAGTAGTCGACCCCTACTATGAGGTATTTGACTTGCCCCGGTCCTTGTGGGAACGGGCCGAGTAGGTCGAGTCCCCATTTTGCGAAGGGCCATGGTGCAGTGATGCTGATAAGGTCTTCGGGTGGCGCCTTGTGAAAATTGGCGTGTTTTTGGCAGGGGGGGCATATTTTCACAAACTCTGTTGCGTCTCTTTGTAAGGTCGGCCAGTAGAACCCGGCCCTGACTACTTTTTTGGATAGTGCCCGGGCTCCGAGATGGTTCCCACACATGCCTTCGTGGACTTCTTCGAGGACGCCTTTTGTTTCTGAGGTCGGAACGCACCTAAGGAGGGGGTTTGAGAATCCTCTCTTGTATAATACGTCGTGAATTAGTGTATAATTCTGGGCGTCCCTTGTGAGCCTCTTAGCTTCTTTTCTTTCGGCGGGGAGAGTTCTCGACTTCAGGTAGTTGAGTATGGGGGTCATCCATCCTTGCTTTTGGCTGGATATATTTAGTGCTTCTTCCTCCCTTAGCACGGAGGGTGATTGTAAGGTTTCCTGGAGGAGACTTCTGTTGTTGCCTCCGGGCTTGGTGCTGGCGAGCTTTGAGAGGGCATCTGCCCGGGCGTTTTGTTCCCGGGGTATGTGCTGGATCTGTATTTCTGGAAAGTGGCGTAATTGTGCCTGTGTTTGGTCCAGGTATTTCTTCATAGTTGGGTCTTTGGCCTGGTAGTTTCCATTTACTTGTGATGTGACGACCTGGGAGTCACTGAAGATTGTGATTCTCTGGGCTCCGACCTCTTCGGCTAGCTTTAGACCTGCTAGTAGGGCCTCGTATTCGGCCTGGTTGTTCGAAGCCTGGAACTCGAATTTTAGGGATAGTTCTATCCGCGTTCCTTGGTCGCTTTCAAGTATAACCCCGGCTCCGCTTCCTGTTTTGTTTGAGGACCCGTCGACATACAGGTTCCATGAGAGTGGGGTTCCAGGGGTCTCAGTGTATTCTGCGATGAAGTCGGCTAGATACTGGGATTTTATGGCAGTCCGGGCTTCATAGTGGAGGTCGAACTCGGACAGTTCCACCGCCCATTGTAGTATCCGTCCTGCCAGGTCTGTTTTTTGCAGGATGTGTCTCATGGGTTGGTTTGTCCGGACTTTGATGGTGTGGGCTTGAAAGTAGGGACGGAGCCTCCGAGCTGTGAACACTAGGGCGTAGGCGAATCTTTCTATCTTTTGATAGTTTAATTCGGCCCCTTGTAGTGCTTTGCTTACAAAGTATATGGGGTGTTGTCCTTGGTCATTTTCTCGTATTAACGCTGAAGCGACTGCTCGATTTCCAACCGAGAGGTATAGTACGAGTTCTTCCCCTTTTAGAGGTCGGGTTAGGACTGGTGGCTGCCCGAGGAATTCCTTGAATTCTTGAAAGGCTTTTTCGCACTCCGGGGTCCACGAGAAGGGTTTCCCTTTCTTTAGGAGTGAGTAGAGAGGTAGTGATTTTATTGCTGATCCTGCCAAGAATCTTGATAGGGCGGCCAGTCTTCCGTTCAGTTGTTGTACTTCTTTGACACACGTCGGGCTTTTCATATTGAGTATTGCTTGGCATTTGTCCGGGTTTGCTTCGATGCCCCTTTGAGTCAGCATGAAGCCTAGGAACTTTCCGGCTTCTGCGGCGAAGGTGCACTTCGTCGGGTTAAGTCTCATGTTGTGTTTTTGAGGGTGCCGAAGGCACTGGTGAGGTCGGTCAGCAAGTCTCTGTCTTCTTGTGTCTTTACCAGCATGTCGTCGACGTACACCTCCAGCTGTAGTCCGATGTGCTCTGAGAACACTTTGTTCATTAGCCTCTGGTAGGTTGCCCCTGCGTTCTTCAGCCCGAAGGGCATTACTACGTAGCAGTAGTTTGCCCTTGGGGTTATGAACGAGGTCTTTTCTTGGTCAGGTCCATACATCGGGATTTGGTTGTATCCCGAGTATGCGTCCATGAAGGAGAGATATCTATAGCCTGAGGCTGCGTCTACTAAGGCGTCGATGTTTGGTAGCGGATATGGATCTTTGGGGCAGGCTTTGTTGAGATCTGTGTAGTCGACGCACATCCTCCATTTTCCATTGGGCTTTTTTACCAGGACCACGTTTGCGAGCCATAGGGGGTATTTTACTTCCCTAATGAACCTTGCGTCTAGTAGTGCTTGTATTTGTTCTTCTATTGCCTGCATGCGTTCGGGCCCGAGCTTCCTGCGTCTTTGTTGGACAGGTCGGGATCCCGGGTATACTGATAGCTTATGGCACATCAGGTCGGGGCTTATGCCTGGCATGTCGGAGGCTTTCCAGGCGAAGAGGTCGGAATTCTCCTTTAAGAGGTTTATGAGTTCCTCTTTTAGGCCTGCCTCGAGGTTTGCCCCTATGTTTGTTATTTTTTCAGGTGTGCTTCCAATCTGGACTTTTTCGGTTTCTCCCTCTGGTTGTGGCCGAAGATCTTCTCGGGCTTGAACTCGTCCGAGTTCTATCGTGTTGATCTCTTTCCCTTTTAGGCTTAGGCTTTCGTTGTAGCATCGCCGTGCTAGTTTTTGGTCGCCCTTTAGGGTAGCGATTCCTTTTGTGGTAGGGAACTTCATACAGAGGTGTGGGGTCGAGACTATAGCTGCCAGTCTGTTCAAGGTTGGTCGTCCGATGAGGGCATTGTATGCTGAAGTGACGTCGACTACGATGTAGTCGATGCTTAACGTTTTAGATTGCTCGCCTCTTCCAAAGGTAGTGTGTAGCGAGATGTATCCTAAGGGATGGATCGGGGTGTCCCCTAGCCCAAATAGGTCGGTGGGATAGGCTTTTAGCTCTTTTTCTTCAAGTCCGAGCTTGTCGAAGGCCGTTTTGAACAGGATATCTGCTGAGCTTCCCTGGTCAATCAGGGTTCGATGTAAGTTGGCGTTTGCTAGAATAATGGTGATCACCATTGGATCGTCGTGCCCGGGTATTATCCCTTGAGCATCTTCTCGGGTAAATGAGATAGTGGGTAACTCGGGCAGGGGACTGTCTTCTCGGACATGATAGACTTCTTCGAGGTGTCTTTTTCGCGAGGATCTGGACGTTCCTCCGCCTGCAAAACCTCCGTTTATCATGTGTACGTGCCTTTCAGGGGTTCGCGGGGTTTGTTCGGTCCGATCTTCGTTATCTCCCCTCCTTCTCTTCTTGGTCTCTTCTCCTTTTTCTGCTATGTACCTGTCGAGTTTTCCTTCTCTGGCTAGCTTTTCTATAACATTCTTTAGGTCGTGGCAGTCGTTGGTAGAATGACCATAGAGCTTGTGATATTCACAGTATTCGGACCGATCTCTCCCTGCTCTCTTGTGTTTTAGAGGTCGGGGCGGTGGGATCTTTTCGGTGTGGCATACTTCTCTGTAGACGTCTACCAGGGAGACTCGGAGGGGGGTGTAGTTGTGGTACTTCCGCGGCTTGTCCGAGTTGGGTTCTTCTTTCTTCTTCTGTTCCCGATCTCGATCTCGGAGTGGGTAGGTTGATTCCCTCCTAGGAGGGTCTCTAAGCTGGGAGGTTTCCTCCATGTTGATGTATTTTTCTGCCCGCTCCTGCACCTCGTATAGGGAGGTCGGGTATCGTTTGGATAGGGATTGGCTAAACGGTCCCTCTTTTAGGCCGTTTGCCAGTCCCATGATGGCTGCTTCGGTGGGGAGGTGTTGTATGTCCAGGCAGGCTTTGTTGAATCGCTCCATGTATTCTCGGAGAGTTTCCTGGTTACCCTGTTTGATCCCGAGTAGACTGGGGGCATGTTTTGCCTTGTCCTTTTGAATAGAGAACCTTGTTAGGAATTTTTTGGTTAGGTCCTCGAAGCTGGAGATTGATCCTGGCGGCAGGTTGTCGAACCACTTCATGGCCGAATTGGTGAGAGTGGTAGGGAAGGCTTTGCATCGAATTGCGTCGGAGGCGTCGACTAGGTACATTCTACTTCTGAAGTTGCTGAGGTGGTGACTTGGATCGGTGGTGCCGTCGTAGAGATCCATATCGGGTGGTTTGAAGTTTCGCGGTACCTTCTCCTTCATGATCTCTTGCGTGAAGGGATCATGATTGCTTTCGGGGGTGGTGCCGCGTTCCGTCCGGTCCTTCAGGTTGGCCTCTATTTTCCGCAGTTTTTCTTCTAATTCTCTGCGCTTGCGAGCTTCCCTTCTCAGATCTTGTTCAGTTTCTTTCTGCTTCTTTATGTCCTCTTCGAGTTGTTTCAGCCGGTTTTGCTGTGCTCGCACTGCTTCTAGAATTTCCGAGCTCTTTTCTTTTTCGGGATTTTGTGGGTCTTTGTTTGGGAGTGATGTCTTTGGGCGATTCTGTTTGTTTCCTCCTGGAGTGCGCGGTGATAGAGGGCTGTCCGGTCGTTCTCCGGTGTCAACTTCCTCCTCTTGTTCTGATGTAGCGTGGTCATTGTTGGGAGGGTCGTCCGCCATGGTAAAGGGATGACTTCCAGGTCCCCGGCAACGGCGCCAATGTTCCGAGGGTTACCTGAAACGTGTAGCTCGGTCGTCTGGCAAGACCCGAGGTGGGGGTTCCGTGGCCCGAGCTTGATGTACTGAGCGGCTGGGGGTTGTACCTGCAATGACACTCCGATGCTTAAGTTAGCATGGGTCCAGGCAGATATGTGTAGAATATAGAATGTGTGTTATACCTGGGTGCTCCAGTGTATTTATAGTAGTTGGCCGTGATCTTCCCTGGATAAGATATTCTTATCTTATCTTATCTTTTGGGAGTTTTATCCCTATCTTTGAGGAACCGCCTTTTCCTAGGCCTTTTCGGCCTTTAGGTCTTGGGCTTTGTTCCTTTTGATGGGCCTTCTTAGTTTATTTGTCCGAGGTCCGACCTCTAGGCGTGGACCTTAGGACGAGGTCGGACCTTTCACGGATTGACCGAGTTTGGGGAGCCCGGTCAGGGTATGAACAGAAATCTTTTTGCTCTTGACCTTGCCAATCAAAATCCGGGTAGTTCCTCCATCCATAATAATATGAATCACTCCTTGGGTGTGAGTAGTAACCCATGTGATTTCTCTCCATTATTTTTCTTAGCACAAAACACCAAATAAAATGAAACGCACTATGTGGTAAACAGGCAAGTAAAGAAGAAAGAACATAAAGAAAAATAAAAAATAATAAAAGATAAAAATAAAGTAAAAATAAAAGAGAAAATTTAAACTCAATAAATAAAATACTAGGAAGAATAAAACAACTAAGGGGACATCAAACTTAATTTCAGAAAATAAGAGAAAATTTTTTAAATAAAATAAATCTAAATAATTTTTTTTAATTTAAAGAAATAAGTTAAATGAAATTAAAGCCAAAACGCCTAATCTAAGAAATCAAACAACCAGTAGTTGTCAATCACAGTCAATCCCCGGCAATAGCGGCAAAAACTTGATGCGGAATTTACAACCACAAACTAACCGGAAAGTGCACCGGGTCGTACCAAGTAATACGTCAGGAGAGTGATGTGATGGCAAGTCATCTTATGCTAGTTTTACTATCATTTTTTCTTGCTTTTGTTAAGTTTTATGCACTTTCTTGCACAATAAGTTAGTGATTGGAGTGGAATTCCATGTTTATCTTGATTTAATCAAACATCATTAATTTTATACAAAATCATGAGATTTATGCAAAAAATAAGTGATTATCATAAACAATGCAACTTCTTATGATTTTGGTGAGACTTTGATTTCTTGTTTGATTGATTTTAGGTGAGAAAGTGAAGAAAAGGAGAAGCACTCCAGAGTAACGTTGTGTTCAAAGAAACAACGCCATGCTCACTTGCGACGCGCACGCATACAAGATGCCTACGCGTCAGGGGCAATTATCGAAGATCCACGCGTACGCATGCATAACGCGTACGTGTGGTAGTGGTTGGCATTCGTTTTCAAAGAGAACACTACATTTATTTACTCAGCATTTTAGGGGAGATTGAAATTTGGAGGCAAAGTTCTGCAATCGACGCGCACGCGTGCATGACGTGCTCGCGTCGATGGAGCACCTGGGACAAAGCACGCGCACGCGTGACTGGCGCTGAAGCCTAGAATTGAGATTTTAATACCCACGCGCACACGCAGAGGACGCGCACGCGTGGGCAGCACTCACTAAGCCAACGTAGCCCTCAATAAGAGAACACTGTTGAAGATGCGTACCCGTGAAAGGGGCGCGCGAGCATGGTGGCAGCTGAAGACTGATAGTGACGTGCACGCGTAAGTGATGCATACGCGTCGATGAGCAAAGTCGCAAAGGGACGCTTGCACGCAAGGGGCACGCACGTGTGGATGAATGAATGCTGCGCTCACTTTGAGAACGCAACGTTCCCCTGGAAGCAGCAACCAAGTGCCATTTTGATCCACTTCTCCACAGGCCAAAAAGCCCATGCCAAGTGCTTGAGGACTGAAATAGAAAGTGTATAAATAGGAGCAAATTTGATCTCATAAGGAACTCTCTTTGAATTTCTTTTTAGAATTTTAGAATTGAGATCAGATCTGAGTTTTCATTTTTTGTTTTGTTTTCTCTTTTCTATTACTTTTACTTTCTATTTTTGGGTCTTGAATTCAGATTGAAGAATTTGGCTGAAATTCTTCATCTGAGAGTCATCTTTTACTTTTTCATTGATAGTTATAAGAATTGGAGATCTGATCTTAAGTTTCTTTCTTCTGCAATTTCTTTTCTGTTTTGTTAAGAGAGCAATTGAGATCTAAATTTTCTTTCTAGTTTTGTTACTCTTATACAATTGGCAATTTCTCTCTTAGGATTTTAAAGTTGATCTAAGCTTTCATTCTTTTTTGATTCTTCTGTAATGTTACATTTATGTTTTGGTACTGAAATCCTGATTTGAATTTCTTCAACTAAGAGTTCTTTAGTTTACTACACTTTAATTTTTCTAGTTCAGTTTTGATTCCCAGCACCCAGATCCCTTTATTCTTCATGCAATTTAAGTTTCCTGTCAATTTAGATTCAGCAATTTAAATTTCTTGCACTTTAAAGTTTCATTTATTTACATTTCTTACAATTTAAGTTTCAGCTCTTTTAATTTCTTGCATTCTAAGTTTCAGTAATTTACTCCTTCAGCACTTTAAGATTCTGCCAATTTACTTTTTGCACTCTAGTTTACTTGCAATTTCACTTCTGTTAATCAAATTTCACTCAAATCATCAAATATTCGCTTAACTAAATTCATCACTATACTAAAGTTACTCAATCCATCAATGCCTGTAGGATCGACCTCACTCCTGTGAGTTATTACTACTTGATGTGACCCGGTATACTTACCGGTGAGTTTGTGTGGAATCGTTTTTCCCTCATCAAGTTTTTGGCGCCGTTGCCGGGGATTGATTTAGATTGACAATGATTAAGTAGGGTTATAATCTAGATTAAGCATTTTTCTTTTGTTTTGTTAGGTACGCTAACTATTTGAGATTTTGTCTCTACTAATCCTAACTGCACTCAAGGAATAGGGTGCTCTTTTTGTGTTTCTTGTTATTTTGGTTGCATGCCAGGAGGAAGAAGAGGTGACTCCACTTCTTTTGATTCTGAACCAGAGAGAACATTCTTAAGATTGAGAAGAGAAGCAAGAGGGAATGGCATAATTGGAGAAGAAGAATCAGAGGAAGAGAATCAAGATGGAGGGCAGCCCCCCTAATCCACTAGAAGAGGTGGCTATTAACAATGGCCAGCCTCAAAGGAGAGTTCTAGCCTCCTACACCTTCCCCAATGCAAGAAACTATGGAAGCAGTATACTCACTCCAAATGTTCATGCCAATAACTTTGAGTTGAAGCCTCAGCTTATCACTTTGTTGCAAAATAACTGTTCTTATGGAGGAGGTCCTTTAGAAGACCCAAATCAACACCTAGCCATCTCTCTGAGGATATGTGACATAGTTAAGATAAATGGTGTACACCCAGACATCTATAAGTTGCTGTTGTTTCCATTTTCCTTGAGGGATAAGGCAACTCAGTGGTTAGAAGTATTTCCCAAAGAAAGCATCAACAACTGGGAGGATTTAGTGAGCAAGTTTTTGGCTAAGTTCTACCCACCTTAGAAGATCATAAGATTGAAGATAGAAGTGTAAACATTCACCCAAATGGATGGAGAATCACTTTATGAGGCTTGGGAGAGATGCAAAGCCTTGATTAGGTAGTGTCCACCGGAGATGTTTAGTGAATGGGACATACTTCATAATTTCTATGAAGGATTGACTCTAAAAGCTCAAGAGGCCTTGGATTATTCTGCTGGAGGTTCAGTGCAACTAATGAAGACAGCTGAGGAAGCTCAGAATCTAATAGACAATGTAGCCAATAACCAGTACTTCTATGCTCATCAAAGGCAACGCCAACCAGCTCCAAAGAGAGGTATATTAGAATTTGAAGGTGTGGACACCATCTTGGCACAAAACAAGGTGATGCACCAACAAATTCAACAACAAATGGAGTTGATGGCAAAAAGGATAGATGGTCTTCAAGTAGCTGCAGTGAACACAACAAGTCAACCATCACCTACATAGGGACAAAATGAAGAGAGGTATGAAGAGCAGCAGCCTGAGCAAGTCCAATACATGCACAACCAAGGAGTTGGACAAAATGAGTTCCATGGAGATACTTATAATTCATCATGGAAGAATCACCCCAATTTGAGGTGGGAAGATAACCAAACCCAATAGCCTTGGCAGAGAAATTCAAACTAAAATAACTCCAGAAACACAAACCATCAAAACACTAACCAAAACTAATATAGAAAACCACAAAACAATCAACCCCCATCTAACTACTATCCACCAAATAACCGAGCAATTAACCAAAACAACTATCATCCACCTTCAACATCCCACAATCAACCACAACCACCCCAAGAAGCTCAAAGGATCTCCAACTTGGAGATGATGATGGAAAAGATGATCAAGCATCAAGAATTGGCCAATAAGAACCATGAAGCTTCACTGCGGAATCTAGAGAGGCAAATTGGACAATTGTCCAAACAAACAGTGGCTGAAAGAGCACCCAATGCACTACCAAGTGACACCATTCCCAATATCAAAGAAGAATGCAAAGCGATCCAATTAAAGAGTGGAAGAACTTTGGAGAATGACAAAGAAGCTAACAAGAGGCCGGTAGAGAATGATAGCAAGGAAGAGGTGACAGCAAAAGGAAAAGACCAAGAGGAGTCCAGAAAGAAAGAGGAAGAACATCAAACCTCAAAGAAAGGGAAACAAGTCATAGAGCAGCAACCACACGAATAGAGGAAAGTGGAGAAGCCATACACCTCTCCCCTTCCATATCCCCAAAGGTTTAACAGAGAGCTTAAAGACCAATAATTCCCCAAGTTCCTAGAGGTTTTTAAGAAGTTGGAAATCAATATTCCACTTGCTGAAGCCTTGGAACAAATGCCTCTATATGCGAAATTTCTCAAGGAGCTTATCAACAAGAAGAGGAGTTGGGATGAAAAAGAAACTGTGATCCTCACCCAAGAGTGTAGTGTTGTGATTCAAAAAGGCTTGCCACCGAAACTTAAAGATCTTGGAAGTTTCTTTCTATCTTCTATCATTGGCAACCTGTCAATTGGAAAAGCTTTATGTGACTTAGGCTCAAGCATTAATCTGATGCAACTCTCCATGATAAAAAGGTTATCTATTGAAGAAGTGAATTCTACAAGAATGTCCTTGAAACTAGCTGATAGATCACTTATCATACCCACTGGAGTTGTAGAGAACTTGTTGGTAAAAGTTGGGGAATTCATTTTCCCTGCTGACTTTGTCATTTTAGACATGGAAGAAGAAAGACATAACTCAATCATCTTGGATAGACCTTTCTTGGCCACAGCAAGGGCCATCATTGATGTAGAGAAAGGAGAAATGACCTTGAGAGCACATGATGAGCAGATTACTTTAAATGTTTTCAAGGAAATGCAACAGACCACTGAAAAGAAAGGTTGCATGAGAATCGAAGAGGAAGACTTGAACTGGAAGGAAAAAGCCAAAGAGGCATTCATCAGATCACCTTTGAAGCAAAAGTCAAACAATAGAGAAGAACAGAAAAGTAATGAAGATGAGAAGGATGGAAAAGAATTGCAACCAGAGGCCATAGGATCAATCGTTGAGAAGAAAGCACCTGATATAAGGCCTGCCGCCAAGAAAGAAGGATCACCGAAGGAAGGAAAGAAGAGCAAGAAAAAGGTTCCAAAAGGGTGGAAAAACAAAAAAAATCCCAACGAAAGGATTTTCAGAAAGAGACAAAGTGAAATTGATCCACCAACAGTTGGAAACAAACCCACAAACTGATGATTATTACATTGTCAATAAGATACTCTCGTTGGAGCATATGGAGATAGATCATCAAAGCACAGGAAGAAGGCTCACAGTGAGAGGGGACAAGCTGAGGCACCATCATTATTAACCACCCTAACAAGGAACTAACGTCAAGCTAATGACAATAAAGAAGCGCTTGTTGGGAGGCAACCCAACCTGAGGTAGTTCTTTTCATAGCTATTTCAATAAAAGGTCAAGTAGATTTCTCTGTATTGAACAGAGTTAAGTTTGGTGTTGCACACCAAAACAACGCAAGAGTGAATGTATGACTCTAAGTTTGGTGTTCCACCAAAAGTCTCCTTAAGAACTCATTACACTCTTCTGCAAGATCTATCACTAGCTCCAAACAATCAAAGAAACTACTCAACACCTGCTTAATTCTAGCATCTGATTTATTTCTTTTAAAAGCACAAGGTTTCATGTAACTGATGCGTCATATACGGTAGCAAGGGACTAACCATCTGCCTAAGTGCTTGGAAAACAAGCAACATCCAATAATTGTGCAGAAAAGACATTTAGTCTCTTGAATGAATTATACATCATCACCAGGAGAAATGCAAAAGTAATGGATGGTGAGGACAAAAGGAAAGCTGGAAGACACTCCTGAGAGGTTGTATTGTCACAAAATTCACTCTGCTTTGAAATGTTCTGAATGAGAAGCCGCTGTTTACCTTGATGCTTAGTTCAATTAGTGCAAAGTTTGATGTCTGCTAATTGTGCTAGTTTAAATGATTGTCTCATTTTCATCGACTTGAATGTCTTGTTTCCTCTTCTGCATCAATAAGAGAAAATGATCGAAACAGAGAGTAACTATCCAATATGGTAGGAATGAAAATAAAGTTCGGTGGTGGTGAATGTTTGAATGTTTAAGTAAGCTCACTAACAAAAGGACAGAGGTTAGAATATTCCCCTATAGCATGAGCTAGGCTGCTGTTTGTGAAATCTTAATCAATAAAGACCCTTGGATAAGAAGGAAAGGAAGAAAAAGCCATGAGTTGGCAATAAAAAAAATAAATAATAAGGCTAGACACCAATAGCTTGAACCTTAGGATATATGCCTGTGGTGCTATTGTGTTAGGATTTGTTTGGATTATTAGGTTTTGAGGAGTATTTCAAAACTTGGTAACTTGGATTAACTAATCCGGGATTACCAACCAAAAATTAACTATCAAGAGCAACCTATTTACAAAGAATTTAATGACCCAAAGAGGTGCTGGGCATCAATGTCTTAGGAAGGATTATGAGCCAAGTTTCTGTAGTGAAGATGTGTTGACTAAAAAACAAGCTAAAAAGCTGCTGCAACACATGACACTTACCAGTGAATAAAAGTATAAGCTTCTCATAAAAAAAACAAAAGAAAAATCAAACACCAAGGATGAATGAATAATAAGGTTAACAGTAGCAGTTTAGTTATCTTTCAAGGGGACATTTCAATCCTGAAATCTAATAAAGTTAGAGCTTCAATTACATCTGCATAAAACCCCATGAACCAGATTGATGACTTGCATCATCTACCCTTCTTTCTTGCATTAAGAGGACCATAAAAGAGCATAAATCTCATTTGATCATTGCAATTCATGCATTATTTGATGAATATTATGGTACATTGCTTTGAGATGAGTTGTGCTAAATTTCAGGTGAAAAAGACATCAAAAAGAGGAAGAAAACAACAAAAATGAGCTAGGCGTGTGAAGCAGACGTGCCACTTAGAGCAAGCGCCACAAAAATGAACTAGCGTGCCACGCCAGGAGCTGGGCGTGGCACGCCAGTACTAAACTCCAGAGGTGTAACGACCCAATTTTCAATATGTCTAGATCATATCGAAAACTGAGCGCTACCAATTTGTCTTCCTAATTATTATCTATTATTTATCATGTGAGCCTGATTCGTTGTTAAAAACGTAGTTATTCTGCGAGGTACTTTTTTTTTGAAAACATTTGGATTAATAAACAGAATCATTTATAATCATTTCACAAGTAATAACATTTAAAACAGTTATAAACAGCCACACATAAATACATCTCAAGTAGTTGATAACATTCCGTGATCCAACTTTTATTAGAATATAGCCTTTTAGTTAGAACGCCCCTAGATATATCTAAATAATATCTATATACATATATATACATACAACATCCCAGGTCCTGACCTATTCAAAAAGTCCCTAACCTGGCACCCAGGCTATCCCAGACTCTATACTTACCTAGTCCCTCTAAACTACTAAAGCGAGGGAAAGTTCGTTCTAAGTCTTCAAAACTCAAGTTAGGTGGAACGTTGATAAACCCATAAACTCAATCCTTCACCCACTTATTCATGTAAATTGCATGGTTTTACTTTCCCTTCCTTATTATGTGATATTTGTGAAAAACATGTTTCCTATGCTTTGAAATTAATTATTTTAATTACCCTTTATTATCATTCGATGCCGTGATTGGTGTGTTGAGTTGTTCTAGATCTCATAAGGAAGGAATGGCTTAAAGGATGGAAAGGAAACATACAAAAATGGAAGGAAAGCATAAAAAAGAGTTTGTGAAGAAACTGGCAGCGACGCGACCGCATGACTGACGCGACTGCGCGCCTAAAGAAGAACATCTATGACACAGCCGCATGACTGACGCAACCGCGCGACAAGGAAAACTCCAATTGACGCGACCGCGTGACCCACACGGACGCGTGACAGCGGCCACACACCAGAAATTGCAGAAAATGCTCATAGTGAATTCTGAAGCCCTTTTTGGCCCAAATCCAAATCCAGAAGGCACAGACCAGAGGTTATGAAGTGAGGGAATGCATCCATTAGGGGGAGTCTCAAATTTTAGTCATTTTTCCATGATTTAGATTTAGTTTTGGAGAGAGGTTCTCTCCTCTCTCTTAGGATTTAGGATTAGGATTTCTATTAGGATTAGGATTATTTCTTCGTACCAGGTTCAATAATTTATGTTTCTCTTCTACTTTTATTTACTCTGATATTTTTATTTGTGTTTAATTGATGTTGCTCAATTGGCTGATGATATTGTCCATGTTAGAAATGACATTTTTATTCAATATAATTTGAGGTATTTCAGTTATTATTGCTTTCTTTTATTTACATGATTATTGCTTCCCATCTGAAGGCATTTTTATTCCAGTAGATTTACTTTTCCCCTTTTAGTCTTGGTTAAGAAATCAGTAACTCAGGAGTTATCCAATTCAACACAGTTGACAATTGTTATCCTTGCTAATTGAATTGAACTTCAATAATCCCAATCTTTTCTTAGAAAATAAATAGGATTCGAAGATCAGACTAATTAATCCCTTGACCTTCCCTTGCCTTAGTAAGGGTTAACAAAGTGGAATTAAGATTCAATTTTCATTATCATTGATAAGGATAACTAAGACTGGATTTCCAATTTCTCATACCTTGCCAAAAGTTTGTTTTACTGTCATTAATTTATTTTAATTGCCATTTAAATTACTCGCCATTAAATTACTTGTTCCTCATTCTTGAAACCCCAAATTTACAATCTCCATAACCAATAATAAGAACATACTTCCCTGCAGTTCCTTGAGAAGACGACCTGAGGTTTAAATACTCGGTTATCAATTTTAAGGGGTTTGTTACTTGTGACAACCAAAACGTTTGGACGAAGGAATTTTTGTTGGTTTAGAAAGTATATCTACAACGCGACTTTATAAAATTCTTTACTAGCAAAACTCCTAATGTCAAAATGGCGCCGTTTCCGGGGAATTGCAAATTTGTCCCTTATTATTGGTTATTGTAAATATTTTTCAAAAAAAAAATATTTTTCTTTTACATGTTTATTTCTTTTTCTCTCTTACCTCTTATTTCTGATAGCTATTATGAATTCTCACCCCTCTCGCTTTGAGTTTGGTCCTAATTTTGTTACAAGGAATGGAAGCTATAACAGGACTATGCATCAAGGTCTAAGCAATCAAAGATGGATGGAGTCACAAGGATCTGATCACCCCTTTAGGCAACAACATCCTCCTAGATATCATAGACAAAGACAATTTTACAATGCATGCCCAACTGATAGATTTGGTGGACCGCCTTGTAGCTACCAACAAGCCCCACCCTGTGCTCAGAGACTATCCTCTCGACATAGCTTCGAACCACCACACTCACAAGCTTCTTTTCACCATTCACTACCACATGATCCTTGTTCACCCCAACGCCAATCCAATTACTCCCAAGAACTACCACTCCCTTATGCACCATGTCCATATCCATCAAGCCAAGAATCACAGGTTCGCTTTGAGGAATCAGTAAACCAGTTCAATGCAACCCTTCATCAACTGGAGCAAGCAATAAATCAATTATATTCCAGACGTTCAGACACTCAATAGACTCCCATGGTTTCATGTGGAGCATCTAATGAAGAACGTAGCACGAATAAGACACTAGAGACTCCAGTGGACAGCATAGAGCATAACTTCATACTGGAACAAGTAGAGGATGCTGTCATTGTAGAAGAAGAAGAGTTGGTTGAAGATTTAGGAGATGGCGAACCACCACCTGAATCTAGAGTTGTGGAGAATTTCGTCAAGAACGCTACAATTGATGCTAAGGAGGATAGTGCACAACCCCAAAAGCAGGTATCTTACGGGGAACTAGACGGAATTACCCAAGACACATGTTTCCTTGATGATGATGATCACAACTCAAGTCCTCTTAGTAATGAACTTGCATCCGCAAGTGAATTCTTTGAGATAGAAAAATCTTCCCCAAGCGAATATGAAGATGATGCTGAGGTCTACTTCTCTCAACCTCCTATTTATGACTCAAGTGATGAGGAAGATATGGAAGACTTTGACCAGGACATGGCTGGAATGGAAAAGGTTTGCAAGGAAGTGGAGGAATTCACTGAAGACCACAAGGGAGTAGAGCTTGTAGAACCACTAAAAACACTGATCCCAAGGCCACTACCAACCAACACAGACTTCAAGTGGGTAAAATCCTTGACTCTTATCTTTATTTTTCCACTTGAATACGGTTTACTTGAAACAGATGGCCAACTTTGAGTTCTCTGCGGCTTTAAGAGTAAAAGGGAAATAACTCGCACTCAGAGATGGTATGCAAGATTCAATGAGGTTTCGCACTTCAATTTAAGGTGCAAGGATTGGTGTCAAGCTCAATTGAAAGGATCTCGAAAGCTGTTTGGTCACTGCAGTGTGAATTCGAATTACTCATCACCCGAATGGAACGATGTAGATCAAGACAAAGACGGGTGTACAAGAAAAGTTTGGATCCTGGAGTCTATTCTGACATTCAACACTCCGGGAGTCTGCAAGCCTGTGTGAACTCACCTAAGGGCTTTACGTACCTTGTTTGGGACCCCGGAGGATGCTGGCATTCCAAACACTAGTGGAGATTTCTGGACGAATTCAAGCACAAGCCACCATAACAAGAAGCTCATCCAATGTCCAACTTAAGGACTTTAACTAAAAGTGCTAGGTGGGAGACAACCCACCATGGTATGATCGTTCCTGTTTCCATTTTATTTTGTTTTTGTTTATTTTATATTGTTTATTTCTATTGAACCTGGATGCTATTCATAACATTTGCATTTAGCACTGCATACTGCATAATTACATACCTACATAAAAAAAGGAGAGAGAAAAAGGGCATACGACGCGACCGCATCGATCATGCGATCGCGTCAGTTGCGACAAAACACCTTCCACGCGTCCGCGTCATCCACGCGGTCGCGTGACCTGGAAATCGGTGTAAAGATCCAATGCCTAGAAAGTTGGGCTAGAATCGTGTGGCCATTGTGCGTTTCGCACAAAATGAACCACGCGGTCGCGTCCTTGACGCGATTGCGTCACTTGCACAACAGCAATCCCACGCGACAGCGTGAGCGACGCGATCGCGTCGCATGGACTACACAAAATCCCAAAAGGAGGCAGAGAGTTGCGCAGAAACGACGCTGGATTCGTGCATTTAGCACAATTTCCAGCGATGCGATCGCATGCCCCAGGCGATCGCGTCATTCACTCTTTTAGCTATTCCATGCGATCGCGCCACTCACGTGATTGCATCAACCCCATTTCACTCCAGCCACGCGACCGCGTGCCCCACGCGATCGCGTGGATTCAAATTTATAACCCCCAGTCTCGCGAACCCTACCATTCGCGCCCCCCAAACCCTTCTCCTCCCTCTCTTCTTCTCTGATCACACCACTACCACCCAGCCACCATCACCGAACGGCCGCTACCTCGCCGACCACCCAGACCTCGCCACCACCCACCGCCCTTCCTTTCCCCCCTCTATCTTCTTCTTCCTCCTTCTTCCACCCTCCACCGCCACTGCCCCCCTCCACAATCACCACTACAGCGCCGCTATCACCACCTAGCGCCACCCACGCCTCCTTCCTTCCCCTACCCCCCCATACCCCCATTACCCCTACATTTCCCTCCCTGCCCCCAAACAGCAGCCACCGCCGCCGCGCCACCCTCCTCTGCCGCGCCAGACGCCACCACCACTATCCCCCAGTCACCTCTCTGCCCCACTCTCCTTAATTCGCCTACCAGGTTCCGATGAACACCACCCCTCTATCATTCATAGTTAATTTCATCTTTTTCTGTTTATGTTCATCATTAGGTTAGTTAGATATGCATGTTGTAGTGGATTTTAGGTTGTTAGGTAGCCTAGGATGTGGTTAGTAGATTTAGGCCTGGTAATTGTGCTGTTCGTGTTTCTTGCTTTATGATTTTCGCAATTCTGATGTTTCTGTGATGTTGCTATTGTTCATATACTGTACTTTCTTGTTTCATGCTGCTTTTTACATTGCCTTTTCATGTTCATACTCCTTATATGTGATTGCAGCTATGTTTTAATTTTTATTCATATGAACTATTTTGTTGCTGTTTATTTTCCAGGACAATCCAATTTTAGCTGGAATGCTGCCCAAATTTCTGTAAAATATTTCCATTCTTGTCTTGGTTCTGGCATTTTCAACTGTGCTTTCCTTAGATTCCCCTAAACCAATTCATGAATGCCAGGGAACGCATTCTTATTCTCTTTGATCTCCTGGTTCATAAATTGCATTTTTGATGTTTGATTCCAATTTTTGCTATTTCTATATCTATCTGAATCAACATCAACCTGTTTTCCTTGTTTGGTTATGAGTTACCTATAGCTTCTAATTATGAATGCTTGTTACTTAGAAACTTATCCTTATGCCACTTACCTTAACACATTTTTCACTAACTCACTAATTTTAACTTCCTAAACTCTTTTTCAATTCTAACCAAACTAACCTTTTAAAACATCTCTTTTGGTTTTTCACTTTCTTTTAACCTTCTAACCATGGCATACTGATAATTTTTCCTAATTAACATGCCTTCTATTACATTTTGGATTGTCAATTCTTCCTTTCGAACTTTTAACTCCTATACAATCCTTAATGCACATTTACTTAACTCATTTTCCTCATTCTATTTCTTCTTTGCCACTTTGTGTTTCTTTTGACTATTTGCCTATTTGTTTATCTGTTTCTATTATATTCTGGTTTTCTGTTTTTCAGGATGTCTGCCTCCCAGAGAAAGGGAAAAGCAAAGGCAACTACTGGCAAACGTAAAAGAGGAGAATCTTCTATGTTTATCATAGATCTCATGCATGATGCCTCCTGGCGGGAGAAACACTTTACCGCGCAAGAGAAGGCTGACCAGCTACTCCCTGCTACTGATCCCATAAAGTTTACAAATCGATACTGCGAGTTGAAATATCTGGCATTTGCAACCTCCAGGAACCTGTACTTATAGCGGACTCTGAAAATCCCAAAAGAACTCCAGCAATACACCTCTGATAAGATCAAAGACAGAGGCTGGTTGTTCCTGGAGAGAAAACTTACAGAGGTCAATGCATCTTGGGTAAGGGAATTTGACTGCAATTACTTCAACACTTCCCTAGATACAGTGATCCTAAGAGGGAAGCAGATTCTGGTCACTGAAGAGGCCATTGAGGAAATTTTGCAGCTTCCGCATAAATCCCATCAGCCTGATGGGTACAAAAAGGCTGAGGAGGACATGCGTTTCATGAAGTTTGATTGGGATGCTGTCAAGGCAAGGATAGCCCTTGACCCGACTGTTCCATGGGAATTGGGTCAGGACACCACCATGCCTGAGGGAATCAAGCGGATTTACTTAAATGATGAGGCTTAGCTATGGCATCAGATCTTGACAACTATGTTATGCCGAGTACCCATGAGACAGAGATATCGGCCGCTATGATCACCCTCCTTTGGTATGTGATGGAGGGTAAGGTCCTGTACCTGCCACGTTTTATCCGGTCCTACATGGCCAGGGTCCACATCCGACGCACTCTCCCCTTTCCATACCTGATTACCCAGCTCGGACGTCAAGCTGACGTACCGTGGGAGGATGCTGATGAGAGGCCACTGGTGGACGAAATTGTGATCCTTATTCTTTAAGTTACACTCCTTGTAAAATTATGGAACTTGAAATTGGCACGAGTGAACAATGGATCAATTGTGATCAATGTTCTAACTATTTTGAGTGAAATCATTATTATGGCACTGGTTGAATTCACAACTCCGTTCAACTAACCAGCAAGTGTACTGGGTCGTCCAAGTAATAAACCTTATGTGAGTAAGGGTCGATCCCACAGAGATTGTTGGTATGAAGCAAGCTATGGTCACCTTGTAAATCTCAGTTAGGCAGATATAAATTGGTTTATGGTTTTGGAAATTAATAATAAGAAAATAGATGATATATAATAAAAGGGATAGAACACTTATGCAGATTCATTGGTGGGAATTTCAGATAAGCATATGGAGATGCTGTATGGCTCAAGGACGCCTGCTCTCCTACTGCTTCAACTCAATCCTTCTTACTCCTCTCCATGGCAAGCTGGGTATAGGGGTTCACCGTTCGACGATAGCTACTTTCAATCCTCTCGGGAAAATGGTCCTCTGCGGCTGTCACTCGCATGGCTAATCGTCTGGAGGCATCACCTGGCCGAAGGCTACATCCCATCCTCGCAGTGAAAACTACGCTCACGCGCTCTGTCACAGCACGGCTAATCACTGGTTGGTTCCCGCGCCTACTGGAATAGAATCCCTTGATTCTTTTGCGTTTGTCATCACGCCCAGCACTTGCGAGTCTGAAGCACGTCACAGTCATTCATTACCAGAATCCTACTCGGAATACCATAGACAAGGTTAGACTTTCCGGATTCCCAGGATCCTACTCGGAATACCACAGACAAGGTGAGACTTTCCGGATCTTCATAAATGCCGCCATCTATCTAGCTTATACCACGAAGATTCTGTTGGGGAATCTAAGAGATACACATTCAAGCTCGGTTGCATGTAGAACGGAAGTGGTTGTCAATCACGCGCGTTCATAAGTGAGAATGATAATGAGGGTTATCTAATCATCACATTCATCATGTTCTTGGGTGCGAATGAATATCTTGGAATAAGAATAAGAGAGAATTGAATAAAAGAAAATAGAATTGCATTAATACTTGAGGTACAGCAGAGCTCCACACCCTTAATCTATGGTGTGCAGAAACTCCACCGTTAAAAATACATAAGCAAAAGGTTCAGGCATGGCCGAATGGCCAACCCCCATAGTCTAAGAACTATGCGTTCAAAGATCTGATCCTAAGATCTAAAGTGATAAAAAATGTCAAAATACATTAGTTAAATGTTCAATTTATAATAAACTAGCTCATAGGGTTTACATGAGTAAGTAATTGATGCATAAATCCACTTCCGGGGCCCACTTGGTGTATGCTTGGGCTGAGCATGATCAATCCACGAGCTGAGGATTCTCTTGGAGTTGAACTCCGAGTTATGACGTGTTTTGGGCGTTCAACTCCGGATCATGACGTTTTTCTGGCGTTTAACTCCAGACAGCAGCATGAACTTGGCGTTCAACGCCAAGTTACGTCATCAAATTCCGAATAAAGTATGGACTATTATATATTGCTGGAAAGCCCTGGATGTCTACTTTCCAACGCAGTTGAGAGCGCGCCATTTAAAGTTCTGTAGCTCCAGAAAATCCATTTCGAGTGCAGGAAGGTCAGAATCCAACAGCATCAGCAGTCCTTTTGTCAGCCTTTTTCAGAGTTTTGCTCAAGTCCCTCAATTTCAGCCAGAATTTACCTGAAATCACAGAAAAACACACAAACTCATAGTAAAGTCCAGAAATGTGAATTTAACATAAAAACTAATGAAAACATCCCTAAAAGTAGCTTGATCTTACTAAAAACTACCTAAAAACAATGCCAAAAAGCGTATAAATTATCCGCTCATCAGCCACCTGCTGCAGAATGTAGGAAGATTATCCCTCATAGCAGGAACTTTCTAGCTTTGGGCTATAGACCTCCATTCTTTTCATCTTCCGGTGATACAGCCACACCATCTGCTGGTCCTTCTTCCTCCACAGCTACCCCAGCTACCCCTGCTACCACTACTACACCTCCACCTGCCTCAGAGCCAGTTTATCACCTAGTGCACCGCTTGTTTCAGCAGCTAGACAGGATGGAGCGTCGCAACCGGCGCCAGTATGAGAGATCTGAGCGTCGTAGCCGGCGACGCTATGAGCACCTAAAGCTGTTGATACGATCTGGCAGCGACATCCCCTCCGAGCCTGACACACCATCAGAGCCATCTGAGGAGGAGGCGGTTGAGCACGAGGAGGAGACCCATCCACAGAGAGAGGCTATGCAGGCAGGCTCAGAGCAGACTGCACCCCAGCAGGAGGACCCACTTCAGATTCAGGCTGCAGACCCTGAGATCCCTATTCAGACAGCCCCTCCTCTGCAGCAGACAGATCCTCATACCCTCATCCAGTCTGCAGATCCTCAAACCACTACCACAAAGACTCCGGCTACCCATCCTTCCAGTGATGACACCCCTTCACACCCTACTTGAGTGAGCATTGGGGACGATGCTATCATTTAAGTGTGGGGAAGTTGCCATCTATGGCATATCTTTATTTTGGTGAACCACTACAAACTCTCTCTTATTTTGTTCATTTTCTGTATTTTTGCATAATTTTCTCTTTTTGCTTTTTATTTTACTTTTTGTATTTTTCACTTTGAGCTGTATGTATACTATTTTGGATATTTTAGCTTGATTTGCACATTAGTTTACTAGTTATATTTTAAGTGGATTAATTAGTATAGTTTACCCTTTTTAGTATATGATAGTTGACTTGATTGAAAATAAAAAGGAAGTAAACTAGAGACTTGAACATAACAGAATCAAATCCATACACTTTGTATATATAGCATTACATGTTTTGGGCGTTCAACTCCGGATCATGACATTTTTCTGGCATTTAACTCCAGACAGCAGCATGAACTTGGCGTTCAACGCCATGTTACGTCGTCAAATTCCGAATAAAGTATGGACTATTATATATTGCTGGAAAGCCCTGGATGTCTACTTTCTAACGCCGTTGAGAGCGCGCCATTTGGAGTTCTGTAGCTCCAGAAAATCCATTTCGAGTGCAGGGAGGTCAGAATCCAACAGCATCAGCAGTCCTTTTGTCAGCCTTTTTCAGAGTTTTGCTCAAGTCCCTCAATTTCAGCCAGAATTTACCTGAAATCACAGAAAAACACACAAACTCATAGTAAAGTCCAGAAATGTGAATTTAACATAAAAACTAATGAAAACATCCCTAAAAGTAGCTTGATCTTACTAAAAACTACCTAAAAACAATGCCAAAAAGCGTATAAATTATCCGCTCATCACAACACCAAACTTAAATTGTTGCTTGTCCCCAAGCAACTGAAAATCAAACAGGATAAAAAGAAGAGAATATACTATAAATTCAGAAATATCAATGAATGTTAATTATAATTAAATGAGCGGGACTTGTAGCTTTTTGCCTCTGAACAGTTTTGGCATCTCACTTTTTCCTTTGAAGTTCAGAATGATTGGCTTCTCTAGGAACTTAGAATTTCGGATAGTGTTATTGACTTTCCTAGTTAAGCATGTTGATTCTTGAACACAGCTACTTATGAGTCTTGGCCGTGGCCCTAAGCATTTTGTTTTTCAGTATTACCACCGGATACATAAATGCCACAGACACATAACTGGGTGAACCTTTTCAGATTGTGACTTAGCTTTGCTAAAGTCCCCAGTTAGTGGTGTCCAGAGCTCATAAGCACACTCTTTTGCCTTGGATCACGACTTTAACCACTTAGTCTCAAGCTTTTTACTTGGACCTTCATGACACAAGCACATGGTTAGGGACAGCTTGATTTAGCCGCTTAGGCCTGGATTTTATTTCCTTGGGCCCTCCTATCCATTGATGCTCAAAGCCTTGGATCCTTTTTACCCTTGCCTTTTGGTTTTAAGGGCTATTGGCTTTTTCTGCTTGATTTTTCTTTTTCTTTCTAAATTTTTTTTTTGCCATTTTTTTTTCACAAGCTTCTTCTTTTTCACTGCTTTTTCTTGCTTCAAGAATCAATTTCATGATTTTTCAGATCCTCAATAACATTTCTCTTTGTTCATCATTCTTTCAAGAGCCAACAATTTTAACACTCATGAACAACAAGATCAAAATTATGCACTATTCAATCATTCATTCAGAAAACAAAAAGTATTGTCACCACATTAATATAATTAAATTAAATTCAAGGATAAATTCGAAATTCATGTACTTCTTGTTCTTTTGAATTAAAACATTTTTCTTTTAAGAGAGGTGAAGGAGTAATGGATTTTATTCATAGCTTTAAGGCATGGTTACATACTAATGATCATGAAATAAAGACACAAAACATGGATAAACATAATACTAAAAACCGAAAACAGAAAGAAATAAAGAACAAGGAATGAATCCACCTCTAGTGGCGTCTTCTTCTTGAAGGACCAATGATGTTCTTTAGCTCTTCTATGTCCCTTCCTTGCCTTTGTTGCTCCTCCCTCATTGCTCTTTGATCTTCTCTTATTTCTTGGAGAATGATGGAGTGCTCATGATGTTCCACCCTTAATTGTTCCACATTGTGACTCAATCCTTCTAAAGAGGTGTTGAGTTGCTCCCAATAGTTGTTTGGAGGAAAGTGCATTCCTTGAGGCATCTCAGGAATTTGTTGATGATGAGCTTCCTCATGCACTTCTTGAGGGCCGTGAGGAGCTTCTCTTGCTTGCTCCATCCTTTTCTTGGTGATGGGCTTGTCTTCTTCAATAGAGACATCTCCTTCTATGATAACTCCAGCTGAGTAACATAGATGGCAAATAAGGTGAGGGAAGGCTAGCCGTGCCATGGGTGATGGCTTGTCGGTAATTTGTAGAGTTCATTGGAGATGACCTCATGAACTTCTACTTCCTCTCCAATCATGATGCTATGGATCATGATGGCCCGATCCACAGTAACTTCAGATCGGTTGCTAGTAGGAATGATAGAGTGTTGAATGAACTCCAACCATCCTCTAGCCACAGGCTTGAGATCCAGTCTTCTTAGTTGAACTGGCTTGCCTTTGGAATTTATTCTCCACTGAGCTCCTTCCACACAAATGTCCATAAGGACTTGGTCCAATCTTTGATCAAAATTGACCCTTCTAGTGTAGGGGCGTTCATCACCTTGCATCATAGGCAAGTGGAATGCCAACCTTACATTTTCCGGACTGAAATCCAAGTATTTCCCCCTAACCATTGTGAGATAATTCTTTGGGCTTGGGTTCATACCTTGGTCATGGTTCCTAGTGATCCATGCATTGGCATAGAACTCTTGAACCATTTAGATTCCGACTTGTTGCATGGGGTTGGTTAAGACTTCCCAACCTCTTCTTTGAACTTCATGTCGGATCTCCGGATACTCATTCTTCTTGAGCTTGAAAGGGACCTTAGGGATCACCTTCTTCTTTGCCACAACATCATAGAAGTGGTCTTGATGGCTCTTGGAGATGAATCTTTCCATCTCCCATGACTCAGAGGTGGAAGCTTTTGTCTTCCCTTTTCCTTTTCTAGAGGATACTCCGGCCTTAGGTGCCATTGGTAATGGAAAAACAAAAAGCTTATGCTTTTTACCACACCAAACTTAAAATTTTGCTCGTCCTCGAGCAAGAAAGAAAAGAAGAGTAGAAGAAGAAGAAGAAAATATGGTAGAGAGGGAGAGAGGTAGGTTCGGCTATGTGGGAGAAGAAGGAGTTGTGTTGTGTGAAAATGAAGTAGAAGGGAAGGGTATTTATAGGGAGATGGGAGGGTGGGTGTTCGGCTAATTTGGGTGGGAATGGGTGGGAAATTGAATTTGAATTTTATGAAGGTAGGTGGGGTTTATGGGGAAGAGTGGGGTGATGTGAATGGTGAATGGGGTAATTGGGAAGAGGAGTTGAGGTGATTGGTGATGGGTGTTGGGAAGTGTGACATGGGGAAGAGGGAGAATGAGATTTAGGATTAGAAGAGTGTGATTAGGATTAAAAGGTAAGGTGGGAATATGGTAGGTGGGGATCCGGTGGGGTCCACAGATCCTGAGGTGATAAGAAATACCATTCCTGCACCCTATAGGCATGTAAAATGCCTACATGCATCATTCTGGCATTCAAACGCCCATTGGTACATGTTCTGGGCGTTCAACGCCCATGTAATGCATGTTTCTGGCGTTGAACGCCAGTTTCATGCTTGTTACTGGCGTTCAGCGCCAGTTTGTCTCCTCTAGGCACATTCCTGGCGTTCAACGCCAGGATGTTGCTTGTTTCCGGCGTTCAGCGCCAGAATGGTGCTCTGTTCTGGCGTTGAACGCCAGCCAGATGCATCTTACTGGCGTTGAACGCCAGTCTGTGCGTCCTCCAGGGTGAAAATTTTTTTTCTTCTGTTTTTGACTCTGTTTTTAATTTTTTTGATTTTTTTCGTGACTCCTCATGATCATGTACCTAATAAAACACAAAATAACAATAAAATAGAATAAAATAAAATTAGATAAATAAAATTAGGTTGCCTCCCAACAAGCGCTTCTTTAATGTCAATAGCTTGACAGTGGCTCTCATGGAGCCATAAGGTGATCAGGTCAATGTTGTATAGTTGTCCAGACCAAACTTAGAGTTTGGATATGGGATCTTAACACCAAACTTAGAGTTTGGTTGTGGCCTCACAACACCAAACTTAGAGTTTGACTGTGTGGGCTCTTCTTGACTCTGAACTGAGAGAAGCTCTTCATGCTTACTCTCTTCTGTCACAGAGGGATGGCCATGTGCCTTAAACACAAGGTATTCTCCATTCAATTGAAGGACTAATTCTCCTCTGTTGACATCTATCACAGCTCCTGCTGTGGCTAGGAAAGGTCTTCCAAGGATGATGAAATCATCCTCTTCCTTCCTAGTGTCTAAGATTATGAAATCAGCAGGGATGTAAAGGCCTTCAACCTTTACTAGCACGTCCTCTACTAATCCATAAGCTTGTCTCAATGACTTGTCTGCCAGTTGTAGTGAGAACAAGGCAGGTTGTACCTCAATGATCCCCAGCTTCTCCATTACAGAGAGTGGCATAAGATTTATCCCTGACCCCAGATCACACAGAGCTTTTTCAAAGATCATGGTGCCTATGGTACAAGGTATTAAGAATTTGCCAGGATCTTGTTTCTTTTGAGGTATAATTTTCTGAATCCAAGTATCCAGTTCATTAATGAGCAAAGGAGGTTCACTTTCCCAAGTCTTATTACCAAATAACTTGGCATTCAGCTTCATGATGGCTCCTAAATATTGAGCAACTTGCTCTCCAGTTAAATCTTCATCCTCTTCAGAGGATGAATAGTCTTTAGAGCTCATGAATGGCAGAAGGAGATTTAATGGAATCTCTATGGTCTCTGTATGAGCCTCAGATTCCTTTGGATCCTCAATAGGAAACTCCTTTTTGCTTGAGGGACGTCCCAGGAGGTCTTCCTCACTAGGATTTTCGTCCTCCTCCTCCCTTGTGCATTCGGCCATATTGACTATGTCAATGGCCTTGCACTCTCCTTTTGGATTCTCTTCTGTATTGCTTGGGAGAATACTGGGAGGAGTTTCAATGACTTTCTTACTCAGCTGGCCCACTTGTGTCTCCAGATTTCTAATGGAGGATCTTGTTTCATTCATGAAACTGAAAGTGGCTTTTGACAGATCAGAGACTACATTGGCTAAATTAGAAGTGTTTTGTTCAGAATTCTCTGTCTGTTGCTGAGAAGATGATGGATATGGCTTGCTATTGCCCAGCCTATTGCGTCCACCATTGTTAAAACCTTGTTGAGGTTTTTGTTGATCCTTCCATGAGAAATTTGGATGATTTCTCCATGATGAGTTATAGGTGTTTCCATAAGGTTCACCCATGTAATTAACCTCTGCCATGGCAGGGTTTTCAGGATCATAAGCTTCTTCAGAAGCTGCCTCTCTAGTACTGTTGGATGCATGTTGCAATCCAGTCAGATTTTGAGAGATCATGTTGACCTGTTGAGTCAACACTTTGTTCTGAGCCAATATGGCATTCAGAGTATCAATTTCAAGAACTCCTTTCTTCTGAGGTATCCCATTGTTCACAGAATTTCTCTCAGAAGTGTACATGAACTGGTTATTTGCAACCATGTCAATGAGCTCTTGAGCCTCTTCAGGCGTTTTCTTCAGGTGAATAGATCCACCTGCAGAATGGTCCAATGACATTTTCGAAAATTCAGAGAGACCATAATAGAATATATCTAAAATGGTCCATTCTGAAAACATGTCAGATGGACATCTTTTGGTCAGCTGCTTGTATCTTTCCCAAGCTTCATAGAGGGATTCACCATCTTTTTGTTTGAAGGTTTGAACATCCACTCTCAGCTTGCTCAGCTTTTGAGGAGGAAAGAATTTATCCAAGAAGGCAGTGACAAGCTTATCCCATGAGTCCAGGCTATCCTTGGGTTGGGAATCCAACCATACTCTAGCTCTGTCTCTTACAGCAAAAGGGAAAAGCATGAGTCTGTAGACTTCAGGATCAACTCCATTCGTCTTTACAGTCTCACAGATCTGCAAGAACTCAGTTAAAAACTGATAAGGATCTTCAGATGGAAGTCCATAAAACTTGCAGTTTTGTTGCATTAAAGCAACTAGTTGAGGCTTAAGCTCAAAGTTATTGGCTCCAATGGCAGGAATGGAGATGCTTCTTCCATCAAATTTGGACGTTGGCTTTGTGAAGTCACCAAGCATTCTCCTTGCATTATTATTATTTTCGGCTGCCATCTCTTTCTCTTGTTCGAAAATTTCTGAAAGGATGTTTCTGGATTGTTGTAATTTAGCTTCTCTTAATTTTCTCTTCAGAGTCCTTTCAGGTTCTGGATCAATTTCAACAAGAGTGCCTTTATCCTTGTTCCTGCTCATATGAAAGAGAAGAAAACAAGAAAAGAAGAGGAATCCTCTATGTCACAGTATAGAGATTCCTTTATGTTAGTAGAAAAAGAAGGGGGTAGAAGAATGAGGAGGGGGATTCGGATTTTGGATGAAGAGAGGTGAAGAGAAGTGTTAGTAATCAAATAATTAAATAGAAGAAGAAAAGAGGAGGGAGATTTCGAAAATAATTTTTTTGAAAAGGGGTTAGTGATTTTCGAAAATTAGAGATAAAATGTAATTAAAATTAAAACATGAAACAATTAGTTAATTAAAAAGAATTTTTGAAAAAGGGATGAGATATTTTCGAAAATTAGAGAGGGAAAAGTAGTTAGGTGGTTTTGAAAAAGATAAGAAACAAACAAGAAGTTAGTTAGTTGATTGAAAAAGATTTGAAATCAAAATTGAAAAAGATAAGAAGATAGTAAGTTAGATAAGATATTTTTAAATCAAATTTTGAAAAAGATCAAATTTTTGAAAAAGATCAAATAAAAGATACAAAGATTTAATTCAAAAATTTTGAAATTATTTACTTCACTAACAAGAAATTACAAGATAAGATTCTAGAACTCAAAGATTGAACCTTTCTTAACAAGAAAGTAACAAACTTCAAATTTTTGAACCAATCACATTAATTATTAGTGAATTTTCGAAAATATGATGTAAAGATAAGGAAAAGATTTTGAAAATAATTTGAAAAATATTTTTGGAATTTTCGAAAAATAGAAAAAATGAAAAAGATATAATTTTTGAAAAAGATTTTGAAAAGATAAGATTTTTAAAATTGAAAATTTGACTGGACTTGTAAGAAATAACTAATTTTTTAAAAATTTTTGACCAAGTCAACCCAAAATTTTGAAAATTTGGAGGGAAATAAGGAAAAGATATTTTTTTTTTGATTTTTGAATTTTTAATTATGAGAGAGAAAAACAACAAAAATACTTAATGCATGAAATTTTTAGATCAAAACAATGAATGCATGCAAGAATGCTATGAATGTCAAGATGAACAACAAGAACACTTTGAAGATCATGATGAACATCAAGAACATATTTTTGAAAAATTTTTTATGCAAAGAAAATATGCAAGACACCAAACTTAGAAATCTTTAATGCATGGACTCTAACAAACAAAAAATGCATATGAAAAACAACAAACAACACAAAACAAGAAATCATCAAGATCAAACAAGAAGACTTGTCAAGAACAACTTGAAGATCATGAAGAACACTATGAATGCATGAGATTTTCGAAAAATGCAAGAAAAATTTTTAAAGCATGCAATTGACACCAAACTTAAAAATTGACTCAAGACTCAAACAAGGAACACAAAATATTTTTGGTTTTTTTATGATTTTATGATTTTTTTAATATTTTTATTAATTTTTTTTTTCGAAAATAAAGTTTAGAAAAACGAAGAATAAAAGAAAAATTTTGAAAAAGATTTTTGAAAAGAAAATTACCTAATCTGAGCAACAAGATGAACCGTCAGTTGTCCATACTCGAACAATCCCCGGCAACGGCGCCAAAAACTTGGTGGACGAAATTGTGATCCTTATTCTTTAAGTTACACTCCTTGTAAAATTATGGAACTTGAAATTGGCACGAGTGAACAATGGATCAATTGTGATCAATGTTCTAACTATTTTGAGTGAAATCATTATTATGGCACTGGTTGAATTCACAACTCCGTTCAACTAACCAGCAAGTGTACTGGGTCGTCCAAGTAATAAACCTTATGTGAGTAAGGGTCGATCCCACAGAGATTGTTGGTATGAAGCAAGCTATGGACACCTTGTAAATCTCAGTTAGGCAGATATAAATTGGTTTATGGTTTTGGAAATTAATAATAAGAAAATAGATGATATATAATAAAAGGGATAGAACACTTATGCAGATTCATTGGTGGGAATTTCAGATAAGCATATGGAGATGCTGTATGGCTCAAGGACGCCTGCTCTCCTACTGCTTCAACTCAATCCTTCTTACTCCTCTCCATGGCAAGCTGTGTATAGGGGTTCACCGTTCGACGATAGCTACTTTCAATCCTCTCGGGAAAATGGTCCTCTGCGGCTGTCACTCACATGGCTAATCGTCTGGAGGCATCACCTGGCCGAAGGCTACATCCCATCCTCGCAGTGAAAACTACGCTCACGCGCTCTGTCACAGCACGGCTAATCACTGGTTGGTTCCCGCGCCTACTGGAATAGAATCCCTTGATTCTTTTGCGTTTGTCATCACGCCCAGCACTTGCGAGTCTGAAGCACGTCACAGTCATTCATTACCGGAATCCTACTCGGAATACCACAGACAAGGTTAGACTTTCCGGATTCCCAGGATCCTACTCGGAATACCACAGACAAGGTGAGACTTTCCGGATCCTCATAAATGCCGCCATCTATCTAGCTTATACCACGAAGATTCTGTTGGGGAATCTAAGAGATACACATTCAAGCTCGGTTGCATGTAGAACGGAAGTGGTTGTCAATCACGCGCGTTCATAAGTGAGAATGATAATGAGGGTTATCTAATCATCACATTCATCATGTTCTTGGGTGCGAATGAATATCTTGGAATAAGAATAAGAGAGAATTGAATAAAAGAAAATAGAATTGCATTAATACTTGAGGTACAGCAGAGCTCCACACCCTTAATCTATGGTGTGCAGAAACTCCACCGTTAAAAATACATAAGCAAAAGGTTCAGGCATGGCCGAATGGCCAGCCCCCATAGTCTAAGAACTATGCGTTCAAAGATCTGATCCTAAGATCTAAAGTGATAAAAGATGTCAAAATACATTAGTTAAATGTTCTATTTATAATAAACTAGCTCCTAGGGTTTACATGAGTAAGTAATTGACGCATAAATCCACTTCCGGGGCCCACTTGGTGTATGCTTGGGCTGAGCATGATCAATCCACGAGCTGAGGCTTCTCTTGGAGTTGAACTCCGAGTTATGACATGTTTTGGGCGTTCAACTCCGGATCATGACGTTTTTCTGGCGTTTAACTCCAGACAGCAGCATGAACTTGGCGTTCAACGCCAAGTTACGTCGTCAAATTCCGAATAAAGTATGGACTATTATATATTGCTGGAAAGCCCTGGATGTCTACTTTCCAACGCCGTTGAGAGCGCGCCATTTGGAGTTCTGTACCTCCAGAAAATCCATTTCGAGTGCAGGGAGGTCAGAATCCAACAGCATCAGCAGTCCTTTTGTCAGCATTTTTCAGAGTTTTGCTCAAGTCCCTCAATTTCAGCCAGAATTTACCTGAAATCACAGAAAAACACACAAACTCATAGTAAAGTCCAGAAATGTGAATTTAACATAAAAACTAATGAAAACATCCCTAAAAGTAGCTTGATCTTACTAAAAACTACCTAAAAACAATGCCAAAAAGCGTATAAATTATCCGCTCATCAGCCACCTGCTGTAGAATGTAGGAAGATTATCCCTCATAGCAGGAACTTTCTAGCTTTGGGCTACAGACCTCCATTCTTCTCATCTTTCGGTGATACAGCCACACCATCTGCTGGTCCTTCTTCCTCCACAGCTACCCCGGCTACCCCTGCTACCACTACTACACCTCCACCTGCCTCAGAGCCAGTTTATCACCTAGTGCACCGCTTGTTTCAGCAGCTAGACAGGATGGAGCGTCGAAACTGGCGCCAGTATGAGAGATCTGAGCGTCGCAGCCGGCGACGCTATGAGCACCTAAAGCTGTTGATACGATCTGGTAGCTACATCCCCTCCGAGCCTGACACACCATCAGAGCCATCTGAGGAGGAGGCGGTTGAGCACGAGGAGGAGACCCATCCACAGAGAGAGGCTATGCAGGCAGGCTCAGAGCAGACTGCACCCCAGCAGGAGGACCCACTTCAGATTCAGGCTGCAGACCCTGAGATCCCTATTCAGACAGCCCCTCCTCTGCAGCAGACAGATCCTCATACCCTCATCCAGTCTGCAGATCCTCAAACTACTACCACAAAGACTCCGGCTACCCATCCTTCCAGTGATGACACCCCTTCACACCCTACTTGAGTGAGCATTGGGGACGATGCTATTATTTAAGTGTGGGGAAGTTGCCATCTATGGCATATCTTTATTTTGGTGAACCACTACAAACTCTCTCTTATTTTGTTCATTTTCTGTATTTTTGCATAATTTTCTCTTTTTGCTTTTTATTTTACTTTTTGTATTTTTCACTTTGAGCTGTATGTATACTATTTTGGATATTTTAGCTTGATTTGCACATTAGTTTACTAGTTATATTTTAAGTGGATTAATTAGTATAGTTTACCCTTTTTAGTATATGATAGTTGACTTGATTGAAAATAAAAAGGAAGTAAACTAGAGACTTGAACATAACAGAATCAAATCCATACACTTTGTATATATAGCATTACATCAAGAAAACACATGTTTAAGCATGTTTCCTTGAAAACCGAATTCAAAGGGGAAAGGGACAGCCATCTAACCTTATTTCTAGCCTTGATAAGTTACATGGTTATGTAGAGGAAGAAGAGAGGATCATTTTGGTGAAATCAGAATTTTGATTTGAGTTTTGGTTCAGAAGAAATCAAGTTTTGAAGATTAAGTGTTCATGAAAGTTTCTCTCTTTTCTCTCTTTTGAAGATTGAGTAAATGACCAGCCTTGGAGTGTCTTGGGGGTGTAGGGTGAGTTTTGATTGGTTGGCTTGAAGGTGGATTAAAATAATATTAAAATATCTCAGGTGTATAACTACTAAAACTAGGTGTATCGAAACACTTGTAAAAACATCTCTAAAAATTATTTTCTGAGCTACTAGCATAAATAACACTAGTAACATATTTATTATGAGAATAAAACATGTATAATGAGGCCTTAGCATTGCTAAAGTCATCAAAGAGTGCTGGTGCTAAGCTGCACCAATAAACTGTGAACCCGGTTAAACCGATTTCCTGTTTTTAACTAAAACAGACCAGGTAACCTTATAATATCATTCAAGAAGCTTATAATACTCATATAATGATGATATTATCCTATTATCTCTATTCTCTCATGAATCAAGTCCGGTTCGTCAAACTGAGACTATTTACGAAAACTAGAATAAAAACTCCTAACCGATACGGTTCAAAAACTAGGTTCTTCGCAATTGCGTTCTCGGGCTTATCTCCACTAAGGTCCTGAGTTAAAGATAATATAATGACAATGAGGATTGAGATGCTTGATGATATAGCAGAGGTGTTCCCTTTACTGATCTTTCGGAGAAATCTGTGCCTTCAGAAAAGATCTTGCGTACTCGAAAAAAGGGATTGTTACAAGAGGAGGATTCTCAAGCATTCACATGGGCATGACACGACAGGAACTGGGCATGGCACGCTAGCATAAAGTTCCAGAGAGCAACAAGGGAGGACACTAAAGGGGGCGTGGCATGCCAGGTTGGGCATGGCACTCCTGAACCATCACCTTCTATGGGCGTGCCACTTGGTATCGAAGGCGTGGCACGCCAGCATCAAAAAGTCACTTGGACATGCCACTTGAGAAACCAGCCATGGCATGCCAAGCTTAAGAAATCCACAAATGTATGGGCGTGCCACTTGAGCAGCATGGCATGGCACGCCAATGCACAAAGAGGCCAAAGCAAGGGCTGGGCGTGCCACTTGGTATCGAAGGCGTGGCACGCCAGTCCAAGAACGCAAGGCAAGATCATGAGCATGGCACACCAGCCTCTAGGCGTAGCACGCTGGTACAAGTTTCCAGAGAGGATGAAGGAGGCCAAACACATGGGCGTGCCACTTGGCGTCGAGGGCGTGGCACGCCATCCACTATTCCTCATTTGGGCGTGCCACTTGAACCCCAGGCGTAGCACGCCAGTGTCATTTAGGAAGCAAAAGCCATTGGGGCGTGCCACTTGAGTTTGTGGCGTGGCACGCCAAACAGAAGAATCACTAGCTTACAAAGGGCGTGGCACACCAGACCCTGGGCATGCCACGCTAGTTCAACTTTCCAGAGAGCTTGATAAAGCGTGCAGCAACGGCGTGGCATGCCAGACCCTGGACGTGCCATGCTAGTTCAAGTCTCCAGAAGCAAGAAAAAGAGGAAAAAAGGCTAGGGCATGCCACTTAAGCTCGAAAGCGTGGCACGCCAGGCTACATTGGGTATTAAAAGACCCTGGGCGTGCCACTTGAGCTCGAAGTCGTGGCACGCCAGGGATGTTATTGAAGAGGAGCGTGCCACTTAAGGGACTGGGCGTGGCACACCAAGCCAGAATTGGAGGAGCACGTGGCACGCCATTGAAGCGCCAGCCACACGCCAGCTGGGAAGTCACGCTTATTGAGTTTCTTTTCCCTCCAAATTGTAATTTTCCTTTTTCACTTTTGTAATTCTTTTATTTGAGAGCTAGGAGTAGTATAAATACCCCCAAGAAGTATTGAAAAGGGGGTTAAGCAGTTAGAGAGCTAAGTTTTAGATCCACATTTACACTTCATCATCTTCTTTACTTTTGAGTATTTTTCTTTGAGCTGTGAGTAGCTAAATTTCCTCTCATTGAGAGAGGGAGTTCTGTTGTACTTGATGAATTGATGATAGTGAAATTCTTCTTCTCTTCATCTTCTCTTTGATTTGCTAAAAGGAATTTTGTTTTCCACGCTTAGTGTTCAATTATCTTGGGAAAGAGATTGAATGCAAAAATGGGTTTCATGGGAACCTTGGAAAAGGAAATATGAAACCATGCTTGAAATCCCTTCTCACACTTGAGTAGGATTTGGGATTTGGTGTTTGGATATGGTGACATATAATCCTCCCTCTACTTGGACCTATGATGATGTGTGGTATAATCAGAGACCAAGCATATCTCTCTTCATGAATAATTAGACCAAGGAATTAGCTATTGATCAAGATCTGAGAGATTGAGTCACCAAGGGATTTGGGCTCAATCAATCATGATTGCTAAGAGGTCAATGAGTTGCATGATTGAAGAGGATATAAGCTGGAATTGATCCAAAGAGACAACATCTCCTGATCTCAATAATTTTTCCCATTCTTATCTACCACTTTCTTTATGGCTTGCTTTTACATTCTATAATTCCCCATTCCCATTTACAATTAAGTCATTTATGATTCTGCACTTTACAATTCTGCCATTTATAATTCCCGCTTGACTAATTCATCAATTAATTAAAACTACTCAAATTTACCAATCTCTATGGATACGATCCCACTCCAATGTGGGTTATTACTTGACGATAATTTTGGATTCATTATAAAAAATTTTATGGGGGTGAATTCCAAATCCGATCAAGTTTTATGGCGCTGTTTTCGGGGATTGGTTTAAATTTGACAGTGATTAAATTGATTGGAGAGTGATAAACCACTATTTTATGGTTTATCTTGTGATCAATTGAGTGGTTTTTATCAACTCTGTACTCACTTATTCATACAATTCGCATGTTTTACATTTTCCTTCCTGATTTTATGCTATGATTGAAAACATGCTTCTTTGATCTTATATTTGCTTATTATTAATCCTCTCTTATTACCATTAGATGCCTTGATATGTGTGACGTTAGGATTTTTGCCAGTAAAGAATGTCATAAAAACAGTCGTGTTGTAGATATAGTCTCTAAACCGACAAAAATCCCTTCGTACAAATGTTTTGGTTGTCACAAGTAACAAACCCCTAAATAAATTGATAACCGAAGTATTTAAACCTCGGGTCGTCTTCTCAAGGAATTGCAGGGAGGTATGTTCTTATTATTGGTTATGGAGATTGTAAATTTGGGGTTTTGAGAATTTGGGCAATGGGCACAAGCATATTTTCAAAGCAATAAAAATAAATAAATAACTGTAAAATAAACTCTTTGCAAGGTATAAAGACTGGAGGTCCTATCCCAGTTATCCTTATCAATTGTGATGAGAATTGGATTCTTCTCCCACTTTGTTAATGATGAGCGGATAATTTGTATACTTTTTGGCATTGTTTTTAGTGTATTTTTAGTATGATCTAGTTAGTTTTTAGTATATTTTTATTAGTTTTTAATTAAATTTCACTTTTCTGGACTTTACTATGAGTTTGTGTGTTTTTCTATGATTTCAGGTATTTTCTGGCTGAAATTGAGGGACCTGAGCAAAAATCTGATCCAGAGACTCAAAAGGACTGCAGATGCTGTTGGATTCTGACCTCCCTGCACTCGAAGTGGATTTTCTGGAGCTACAGAAGCCCAATTGGCGCGCTCTCAACGGCGTTGGAAAGTAGACATCCTGGGCTTTCCAGCAATATATAATAGTCCATACTTTGCCCAAGATTTGATGGCCCAAACCGGCGTTCAAAGTCACCTCAAGGAATTCCAGCGTTAAACGCCGGAACTGGCACCTAATTGGGAGTTAAACGCCCAAACTGGCACTAAAGCTGGCGTTTAACTCCAAGGAGAGTCTCTACACGAAAAAGCTTCATTGCTCAGCCCAAGCACACACCAAGTGGGCCCGGAAGTGGATTTTTATGTCATTTACTCATCTATGTACTAGTTTTCTATAAGTAGGACCTTTTACTATTGTATAGAAAAGAGCGAGGACTTTTGGTAGCTATCTTTGTTGTATGCTATCTTAGACCTTTGGGAGGCTGGCCATTCGGCCATGCCTAGACCTTATGCTTATGTATTTTCAACGGTGGAGTTTCTACACACCATAGATTAAGGTGTGGAGCTCTGCTGTACCTCGAGTATTAATGCAATTACTATTGTTCTTCCATTCAACTCCGCTTGTTCTTTGTCCAAGATATCACTTGTTCTTCAACATGATGAAGGTGATGATTGACGCCCATCACCATTCTCACCCATGAACAAGGTGACTGACAACCATTCTTGTTCTACAAGCATCTGAGGCTTAGTGAATGTCTCTTGGATTCCTGATTGCACGATGCATGGTTGATCGCCTGACAACCGAGTGCTCGCCTGACAAACGAGCCAACCATTCCGTGAGATCAGAGTCTTCGTGGTATAGGCAGGACCTGATGGCAGCATTCAAGAGAATCCGGAAGGTCTAACCTTGTCTGTGGTATTCTGAGTAGGATTCAATGATTGAATGACTGTGACGTGCTTCAAACCTGTAACCTACTGGGCGTTAGTGACAGACGCAAAAGAGTGATTCTATTCCGGTAGGGGAGGGAACCAAACCGGTGATTGGCAGCACTGTGACAGAGTGCGTGCATTAGCTTTCACTGCGCGGATGGGAGGTAGCTGCTGACAACAGTGAAACCCTACACGAGCTTGCCATGGAAAGGAGTAAGAAAGGATTGGATGAAGGCAGTAGGAAAGCAGAGAGACGGAAGGGAAGGCATCTTCATACACTTGTCTGAAGCTCTTACACCAATGATATACATAAGTATCACTATCTTTATCTTCTATGTTATTTTCGTTCATCATCATATACATTTGAGTCTGCCTGACTAAGATTTACAAGATGACCATAGCTTGCTTCAATGCTAACAATCTCCGTGGGATCGACCCTTACTCACGTAAGGTATTACTTGGACGACCCAGTGCACTTGCTGGTTAGTTGTGCGAAGTTGTGTAATGCCATGGAATTGAACCACCAAGTTTTTGGAGTTCATGACCAGGGATTATGAGAGTTGTGAAAAGTATTGTTCACAATTTCGCGCACCAAGTTTTTGGCGTCGTTGCCGGGGATTGTTCAAGTTTTGAGCAAGCTTTTGGTAACAATGCTTGGGATTGTTCTAGTTTGGACAACTGACGGTTCATCTTGTTGCTTAGATTAGGTATTTTTTTTTTCGAAATTCTTGAAGATGAATTCTAGAGTTTCATGATGATTTGTTGAAATCTGGCTGGCTGAGAAGCCATGTCTAATCTGATTGGACCGAGGTTTCAACTTATCACCACAAGAGCTTGTTGATTCTCATCAAATTTTGCTCTTGGAGCAGTGATCTGCTAAGATTTGGCTGACCTTTGGTCATGTCTAGTGTTTTGGACCGAAGCTTTCTTTGAGAGCTTGGCTGGCTGTGAAGCCATGTCTAATTCCTCGACCGGAGTCTTAGACTAGCATTGCACTGATTCCTGGAATTCTCATCAAGGATTTTGATACCTTTTCCCACTTAATTTTCGAAAAACACAAAAAAAAAAAAATTTACAAAATCATAAAAACCAAAAATATTTGATGTTTCATGCTTAAGTCTAGTGTCTCATCTTAAGTTTAGTGTCAATTGCATGCATTCATTCATGTGTCTTAAGGATCCTCAAGTAATTCTTGATGATTTTTGTGTTCTAATCTTTGAATTCTATTGACTTGAAGCATTTTGTGTGTCTCATATGCATTCTCATATTGTTAGTGTCAGTAGTATACAAACTGCTAAGTTTGGTGTCTTGCATGCATTGTTAATTGATTCCTTTTGCATTTTGATTATTAAAAATCCAAAAATATTTTTAATTTGTGTCTTTTCAAGTCAATGATACAAAGAATTGAAGATTCAGAACATACTGCAGAGGAATTATACAGAAAAAGCTGAGCATTCAAAAATGCCCAGTGAAGAAGGCAGACTGGCGTTTAAACGCCAGCCAGGGTACCTGGTTGGGCGTTTAACGCCCAAAAAGGTAGCATTTTGGGCGTTAAACGCCAGAATGTATACCATTCTGGGCGTTTAACGCCAGGATGGTGCTAGGGGGAAGATTTTGTTTTTCAAAATCAAATTTTTCTAAGTTTTCAAAGTTTTTCAAAATCAAATCTTTTTCAAATCATATCTTTTCAATCAAATGTTTTCAAAATTAATTTCTTTCCTTTTTCAAAGATACTTACTAACAATTAATGATTTGATTCAAAATTTCAAGATTGTTACCTTTTCTGTTGAGAAAGGTTTAATGTTTGAATCATATCTTTTCTTGTTAGGCAAGTCATTAATTTTTCAAATCATATCTTTTCAAATTGTTTTCAAATCATATCTTTTAAAATTGTTTTCACATCATATCTTCTCAATCACATCTTTTTAAAACCATAACTTTTCAATTAAATCTTTTTAACCACATCTTTTTCAAAATAGTTTTCAATCAAATCTTTTTAATTTCTAATTTTAAAATCTTTTTCAAAAATCACTTGATTTCTTTTTCACTTTTAATTTTTGAAAATTATCAATCAAATTTTCAAAATGTTGTCAAAATCTTTTAAATGAATTTTCGAAAATTCTCTTCCCTCCTTCCCACATCCTTCTATTTATGGAGTACCACTCCTTCTAAATGCACAATTCGAACCTTATCTAATTAAAGTTCGAATTCTTCTTCTCCTTCTTTTTTCTATTTCTCTTTTCCTCTGACATTTCAAGGAATCTCTATACTGTGACATAGAGGATTCCACACTTTCTGTTTCTCTTCTCTTTCATATGAGCAGGAGCAGAGACAAAGGCATTCTTGTTGAAGCTGACCCTGAACCCGAGAGAACCTTGAAGAGAAAGCTAAGAGAAGCCAAGGCACAACTCTCTTTAGAGGACCTGACCGAATTCTTCAAGGAAGAAGAACACATGGCAGCCGAAAACAACAACAATGCCAACAATGCAAGGAAGGTGCTGGGTGACTGCACTGCACCTACTCCTGATTTCTATGGGAGAAGCATCTCTATCCCTGCCATTGGAGCAAACAACTTTGAGCTTAAGCCTCAATTAGTTTCTCTAATGCAACAGAATTGCAAGTTCCATGGACTTCCAATGGAAGATCCTCATCAGTTCTTAGCTGAATTCTTGCAAATCTGTGACACAGTCAAGACTAATGGGGTTAACCCTGAGGTCTACAGACTGATGCTATTCCCTTTTGCTGTAAGAGACAGAGCTAGAATATGGTTGGATTCTCAACCTAAAGAAAGCCTGGACTCTTGGGAAAAGCTAGTCAATGCCTTCTTGGCAAAGTTCTTTCCACCACAAAGATGGAGTAAGCTTAGAGTGGAAGTCCAAACCTTCAGACAGAAGGATGGAGAATCCCTCTATGAAGCTTGGGAAAGATACAAACAATTAATCAGAAGATGTCCTTCAGACATGCTTTCTGAATGGAGCATCATAGGTATTTTCTATGATGGTCTCTTTGAACTATCCAAGATGTCTTTGGATAGCTCTGCTGGAGGATCTCTTCATCTGAAGAAGACGCCTGCAGAAGCTCAAGAATTGATTGAAATGGTTGCAAATAACCAATTCATGTACACTTCTGAAAGAAATCCTGTGAACAATGGGACTAGTCAGAAGAAAGGAGTTCTTGAGATTGACACTCTGAATGCCATATTGGCTCAGAACAAGATATTGACTCAACAAGTCAATTTGATTTCTCAAAGTCTGTCTGGAATGCAAAATGCACCAAGCAGTACTATGGAAGCTTCATCTGAGGAAGAAGCCTATGATCCTGAGAACCCTTCAATGGAAGAGGTGAATTACCTAGGAGAACCCTATGGAAACACCTACAATTCTTCATGGAGAAATCACCCCAATTTCTCATGGAAGAATCAAGAGAGACCTCAACAAGGTTTCAATAACAATAATGGTGGAAGAAACAGGTTTAGCAATGGCAAGCCTTTTCCATCATCTTCTCAGCAACAGACAGAGAGTTCTAAGCAGAATACTTCTGACTTAGCAACAATGGTCTCTGATCTAATAAAGACCACTCAAAGTTTCATGAATAAAATAAGGTCCTCCATTAGAAATTTGGAAGGACAAGTGGGTCAGCTGAGCAAGAAAGTTACTGAACTCCCTCCTAGCACTCTCCCAAGTAATACAGAAGAAAATCCAAAAGGAGAGTGCAAAGCCATAGACATGGCCGAATATGGAGAGGAAAGAGAGGAGGAGGACGCCACTGAGGAAGACCTCAGTGGGCGTGTACCAATCTCCTCTGAGTTCCTCAATGAGGAACAATGGGAATCTGAGGCTCAAAATGAGACCATAGAGATTCCATTGGACTTACTTCTGCCATTCATGAGCTCTGATGAGTATTCTTCCTCTGAAGAGGATGAGTATGTCACTGAAGAGCAAGTTGCTAAATACCTTGGAGCAATCATGAAACTGAATGTCAAGTTATTTGGAAATGAGACTTGGGAGGAAGAACCACCTTTGCTCACCAAAGAACTGGATGACTTGTCTAGGCAGAAATTACCTCAAAAGAGACAAGATCCTGGGAAGTTTTCTATACCTTGTACCATAGGCACCATTACCTTCAAGAAGGCCTTGTGTGACTTAGGGTCAAGTGTAAACCTCATGCCCCTCTCTGTAATGGAGAAATTAAGGATCCTTGAGGTGCAAGCTGCAAGAATCTCATTAGAGATAGCAGACAATTCAAGAAAACAAGCTCATAGACTTGTAGAGAATGTTTTGGTGAAGATTGAGGACCATTACATCCCTACTGACTTCATAGTCCTAGAGACTGGGAAATGCATGGATGAATCCATCATCCTTGGCAGACCCTTCCTAGCCACAGCAAAGGCTGTGATTGATGTTGATAGAGGAGAGTTGATCATTCAAGTGAATGAAGAATCCTTGGTGTTTAAGGCCCAAGGACATCCCTCTATCATCATGGAGAGGAAGCATGAAGAGCTTCTCTCAAAACAGAGCCAAGCAGAGCCCCCACAGTCAAACTCTAAGTTTGGTGTTGGGAGGCCACAACCAAACTCTAAGTTTGGTGTTGAACCCCCACATTCAAACTCTAAGTTTGGTGTTGGGAGGTTCCAACACGGTTCTGAGTATTTCTGAGGCTCCATGAGAGTCCTCTGTCAAGCTAATGACATTAAAGAAGCGCTTGTTGGGAGGCAACCCAATGTTTTATAGTTAACTATTTTCTTTTGTTATTTTATCTTTTTTGTAGGTTGATGATCATAAGAAGTCACAAAAACAATGAAAAAAGCAAAAACAGAATGAAAAACAGGAAGAAAAATAGCACACCCTGGAGGAGAAGAAGCTGGCGTTCAAACGCCAGTAATACTAGCTGTTGGGCGTTTAACGCCCAGTCTGGCACCATTCTGGGCGTTTAACGCCAGAAAGGGGCACCAGACTGGCGTTAAACGCCAGTAAAGGGCAACAACCTGGCGTTAAACGCCAGGAATGGGCACCAGCCCGGCGTTTAACGCCAGAAATAGCTCAAAACGTGATTTTGAGCAACATTTGGTGCAGGGATGACTTTTCCTTGACACCACAGGATCTGTGGACCCCACAGGACCCCACCATCACTTTCTCTCTTCTTCCCCCATTCACCAATCACCTCAATACCTCTTCCCCAAAAACCCTTCACCTATAAAATCCCATCTTTCTCTTCACCACTCACATCCATCCTTCATAAATCCCCACCAACCTCACCCTTCAAATTCAAACCACTTTCCCTCCCAAACCCACCCTCCATGGCCGAACCATTACCCCCCTCTCTCCTATAAATACCCTTCTCCAACCCTTCATTTTCACACAACCTAAACACCCTTTCTTACCCTTCTTGGCCGAACACACCACCTTCCCCCTCTTCCTCATTTCTTCTTCTTCTACTCTCTTCTTTCTTCTTTTGCTCGAGGACGAGCAAACATTTTAAGTTTGGTGTGGTAAAAGCGTTGCTTTTTCATAACCATCATGGCATCCAAGGCCGGAGAAACCTCTAGAAAGAGGAAAGGGAAGGCAAAGGCTTCCACCTCCGAGTCATGGGAGATGGATAGATTCCTCTCAAGGGTGCATCAAGACCACTTCTATGAAGTTGTGGCCTTGAAGAAGGTGATCCCCGAAGTCCCCTTTTCACTCAAAAAGGGTGAATATCCGGAGATCCGCCATGAGATCCGAAGAAGAGGTTGGGAAGTACTTACCAACCCCATTCAACAAGTCGGAATCTTGATGGTTCAAGAGTTCTATGCCAATGCATGGATCACCAAGAACCATGACCAAAGTGTGAACCCGAATCCAAAGAATTATCTCACTATGGTTCGGGGGAAATACTTGGATTTTAGTCCGGAGAGTGTGAGGGTGGCGTTCAACTTGCCCATGATGCAAGGAGATGAGCATCCTTACACTAGAAGGGTCAACTTTGATCAAAGGTTGGACCAAGTCCTCACAACCATATGTGAAGAGGGCGCACAATGGAAGCAAGATTCAAGAGGCAAGCCGGTTCAATTGAGAAGGCATGACCTCAAGCCCGTGGCTAGAGGATGGTTAGAGTTCATACAACGCTCAATCATTCCCACTAGTAACCGGTCCGAAGTTACCATAGACCGGGCCATCATGATTCATAGCATCATGATTGGAGAAGAAATAGAGGTTCATGAGGTTATAGCCCAAGAACTCTATAAGGTGGCGGACAAGACCTCCACCTTGGCAAGGTTAGCCTTTCCTCATCTCATTTGTCACCTCTGTTATTCAGTTGGAGTTGACATAGAAGGAGATACCACCATTGATGAGGACAAGCCCATCACCAAGAAAAGGATGGAGCACACAAGAGACCCCTCTCATCAAGAGATCCCTGAGATGCCTCAAGGGATGCACTTTCCTCCACAAAACTATTGGGAGCAACTAAACACCTCCCTAGGAGAATTGAGTTCCAACATGGGACAACTAAGGGTGGAGCATCAAGAACACTCCATTCTCCTCCATGAAATTAGAGAAGACCAAAGAATCATGAGGGAGGAGCAACAAAGACAAGGAAGAGACATTGAGGAGCTCAAGCACTCCATAGGATCTTCAAGAGCAAGAAAGAGCCGCCATCACTAAGGTGGACCCGTTCCTTGATTTCCTTGTTCTTTATTCTTCTGTTTTTCGATTTTTATGCTTATGGTTATCCATGTTTGTGTCTTGTGATCATTAGTGTCTTAGTGTCTATGCCTTAAAGTTATGAATGTCCTATGAATCCATCACCTTTCTTGAATAAAAACGTGCTTAATTGAAAAGGAAAGAATTGCATGAATTCTGAATTTTATAATAGTTTAATTGTTTTGATGTGGTGGCAACACTTTTGTTCTCTGAATGTATGCTTGAACAGTGCATATGTCTTTTGAATTTGTGGTTCATGAAGGTTGGCTCTTGAAAGAATGATGAAAAAGGAGACATGTTACTGAGGATCTGAAAAATCATAAAAATGATTCTTGAAGCAAGAAAAAAGTAGTGAAAACAAAAAAAAAAAAAACCGAAAAAAATATAGAAAAAGAAAGAAAAAGAGTTGTGATCCAAGGCAATAAGAGTGTGCTTAAGAACCCTGGACACCTCTAGTTGGGGACTTTAGCAAAGCTGAGTCACAATCTGAAAAGGTTCACCCAATTATGTGTCTGTGGCATGTATGTATCCGGTGGTAATACTGGAAGACAGAGTGCTTTGGGCCACAGCCAAGACCCAATAAATAGCTATGTTCAAGAATCATCATACTTTACTAGGAGAATCATTAACACTATCCGGATTCTAAGTTCCTAAGGAAGCCAATCATTCTGAATTACAAGGGATAGAGTGAGATGCCAAAACTATTCAGAAGCAAAAAGATAAAAGCCCCGCTCATCTAATTAATACTGATCTTCATAGATGTTTTTGGAGTTCATTGCATATTCTCTTCTTTTTATCTTATTTGATCTTCAGTTGCTTGGGGACAAGCAACAATTTAAGTTTGGTGTTGTGATAAGCGGATAATTTGTATACTTTTTGGCATTGTTTTTAGTGTATTTTTAGTATGATCTAGTTAGTTTTTAGTATATTTTTATTAGTTTTTAATTAAATTTCACTTTTCTGGACTTTACTATGAGTTTGTGTGTTTTTCTGTGATTTCAGGTATTTTCTGGCTGAAATTGAGGGACCTGAGCAAAAATCTGATCCAGAGACTCAAAAGGACTGCAGATGCTGTTGGATTCTGACCTCCCTGCACTCGAAGTGGATTTTCTGGAGCTACAGAAGCCCAATTGGCGCGCTCTCAACGGCGTTGGAAAGTAGACATCCTGGGCTTTCCAGCAATATATAATAGTCCATACTTTGCCCAAGATTTGATGGCCCAAACCGGCGTTCAAAGTCACCTCAAGGAATTCCAGCGTTAAACGCCGGAACTGGCACCTAATTGGGAGTTAAACGCCCAAACTGGCACTAAAGCTGGCGTTTAACTCCAAGGAGAGTCTCTACACGAAAAAGCTTCATTGCTCAGCCCAAGCACACACCAAGTGGGCCCGGAAGTGGATTTTTATGTCATTTACTCATCTATGTACTAGTTTTCTATAAGTAGGACCTTTTACTATTGTATAGAAAAGAGCGAGGACTTTTGGTAGCTATCTTTGTTGTATGCTATCTTAGACCTTTGGGAGGCTGGCCATTCGGCCATGCCTAGACCTTATGCTTATGTATTTTCAACGGTGGAGTTTCTACACACCATAGATTAAGGTGTGGAGCTCTGCTGTACCTCGAGTATTAATGCAATTACTATTGTTCTTCCATTCAACTCCGCTTGTTCTTTGTCCAAGATATCACTTGTTCTTCAACATGATGAAGGTGATGATTGACGCCTGTTCCGAGGGTTACCTGAAACGTGCAGCTCGGTCGTCTTAGGGAGGCCCGAGATGGGGGGATTGATGACCCGAGCTTGATATGCTGAGTGGTTGGTGGTGGTACCTGCAATGACACTCCGATGCTTAAGTTAGCATGGGTCCAAGCAGATATTGAGTAGAATTAGAGTATGAGTTATACCTGGGTGCTCCAGTGTATTTATAATGGTGAGATGTGGCCTCCTGTGGATAAGATAAGTTTAGTTATCTTATCTTATCTTTATCTTATCTTTAAGTGAGGTCATCATATCTTCAAGGGAACCGCCTTTATCTTTCTGGGTTTTAGCTGCCTTTAGATTGGGCTGTGTTCCTTCGTTTTGGGCCTGCTTTAGGCTCCTTTGGCGAGTTGGCCGAGCTCTTTGAGAAGAGGTCGGGCATTTAGCCGAGCTCTCTGAGAAGAGGTCGGGCATTTAGCCGAGCTCTCTGAGAAGAGGTCGGGCATTTAGCCGAGCTCTCTGAGAAGAGGTCGGGCATTTAGCCGAGCTCTCTGAGAAGAGGTCGGGCATTTAGCCGAGCTCTCTGAGAAGAGGTCGGGCATTTAGCCGAGCTCTAGAAGAGGTCGGATAGTCTGACCTGAAGAGGTCGGTCGGCTTGTCGCTAAACATCCCGGGTCGGACAGGTTGACCCAGGGTATGAACAGTGCCCCTGCTTGAGTTCGATCTTTCCATGAGATCATGCTTTTCAGAGCTTCGATCTCTTTGGAAGTCGTGCTCGAGCATCTGTCTGGCTTTGATTCTTCATTGCTTTGAAATCTTTTGCAGATTTTCTAGAGGTTTGGTACTTCACAGTCCGTCCTCTTTTGAGTAGTAGTGTGGGTTTTCTACCCTTGCCTTCTGGATCACGCCTTGCTTTTGTGTTGACAACCCTCTGCTTTGGTGAAGTTATCCTTGCGGCTTGATATCCGGACTCTTAGTGACTTGTCTGATGACTTTTTAGTGTTCTTTGTATAGAACCTTTTTAGTCTCGGATGACGTACGTAGCCCTGTTTGAGATTGTGCCTTCTTTGAGTGGAGTTGTATCCCTTTTAGCTAAGCACTTTTGAGCCTTAAGGTTTTTTCTTAACCTTTTAGGGCCTAAAAAGCATGTTTTCACATTTAAGCACAAATCAAGGGAGAATTACAAAACCATGCTATTTCATTGAATAAATATGAGAAAATGTGATAAAATCCCCTAAATTAAGCACAAAATAAACCAAAAAATTGGGGTTTATCAAATCTCCCCACACTTAAACCAAGCATGTCCTCATGCTAAGAATAAAGAAGGACAAGAAAAAGGGTATGAACATTTATTCAATGCAAAGAAACTATATAAACCTATCTACAAACATGCAACTAAATGCAAAATACTTCTACCTACATGGTTAAAAGCAAATCAATCTCCAAGAACATATATAAGCAAGTAAGGCAAAGGTCATATGACGACTCACAAACTCTACCAATTCAAATATCAAAATGAAGTTCAAATAGACTTGCAAGAAGAAAGCTCATGAAAGCCGGGAACAAGGAATTGAGCATCGAACCCTCACCGGAAGTTTATCTGCTCTAGTGTATAGGGTCGATCACTCAATTCTCTTCTAATCATGCTTTCCAATATTTGTTTTTCATCTAACAATCAAGAATTATTCAATGCATGCATACATTCATCATGAGGACTTATTCATAGGTTGTAATGAGGCTAGGGTTAAGGTAGGATGCATATGGTCAAGTGAGCTTGGAATTTGAATCTTTGATTAACCTAAGCTCTCACCAAGCACATATAACAACCTATATAATTCAAATACACAACCTAGCTACCCATGATTCCCACTTTTTTACACACTCATGCATTCTCTTTAATTCACATTCCACATGCATTGATTTTTATTGAACTTTACTTTGGGGCATTTTTGTCCCCTTTTTATTGCATTTTTTTCTTTTTTTTTCTTTTTCTATTATTTTTTTCTTTTATATATATATATATGTTTTTTTTTTCATTTTTTTTCTAAAGTATATACAAACATATCAATGCATATGATTTTTCATACAGTGCATGAATATGTACCAAATTCCCAATATTTTCAACAAAAATAAAAATTACACTTTTACCTCAACCAATGTCCCAAGTTTTCCATACCCAAATGATACGCACCCTCACTAGCCTAAGCTAATCAAAGATCCAAATCAAGGACATTTATTGTTTTTCATTTAGGGATAGTGATATGCTAACATTAAGAACAAAAGGGATTAAATAGGCTTAAAATTGGCTAACAATGGTTGATGAAAGGTAGGCTATTTGGGTAAGTGAGCTAAATGAAACGATGGTCTCAATCATATAAATGCATGTATACATGGGATAATGGACATAAAGAATTAAACAAATCAAATATCACAATCATAGAAAGAGAACAATGCACACAAGAATGTGAAATAATTGGTTGTAAGATGTAACCACGCAATTAGGCTCAAAACTCACATGCTTGTGTTCTTAGCTCGAAAACCATGTTCCAAAATAAATTCTTTAAGCAAGTTCAACAAATTTTTTTTTTCAAATTGGTAGGGTACCCTAAAAATAGTTTCTTGGAAAAGAAATCATCACCCTAACCAAGTAGTCCTAACATAAAAAGAAATGATAGAATATATACAAATTATAACTAACATGCAACCTATCATGCAATGCAACAACTAACTAACAAAGACAAAAATTAAGAATTGGTGTTGAAAAAAGAAGTTGTTACCCATGGAGGTCGGTCGGACGACCTCCCCACACTTAGAAATTTGCACCGTCCTCGATGCATGCAAAGAAGAGCAATGTGGATAGGTTGCTACAATTGATGAGTTTCTTTAAAAGGTTATGCGGATGAACTTGTTTGTTGCCCCATTTAGAAGCTTTTCCATTCTATTCAAAACACCCCTCTATCTCCTTCATTTCTTTTTCTTCTCCTCCTTTCTTTCTTCTTTTGCTCGAGGACGAGCAAACCTTTTAAGTTTGGTGTGGGAAAAAGCTCTGCTTTTTGTTTTTTCAAAACCATTAATGGCACTTAAGGCCAGAGAAACCTATAGAAAGAAGAAAGGGAAGGCAGTTGCCTCCACCTCCGAGTCATGGAAGATGGAGAGATTTATCTCAAAGGTTCATCAAGACCACTTCTATGAAGTTGTGGCCAAGAAAAGGGTAATTCCCGAGGTCCAATTCATGCTAAAAAAGAGTGAATATCTGAAGATCTAACGTGAGGTTTGGAGAATAGGTTGGGAAGCTCTCACCAACCCCATTCAATAAGTCGGAATCTTAATGGTTCAAGAGTTCTATGCTAATGCATGGATCACTAAGAACCATGATCAAAGTGTGAACCCGAACCCAAAGAATTATCTCACAATGGTTCGAGGGAAATACTTGGTTTCAGTCCAGAAATCGTGAGGTTGGCATTCAACTTACCAATGATGCAAGGAGATCCTCATCCTTTCACTAGAAGAGTAAACTTTGATCAAAGGTTGGACCAAGTTCTCATGGACATCTGTGTGGAAGGAGCCCAATAGAAGAGAGACTCCAAAGGCAAGCCGGTTCAACTGAGAAGGCTTGACCTCAATCCTGTGGCTAGAGGATGGTTGGAGTTCATTCAACGCTCTATCATTCCTAATAGCAACCGGTCCGAAGTAATTGTGGATCGGGCTATCATGATCCATAGTATCATGATTGGAGAGGAAGTGGAAGTTCATGAGATCATACCTCTAGAACTATACAAGGTGGCTGACAAGCCCTCCACTTTGTCAAGGTTAGCCTTTCCTCATCTCATCTGTCACCTATGCAACTCAGCCGGAATTGTCATAGAGGAAGACATCCTCAGTGAAGAGGACAAGCCCATCACTAAAAAGAGGATGGAGCAAACGAGAGAGCCCGCTCATGAACCTCAAGAAAAGCATGAGAAAATTCCTCATCAAGAAATCCCTGAGATGCCTCAAGGGATACACTTTCCTCCACAAAGCTATTGGGTGCAACTCAACACCTCTTTAGGAGATTTGAGTTCCAACATGGAGCAACTAAGGATGGAGCACCAAGAGCACTCCATTATCCTCCATGAAATCAGAGAGGACCAAAGAGCCATGAAGGAGTAGCAACAAAATCAAGAAAGAGATATTAAGGAGCTCAAGCACTCCATAGGATCTTCAAGAGGAAGAACTAGCCGCCGTCACTAAGGTGGACCCGTTCTTTAATTTTCTTGTTCTTATTTTTCTGTTTTTCGTTTCTATGCTTTATGTTTTGTCTATGTTTGTGTCTTTATTACATGATCATTAGTGTCTAGTATCTATGACTTAAATCTAGGAATGATTCCATGAATCGCTCATCTTTCTTAAATGAAAAAAACCTTCTTGGTGGCCAACCTAAAAGGAAAGAAAAAGAAAGAAAATTAAGCCTACAACAAAGATATTAAAGCAATTAGAGCATAGGCGGGGGCTAATGCCAAAGAAGAGTAGAGCTCTCAACTACATGGTAACTTACAACATGTGAGTGAGAAAGCAATATAGACAAATGGCATATCAACTAATACTTGATGCAAGAACAAAGATAAAGCATGAAGAACACTCAAAAGCATCAAGTTCAATTAGAAAGAATGGGTCATGAAGGACATGCAAGTTCATATCAATGCACATAGAATATAAGAGTCATGCAAGAGTTAAGCATTGAATTAGAAATTTCATTACCCATCAATATCAAACAAGTCAAGAAGCACCAAGATTAACCAAGAAATTCTCAATAACTGAGTAGGAAAATGCAACACCATTATTGAAAGAAGAGACTTAGAAAAAAAAATCGAAAACAGGCTATAGAAACAAAATTGAAATGCAAATAATAGAAGTATACAAATGCAATAAACAAAAGAAAACGGAAGATGAGAAAAAAAACTCTTTTTTTTTAACCGGTCCGGGTGCGTCATGCACGCCTACACGTCGATGCGCAGTTTGGCCGAAGGGACAATCGACGCGGACGCGTACAGTACGCGGATGCATGCCTGGTGAAGGTGGCGGCCAGCGTGGACGCGCCAAGCACGCTTGCGCGCGGTCGCAGGGCACACAGTAGGCACAAATAAGACACAACTCTCTGGTTTTTGTACCAGGGAGTTCAGATTGCACAATCGGCGCGCGCACGCATAGTGCGCTTGCGCGTCGATTGCGAAGTTTCAAGGCGCACGCAGGCATCCCACACGCTAGCGCGTGGGTGCTTAGCACGAAATGGGCACAAGGTGGGCATAACTCTCTGGTTTTTGTACCAGAGTGTAAAATGCATCACCAGCGCCTGCGCGCACAGCGCGCTTGCGCGCGGATGCCCCCCTTTTTTTTAGAAAACAGGTCACTCTCCTAATCTACAAGCATTCTAAAACAATCAAAAATCAAATTTAAAAACAAATCTTTTTGGTTTTTTTTTTTTCGAAAAATTTTCAAACACACTAAAAACAAACAAAACTTACACCTCAAGCAAAATGCAATTCAACAATAACTAAATTAATCAAAACAACTAAGAAACAACCAATCAATAAAAGCAACATGCATAAGAGTATAGAAAATAACAAAAACTACCTACAATCGCAACTCAAATCACTTATTAACCAAATCTAAAAGAGAGTGGAAAGAGTTTACCATAGTGGGGTGTCTCCCACTTAGCACTTTTAGTTTAAATCTTTAAGTTGGACATTTGGTGGGGGTCCTTGCTAGGGTGGTTTATGCTTGAATTCATCCTTGAATCCCCACCATTGTTTGCATCTCCAATATCCACCGGGATCCCAAATTAGGCACACAAGGCCTTCAAGTAAGCTTAGGTAGATGGCAAGGCCCCAAGAGTTTTGATTGTTGAAATGAATTCTGGGGTCCCAAACCTTGTTCTTGCACCCATCTTCTCGTTGATCAAGATAATTCCATTTCGGTGGCAAGTGATTCGAATTCTCATGTAAGCACCAAAGCATCTTCCTAGACCTTTTCAATTGAGAACTATACCAACCATTACACTTAGACTTTGAGTTTCTAACCATAAGGAACCTTGATTGGCATTTCCATCCACTAATCAATTTCCTTTTGCTCCTAACCTCACAAAGAGCTCTAAGTTATCCATTTGTCTCAAGCAAACCATATTTAAGTGAGAAAGTGAATATTAGAGATAAGAACTTTACCCACTTGAATGTTATGTTGGATGGTGACATAGGAAGGGACGTCTCCAATTATCTTATAAGTTCCATTCCCTTGTGCTCTTCTTGGACTACCTCTACCTCTTGGCAAGCTTCTTCAATGTTCACCTCTTGACAAGGCTCTTCATAATCAATTACTTCCTCACCAACCTCTTCTAGCTCTTTTCCATTTTTCATATCACAACTTAGAGGTAATGTGGAACTTATCTCAACATCCACCTCAATTTCAAGATGAAGAGATTCTTCAAATACCAAAGGATCATGTGTTGGTGTGGGATCATCTTCAAGAGAGAGATTTGTTGCTTGATCATCTTCTTCCAATCCTTCATCATTCATTATTTGCTTAGGAGGTTGCGCACCCTCCTTAACATCACCTTCAAGGTCAATGGAAGAAGGTTCAATAACTTCCACAAAATCATCAACCACATTGCTTGATGGAATTGTGGTGGTCCTTCATATGGTTCATATGGCTCATAAGGTGGTTGGTATGGTAGATATGGATTAGGGTCATAATGAGGTGTTTGGTGGTATGGGGCTTGTGAGTAAGGTGGTTCAAAATCATGTTGAGGAGGTGGTTCATAGGCATGTGGTGGTGGTTGTTGACAATCACAATAAGGGTCACCACATCCATTAGATTGATATGCATTAGGATGAGAGTTATACCCATAAGAATCTGGAGGTTGTTGTTGCCAAGAAGGTTGATCAATCCCTTGAGGCTCCTCCCATCTTTGATTGTTCCCAAATCCTTGACGCATATTACCATTGTAGCTCCCATTTCCTACAACATAATTTGAGCCAAACTCATAGCCAAAGTGAGGATGAGAATTCATAATAGCAAAAAGAAACAAAAGCTAACAAAAATGAGAAACAAAGTCCTAAACCTAACAAAAACCAACAAATAAGAAAAAGACAAACATATTCACATATTCACAATAGCCAATAACATAACACCATTGCAACTCCCCGGCAATGGAGCCATTTTGAGGAATGAGAATTTGCTTGATGGTCTAGAATTCCTCTCATAGAAATATGGACTTTGTTGTAAGCATAGTTCTAAACCAACAAACAATTCCCACATAAAAAATTTGAGTTGTCACAAGTACAAATCCCAAATAAGAATTAACCGAAGTATTTCAACTCCGGGTCATCTCACAAGGAATTGCAATGAAATGCTCAATTATTGGCTATGAGTGATGACAAGTCATCATATACCCATTTTTCAAGCTAAATTCACTTGTTTTGTTAGCATTTATGCACTTTCTTACATCCTAAGTAAGTGATTTGGAGTGAAAATGCATAACTTCTTTAAATCAAGCAACCACCATGAAATTAATGTTAATCCATGAGGTTTAAGCTAATTTTAATTGAATTTTAATTGATTTATAAGCCTCTTGAATTTAGTGATACTTTGAGTGGTTGTTTTGGTTTATTGTAGGTGAAGAAAAGAAAAGAAAAGGAAAAGCGTGGCCTAAGGAACCGTGGCCCAAGGAAAAGAAAGTATGGTCAAAGAGAGAAGAAGTGTGCCGCATGCAATGGGGGAGGCAAGCATTGCCCTCCACAAGGGCACACTGCCCTCTAGGAGGGCAACATAAGGGAACAAGGCAAGGAAGGCAACTCTGCCCTGCCCACTACAAAGGCAGAGCACAAATCTGTGCCTTGGAATCAAGAAGAACAAAACCTTGCCCTGCCCTCCACAAGGGCAGTATCGGGCTCACCAAGGGAGAAATTCAAAAGAAATTATCTCCAAATGCTTGCCACAAGAGTTGAACACGGGACCATGAGGAAGCTAGGACTTAAGACCCATTACCGTGCCAAGAAACCAAGGAAAATGATGTAGCGTGTGCGTCCGCCCAGGTTCGAACACGGGAATGCATTTTGGAAACACTGCCCTGCCCTCTGCGAGGGCAGGGCAGCATTTGGATGGTGCACAAATCTGGCGCACCAAAAAGTGAATCTGGCGCACCACACACAATCCTGGCAGCACCAGCGCTCACCAAACTCAATCCTGGCAGCACCAAATTTTTCTGCCCTGTCCTCCGCGAGGGCAGGGCAGCATTCTGCGCATCAAGGCTCGATCCTGGCAGCACCAGCGCGCATCACAGCTCAATCCTGGCTGCACCAAGCCGCACCAACATGCACCAAATCCTGCCCTGCCCTCCACAAGGGCAGGGCAGCCTCCTGGGAGCTACCATTTTGGGCCGAAAAATTTAATTAAAATTCCAATTGAATTCATTTCTTCACCAAATCAAAAGCCCATCCAAATCCTAATATCCAAGAATAGAAAGTGTATAAATAGGAGTTAGTTTGATGTAATTAGGACCGAAAAACTTTACTTTTACCTTGACTTTGAACCTTTACTTTTACTTTTGAACTTTTACCTTTTACTTGATTTTGAATTCTGCAACTTCTCTTGGTGACTTCACTGAGATTTCAGAGAATTGGGGAGGAGAATTAATCTCTCTTCTTCCTCGTTCTTGCTGGAGCACTTTTACTTTTCTTGTTTTGAGTTTTGGGTGTGAAGAGTTGAGGAAATTCTGTCTCAACCTCCATTCAAAATCTCTTTAATTCCTTTCTGAACAATTAAATTCAATTCCAATTTCCTTTACTGCTTCTTCTTCAATTTCTTGTCAATTGCTTTGAGAACTTGGATCTAGGAAGGTAATTGAGATCTAGGCTCTGCTACCTAGTCTCTTGAGCCCTGAGATCCCAATTTGCTTTTGGTTCTTCTGTGAACCTTGTTGCATTTTAATTTCAATTTTTGTTTGAATCCTCATTGCTTCCAATTCAATTTCTGCTCTATTAATTGTGGCAATTCAATTTCTCTTTGTTTAGATTCTGCAATCCCAGTCCTCAAACCCCTTTTATATTCAAGCAATTTACATTTCTTGCACTTTAAGTTTCTGCAATTTACATTTCTTGCACTTTAAGTTTCAGTCATTTACTTTCTTGTTCTTTAAGATTCTGCAAATTTACTTTTCTGTTCTTTAATTTACTGCAAATTCCCCCTCTCCCTTTACATTCCAAGCAATTTATCTTCTGCTAAATACAACCCACTCAACCAAAACTTGATTCGCTTGACTAAATCAACCACTAAACTAAAATTGCTCAATCCTTCAATCCCTGTGGGATCGACCTCACTCATGTGAGTTATTATTACTTGATGCGACCCGGTACACTTGCCGGTGAGTTTTGTGTCGGATCGTTTTCCGCACATCAATGAGGATGCAAGGGGGTTTGATTTTATATTTTTTTTTTGCAAGAAAAGTAAATGGCAAGAAAAGTAAATGAACATCAGAAAGAATTTCTAGCAAGATCTCCCCATTCTTCTTCCAAGGTTCCGAGGAGATCCAATTATGGAGAGCTTCTCTTCCAAGATAGCTAACGAATTGGGTGAAGATCGAAAGCTCTCTAGTAAAATCAAGAGAAAAGAAAGAAGAAGAAGAATAAGAACTACAATTGATTCATTGAATCACAATAGAGCTCTCTAACCCAATGAAAAGAGTTAGTTGATCATTGCTCTACCAAAATAAAAATAAAAGAACGTGCAGAAAAGTAAAGATGAAAGTTAAAACTGAAAATGAAATTTCAAAGTTCATAAATGAAAATTACAACTAAAATGAAACTACTCCTAAGGAAGAAAAGAAGATAAAAGGAAGTAGAGTGGTTGAGGGGAGGGGTCCAAAGACCCACTCCCCTTGGAGTGTGCAAATTCACATAAGTTTGAATCGATCTTCACTTTCTCCCCCTTCCTTTAATTCTCCGTTCCTCTATGAATTGAATGTAAAGACTAAGGCCTTTATATAGGCTCTTCTAAATTACAAAATGAAATTAAGAGCAAATTACAATTAAATGAAAATTCCTATTCTAGATGCTTCTTGTGGCCTTGATTGGTTGACAATTGTGGGCTTGCTTGCTTGAGCTTTAAAGTGGACCTAAGAGAGAAGTGAATCAAGTTAAGGTCTAGGTGCTTGGCGTTAGTGCTGTCGTTAACCACACAAACGCTACAAGTGTGGCGTTAGTGCTAAAGTTATTGTGGCTAACGTTACACTTGCTACCCAGTTGGTATTTTTGGGACTTAAAAGATGCCTCTTGTTTATCCTCTAATCTCATGCCCACTATAGACTATTATATATCTTTGGAAAGCTCTAAATGTCAGCTTTCTAATGCAACTAAAATCGCCTCATTTGGAGTTGTGTGGCTCAAGTTATTCTTATTTGAAGAAGGCATGGTCAGGTTGCCAAGTGAGATTTTTAACAATAGGGGCTGGACACCCCTATGCAACCCACCAAGGAAGGTTGTAGAGAGCTTGGTAAGGGAGTTTTATGATAACGCTGTGCCATAACCAGGACAACCCTATGGCTACATTAGCTCTGTGAGGGGGAAGTACATTGACTATAGCCCCTCCAGCATAGAGAGGACGCTAATGGTAAAGAGGACAAGCTCCACCCAGAGTTATGAAGAAAGAATGAAGCAACAAGACCGTGGATTTGATGAAATTCTAAACGAGATTTGCGTGCTGAATGTGCAATGGATAAATGACAAGGATGGGATACCCAACCAATTAAGAAGAAGGGATCTGAGCCCCCAAGCTAGAGGGTGGCTGGATTTTGTGAGAAGATCCATAATCCCCACATCCAACACTTCAGAGGTGACCAAGGCGAGAGTTGTGCTCATATACAACATCATGAAAGGTGAGAATGTCAATGTGGGGGAGCTAATTGCCAACAACATTAACAAATTACTGAAAAGCACCAGTGACAACACAAGGTTGGCATTTCCCAGCATCATACAGAGATTATGTGATGAAGCTAGAGTTGAGAAAATCATTGATGAGGTGCTAGTGAAACAAGACAAGCCTATAATTGCCAAGAAGATAGCCAAAGTGTTAGCTATCAACCCACTTCAAAGGGCCAGAGAGCATAGAGCTCATGTTCATATGCCACAACAACAGCAAGAAGAAGAAGAAGAAGAGGTAGAAGAGCAACCACACTTTCTAGCACTTTAACCACCACCACCACCACACTACCAATACCAACAATTTCATGAAGAATTCAACTGGGAATAACCGCAAGGAGATGTACACCAAATGAAAGGAGACATGCATCACCTGAGAGAAGATGTCAACCAATTCAACGAATATCAACAAAAGTAATGGGACCAAGTCAATGAGATCATACAACAACTCCAAGGGAGTTGGGAGCAAATGAGGAACGAGTAGCAGGAACAGTTCGATTGGGGGGAAGTAAGAAGTGCACTTAACAAAATAGTGGAGCAGAACAAATGGCAACAGAGGAATCTCGCTGAGTTCAGACATCTTTATGATGCTAGAACCATTTCGAGGAGGCAGTATGATATCAACACACAAGCGAAACTGAATTACTTGTGCAATGCTGTGGCTGCTATTAACTCTGGATACCCCACATTCATGCAAGGGATGGAGGAATTAAGCGCTAGACAAGAGGATATTCTAGCCAAACATAAGGAGGATGAAAGAAACTATATGAGAAGGCTAAGATTTTGGAAGCCTAAGGACACTCAAGCACAAGAAGGATCCTCAAAGAAGGAAGAAGATGACTCCTCCCCTTCCAAGAAGAAGGACAAAGGAAATGGGCCAATGAACTGAAAATTTAAGCTACTCAAGGTTGTTAAGTCCCATGGTTGACACTCTCTAATTTCTGAATCATGTTTAAGCTTTTGTTTGATTTACTTTCTGTCAAGAATAAATAGTCATGCTAGGGTAGTTTATGTTTTCTGATTAGTTTTATTTCATGCTTGAAGTCCTTTATGAGTCCTTTATACTACAAGAAAGAAAATGCAATGTATTTCAAGTCTTCCTTTCCAACATAAATAAAGTAGAGCTTGTCTCCATAAGAGTTGCTGTGAGCTGTGTAAAAACAAGAGTAAGAGAGACCAAGGCCAAGAGAGATCATTCAACAAACTAAGAAACAAGGAACTAAGTGTTGAACCTTGAATGAACTAAAAAAAATGAGTCATGGAAAGCAATTAGTCTTAGAAGGTATAACAAGAAAATGTTAAGGGCTGCTCCTAGAATATCCAAAGAACCAAGAAGTAGTAAGCAATAAAGACTCAAGGCTCTGAGCATCAACTACTAGGATGGGAAAGAAACATTAAAAAGCTCAAAAAGAGTTAAAGATCCTAGTAGATGCTTGTGGTAAAGATTTGTCAAGAAGAGACCTGGGCAAGTAAATTCTTAGGGGTATTTCAACACCTAGTACCCAAAAACCAACTGGTTTGGGAGTGTGGTGCACGGAATTGTGATACATAACTCTGATACAACTAACCAGCAAGTGCACTGGGTCGTCCAAGTAATACCTTACGTGAGTAAGGGTCGATCCCACGGAGATTGTCGGCTTGAAGCAAGCTATGGTCATCTTGTAAATCTCAGTCAGGAAGATTCAAATGGTTATGGGGTGTTGATAATTAAAAGACAGATAAAACATAAAATAGGATAGAGATACTTATGTAATTCATTGGTAGGAATTTCAGATAAGCATATGGAGATGCTTTGTTCCTTTTGAATCCCTGCTTTCCTACTGCTTTCATCCAGTCATGCATACTCCTTTCCATGGCAAGCTGTATGTTGGGGGATCACCGTTGTTAATGGCTACGATCCGTCCTCTCAGTGAAAATGGTCCGGCTACGGGTTACGTAGGGCTAATCATCTGCCGGTTTTCGATCGTGTCGGAATAAGATCCAACGATCTTTTTGCGCACAGTCACTGTGCCCAGCACTGGCGAGGTTGAAGCTCATCACAGTCATCCTATCCCAGATCCTACTTGGAATACCACAGACAAGGTTTAGATTTTCCGGATCTTAAGGATGCTGCCAATTGATTCTAGCTTATACCACGAAGACTCTGATCTCACAGAATGGAAGGCTCTGATGTCAGGAGAGGCAACCATGCGTCGTGAACTAGAAGGCCATGAGATATGCATTCAAGCAAGTTTTCAGGTAGAACAGAAGTGGTTGTCAGGCACGCGTTCGTAAGTGAGAATGGTGATGAGTGTCACTTGATCATCACATTCATCATGTTGAAGTGCGAATGGATATCTTAGAACAGGAATAAGCTTGAATTGAATAGAAAACAGTAGTAATTGCATTAATTCATGAGGAACAGCATAGCTCCACACCTTAATCTATGAGGTGTAGAAACTCCACCATTGAAAATACATAAGTGATAATGGTGTTCATTGGTTTTGGCCTCAGAGGGGGAACCAGAATAACCAAGATGTCTAATACAATGAAAAAAATTAATATTTATACTAAAAGTAGTAACTAGGGTTTACAGAAAATGAAAAACTAAGGTAGATAGTGCAGAAATCCACTTTCGGGGCCCACTTGGTGTGTGATTGAGCTGATCATTGAAGCTTTCACATGCATAGGCTTTTCTTGGAGTTAAACGCCAACTCTGGTGCCAGTTTAGGCATTTAACTCCAGCTTTTATGCCAGTTTTGGCGTTAAACGCTAAAAAAGGTCTCTGACCGGAGTTTTGACGCCAATTTGGGCCATCAAATCTCGGGAAAAAATGGACTATTAAACATTGCTGGAAAGCCCAAGATGTCTACTTTCCAACGCAATTAAGAGTGTGCCAATTGGGCATCTATAGCTCTAGAAAATCCACTTCGAGTGCAGGGAGGTCAGAATCCAACAGCATCTTCAGTCCTTTTTCAGTCTCTAAAATAGATTTTTGCTCAAGTTCCTCAATTTCAGGCAGAAAATACCTGAAATCACAGAAAAACACACAAACTCATAGTAAAGTCCAGAAATGTGATTTTTGCATAAAAACTAATAAAAATATACTAAAAAGTAACTAAAACACAATAAAAACTATATAAAAACAATGCCAAAAATCGTATAAATTATCCGCTCATCGCAACACCAAACTTAAATTGTTTCTTGTCCCCAAGCAACTGAAAACAAAATAGAATAAAAAGAAGAGAATATACAATGAATTCCAAAATATCAATGAAGCTTAGCTCCAATCAGATGAGCGGGACTAGTTGCTTTTTGCTTTTGAACTGTTTTGGCATCTCACTTTATCCTTTGAGGTTAAGAATGATTGGCATCCATTAGGAACTCATAATTAGGATAGTGTTATTGATTCTCCTAGTTCAGTATGTTGATTCTTGAACACAGCTACTTATGAGTCTTGGCCGTGACCCTAAGCATCTTGTTTTCCAGTATTACCACCGGATACATAAATGCCACAAACGCATAACTGGGTGAACCTTTTTCAGATTGTGACTCAGCTTTGTTAGAGTCCCCAGCTAGAGGCGTCCAGAGTTCTTAAGCACACTCTTTTTCTTTGGATCACAACTTTAACCACTCAGTCTCAAGCTTTTCACTTGGACCTTCGTGACCAAGCACATGGTTAGGGACAGCTTGATTTAGCCGCTTAGGCCAGGATTTTATTCCTTTGGGCCCTCCTATTCATTAATGCACAAAGCCTTGGATCCTTTTTACCCCTTGCCTTTTGGTTTTAAGGGCTATTGGCTTTTTCTGCTTGCTTTTTCTTTTTTTTTTCTTTCTTTTTTTCGCCACTTTTTTTTTGCAACCTTTGTTATTCACTGCTTTTTCTTGCTTCAAGAATCAATTTTATGATTTTTCAGATTATCAATAACATTTTTATTTTTTTCATCATTCTTTCAAGAGCCAACAAATTTAACATTCATAAACTTCACTATAAAAAATATGCACTGTTCAAGCATTCATTTAGAAAACAAAAAGTATTGCCACCACATCAAAATAATTAGACTAATTTCAAGATAAAAGTTGAAATCCATGTATTTCTTGTTCTTTTGCAATTAGGAACATTTTTCATTTAAGAAAGGTGAAGGATTTATAGGACATTCATAGCTTCAAGGCATAGACACTAGACACTAATGATAATGTAATGAAGCTAAAACATAGAAAAAGCATCAAGCATAGAAATCGAAAAATAGAAAAATAAGAACAAGGAAATTAAAGAATGGGTCCACCTTAGTGATGGCGGCTAGTTCTCCTTCTTAAAGATCCTATGGAGTGCTTGAGCTCCTCAATGTCTCTTTCTTGCCTTTGTTGCTCTTCCCTCATGGTTATTTGATCCTCTCTAATCTCATGGAGAATAATGGAGTGCTCTTGGTGCTCCATCCTTAGTTGCTCCATATTGGAACTCAAATCTCCCAAAGAGGTGTTGAGTTGCTCCCAATAGTTGTGTGCAGGAAAATGCATCCCTTAAGGCATCTCTGGGATTTCTTGATGAGGGACTTCCTCATGCTCTTGTTGAGGTCCATGAGTTGGCTCTCTTATTTGCTCCATCCTCTTTTTAGTGATGGGCTTGTCCTCTTCGATGAGGATGTCTTCCTCTATGACAATTCCAGCTAAATTGCATAGGTAACAAATGAGATGAGGGAAGGCTAACCTTGCTAAAGTGGAAGGTTTGTCAGAAACCTTGTATAGTTTTAGAGGTATGATCTCATGAACTTCCACTTCCTCTCCAATCATGATGCTATAGATCATGATAGTCCGATCCACAGTTACTTCAGACCGGTTGCTAGTAGGAATAATAGAGCATTGGATGAACTCTAACTATCCTCTAGCCACGAGTTTAAGGTCATGCCTTCTCAATTGAACTAGCTTGAGTTTGGAGTCTCTTTTCCACTGAGCTCCTTCCACACATATGTCCATGAGGACTTAGTCCAACCCTTGATCAAAGTTCACCCTTCAAGTGTAGGGGCATGCATCGCCTTGCATCATTGGCAAGTTGAATGCCAACCTCACATTTTCCGGACTGAAATCTAAGTATTTCCCCTGAACCATTGTAAGCCAATTCTTTGGGTTTGGCTTCACACTTTGATAATGGTTTTTGGTGATCCATGCATTAGCATAAAACTCTTGAACCATTAAGATTCCGACTTGTTGAATGGGATTGGTGAGAACTTCTGAACATCTTTTCGAATCTCATGTCGGATCTTCGGATACTCATTCCTTTTGAGCATGAAGGGGACCTCAGGGATCACCTTCTTCTTGGCTACAACTTTATAGAAGTGGTCTTGATGGACCTTTGAAATGAATCTCTCCATCTTCCATGATTCGGAGGTGGAAGCTTTTGCCTTCCCTTTCCTCTGTTTAGAGGTTTCTCCGGCCTTAGGTGCCATAAATGGTTATAGAAACACAAAAAGCAATGCTTTTCCAACCAAAGAAGAAAGAAAAATAAAGAAGAAGAAGAAATGGAGGAGATGAAGAGTTGTGAGTGGTTCGGTCAAGGGGAAGAAGAAGTGTTTGTGATGTGTGAATTTGAAGTATGGATGAGGGGTTTATATAGGAGTGGAAAGAGATGTTAGGATTCATGTATTAGGGGTTGGGTTTGGGAGGGAAAGGATTTAAACTTGAATGCTGAGGTGGGTGGAGTTGTTGGGGAAGAGTGGGTAGAGGTGATTGGTGAAGAGGTGATGGGGAAGAGAAATAGAGGTGATTGGTGAGGGGTATTTGGAGAAGGGTGTTATGGGAAGGTGTGAAGAAGAGAGAGAGTGAGTGAAGGTAGGTAGGGATCCTGTGGGATCCACAAATCCTGAGGTGTCAAGGATTTCTCATCCCTGCACCGTTTTGGCATGCAAACGCCCCTTTGAGTGCCAATCCTGGCGTTAAACGCCAGGTTGCTACCCATTTTTGGCATTTAACGCCAGCTTTTCTTCCCTTTCTGGCGTTTAACGCCAGCTTGGTGACCTTTTCTGGCGTTAAACACCCAAAATGGTGCCAGACTGGGCGTTTAACGCCCATTCTGCTACCCTTACTGGCGTTTAAACGCCAGTAAGCTCATCCTCTAGGGTGTGCTATTTTCAATGCTGTTTTTTATTTTTGCTTTTGTTTTTGTGACTCCATATGATCATCATCCTAAAGAAAACATAAAATAACAATGGAAAATGGAAATTTAACATAGATAAGTAAAAATTGGGTTGCCTCCCAACAAGCGCTTCTTTAATGTCAATAGCTTGACAGTGAGCTCTCATGGAGCCTCACAGATACACAGAGCATGATGATGGCCTCTCAACACCAAACTTAGAGTTTGAATGTGAGGACTCTATTTGACTCTGTAATGAGAGAAGCTTTTCATGCTTCTTCTCCATGTGTACAGAAGGAGATCCTTGAGCCTTAAACACAAGGTAGTCTTCATTCACTCGAAGGACTAACTCTCCTCTGTCTACATCAATCACAGCTTTTGCTGTTGCTAAGAAGGGTCTTCCAAGGATGATGGATTCATCCTTAACTTTCCAATGTCTAGGATTATGAAATTAGCAGGAATGTAAAGGTCTTTAACCTTTACCAAGACATCCTCTACAAGTCCATAAGCCCGTTTCTTTGATTTGTCTACCATCTCCAGTGAGATTTTTGCAGCTTGTACCTCAAAGATTCCCAGTTTCTCCATTACAGAGAGTGGCATGAGGTTTACACTTGACCCCAGGTCACACAGAGCCTTCTCAAAGGTCATGGTGCCAATGGTGCAAGGTATTAAGAACCTTCTGGGATCCGGTTTCTTTTGAGGTATCTTCAGCTGAGCCAAGGTGTTTAGTTCATTAATGAGCAATAGAAGTTCATCCTCCCAAGTCTCATTACCAAATAATTTGGCATTCAGCTTCATGATTGCTCCTAGATACTGAGCAATTTGCTCTTCAGTAGTAACTTCATCTTCTTCAGAAGAAGAATATTCTTCAGAGCTCATGAATGGTAATAGGAAGTTCAGTGGAATCTCTATGGTCTCTAGATGAGCCTCTGATTCCTTTGGTTCCTGAGGAGGGAACTCCCTAGTTGTCAGTGGACGTCCCATGAGGTCTTCCTCACTAGGAATCACTGCCTTTCCCTCCTCTACAGGTTCGGCCATGTTGGATGTGTAAATGGCCTTGCACTCTCTTTTTGGATTTTCTTCTGTATTAATTGGGAGAGTGCTAGGAGTAGTTTCAGTAACTCTTTTACTCAGCTGACCCACTTGTGCCTCCAAATTTCTTATGGAGGACCGTGCCTCAGTCATGAAACTGGGCGTGGTCTGATAGATCAGAGACAATGTTTGCTAAGCTAGAGAGGCTCTACTCAGAATTCTCTGTCTGTTGCTGAGAAGATAATGGAAAAGGTTTGCTATTGCCAAACCTATTTCTCCCACTATTATTGTTATTGAAGCCATGTTGATGTTTCTGTTGATCCTTCCATGAAAAATTTGGGTGATTCCTCCATGAAGAATTGTAGGTGTTTCCATAGGGTTCTCCCATGTAATTTACGTCTTCCATTGCAGGATTCTCAGGATCATAAGCTTCTTCTTCAGAAGATGATTCTTTATTACTGCTGGATGCAGCTTGCAATCCAGTCAGATTCTGAGAAATCATATTGACTTGCTGAGTCAATAATTTGTTCTTAGCTAATATGGCATTCAGAGTATCAATCTCAAGAACTCCTTTCTTCTGAGTTGTCCCATTGTTCACAGGATTTCTTTCAGAAGTGTACATGAACTAGTTATTTGGAACCATTTCAATGAGTTCATAGGCTTCTGTAGGCGTTTTCTTCAGATAAATAGATCCACCTGTAGAATGGTCCAATGACATTTGGATAACTCAGACAGACCATCATGGAAGATACCTATGATGCTCCATTCTGAAAGCATGTCAGAAGGACACCTTCTGATCAATTGTTGGTATCTTTCCCAAGCTTCATAGAGGGATTCACCTTCCTTCTGTTTGAAGGTTTGAACTTCCACTCTAAGCTTACTTATCTTTTGAGGTGGAAACAATTTAGCCAAGAAGGCATTAACCAGCTTTTTCTAAGAGTTCAGGCTGTCTCTAGGTTGTAAGTTCAACCATATACTAGCTCTGTCTCTTACAGCAAAAAGGAAAAGCATAAGTCTGTAGACCACAGGATCAACTCCATTAGTCTTAACAGTGTCACAGATTAGCAAAAATTCATCCAAGAACTGATGAGGATCTTCCAATGGAAGTCCATGAAATTTGCAATTCTATTGCATCAGAGAAACTAATTGAGGATTAAGCTCAAAGTTGTTTGCTCCAATGGCAGGAATAGAGATGCTTCTCCCATAGAAGTCAAAAGTTGGTGCAGTAAAGTCACCAAGCACCTTCTTTGCATTGTTGGCATTGTTGTTACTTTTGGCTGCCATGTCTTCTTCTTTTTTGAAAATTTCTGTCAGGTCCTCTCTAGAGAGTTGTGCTTTAGCTTCTCTTAACTTCCTCTTCAGAGTCCTTTCAGGTTCAGTATTTGCTTCAACAAGAATGCCTTTATCTTTGTTTCTACTCATATGAAAGAGAAGAAAACAAAGAAAGTATAGAATCCTCTATTTCACAGTATAGAGATTCCTTGATGTGTCAAAGGAAAGGATGAATAGAAGGATGAGGTAGAGAGAGGAATTTGAACTTATAGAGAGGGAGGGGTCCAAATTATCAAAGGAGGATAAGTGTTAGTGATTAAATAGAAAGAGATGAGAGAGAGAAGAAATTCGAATATTGAATAAAAGAAAAAGGAAAAATATTTTTGTTTTTATTTTAAAAATTAGTTAGTGTTCGAAAATTAAAAAAGGAATAAAATAAAATTATAGTTTAAAACAATTAGTTAATTAAAAAGATTTTTGAAAAAAAATTGTTAGTGGTTTTCGAAAATTGAGAAGTGAAAAAGTAGTTAGGTGGTTTTGAAAGAGGTAAGAAATAGTAAGTTTTGAAAAGATAAGAAGTTAGAAAAAGATTTTGAAATTAAAATTTGAAAAAGATATGATTTGAAAAATATTTGATTTAAAAAGATATGATTGAAAAGATATGATTGAAAAACAATTTAAAAAAGATTTAATTTTTTAAAATTGATGACTTGACTAAAATTCAAATATTGAACCTTTCTTAACAAGAAAGTAACAAACTTGAAATTTTTGAATCACAACATTAATTGTTAGCAAGGATTTTTTAAAATATTAAAAGAAAAATGAAAAAGATTTGATTTTGAAAAATATATGATTGATAAGAGAGGATATCAAAAAGATAAGATTTTGAAAAATTAGTTTTAAAACTTGAAAAATTGAAAAATATTTGAATTGAAAACAAAATTACCTCCCTAGTGTTATCCTGGCGTTAAAAGCCCAGAATGGTATCCATTCTGGCGTTTAATGCCCACTTGGCTACCTCCTTGGGCGTTAAACGCCCAGCCAGGTACCCTGGCTAGCGTTTAAAAGCTAAAAATCCTTCTTTACTGGGCATTTTGAACGCCCAGCTTTTTCTCTATGATTCCTCTATTGTATGTTCAGAACCTTCAATTCTCTGTATTATTGACTTGAAAAGACATAATTTTGAATTTTTTTTATGAAAGAGAAAAATAATAGAATGAAATTAAACATGAAAAACTAATATCAAAACAAGGAATGCATGCAAGAACGCTTTGAAAGTCAAGATGAACATCAAGAACACTATAAAGATCATGATGAACATGAAGAACCTATTTTTGAAATTTTTTAAGAAACGAAAGACATGCAAGACACCAAACTTAAAAATTTTCAAACTAGAGACACTAACAATTTGAGAATGCACATGAAAAATAACAAAAGACACAAAACAAGAGAATTTAAAGATCAGACAAAGAAAATCATCAAGAACAACTTGAAGATCAATGAAGAACATAATGCATGAGTTTTCAAAAAATGCTAGAAAAATAGAAAACATGCAATTGACACCAAACTTAAAATTTGACTCTAGACTCAAACAAGAAACACAAAATTATTTTTGCTTTTATCATTTTATTAATTTTTTTTGTAATTTCTCGAAAAAATTTTTGGAAAAACGAAAAAGAAGAGAAAATTTTTGAAAGATTTTTGAAAATTTTTTGAAAATAAAATAAAGGTTGAAACAAGAAGAAAATTACCAAACCTAAGCAACAAGATGAACCGTCATTTGTCCAAACTTGAACAATCCCCGGCAACGGCGCCAAAAACATGGTGCACGGAATTGTGATACACAACTCCGATACAACTAACCAGCAAGTGCATTGGGTCGTCCAAGTAATATCTTACGAGAGTAAGGGTCAATCCTACGGAGATTGTCGGCTTGAAGCAAGCTATGGTCATCTTGTAAATCTCAGTCAGGCAGATTCAAATGGTTATGGGGTGTTGATAATTAAAAGACAGATAAAACATAAAATAGGATAGAGATACTTATGTAATTCATTGGTAGGAATTTCAGATAAGCATATGGAGATGCTTTGTTCCTTTTGAATCCCTGCTTTCCTACTGCTTTCATCCAGTCATGCGTACTCCTTTCCATGGCAAGCTGTATATTGGGGGATCACCATTGTCAATGGCTACCATCCGTCCTCTCAGTGAAAATGGTCCAGCTACGGGTTACATAGGGCTAATCATCTGTCGGTTCTCGATCGTGTCGGAATAAGATCCAATGATCCTTTTGCGCACTATCACTACACCCAACAATCGTGAGTTTGAAGCTCGTCACAGTCATCCCATCCCAGATCGTACTCGGAATACCACAGACAAGGTTTAGACTTTCCAGATCTCAAAGATGCTGCCAATTGATTCTAGCTTATACCACGAAGACTCTGATCTCACGGAATGGAAGGCTTTGTTGTCAGGAGAGGCAACCATGCGTCATGGACCAGAAGGCCAAGAGATATGCATTCAAGCTCGTTTTCAAGTAGAATAGAAGTGGTTGTCAGGCACGCGTTCATAAGTGAGAATGGTGATAAGTGTCACTTGATCATCACATTCATCATGTTGAAGTGCGAATGGATATCTTAGAACAGGAATAAGCTTGAAGTGAATAGAAAACAGTAGTAATTGCATTAATTCATGAGGAACAGCAGAGCTCCACACCTTAATCTATGAGGTGTAGAAACTCCACCATTAAAAATACATAAGTGATAATGGTGTTCATTGGTTTCGGCCCCAGAGGGGGAACCAGAATAACCAAGATGTCTAATACAATGAGAAAAAGTAATATTTATACTAAAATTAGTAGCTAGGGTTTACAAAAAATGAGTAACTAAGGTTAATAGTGCAGAAATCCACTTCCGGGGCCCACTTGGTGTGTGATTGGGCTAAGCATTGAAGCTTTCACGTGCATAGGCTTTTCTTGGAGTTAAACACAAACTCTGGTGCCAGTTTGGGCGGTTAACTCCAGCTTTTATGCCAATTTTGGTGTTTAACGCCGAAAAAGGGTCTCTAACTGGCATTTTGACGCCAATTTGGGCCATCAAATCTCAGGCAAAGTATGGACTATTATACGTTGCTGGAAAGCCCAAGGTGTCTACTTTCCAACGAAATTGAGAGCGTCCAAATTGGGCTTCTATAGCTCCAGAAAATCTACTTCGAGTGCAGGGAGGTCAGAATCCAACAGCATCTTCAGTCCTTTTTCAGCCTCTGAATCAGATTTTTGCTCAGGTTCCTCAATTTCAGCCAGAAAATACCTGAAATCATAGAAAAACACAAAAACTCATAGTAAAGTCCAGAAATATGATTTTTGCATAAAAACTAATAAAAATATACTAAAAAATAACTAAAACACATTAAAAACTATGTAAAAATAATGCCAAAAAGCGTATAAATTATCCGCTCATCAGAGTGCTAATTGAAAGCCTAATTAAAGGGTTGTTTTGAGACAAAACACTTAGAGTCATGGTTAAGAAAGCACAACCAAAAAGAAAGTGAAACAACTCTTACTACTTCAAGGTGACAATCAATAGAAAGGACGCTTGAAGCTTGTACTTGAAAGAACCCTCAAAGATCTAAGAGTTCTTTATGACATTAAAAAACATTCATACATGTGTTGAACAATTAGTCCTACCTTTTGTCATGTTGCATTCATTCAAGGCCAAGTTCTCAATTCATAAAAGGCGTACTCAAATTGATTTGTTTAGGACAAGCAAAGCTTAAGTTTGGTGTTGTGATGAGTTGCATCATCTACCCTTCTTTCTTGTATAAAGAGGACTATAAAAGAGCATAAATCTCATTTGATCATTGTAATTCATGTATTATTTGATGAATATTATGGTACATTGCTTTGAGATGAGTTGTGCTGAATTTCAGGTGAAAAAGACATCAAAAAGGGGAAGAAAACAACAAAAATGAGCTAGGCGTGTGAAGCGGACGCGCCACTTAGAGCAAGCGCCACAAAAATGAAATAGCGTGCCACGCCAGGAGCTGGGCGTGGCATGCCAGTACTAAATTCCAGAGGAGGATTCTCAAGCATTCACATGGGCATGGCACGCCAGGAACTGGGCGTGGCACGCTAGCACAAAGTTCCAGAGAGCAACAATAGAGGACACTAAAGGGGGCGTGGCACGCTAGGTTGGGCATGGCATATCTGAACCATCAACTTCTATGGGTTTGCCACTTGGTATCGAAGGCATGGCACGCCAGCATCAAAAAGTCACTTGGGCGTGCCACTTGAGGAACTAGGCGTGGCACACCAAGCTTGAGAAATCCACAAATGTATGGCCGTGCCACTTGAGCAGCAAGGCGTGGCATGCTGGTAAAAAATCCCAGAGAAGGGGCAGAAGGCCAATGAAGTTTGGGTGTGCCACTTGAGGTCGAAGGCGTGGCACGCCAGGCTCTCAATCCCACTTAAGCGTGCCACTTGAGCGACCAGGCGTGGCACGCCAATGCACAAAGAGGCCAAAGCAAGGGCTGGGCGTGCCACTTGGTATCGAAAGCGTGGCACGCCAGTCCAAGAATCTCACTATGGCGTGCCACTTGAGTGCTGGACGTGGCACACCAGCTACTGCAACCAAGGCATGATCATGGGCATGGCACGCCAGCTTCTAGGCGTGGCATGCTGGTACAAGTTTCCAGAGATGATGAAGGAGGCCAAACACATGGGCGTGCCACTTGGCATCGAGGGCGTGGCATGCCATCCACAATTCCTTATTTGGGATGCAACTTGAACCCTAGGCGTGGCACGCCAGTGTCATTTAGGAAGCAAAAGCCATTGGGGCGTGCCACTTGAGTTCATGGCGTGGCACGCCAAACAGAACAATCACTAGCTTACAAAGGACGTGGCACGCCAGACCCTGGTCATGCAACGCCAGACCCTAGACGTGCCACGCTAGTTCAAGTCTCCAGAAGCAAAAAGAAGAGGAAAAAGGCTAGGGCATGCCACTTAAGCTCAAAGGCATGGCACGCCAGGCTACATTTGGTATTAAAAGACCCTGGGCGTGCCACTTGAGCTCGAAGTCGTGGCACGCCAGGGATGTTATTGAAGAGGAGCGTGCCACTTGAGGGACTGGGCATGGCACGTCAAGCCAGAATTGGAGGAGCACGTGGCACGCCACTGAAGCGCCAGCCACACGCCAACTGGGAAGTCACACTTATTGAGTTTTTTTTCCTCCAAATTGTAATTTTCCTTTTTCACTTTTGTAATTCTTTTATTTTGAGAGCTAGGAGTAGTATAAATACCCCCAAGAAGTACTGAAAAGGGGTTAAGTAGTTAGAGATCTAAGTTTTAGATCCACTTTTACACTTAATCATCTTCTTTACATTTGAGTACTTTTCTTTTAGCTATGAGTAGCTAAATTCCCTCTCATTGAGAGAGGGAGCTCTGTTGTACTTGATGGATTGATGATAGTGAAATTCTTCTTCTCTTCATCTTCTCTTTGATTTGCTAGAAGGAATTTTGTTTTCCACGCTTAGTGTTTAATTATCTTGGGAAAGAGATTGAATGCAAAAATGGGTTTCATGGGAACCTTGGAAAATGAAACATGAAACTATGCTTGAAATCCCTTCTCACACTTGAGTAGGTGATAAACCCCATTTTTGTGGTTTATATTGTGCTTATTTTGGGGGTTTTGTGTTCACTTCCCAATATTGCCCCATTGTAGAAAACATTCTTGTTTTACCTTAGAATTGCTATATTTTGATTCTCTTTATTGCCATTCGATACCGTGACGTATTTGTTTGAGTGATTTCAGAATTAGTATAGTAGGAATGGCCTAGAAGGGAGAAGGAAAACATGCACAAGAGGAAGAAACATGAAGAATTGGATTTTGGGAACTACAGTTCGGCGCTCACGCGCAAATCATGTGCACGCGTGGGTGAGGAAAGCTGGAAGCGGCGCGTAAGGATGGACGCATCCGTGCAGGCCAAAGAATTTTCACCGACGCGCATGTGCAACTGGCGCACTAGCGTGGATCTCAGAAGCAATCGGCGGGAGCGCACGCATGGCGCGCACGCGCTGGAAGCTGCACGGGACCTCATTAAAAGAAATCGTACCTGGCGATTTCTGAGGCTCAATGGGCCCGAATTTAGGCTGCTTCTGCATGGAAAAGGCCCAAGGATGCTAGGGAGAAAGGGGGGATCAATCATTTTGCACTAAGACATAATTCTCTAGTTTTTCTTAGGTTCTTTGTTCTCTAGAGGAAGAAACCCTTGTTCTTCTCTAGATCTAGCTTTGATTTGATCTTCCTTGTTAATTCTGAATTGGGTTTTGTTAATTGCTACCTTTGGTTGATTAATTTGAATTTCTTAGTATATTTTCACTCATATCTTGTGTTAGTTTATGAATTTTGTCAATTGTTACTTTGTACCCAATTCATGAATATTGTGAATCTTGACTTGTTGATGTATGATTGAGGATTTTTTATGCTACATTGTGTTGCTTGAGCTATTGTAAGTTGATAATTGTTAGTGGGTAATTGTTAATTTCGATTCAATTGCAAGTTGAATATGTCTTTTGTTAATGCTTACCAAGTGTTTGATGAATTGTTTACTTTGATTATAGAGTAGTTCTTTTTACTCTTGGCTTAGGCCAAGGGAATTGGGTAAACTTAAGTCATTGGGTCTAATGAATTTGATGATTTGAGAGTCCTTAGTGGTCAATTTGATACTCATTAACACTATCCTACTACTAGGTTAGTTAGTAGTGAGGTGAGGCCTTATGGATTGATGTTGACCAAACCATTTGACGTACTTCAAGTTTGGAAGTAGACTTAATGAGTTCGGCTCCTTATAATTATCAAGATATGGTTGTTAGACAAGGATAGTGACCCCAATTCCCATGCCTAATTGAGAGTTGCACTTATCATTCATATTTGACAACCAATTTCTCAATTGTCTTGCTTAATTGTAGCTACTGTTTAGTTAAGAGTAGAATTAGATTGAATATTGTTTCCTTGGATTGAAATCATTTACATCTTGCTCATTATTTAGATTAGTTCCTTATATTTTCAATTGCTTGTTTGTTACGATTCGCAATTTACTTTCTTGTCAATGAATCACAACCTCGGATTTCTAACCAATGTTGAAGCACATGTTTGCCCATTCTTTGTGAGACGACCCAAGGTTTAAATACTTCGGTTACTTTCATTGGGGTTGAACTTGTGACAACCAATTCCACTCTAAATTTGATCCGCGAGGATTGTTGTTGGTAGAGCTATACTTGCAACGCAATTTTCATTGAGAGAATCTCTTCCAATACGGTTCCCGCGTGCCTATCAAATTTTTGGCACCGTTGCTGGGGAATGGTTGCAACATATGCCTTAACATTGGTTGTGTGAATATGTGAATAGTGTAGATAGCTTATATGTTTTGTTTGTTTTCAATACTTAGTTATAGTTTAGCTTTCTTTTATTTTTGTGCTATGACTCTCAAGTGTGATGACTCAGTCCCAACCGAATTCTAGCTTAGCCAACTTTGATTCTGAAATCGAAAGGACTTTGTTACACACTCGGCAAGCTAGATGACGGTTGGACTATACGCCAAGTACTTCGGTCTCCCTTGAGGAACATACCGAATCACTAGACGGTACCGAGAGTGATTTGGAGTACTCTACTTCCTATTCTTGTATTGGCATTACTAATACTTCTTTGCATTCTACAGGTGAACCACACATGGCGGAGCCATGTCGGATCACTTTACATGAGCAGGGAGCTCCGGATATTGTGCTTCAACCATTGCAAGCGAGGTATCCCAACCTTGATCCGAACTTTGAATTGAAGAGTAGCTTGATAAATCTACTACCTAAGTATCATGGGTTGCCGGGTCAAGACCCCATCCGACATCTAAAGGATTTTCAAGTTGCTTGTTCTACTACTAGAAGGCATGGAGTCGATGAGGTGGCTATCATGGTCTTTGCTTTTCCTTTCTCCCTTGAGGCGCAAGCAAAGACATGGTTCTATTCGCTACCAGATGAGATTGCTACCAATTGGGATTTCTTGAGAAGAGAGTTCTCAAACAAATTCTTTCCACCAGAGAAGACCGACTACATCCGGAAAGAGATTTCGGGCATAATGCAAAGAGATCAAGAGAGTTTGTATGAGTATTGGTCTAGATTCAAGAGGTTACTAGAGTCTTGTCCACACCATGGAATGAACACTCACTTGCTCATTAGCTACTTCACCGGAGGTCTTTGTGTGGAAGATAGAAGATTGCTCACCGCTTCTAGTTGTGGTTCCCTTTCGAAAAACAAGACGGAGGGAGAAGCTTGGAGTTTGATAGAGGATGTTGCCGAAGCTATGCAACACACAAGAGTGAGAAGTAACCCTCTCAAGGGTGTGGTAGAACCATCCCCCTCCGAAGCAAGCCTAACCAAAGCACTTGGGGATATGACCACCATTCTCACCCAAATACAAAAGGATCAAAAGGAGTTCTACTCCATCCAAGCCGTCCAAGCCCCACCTTCCGTTGCCCAACTTGAAGGCCCTCCTAGGATTTATGGTTTGTGCTCTAGCACCATTTATTACACCGATCAATGCCATCAAATTCAAGAGGAGCATGCCCTTGTAGTGGCCAATGTGAATTACAACAATCGTCCACCCTACCCCTTCCAAAGCCAAAACCACTACCTTCATGGTAGTAATCAACACCAAGGGTGGAGAGACAATGCACAAGGGAACAACCAAATCCAAAGATGGAACAACTCTTCTTCTCACCACAATAACAATTACCAAGCCAACCAAAACCACCACAACCAAAACCAAAACAACTACACCAAGTAACAAGCACCACACCATGGACAACAATCCAACCACACCTCTCCACCTCCCACCAACCAAATTGAAGAGCTTAAACCCACTGTGGATAATAGAGATGAAAGCTATAAGACTCAATTTGAGGCCATGAGTGCTCAATTAGCCAATCTTGCCGAAATGATTTCAAAGATGTCCATGTCCTCTTCCAATAATACCAATCAATCCTCAAGTTCTTCTAACCTTCCATCCCAACCCCAACCAAACCCAAAGGGCGGTCTCAATGCCATCACTCTACGGTCGGGAACTACGTTGGAGGAGATACCTCCAAGGATCTTGGAAGACATTCATGAGGAAGAAGTGATTGTTGAAGCTCCACATGAAGAGGAGGAGGTAGGCAAGAGGCAGGAAGAGGAAGGAGTAAACCTCAAGGAACCTAAAAGAAAAGCTCTCGTGGATGAGTCCATCCCAATTCCATTCCCTTCTATGGTGAAGAAAGCAAAGAAGACGCCGGAATTTGACATGAACATGCTTCAAGTGTTCAAGAAGGTTGAGGTAACCATACCACTTCTTGATGCTATTCAACAAATTCCAAAGTATGCAAAATTCTTGAAAGACTTGTGTGCACACAAGGATAGGATAGGGGAATGATGCCAAGGCATCTTAGGCTAGTTTCACTAGCATTTTTCTGTTAGTTTTAGTTGTTTTATGCATTTTCTTGAGCTTAAAGTAACCAAGAATGGTTAAATGAACAACAAAGCAATGAACCATCCAAACAGTATGATTTTGATGCAAATTCCATAAATTTTTAGTTATATTACTTGAATGCTATGAATGGAAGATTTCTCATGAAATTTTGCAAGACTTTGATGCAGTTGTTTGGATGATTTCAGGGAAGAAGAGGTTAGGCAAGGAAGCAACAAAATCAATAAAGGAAGCTTGAATATCACATGTGGAGTTTAAGCTCCAGTATAAGCTTAAACTGGAGCTTAAACGCCAAAATCATGAAAGCTGAGGAAAAGCTGAAAGTGGCGTTTAACCTCCAGTTTAACCTTAAACTGGAAGTTAAACGCCAGAAATGAGAAATGCACCAGGGAGCCATTTCCACGTTTAAGCTGCAGTTTAACCTTAAACTGGAGCTTAAACGTGTTCGATCATTCTCCTCCAGGGTTGCTTTCTCCATTTCCACGTTTAAGCTCCAGTTTAACCTTAAACTGGAGCTTTAACGTGTTCGACCATTCTCCTCCAGGGTTGCTTTCTTCATTTCCACGTTTAAGCTTCAGTTTAACCTTAAACTGAAGCTTAAACGTGTTCGACAATTCCACACTCCAGGGTTGCCTTCTTCCATTTCCACGTTTAAGCTTCAGTTTAACCTTAAACTGAAGCTTAAACGTGCTTGAGTTATACCACCTCCAGGAGTGTCCAACGTTTAAGTTGCAGTTTAAGCTTAAACTGCAACTTAAACACCACTAATTGAAAAGGTTTCTGGGCCAAAGATATTGCAGTTTAAGTTAGCATTTGAGCACAAACATTAACTTAAACGTACTCTGGTATGAAACCCAATTGAATATCATGGTTTATGGGATTGGGCCTGAAGAATTGATGAGTCTGGAATTTCAATTTGTTGAGTCATGTGTCATTACTTGATTATCACTAAGTTGGCTCAATGAATGTTACAGAATTGGATCAGCAGCCTCATCAGGATTATGGATCATAAACCCAAAGCAAAAGGAAATCAGGGAAAGGCCTCAAAGCCCAAGAAACACAACAGAAGCTCAATTTAGAAAGTGTATAAATAGGATAGAATTTAAGTTAGTTAAAAACTTTTTGGGAACTTTTGGATCATTTTTCTAGTTTTCATACTTTTTGTAATTGAATTCAGAGCTATGACTCACTAAACCCCCTTTCATTGGGTTAGGGAGCTCTATTGTAATTCAATGAATGAATAATAGTTTTTATCTTCTTCTTCAATCTTTTCTCTTGAATTTTTGTTAGAAAGCTTCTCAATCTAATTCCATTGGTTAGTTGTCTTGGGAAAGAAACTATCCATAATTGGAATCCTTCGGAACCTTGGGAAAGGAATGGAGGATTCATGCTAGAGAAGCTTTCTCACAGTGAATTGGATTGGGGTTTGGATGGATATTGTGACATGTAATCCTACCAAATTGTGGTTCATGAAACTGTGTGGTATAATCAGTGATCGAGCGTCATGTCTTCTTATGAACATTTAAACCAAGGGATTGGGAATTTGTTTGTTTTTAGAGAGAATTGGTGAGCCAAGGGATTGGGATCCAATCATATAAGGTTGCCAAGCAAAATTCAATGAACGCATTGGTTGAGGAAGGGATAAAAATGTTTTGATTCGGAGATCTCAATATCTCCTGAAACCCAATGAATTCCCCATTTCTGATCTACCACTTTCTCTTTACATTCTGCAATTAAATTCATGTAATCACCCCGATCCCTTTTTAATTTCAGCAATTTAGCTTCTCGCTCTTTAATTCATGCAATTTAAGATTCAGCAATTTCAATTTCTTGCCATTTACGTTTCCCGCCAATTTTACATTCCGCAATTCTCATCTAAATCTTGATTCCGCTCAACTAGAACACACTTCTAATCCGAATTGCTCACTCAACCAATCCTTGTGGGATTCGACCTCACTCTATTGTGAGTTTTTACTTGACGATAACCGGTGCACTTGCCGGAAGGAATTTTTGCCGATCGTGCAATTTCCTAAAATCGTAGCTATCAAGTTTATGGCGCCGTTGCCAGGGATTGGTTTTCGATTGACAATTCTCAAATTGGAAGTTAACTAGATTGAGCATTTTTCTTGTTTTGTTAATTAAGTTCAAGTTACTTGTTGAATTTTAATTTCTACACTCTGTTACTTGCTTTCTTTCTTTATGCCTTTAAATTCAAGCAACTAACTCACTGACTCACTAACTATTTGAATTAATTCCTCAACTGCTCTAACCATACTCTTCCATTAACCAAGAGTATTTCACTTGTTTGTTGCCTGTGCTGTGTTCTTGTATGACAGGTAGGAGAAGAGAGACATCAACTCCTCCATACACCGAACCAGAGAGGACCCTTCGCAGACTTAGAAGGGAAGCAAGAGGGAAGAGAGTACTGGCAGAAGAAGAATCTGAAGGAGAATCTGAGGACAATTTTGAGGAAGCTCTAGATCTCAACATGGATAGAGAAGTTCACAACCATGAGAGAACTGATGGAAACAATGCCATTCCCGAGAGGAGGGTTCTTGGTTCATACATAAACCCAACCTCTGGGAATTATGGTAGCAGCATTCAGAAACCACCCATTCAGGCCAACAATTTTGAACTCAAACCACAGCTAATATCACTGATGGAGAATCATTGTTCATTTGGTGGGAGTGCTAATGAAGATCCAAACCAACATCTCACAAAATTCCTGAGAATTTGCGACACTGTGAAGTCCAATGGAGTCCAGGAAGATGCCTATAAACTGCTCTTGTTCCCATTTTCACTTAGGGACAAGGCAGCTAAGTGGCTGGAATCATTCCCAAGGGGGAGCCTAACAACCTGGGATGAGGTGGAAAGCAAGTTTCTAGCACGTTTCTACCCCCCACAAAAGGTCAAGAGGCTTCGATCTGAGGTTCAGACTTTTAGACAACAAGATGGTGAAACTCTCTACGAGGCATGGGAGAGGTTCAAGGATTTGACAAGGAAATGCCCACCAGACATGTTCCATGACTGGGTGCAATTGCATATTTTCTATGATGGACTTTCTTATGAATCAAGGAAGGCTGTAGACCATTCATCAGGAGGTTTATTGAACAGGAAAAAGACTGTGGAAGAAGCCATTGAAGTGATTGAGACAGTGGCTGAGAATGAGTACTACTATGCTTCAGAGAGACACAACACTAAGGGAGTCATGGAGCTGAACCATGTTGATACAATTCTAGCCCAAAACAAGGTGTTTGCCAAGCAACTAGCAGAGCTCACCAGGAAATTAGAAACAAATCAAGTGGCTGCAATACACACACAAGATCAAGAGGAGGTAAGCACTGAAGGAGGTGATTGGGAAGAGGCCAACTATGTGGGAAATCAACAAAGGCAACCATATGATCCACATTCCAACACTTACAACTCAGGCTGGAAAAACCACCCAAACTTTGGGTGGGGAAACCAGCAAACCCAACCACAAAACCACAAACCTTACAACCCCAACCAACATAACAATTCCACATACCAAAACTCCAACCAAAGATCATACCAAGCCACACAAAACACTTACTCCCAACCACTATATCATGGCCAAAATAATCAACCTGCCCAACCTAATCCGAACCAACAATTTCAAGATCAATTAAACAGGATAGAAGGAATGCTTGCAAACATGGGTCAGGACATAAGTGAGTTGAAAAGCTTTAGGGATGATGTGAGATCTACCTTAAGGAACCATGGTGAAAAACTCAAGAGGATGGAGTCTCGAGTAGGAGAGCTATCTCAACAGGCCCCCAAGTCAACTGCAGTGTTCCCTAGTGACACAGAAAAGAATCCTAAAGGGGAACAAAAGGTAGTGAGATGGGAAGAATGCAAGGCCATCACCATATTGAAGGAAGTCTCAGAAGAAGAAGGAATCAGACCCTCAGAACAGGAGCCAAAAATCTTGAAGGAAGGTGTGGAAGAAGCTAAGCAGGAAAGTGAAACTGAGCAAGCCAAGGAACTGCAAAATAAAGGCATGCTGGAAACATACCAACCAAAAGCACCATTTCCTCAGAGGTTAGGAGGAGGTGAAAAAGTGAAAACATATTCAAGGTTTTTAGAGACATTTAAGTCTCTCCATATCAATATTCCCTTTCTTGAGATTCTCCAGCAGATGCCTACACATATCAAGTATTTGAAGGAATTGCTGAGCAAGAAAAGTGTTTTGAAGGGAGGACAAACTGTAATAATGAACAAAGAATGCAGTGCCCTCATAAAAAAAGACATAGTCTCTAAGAAAACAGACCCAGGAAGTTTTCATATCCCCTGCATCATAGGGGAAACAAAAATTGACAGAGGATTCTGTGATCTAGGAGCTAGCATAAATGTGATGCCTCTGACTCTTATGAAGAGGCTACAACTGAATGAGGTGAGATCCACTGATGTAATCATACAACTGGCTGACAAAACTCAGAAGCAAGCTGAGGGGGTAGTTGAGAATGTGCTGGTGAAAGTGGGAAATTATTTCTTCCCCACAGACTTTGTCATTTTGGACATGGAGGAAAGCTACCTACACTCTATCATTCTGGGAACGCCATTTCTAGCCACTGCTAGAGCACTCATAGATGTAGAACGAGGAGAGCTAATTTTGAGAATACATGATGAACAGCTCATTTTCCATGTTTTCAAACCTGCATCTGAGCCTGAACCAGAACCTGAAAAGCCTAAGGATGATAGTAGCCATCTGTGTTTGGAGGAAAGCAACCCAGCAGCTGAAACTTTGAAACAGTCCTTGGAAGGCAAACAAGAATTGCAAGAGTTAAAGCCACAAGAATCAATAGAAACAGCTCAGAAGGATCCTCCTGGCATAAGGGTCAATGAAGAAATCCTCAAGAGAAAGGGAAGAATTGTAAAGAAATTGCCAAGAGGGTGGAGAAACAAGAAAATTCCCACTGAAGGTTTCTCTCCGAGAGATAAAGTGATATCAAGTCATTATCTGCCAATCCCACCTGGCCTCAAAACCATTCCTTCCCAGCTCCCTCAAGTGTTCACAATCAGGAAAGTTTTTTCTATGGAACATTTGGAAATCATGAATGAATCAAATGGGGACGTTTTCATAGTGAGAGGAGAGGACATCAAGCACTACAATCCACCCTAACAAGGGACAACCGTCAAGCTAGTGACGTTAAAGAAGCGCTTCATGGGAGGCAACCCATGTTTTAGTATCCTTACTCTTTATTGTTTTGCTTTGCATCTAATAAAGCATGGTTTCTTATGCATAAACTTGAATCCTCAGGACAACTGTTGATAAGGTGCACTAAACATTGCATGTAAAATACAATTGGTCTCTAAGTTTGGTGTGCCTGAAGGCACCCCAAATCTTATTCAAATTGTATTCAATCTTTCATTCAAGGTGCACAACCAAACATTAAGTTTGGTGTTCCTCTTTGAACACAGTTAATAAAAAGCAAGAAGTTCCTCTGGATTTAGAAATTCATGACAAGTATACCATTTGCATGTTTTAATACTTTGATTTCAATTACTTTAGGCAGTAAAATTGTTTAGGATCAAAGAGCCAAAGTGACTATGATTTATTAGAATTATGCACATTCATTAAGGACAACCAACATGGATTTCGTGTCATCAGGAGACATTACCAAGCACTAAGTTTGGTGTCCAGTAATAAGTGTGCATACATACAAGGGTCACGGCTATAAGCTCATGAAGTCAATCATTGATTTACAATTCAAAAAGAAGGAAAAACAAGTGCAAGTACTATTCATTATTCACATGGACCGAAAAAAAATGATAGCAAAGTTGTTTGTTTGTTGATGAGCGGATAATTTGTATGCTTTTTGGCATTGTTTTTAGTATGTTTTTAGTATGATCTAGTTAGTTTTTAGTATATTTTTATTAGTTTTTAGTTAAAATTCACTTTTCTGGACTTTACTATGAGTTTGTGTATTTTTCTGTGATTTCAGGTATTTTCTGGCTGAAATTGAGGGACCTGAGCAAAAATCTGATTCAGAGACTGAAAAGGACTGCAGATGCTGTTGGATTCTGACCTCCCTGCACTCGAAGTGGATTTTCTGGAGCTACAGAAGCCCAATTGGCGCGCTCTCAACGGCGTTGGAAAGTAGACATCCTGGGCTTTCCAGCAATATTTGATAGTCCATACTTTGCCCAAGATTTGATGGCCCAAACCGGCGTTCAAAGTCACCTACAGAAATTCCAGCGTTAAACGCCGGAACTGGCACCTAAATGGGAGTTAAACGCCCAAACTGGCATAAAAGCTGGCGTTTAACTCCAAGACAAGTCTCTACACGAAAATGCTTCATTGCTCAGCCCAAGCACACACCAAGTGGGCCCGGAAGTGGATTTTTATGTCATTTACTCATCTCTGTACACCCTAGGCTACTAGTTTTATATAAGTAGGACCTTTTACTATTGTATTTTTGTACACATCTTGGTAGCTATCTTCTAATTTTATGCTATCTTAGATCATTTGGGAGGCTGGCCATTCGGCCATGCCTAGACCTTGTTCTTATGTATTTTCAACGGTGGAGTTTCTACACACCATAGATTAAGGTGTGGAGCTCTGCTGTACCTCGAGTATTAATGCGATTACTATTGTTCTTCTATTCAATTCCACTTGTTCTTTTACCAAGATATCACTTGTTCTTCAACTTGATGAAGGTGATGATTGACACTCATCATCATTCTCACCTATGAACAAGGTGACTGACAACCATTCTTGTTCTACAAGCATTCGAGGCTTGGTGAATATCTCTTGGATTCTTTAATCGGAGTCTTCGTGGTATAGGCAAGAACTGATGGCGGCATTCAAGAGAATCCGGAAGGTCTAACCTTGTCTGTGGTATTCTGAGTAGGATTCAATGATTGAATGACTGTGACGTGCTTCAAACCTGTAACCTACTGGGCGTTAGTGACAGACGCAAAAGAGTGATTCTATTCCGGTAGGGGAGGGAACCACACCGGTGATTGGCCACACTGTGACAGAGTGCGTGCATTAGCTTTCACTGCGAGGATGGGAGGTAGCCACTGACAACGGTGAAACCCTATACGAGCTTGCCATGGAAAGGAGTAAGAAGGATTGGATGGAGACATTAGGAAAGCAGAGAGACGGAAGGGAAGGCATCTTCATACACTTGTCTGAAGCTCTTACACCAATGATATACATAAGTATCAGCTCTTACACCAATGATATACATAAGTATCCCTATCTTTATCTTTTATGTTATTTTCGTTCATCACTATACCCATTTGAGTCTGCCTGACTGAGATTTACAAGATGACCATAGCTTGCTTCATACCACCAATCTCCGTGGGATCGACCCTTACTCGCGTAAGGTTTATTACTTGGACGACCCAGTGCACTTGCTGGTTAGTTGTGCGAAGTTGTGTTTATGCCATGGTATCGTGCACCAAGTTTTTGGCGCCGTTGCCGGGGAATTAAATGTCCTAACTACAGTTTCGCATTTGTTCCCTGCAATAACAGTGCCATGTTTTGATCCGGCAACTTCACCAAGTTTTTGGCGCCGTTGCCGGGGATTGTTCTTGTGTATGGACAACTGACGGTTCATCTTGTTGCTTAGATTAGGCATTTATTTTTTTTTCGAAATTCTTGAAGATGAATTCTAGAGTTTCATGATGATTTGCTGAAATCTGGCTGGCTGAGAAGCCATGTCTAATCTCATTGGACCGAGGTTTCAACTTATCATCACAAGAGCTTGTTAATCTTGCTTTTGGAGCAGTGATTTGCTAAGGCTTGGCTGGCCTTTGGCCATGTCTAGTGTTTTGGACCGAAGCTTTCTTTGAAAGCTTGGCTGGCTGTGAAGCCATGTCTAATTCCTGGACCGGAGTCTTAGACTAGCATTGCACTGATTCCTGGAATTCTCATTAAGAATTTTGATGTTTTCACTTAATTTTCGAAAAACACAAAAAAATTTAGAAAACCATAAAAACCAAAAATATTTGATGTTGCTTGCTTGAGTCTAGTGTCTCATCTTAAGTTTGGTGTCAATTGCATGCATTCATTCATGTGTCTTAAGGATCTTCAAGCAATTCTTGATGATTTCTTACTCTGATCTTTGAATTCTTTTGACTTGAGTGTTTATATGTCTCATATAGTGTCAGTAGTATACAAACTGCTAAGTTTGGTGTCTTGCATGCATTGTTATTTGATTCTTGTTGCATTTTGATTATTAAAAAAATCCAAAAATATTTTTTATTTGTGTCTTTTCAAGTCAATAATACAAAGAATTGAAGATTCAGAACATACTGCAGAGGAATTTTACAGAAAAAGCTGGGCATTCAAAAATGCCCAGTGAAGAAGGCAGACTGGCGTTTAAACGCCAGCCAGGGTACCTGGTTGGGCGTTTAACGCCCAAAAAGGGTGCATTTTGGGCGTTAAACGCCAGAATGGATACCATTCTGGGCGTTTAACGCCAGGATGGTGCTAGGGGGAAGATTTTGTTTTCAAATCAATTTTTTTTTAGTTTTTCAAAATCAAATCTTTTTCAAATCATATCTTTTCAATCAAATGTTTTCAAAATCAATTTCTTTCCTTTTTTCAAAGATACTTACTAACAATTAATGATTTGATTGAACATCTCATATTTGTTGCCTTTTCTGTTGAGAAAGGTTTAATGTTTGAATCATATCTTTTCTTGTTAGGCAAGTCATTAATTTTTAAAATCAAATCTTTTTAAAATTGTTTTCAAATCATATCTTTTCAATCACATCTTTTTAAAACCAATCATATCTCCTCCACTACATCTTTTTCAAAATAGTTTTCAATCAAATCTTTTTGATTTCTAATTTAAAAATCTTTTTCAAAAATCACTTGATTTCTTTTCCACTTTTATTTTCGAAAATCAATTAATGTTTTTCAAAAATGTTTTCAAAATATTTTAATTAATTTTCGAAAATCTTCTTCCCTCCTTCTCACATCCTTCTATTTATGGAGTACCACTCCTTCTCAATGCACAATTCGAACCTTATCTAAGTAAAGTTTGAATTCTTCTTCTCCTTCTTCTTTCTATTTCTCTTTTCCTCTGACACCTCAAGGAACCTCTATACTGTGACATAGAGGACTCCACATTTTCTTGTTCTCTTCTCTTTCATATGAGCAGGAGCAGAGACAAAGGCATTCTTGTTGAAGCTGACCCTGAACCCGAAAGGACCTTGAAGAGAAAACTAAGAGAAGTCAAAGCACAACTCTCTTTAGAGGACCTGACCGAATTCTTCAAGGAAGAAGAAGACATGGCAGCCGAAAACAACAATAATGCAAACAATGCAAGGAAGGTGTTGGGTGACTTTACTGCACCTACTCCTGATTTTTATGGGAGAAGCATCTCTATCCCTGCCATTGGAGCAAACAACTTTGAGCTTAAGCCTCAATTAGTTTCTCTAATGCAACAGAATTGCAAGTTCCATGGACTTCCAATGGAAGATCCTCATCAGTTCTTAGCTGAATTCTTGCAAATCTGTGACACAGTCAAGACTAATGGGGTTGACCCTGAGGTCTATAGACTGATGCTATTCCCTTTTGCTGTAAGAGACAGAGCTAGAATATGGTTGGACTCTCAACCTAAAGAAAGCCTGGACTCTTGGGAAAAGCTAGTCAATGCCTTCTTGGCAAAGTTCTTTCCACCCCAAAGATGGAGTAAGCTTAGAGTGGAAGTCCAAACCTTCAGACAGAAGGATGGAGAATCCCTCTATGAAGCTTGGGAAAGATACAAACAATTGATCAGAAGATGTCCTTCTGACATGCTTTCTGAATGGAGCATCATAGGTATTTTCTATGATGGTCTCTCTGAACTGTCCAAGATGTCTTTGGATAGCTCTGCTGGAGGATCTCTTCATCTGAAGAAGACGCCTACAGAGGCTCAAGAGCTAATTGAAATGGTTGCAAATAACCAATTCATGTACACTTCTGAAAGGAATCCTGTGAACAATGGGACAAGTCAGAAGAAAGGAGTTCTTGAGATTGATGCTCTGAATGCCATATTGGCTCAGAACAAGATATTGACTCAACAAGTCAATTTGATTTCTCAAAGTCTGTCTGGAATGCAAAATGCACCAAGCAATACTAAGGAGGCTTCATCTGAGGAAGAAGCTTATGATCCTGAGAAACCATCAATGGAAGAGGTGAATTACCTAGGAGAACCCTATGGTAACACCTATAATTCTCAGCAACAGACAGAGAATCCTAAGCAGAACCCCTCTGACTTAGCAACCATGGTCTCTGATCTAATTAAAACCACTCAAAGTTTCATGAATGAAACAAGGTCCTCCATTAGGAATTTGGAAGGACAAGTGGGACAGCTGAGCAAGAAAGTTACTGAACTCCCTCCAAGTACTCTTCCAAGCAACACAGAAGAAAATCCAAAAGGAGAGTGCAAAGCCATCAATATGGCCGAATTTGGAGAGGAAGGGGAGGAAGTGAACGCCACTGAGGAAGACCTCAGTGGGCATGCACTACCCTCCAATGAGTTCCCCAATGAGGAACCATGGGAATCTGAGACTCAACATGAGACCATAGAGATTCCATTGGACTTACTTTTGCCTTTCATGAGCTCTGATGAGTATTCTTCCTCTGAAGAGGATGAGTATGTCACTGAAGAGCAAGTTGCTAAGTACCTTGGAGCAATCATGAAGCTAAATGACAAGTTATTTGGAAATGAGACTTGGGAGGATGAACCTCCTTTGCTCACCAAAGAACTGGATGACTTGTCTAGGCAGAAATTACCTCAAAAGAGACAAGATCCTGGGAAGTTTTCCATACCTTGCACCATAGGCACCATGACCTTCAAGAAGGCTCTGTGTGACTTAGGGTCAAGTGTAAACCTCATGCCTCTCTCAGTAATGGAGAAGCTAGGGATCTTTGAGGTACAAGCTGCAAGAATCTCATTAGAGATGGCAGACAACTCAAGAAAACAAGCTCATGGACTTGTAGAGAATGTTTTGGTAAAGGTTGAAGACCACTACATTCCTGCTGATTTCATAGTCCTAGAGACTGGGAAGTGCATGGATGAAACCATCATCCTTGGCAGACCCTTCCTAGCCACAGCAAAGGTTGTGATTGATGTTGATGGAGGTGAACTGATCATTCAAGTGAATGAAGAATCCTTTGTGTTTAAGGCTCAAGGATATCCCTCTGTCACCACAGAGATGAAGCATGAAGAGCTTCTCTCAAATCAGAGTCAAGAAGAGCCCCCACAGTCAAACTCTAAGTTTGGTGTTGGGAGGCCACAACCAAACTCTAAGTTTGGTGTTGAACCCCCACATTCAAACTCTAAGTTTGGTGTTGGGAGGTTCCAACATTGCTCTGAGTATCTGTGAGGCTCCATGAGAGCCCTCTGTCAAGCTACTGACATTAAAGAAGCGCTTGTTGGGAGGTAACCCAATGATTATAATTTATATAGTTTCTTTTGTTATTTTATGTTTTTTGTAGGTTGATGATCATAAGAAGTCACAAAATCCAATGAAAAAGCAAAAACAAAATGAAAAACAGGAAGAAAAATAGCACACCCTGGAGGAAGAAGCTGCTGGCGTTCAAACGCCAGTAAGCCTAGCAGTTGGGCGTTTAACGCCCAGTCTGGCACCATTCTGGGCGTTTAACGCCAGAAAGGGGCACCAGACTGGCGTTAAACGCCAGAAAAGGGCAAGAACCTGGCGTTAAACGCCAGGAATGGGCACCAGCACGGCGTTTAACGCCAGAAATGGCTCAAAACGTGATTTTGAGCAACATTTGGTGCAGGGATGACTTTTCCTTGACACCACAGGATCTGTGGACCCCACAGGACCCCCACCACCACTCTCTCTCTTCTTCCCCCATTCACCAATCACCTCAACACCTCTTCCCCAAAAACCCTTCACCTATCAAATCCCATCTTTCTCTTCACCACTCACATCCATCCTTCATAAAACCCCACCAACCTCACCCTTCAAATTCAAACCACTTTCCCTCCCAAACCCACCCAATATGGCCGAACCCCATCTCCCCTCTCTCCTATAAATACCCTTCTTCACTCCTTCATTTTCACACAACCAAAACACCACTTCTCCCCCTCTTTGGCCGAATACACCACAATCTCCCTCTTCCTCATTTCTTCTTCTTCTACTCTCTTCTTTCTTCTTTTGCTCGAGGACGAGCAAACATTTTAAGTTTGGTGTGGTAAAAGCATTGCTTTTTCATAACCATTATGGCATCCAAGGCCGGAGAAACCTCTAGAAAGAGGAAAGGGAAGGCAAAAGCTTCCACCTCCGAGTCATGGGAGATGGATAGGTTCATCTCAAGGGTGCATCAAGACCACTTCTATGAAGTTGTGGCCTTGAAGAAGGTGATCCCCGAGGTCCCCTTTTCACTCAAAAAGGGTGAATATCCGGAGATCCGCCATGAGATCCAAAGAAGAGGTTGGGAAGTACTTACCAACCCCATTCAACAAGTTGGAATCTTGATGGTTCAAGAATTCTATGCCAATGCATGGATCACCAAGAGCCATGATCAAAGTATGAACCCGGATCCAAAGAATTATCTTACTATGGTTCGGGGGAAATACTTGGATTTTAGTCCGGAAAGTGTGAGGGTGGCGTTCAACTTGCCTATGATGCAAGGAGATGAACATCCTTACACAAGAAGGGTAAACTTTGATCAAAGGTTGGACCAAGTCCTCACAACCATATGTGAAGAGGGCGCACAATGGAAGAGAGATTCAAGAGGCAAGCCGGTCCAACTAAGAAGGCATGACCTCAAACCCGTGGCTAGAGGATGGTTGGAGTTTATCCAACGCTCAATCATTCCCACTAGCAACCGGTCCGAAGTTACTTTAGACCGGGCCATCATGATCCATAGCATCATGATTGGAGAAGAAGTGGAAGTTCATGAGGTCATAGCCCAAGAACTCTACAAGGTGGCGGATAAGTCCTCTACCTTGGCAAGGTTAGCCTTTCCTCACCTCATTTGTCACCTCTGTTATTCAGTTGGAGTTGACATAGAGGGAGACATCACCATTGATGAGGACAAGCCCATTACCAAGAAAAGGATGGAGCACACAAGAGACCCCTCTCATCATGAGATCCCTGAGATGCCTCAAGGGATGCACTTTCCTCCACAAAACTATTGGGAGCAACTAAACACCTCCCTAGGAGAATTGAGTTCCAACATGGGACAACTAAGGGTGGAGCACCAAGAACACTCCATTCTCCTCCATGAAATTAGAGAAGATCAAAGAATCATGAGAGAGGAGCAACAAAGGCAAGGAAGAGACATTGAGGAGCTCAAGCACTCCATAGGACCTTCAAGAGGAAGGAAGAGCCGCCATCACTAAGGTGGACCCGTTCCTTGATTTTCTTGTTCTTTATTCTTCTGTTTTTCGAATTTTAGTGCTTATGTTTATCCATGTTTGTGTCTTATGATCATTAGTGTCTTAGTGTCTATGCCTTAAAGTTATGAATGTCCTATGAATCCATCACCTTTCTTAAAATAAAAACGTGCTTAATTGAAAAGGAAAAGAATTGCATGAATTTTGAATTTTATAACAGTTTAATTATTTTGATGCGGTGGCAACACTTTTGTTCTCTGAATGTATGCTTGAACAGTGCATATGTCTTTTGAATTTGTGGTTCATGAATGTTGGCTCTTGAAAGAATGATGAAAAAGGAGACATGTTACTGAGGATCTGAAAAATCATAAAAATGATTCTTGAAGCAAGAAAAAGCAGTGAATACAAAAAAAAAAGAGAAGAAGGAAGCAAACGAAAAAAAAAAAAAAAAACCGAAAAAGAAAAAAAAAAGAGAGAAAAAGAAAGAAAAAGAAAGAAATAAAGTTGTGATCCAAGGCAATAAGAGTGTGCTTAAGAACCCTGGACACCTCTAATTGGGGACTTTAGCAAAGCTGAGTCACAATCTGAAAAGGTTCACCCAATTATGTGTCTGTGGCATGTATGTATCCGGTGGTAATACTGGAAGACAGAGTGCTTTGGGCCACAGCCAAGACTCAATAAGTAGCTGTGTTCAAGAATCATCATACTTAACTAAGAGAATCAATAACACTATCTGGATTCTGAGTTCCTAAAGAAGCCAATCATTCTGAGTTTCAAAGGAGAAAGTGAGATGCCAAAACTATTCAGAGGCAAAAAGCTAAAAGCCCCGCTCATCTAATTAATACTGATCTTCATAGATGTTTTTGGAGTTCATTGCATATTCTCTTCTTTTTATCTTATTTGATCTTTAGTTGCTTGGGGACAAGCAACAAATTAAGTTTGGTGTTGTGATGAGCGGATAATTTGTATGCTTTTTGGCATTGTTTTTAGTATGTTTTTAGTATGATCTAGTTAGTTTTTAGTATATTTTTATTAGTTTTTAGTTAAAATTCACTTTTCTGGACTTTACTATGAGTTTGTGTGTTTTTCTGTGATTTCAGGTATTTTCTGGCTGAAATTGAGGGACCTGAGCAAAAATCTGATTCAGAGACTGAAAAGGACTGCAGATGCTGTTGGATTCTGACCTCCCTGCACTCGAAGTGGATTTTCTGGAGCTACAGAAGCCCAATTGGCGCGCTCTCAACGGCGTTGGAAAGTAGACATCCTGGGCTTTCCATCAATATATGATAGTCCATACTTTGCCCAAGATTTGATGGCCCAAACCGGCGTTCAAAGTCACCTACAGAAATTCCAGCGTTAAACGCCGGAACTGGCACCTAAATGGGAGTTAAACGCCCAAACTGGCATAAAAGCTGGCGTTTAACTCCAAGACAAGTCTCTACACGAAAATGCTTCATTGCTCAGCCCAAGCACACACCAAGTGGGCCCGGAAGTGGATTTTTATGTCATTTACTCATCTCTGTACACCCTAGGCTACTAGTTTTATATAAGTAGGACCTTTTACTATTGTATTTTTGTTCACATCTTGGTAGCTATCTTCTAATTTTATGCTATCTTAGATCATTTGGGAGGCTGGCCATTCGGCCATGCCTAGACCTTGTTCTTATGTATTTTCAACGGTGGAGTTTCTACACACCATAGATTAAGGTGTGGAGCTCTGCTGTACCTCGAGTATTAATGCGATTACTATTGTTCTTCTATTCAATTCCACTTGTTCTTTTACCAAGATATCACTTGTTCTTCAACTTGATGAAGGTGATGATTGACACTCATCATCATTCTCACCTATGAACAAGGTGACTGACAACCATTCTTGTTCTACAAGCATTCGAGGCTTGGTGAATATCTCTTGGATTCTTTAATCGGAGTCTTCGTGGTATAGGCAAGAACTGATGGCGGCATTCAAGAGAATCCGGAAGGTCTAACCTTGTCTGTGGTATTCTGAGTAGGATTCAATGATTGAATGACTGTGACGTGCTTCAAACCTGTAACCTATTGGGCGTTAGTGACAGACGCAAAAGAGTGATTCTATTCCGGTAGGGGAGGGAACCACACCGGTGATTGGCCACACTGTGACAGAGTGCGTGCATTAGCTTTCACTGCGAGGATGGGAGGTAGCCACTGACAACGGTGAAACCCTATACGAGCTTGCCATGGAAAGGAGTAAGAAGGATTGGATGGAGACATTAGGAAAGCAGAGAGACGGAAGGGAAGGCATCTTCATACACTTGTCTGAAGCTCTTACACCAATGATATACATAAGTATCCCTATCTTTATCTTTTATGTTATTTTCGTTCATCACTATACCCATTTGAGTCTGCCTGACTGAGATTTACAAGATGACCATAGCTTGCTTCATACCACCAATCTCCGTGGGATCGACCCTTACTCGCGTAAGGTTTATTACTTGGACGACCCAGTGCACTTGCTGGTTAGTTGTGCGAAGTTGTGTTTATGCCATGGTATTGAGCACCAAGTCTTTGGAGCCATTACTAGGGATTGTTTATGTTTTGAAAAGTATTGATCACAATTTCGTGCACCATTTGTGCAGGTACAAAAGGAAGGATAAGAATGGATGAAAAAGACAAAGGGGAAGGTACGGTGCTTGGTCAAAAAGGGAGTTCACAAGTCTCTGAAACTAACACATGGGAAAAGGAAGTTCTGCATGAAAAGATAGCTACATGTACAACTTAATGCACCCAGAAAACTTCCAAGAAAGTGAAAAGCAATTCGTCTTTCTCCCGAATTCATATATTTACCATCAAGCCATCCTTTACAAATCACCCTAGCCGTCCATTTTTTTTTTCACTTGCATGCACTATAAAGAACCACTTGGGGAACGAGTTCTACACCACCAAATCTCCTTCTTGCACATATTCTCTCATCATAGCATAACTACCTCTAGCCAAAAACAACCTCACCACACTTCTAACAACATTTTCTTACTTCACCTTGTCAACCTTAGCTTGTCACTTGCCAAAACTAAAGAACCAATGGCAGCCTCATCTAGCCACAAAAGAAGAAAAGACAAGCAGCCAATGGAGGAGGAAAGGGAATTTGATGCATGGAAATACAAATCGGTTTTCCATGAGATTCAGGCCGAATGGATGAGACCTAAAAGGATACTAGCTGAGATTCCCTTTGACCTTGGAGAGGAGGAGTTCCCAAGTGTTTGGGGGAAGATCAAAAAGAGGAAGTGGGAGCTCCTGACTAAGCCAATCACTAAAATCAACATCAACCTGGTGAAGGAGTTTTATGCAAATGCAGTGAGGGAGGATCCAACCGAGAAACCCACATACAAAAGCTATGTGAGAGGGGTGGAAGTTGACTTCAGCCTCAAGGCAATCATGAAAACTCTTGGCCTGAAAAACATACGTTTCAGCCAAGCAAGTTATGAGGATAGGATGATAGGAGAACCTGACTATCAGACTATTGCTGAAGACCTTTGTGCCATCAAAGCTGAATGGGTGAGAAAAACAAAAGGGGCTCCAAGAATCTTGAGAAGGGGAGACCTAACACCTGAAGCTAAAGGGTGGTATGCAATAGTTAGGAGATCCATCCTACCCACTGCAAACTCTTCAGAAATAATCCCTAAAAGAGCCGTCTTGCTACATTGCATTATGATGGGAGGAGAGATCAAAGTTCATAAACTCATTGCTGAACAGATACAAGAGTTTAGTGAGAAAAGTGACCCTGACTCCTGGCTCCACTTCCCTAGCACCATCATCAGACTATGCATCGAGGCCCAAGTACCACTTGAAGATGCAAGACCTAATTGGCTACATCCTGGAATGGCCATGACTGCTCACAGAATGACTCTTGGCCCAATTGCTCCAAGACATACAAAAAGAAGAAATGAAGAAGGGCAACAAGCAGAAGGGGAGCAAGAAGCAGAGCAAGAAAGAGAAGAGCAAGAAGCAGAGCAAGAAAGAGAAGAAGAGCAAGAAGAGCAAGGAAATCCAGAAAGAAGGCAACAAGTTCCCAGAGACCCCATGGATATGAGCAGAATGCAGGAAATCATAGAAGGAATGTCTCAACAATACATGAGGTCTCAAGAGAAGCAAGAGGACTTTCACCTAAAAATGATGGACATGCAAAGGAACTTTGAATCAAGATTCCTAGATCTGCAAAGGGAACAGAATTTACAATTACAGGAATCCCTCAGCCACATAGGCCAACACCAAGATGACAATATCTTGGCAATCAAGGAAGCCACCACTTTGCAGAATGCAAGATATGCAGTTCAAGCTGATTACAACATCAGTTCTCAAATCAAGCTTAACTACATAGGGGAACATCTACACAAGATGGACCCAGCATTCCCAACTTTTGATGAGTATTTCAAGGGGAGGAAAGAAGGAGAAATGAACAAGGCAGTGATCCTTGAAGGAAGAGTGGAAGAAACAATGAAAAAAGCTGGATTCTGGACAAAGCTCATAAGAAAAGACAAAGGAAGTACAAGTGGTCAAAGAGAGACAAGAAGCAAGAAGAAACAGGACCCCAAGAATCAAGAAGAACCAAGCAACAAATGAGAGGTGGTCTTGTTCCTTAATAATCAAATAATAGTTTGTGAATTGTCTTTATGAGCTTTCTTTCATTTTAAGTCATTTAAGTTTTATGTGAGATTTCTAGTATGTTTGTCTGTTTACTGCTTTGAATAAAGTGAATGCCTAGATGTTTGGATATAACTTCACCTTCTTAAACAAATGCTTGCCATGCTTGTTCTGTTTCCAAAAATAAAAGAAAAGTTTGAACAAAAGTAACTTGGCTCAATTAGTGACAAATCAAGTAGAATTAAGTGGTGGTATGCATGCTTGATTGTTTAGTCAGATCACTGGAAATTGAGTGTAGAATTATCATTTTTGTGTAGAAGTTTGAATACTGTCTATGGATCTTGATGAATAAATGTCTTTGGCCATGAAAAAAAAAAGAAAAAGAAGAAGAAAAAGCCACTGAAAAAGGGCAACCAAAAAGCAAAAAAAAATTGAGAAAATAAGCTAGGCACCAATGGTTTGAACTTCTGAGACAAATGCCTGTGGTGTTTATGTATTAAGGATATGCTTGGATGAATAGGTTCTGAGGAGTGTTTCAACACTTGGTAACTTGGGTTAACTAACCCGGGATTATCAACCAAAAGTCCATTATCAAGAGCAACCTAAATACAAAACATTTAGTCACACAAAGAGGTGCTGGGCACCAATGTCTCAAGAAGAAATGTGAACTAAAATGCCTGTAGTGGATATGTGTAGTGCACTGATAAGAAAAAGAAAATGCCAAAGGCTTGTGCAACACATGACACTGAGCAAACAAGGAGCAAAGGAGCTCTAAGAAAAAGAAAAACAAAGAAGGGAAAAGTGCCAAGGACATAAGAATAACAAGAGGCCATAGCAGTGTTTGATGGATGCAATGAAAAAGTGATAATCTTACCTGATAAGAATGAAAAAGTGATGCTGCAACTTTCTGCATAAAACCCTTCTGATTAACTTCAAATGCTTGCTAATATAGCCAATGTAATTGCTTTCTGTTTCATATTTTTGTCTCAAATAACTCAGGACTTGCTTAGGGACAAGCAAGTATTAAGTTTGGTGTTGTGATGCCAAGGCATCTTAGGCTAGTTTCACTAGCATTTTTCTGTTAGTTTTAGTTGTTTTATGCATTTTCTTGAGCTTAAAGTAACCAAGAATGGTTAAATGAACAACAAAGCAATGAACCATCCAAACAGTATGATTTTGATGCAAATTCCATGAATTTTTAGTTATATTACTTGAATGCTATGAATGGAAGATTTCTCATGAAATTTTGCAAGACTTTGATGCAGTTGTTTGGATGATTTCAGGGAAGAAGAGGTTAGGCAAGGAAGCAACAAAATCAATAAAGGAAGCTTGAATATCACATGTGGAGTTTAAGCTCCAGTTTAAGCTCCAGTTTAAGCTCTAGTTTAAGCTCCAGTTTAAGCTTAAACTGGAGCTTAAACGCCAAAATCATGAAAGCTGAGGAAAAGCTGAAAGTGGCGTTTAACCTCCAGTTTAACCTTAAACTGGAAGTTAAACGCCAGAAATGAGAAATGCACCAGGGAGCCATTTCCACGTTTAAGCTCCAGTTTAACCTTAAACTGGAGTTTAAACGTGTTCGATCATTCTCCTCCAGGGTTGCTTTCTCCATTTCCACGTTTAAGCTCCAGTTTAAGGTTAAACTGGAGCTTTAACGTGTTCGACCATTCTCCTCCAGGGTTGCTTTCTTCATTTCCACGTTTAAGCTTCAGTTTAACCTTAAACTGAAGCTTAAACGTGTTCGACAATTCCACACTCCAGGGTTGCCTTCTTCAATTTCCACGTTTAAGCTTCAGTTTAACCTTAAACTGAAGCTTAAACGTGCTTGAGTTATACCACCTCCAGGAGTGTCCAACGTTTAAGTTGCAGTTTAAGCTTAAACTGCAACTTAAACACCACTAATTGAAAAGGTTTCTGGGCCAAAGATATTGCAGTTTAAGTTAGCATTTGAGCACAAACATTAACTTAAACGTACTCTGGTATGAAACCCAATTGAATATCATGGTTTATGGGATTGGGCCTGAAGAATTGATGAGTCTGGAATTTCAATTTGTTGAGTCATGTGTCATTACTTGATTATCACTAAGTTGGCTCAATGAATGTTACAGAATTGGATCAGCAGCCTCATCAGGATTATGGATCATAAACCCAAAGCAAAAGGAAATCAGGGAAAGGCCTCAAAGCCCAAGAAACACAACAGAAGCTCAATTTAGAAAGTGTATAAATAGGATACAATTTAAGTTAGTTAAAAACTTTTTGGGAACTTTTGGATCATTTTTCTAGTTTTCATACTTTTTGTAATTGAATTCAGAGCTATGACTCACTAAACCCCCTTTCATTGGGTTAGGGAGCTCTATTGTAATTCAATGAATCAATAATAGTTTTTATCTTCTTCTTCAATCTTTTCTCTTGAATTTTTGTTAGAAAGCTTCTCGATCTAATTCCATTGGTTAGTTGTCTTGGGAAAGAAACTATCCATAATTGGAATCCTTTGGAACCTTGGGAAAGGAATGGAGGATTCATGCTAGAGAAGCTTTCTCACAGTGAATTGGATTGGGGTTTGGATGGATATTGTGACATGTAATCCTACCAAATTGTGGTTCATGAAACTGTGTGGTATAATCAGTGATCGAGCGTCATCTCTTCTTATGAACATTTAAACCAAGGGATTGGGAATTTGTTTGTTTTTAGAGAGAATTGGTGAGCCAAGGGATTGGGATCCAATCATATAAGGTTGCCAAGCAAAATTCAATGAACGCATTGGTTGAGGAAGGGATAAAAATGTTTTGATTCGGAGATCTCAATATCTCCTGAAACCCAATGAATTCCCCATTTCTGATCTACCACTTTCTCTTTACATTCTGCAATTAAATTCATGCAATCACCCCGATCCCTTTTTAATTTCAGCAATTTAGCTTCTCGCTCTTTAATTCATGCAATTTAAGATTCAGCAATTTCAATTTCTTGCCATTTACGTTTCCCGCCAATTTTACATTCCGCAATTCTCATCTAAATCTTGATTCCGCTCAACTAGAACACACTTCTAATCCGAATTGCTCACTCAACCAATCCTTGTGGGATTCGACCTCACTCTATTGTGAGTTTTTACTTGACGATAACCGGTGCACTTGCCGGAAGGAATTTTTGCCGATCGTGCAATTTCCTAAAATCGTAGCTATCAGGGAATTAGAGACATTATCCTTGGGAAGTTCAGTCTCTTCCTTGATGGAACCCATACCAAAGAAATGTGGTGATCCTGGGCCTTGTTTGGTATCTTGTTGTATTGGTGGACACACTTTTAATGATTGTATGTGTGATCTAGGGGCTTGTGTAAGCATCATGTTGCTTTCTACTTTTGTGCGGTTGAATTTAGCTTCATTGAAGAGGTCGGCAGTGAGATTTGCCTTGGCCGATAAAAGTGTGATCACGGTAACAGGAATAGCCGAAGATATACTTGTGGGAATCAAGGATTTGATTTTTCTGGTTGACTTTTATATCCTTGAAATGCCCCCAATAGAGAATAGAAGCTCATCCTCCGTTCTACTTGGTAGGCCTTTCCTTAAAAGCTCTAAATTCAAGTTAGATGCCTTCACCGGTACATATTCCTTTGAAGTTGGAGACAAGACTATCAAGTTCAATTTGGAAGAAGCCAGAAAACATCCTCCCGAAGAGCATTCCGTTCTCCGATGTGATGTAATTGATGAAGTGGTAGCGGAAGTGCAAGACGAAGACCATAACAAGTTATGCCACCAAGCCATTGAGGAGACGGAGGACGAAGAGGATAAACATGAGGAAGTTGTTGAGGATGAAGCTCGTGAGCTTGATGAAAAAGAACCTCAGCTTGAAGCAACGAGTGAACTGAAGCCTTTTCCATCTCATTTGAAATATGCTTTCTTAGAGGATAACGAAAAGTTTTCAGTCATTATTACTAGTGAGCTCTCTAGTGAGGAGGAAGAGAAGCTCCTAGATGTTCTCAGAAAGTACAAGAAAGCGATTGGTTGGAGCCTAGCCGATATTGTGGGGATTGACCCTCGCAAATGCATGCACCATATATTTCTCCAAAAAGGAGCTAGGCCGGTTAGACAACCGCAAAGAAGACTCAATCCAACCATCCTTGATGTGGTAAAAAAAGAGGTCACTAGGCTACTTGATGCGGGTATCATATACCCAATTTTTGACAGTGAGTGGGTGATAAACCCATATTTTATGATATATATTGTGCTTAGTTTGAGTGATTTATTCAATCCTTAACTCACTTATTCATATTAATTGCATGGTTTTTACTTTTCCTTCCTTATTATGTGATGTATGTGAAAAACATGTTTCCTATGCTTTAAAATTAATTATTTTAATTACCCTTTATTATCATTTGATGCCGTGATTTGTGTGTTGAGTAGTTTCAGATCTTCTAAGGCAGGAATGACTTAAAGGATGGAAAGGAAACATACAAAAATGGAAGGAAAGCACAAAATGGAGTTTTTGAAGAAACTAGCATCCACGCGATTGCATGGGCAACGCGACCACATGCCAGTGCGAAGAGAGCGCGACGCAAACGCATGACTGACGCGACCGCGTGCCTTGAACGACTCGCATATGACGCGGACGTGGTGCACGAAATTGCAATCACACTTTTGCAATTCCGCACAGCTAACCAGCAAGTGCACTGGGTCGTCCAAGTAATACCTTACGTGAGTAAGGGTCGATCCCACGGAGATTGTCGGCTTGAAGCAAGCTATGGTTATCTTGTAACTCTTAGTCAGGATATCAATAATTATCAGGGTTGATTGTAAAAAGTAAAAGAATATGAAATAAGTACTTGTTTTGCAGTAATGGAGAACAGGTTGAGGTTTTGGAGATGCTCTATCTTCTGAATCTCTGCTTTCCTACTGTCTTCTTCTTCAAGCACGCAAGACTCCTTCCATGGCAAGCTGTATGTAGGGTTTCACCGTTGTCAATGGCTACCTCCCATCCTCTCAATGAAAATGTTCAACGCACTCTGTCATAGCACGGCTAATCATCTGTCGGTTCTCAATCAGGTTGGAATAGAATCCAGTGATTCTTTTGCGTCAGTCACTAACGCCCAGCCTTCAGGAGTTTGAAGCTCGTCACAGTCATTCAATCCTTGAATCCTACTCAGAATACCATAGACAAGGTTTAGACCTTCCAGATTCTCTTGAATGCCGCCATCAATTCTAGCTTATACCACGAAGATTCTGATTAAAGAATCCAAGAGATACACACTCAATCGAAAGTAGAACGGAGGTGGTTGTCAGGCACACGTTCATAGGTGAGAATGATGATGAGTGTCACGGATCATCACATTCATCAGGTTGAAGAACAAGTGGTATCTTAGAATGAAAGCAAGCATGATTGAATGAAAAATAGTAGTAATTGCATTAATCCATCAAGACACAGCAGAGCTCCTCACCCCCAACCATGGGGTTTAAAGACTCATGCCATAGAAGGTACAATATGAAACGTGTAAAGTGTCAAGAGGTGAAGATACAATGTCAAAAGATCCTATTAATAGTGAACTAGTAACCTAGGGTATACAGAAATGAGTAAATGACGTAAAAATCCACTTCCGGGGTCCACTTGGTGTGTGCTTGGGCTGAGCATTGAAGCTTTCATGTGTAGAGACTTTTTCTGGAGTTAAACGCCAGCTTTTATGCCAGTTTGGGCGTTTAACTCCAATTTTTGTGCCAGTTCCGGCGTTAAACGCCGGGAATTCTGAAGCTGATTTGCAACGCCGGTTTGGGCCATCAAATCTCGAGCAAAGTATGGACTATTATACGTTGCTGGAAAGCCCAAGATGTCTACTTTCCAACGCAATTGAGAGCGCGCCAATTGGCTTCTGTAGCTCCAGAAAATCCACTTCGAGTGCAGGGAGGTCAGAATCCAACAGCATCTGCAGTCCTTTTCAGCCTCTGAATCAGATTTTTGCTCAGGTCCCTCAATATCAGCCAGAAAATACCTGAAATCACAGAAAAATACACAAACTCATGGTAAAGCCCAGAAAAGTGAATTTTAAATAAAAACTAATAAAAACATACTAAAAACTAACTAAAATGTACTAAAAACATACTAAAAATAGTGCCAAAAAGCGTATAAATTATCCGCTCATCACAACACCAAACTTAAATTGTTGCTTGTCCCCAAGCAACTGAAAATCAAATAGGATAAAAAGAAGAGAACATACTATAGACTCCAAAATATCAATGAAACTTAGCTCTAATTAGATGAGCGGGACTAGTAGCTTTTTGCTTCTGAACAGTTTTGGCATCTCACTTTATCCTTTGAAGTTTAGAATGATTGGCATCTATAGGAACTCAGAATTCAGATAGTGTTATTGATTTTCCTAGTTAAGTATGATGATTCTTGAACATAGCTACTTTATGAGTCTTGGCTGTGGCCCAAAGCACTCTGTCTTCCAGTATTACCACCGGATACATACATGCCACAGACACATAACTGGGTAAACCTTTTTAGATTGTGACTCAGCTTTGCTAGAGTCCCCAATTAGAGGTGTCCAGGGTTCTTAAGCACACTCTTTTTGCCTTGGATCACATTTTATTTCTACCCTTGCCTTTTGGTTTAAAGGGCTATTGGCTTTTTCTGCTTGTTTTTTCTTCTTCTCATCTTTTTTTTTTATTTTTTTTGCTTTTTCTTGCTTCAAGAATCAATTTGATGATTTTTTTAGATCCTCAATAACATTTCTCCTTTTCCATCATTCTTTCAAGAGCCAACAAATTTAACATTCTTTAAACAACAAATTCAGAAGATATATGCACTGTTCAAGCATTCATTCAGAAAACAAAAAGTATCGTCACCACATCAAACTAATTCAACTAGTTTCAGAGATAAATTCGAAATCCTATACTTTTTGTTCTTTTGTAATAAAATCATTTTTCATTTAAGAAAGGTGATGGATTCATAGGACATTCATAGCTTTAAGGCATAGACACTAAGATACTAATGATCATGTAATAAGACACAAACATAGATAAACATAAGCATAAAAATTCGAAAAATAGAAAATAAAGAACAAGGAGATTAAAGAACGGGTCCACCTTAGTGATGGCGGCTTGTTCTTCCTCTTGAAGATCTTATGGAGTGCTTGAGCTCCTCAATGTCTTTTCCTTGCCTTTGTTGCTCCTCTCTCATGATTCTATGATCTTCTTTTATTTCATGGAGGAGGATGGAATGTTCTTGGTGCTCCACCCTTAGTTGTCCCATGTTGGAACTCAATTCTCCTAGGGAGGTGTTGATTTGCTCCCAATAGTTTTATGGAGGAAAGTGCATCCCTTGAGATGAATCTCTCCAACTCCCATGGCTCGGAGGTGGAAGCTTTTGCCTTCCCTTTCCTCTTTCTAGAGGTTTCTCCGGCCTAAGGTGCCATAAATGGTTATGGAGAAACAAAAAGCAACGCTTATACCACACCAAACTTAGAAGGTTTGCTCGTCCTCGAGCAAAAGAAGAAAGAAGAGAGAGAGTGGTGGGGTAGGTGGGGATCCTGTGGGGTCCACAGATCCTGAGGTGTCAAGGAAAATTCATCCCTACACCAAGTGGCGAGCAAAAATGCCCCTTCTGCCAATCCTGGCGTTAAACGCCGGGCTGGTGCCCATTTCTGGCGTTTAACGCCAGCTTGGTGCCCATTCCTGGCGTTAAACGCCAGTCTGGTGCCCCTTTTTGGCGTTAAACGCCCAGAATGGTGCCAGACTGGGCGTTAAATGCCCATTTGCTGCCCTTACTGGCGTTTAAACGCCAACAAGCTTTTCTTCCAGGGTGTGCTATTTTTCTTTCTGTTTTTCATTCTATTTTTGCTTTTTCAATTGTTTTTGTGACTTCTCATGATCATCAACCTACAGAAAACATAAAATAACAAAGGAGAATAGATAAATATAACATTGGGTTGCCTCCCAACAAGCGCTTCTTTAATGTTAGTAGCTTGACAGTGGGCTCTCATGGAGCCTCACAGATACTCAGAGCCATGTTGGAACCTCCCAACACCAAACTTAGAGTTTGAATGTAGGGGTTCAACACTAAACTTAGAAGTTGGTTATGGCCTCCCAACACCAAACTTAGAGTTTGACTATGGTGGCTCTGTTTGACTCTGTTTGGAGAGAAGCTCTTTATGCTTCCTTTCCATGGTTACAGAAGGAGAACCTTGAGTCTTATAGTTTGCACTGTCTGCAAGCCACTGAGCTTCATGAATAGCAAATAATTGCTCATCTGGAAAGGTTTCAGAGATCTCAGTAGGAAGGAGGGATGCTCCTACTATTGGTTCTATCCGGGACAGGTGATCAGCTACTTGATTCTCTGTCCATTTTCTGTCTTTTATTTCTATATCAAACTCTTGCAGAAGCAACACCCATCTTATGAGCCTGGGTTTTGAATCCTGCTTTGTGAGTAGATATTTAAGAGCAGCATGGTCAGTGTACACAATCACTTTTGATGCTACTAAATAAGATCTGAACTTGTCAATGGCATAAACCACTGCAAGTAACTCTTTTTCTGTGGTTGTGTAGTTCTTCTGTGCATCATTTAGAATACGGCTGCCATAATAAATGACGTACAGAAGCTTACCATGATTTTGTCCCAATACTGCACCAATGGCATGGTCACTGGCATCACACATTAGTTCAAATGGTAATGTCCAATCTGGTGCAGAGATGACTGGTGCTATGACCAGCTTAGCTTTCAGAGTCTCAAACGCCTGCAGACACTCCTTATCAAAGATAAATGGCGTGTCAGCAGTTAGCAGATTACTCAGAGGTTTGGCAATTTTTAAAAAATCCTTTATAAACCTTCTGTAGAATCTTGCATGCCCCAGAAAGCTTATGATTGCCTTAACATTGGTAGGTGGTGGTAATTTTTCAATTACTTCAACTTTAGCTTGATCTACCTCTATTCCCTTGTTTGAAATTTTATGCCCAAGGACAATCCCTTCAGTCACCATAAAGTGACATTTTTCCCAGTTTAAAACTAGGTTGGTCTCTTGGCATCTTTTCAGAACAAGTGCTAGATGGTTAAGGCAGGAGCTGAATGAGTCTCCAAATATTGAAAAGTCATCCATGAAGACTTCCAGAAATTTCTCTACCATATCTTAGAAGATAAAGAGCATGCACCTTTGAAAGGTTGCAGGTGCATTGCACAGACTAAAAGGCATCCTTCTGTAGGCAAATATTCCAGAAGGACATGTAAATGCTGTTTTCTCTTGGTCCTGAGGATCTACTGCAATTTGGTTGTAACCTGAATAGCCATCCAAAAAGCAGTAATATTCATGACCTGCCAGTCTCTCTAGCATCTGGTCTATGAATGGTAAAGGAAAATGATCCTTCCTGGTGGCTGTATTGAGCCTTTTGTAGTCAATACACATACGCCACCCTGTAACTGTTCTTGTAGGAACCAGTTCATTCTTTTCATTATGAACCACTGTCATGCCTCCCTTTTTGGGGACAACGTGGAAAGGGCTCACCCAGGGGCTATCAGAAATAGGATAAATAATCCCAGCCTCTAGTAACTTAGTGACCTCTTTCTGCACCACCTCCTTCATGGCTGGATTTAGCCGCCTTTGAGGTTGAACCACTGGCTTAGCATCATCCTCCAATAGGATCTTGTGCATGCATCTTGCTGGGCTAATGCCCTTAAGATCACTTATGGACCACCCAAGAGCTGTCTTGTGCGTCCTTAGCACTTGAATTAGTGCTTCCTCTTCCTGTGGATTTAAAGCAGAGCTTATGATCACTGGAAAAGTGTCACCTTCTCCCAGAAATACATATTTCAGGGATGGTGGTAGTGGCTTGAGCTTGGGTTTAGGAGGCTTATCTTCTTCCTGAGGAATTTTCAGAATTTCTTTTATTTCTTTTAGTTCCTCCAGATCAGGCTGAACATCTTTAAAGATGTTCTCTAGCTCTGATTCGAGACTTTCAGTCATATTGATCTCCTCCACCAAAGAGTCAATAATGTCAGCGCTCATGCAATCATTTGATGTGTCTGGATGCTGCATAGATTTTACAACATTTAACTTGAACTCATCCTCATTGACTCTCAGGGTTACTTCCCCTTTTTGGACATCAATGAGAGTTCGTCCAGTTTCTAGGAAGGGTCTTCCTAGAATGAGGGTTGCACTCTTGTGCTCCTCCATTTCCAACACTACAAAGTCAGTGGGAAAGGCGAATGGCCCAACCTTGACAATCATGTCCTCAATTATTCCTGATGGGTATTTAATGGAGCCATCAGCAAGTTGAAGACATATCCGGGTTGGTTTGACCTCTTCAGTCAAGCCGAGCTTTCTGATAGTGGATGCAGGGATTAGGTTGATACTTGCCCCAAAGTCACATAGAGCTGTCTTGGTACAAGCACCTTCTAATGTGCATGGTATCAGAAAGCTTCCTGGATCTTTAAGCTTCTCTGGTAAGCTTTTCAGAATGACTGCACTGCATTCTTCAGTGAGAAAAACTTTTTCAGTTTCTCTCCAATCCTTCTTATGACTTAAGATCTCTGTCATGAACTTAGCATAAGAGGGTATTTGCTCAAGTGCCTCTGCAAATGGGATTTTTATCTTAAGAGTCCTGAGATAATCTGCAAAGCGGGCAAATTGTTTATCCTGTTCTGCTTGGTGGAGTTTCTGAGGATAAGGCATCTTGGCTTTATATTCTTCAACCTTAGTTACTGCAGGTTTATTTCCTATAGAAGTGGTTGGAGAAGCCTGCTTAAGGGGGTTGTTATCAGCACTTGCAAGTGTCTGACCCTTTTGTGGCGTTTGAACGCCAGGATTGGGTGCTTTTTGGGCGTTTAACGCCAGATTGCAACCCTTTCTGGCATTTGAATGCCAGGATTGGCTACCCATTGGGCGTTTAACGCCACTTTCTTACCCTTTTCTGGCGTTTGAACGCCAGAATCATTCCTCTCTGGGCTCTTACTGTCCTCAGAGGGATTTTGGGTAATTGGTTGGTCATCCTCTGTCAGTTGTCCCTTTCTTAACTTTCTGCTGCTTTGAGTTGATGCATTCAATGTCTTCCCACTCCTTAATTTAACAGCTTGGCATTCTTCTGTTATCTGTTTAGATAGCTGCTGTTTTGTCTGATTCAACTGTGATTCTATATTCTTGTTAGCAATTTTGGTTTCCTGGAGCATCTCTTTAAATTCTGCTAACTGTTTTGTCATCAGGAGTAATTGCTAATTAAGCTCAACAATCTGTTCTTGAGGATTAGGATCAGTAGTTACTGCCAAAGCTTCTTCTTTTGTAGAGGGCTCACTGCTAGAGTACAAATGTTAATTTCTAGCAACAGTATCTATAAGCTCTTGAGCCTCTTCAATCGTCTTCCTCATATGTATAGATCCACCAGCTGAGTGGTCTAGAGACATCTGAGCTTTTTCTGTAAGCCCATAGTAGAAGATGTCTAACTGTACCCACTCTGAAAACATTTCAGAGGGGCATTTTCTTAGCATACCTCTATACCTTTCCCAGGCATTATAAAGGGATTCATTATCCTCTTGTTTAAAGCCTTGGATGTCCAGCCTTAGCTGTGTCATCCTTTTTGGAGGGTAAAATTGATTCAGGAATTTGTCTGATAACTGTTTCCATGTCTTTATGCTTGCTGTAGGTTGGTTATTCAACCACCTCTTAGCTTGATCTTTTACAGCAAATGGAAACAGTAATAGTCTGTAGACATCCTGATCCACCTCTTTATCACGTACTGTGTCAGCAATTTGTAAGAATTCTGCCAGAAACTCAGTAGGTTCTTCCTGTGGAAGACCGGAATACTGGCAATTTTGCTGCACCATGATAATGAGTTGAGGATTTAGCTCAAAGCTGCTTGCTTTAATGGATGGTATACAGATGCTACTCCCATATGCAGCTGTAATGGGGTTAGCATATGACCCCAGAGTCCTTCTGGACTGCTCAATTCCACTTAGATCCATGATGGAGAAAGGGAGATGATGCGGATATTATTTTATTTTATTTTATTTTATTTTATTTTTTTATTAAAAGTGACCGAAAGAAAAAAAATATAATAAAATAAATGGAAAATAAATAAAATTTCAAAAACTGAAAGAAAATAAGATCAAAGCAAATTGAAAACTAAATCAATTAGTTAATTAAAAAGATTTTGGAATTAGCAATTAAAAAGACATGATTGAAAATATGATTGCAATTAAAAAGATTTGATTTTTGAAAAAGATTTGAAAAGATCAATTTTTGAGATTAGAATTTTGACTTGAGTAAAAAAAAGATATGATTTTGAAAATCTTTGACTAAATTAATGCAAAATTTCGAAAATTATGAGTAAAATTTGGAAAGGATATTTTTTTTGATTTTTAAATTTTAATGAGGAAAGAGAAAAACAACAAAAAGACACTAAACTTAAAAATTTTAGATCAAAACAAAGAAAACAAACAAGAAAATTTTGAATGTCAAGATGAACACCAATAACACTTTGAAGGTCAAGATGAACACCAAGAACAAATTTTTGAAAAATTTTTAAGTGAATAAAAGCACAAAAGACACCAAACTTAAAATTTTTAGAAAATCAAACAAAAATTTTTTAAAACTTAAAGGAAAACACAAGGAAGACACCAAACTTAAAATATGAAACTAAAATCAAATAAAAGACTCTAAACCAACAAAAATAAAACAGTCCTAATCTAAGCAACAAGATAAACCGTCAGTTGTCCAAACTCGAACAATCCCCGGCATCCGCGCCAAAAACTTGGTGCACGAAATTGCAATCACACTTTTGCAATTCCGCACAGCTAACCAGCAAGTGCACTGGGTCGTCCGAGTAATACCTTACGTGAGTAAGGGTCGATCCCACGGAGATTATCGGCTTGAAGCAAGCTATGGTTATCTTGTAACTCTTAGTCAGGATATCAATAATTATCAGGGATGATTGTAAAAAGTAAAACAATATGAAATAAGTACTTGTTTTGCAGTAATGGAGAACAGGTTGAGGTTTTGGAGATGCTCTATCTTCTGAATCTCTGCTTTCCTACTGTCTTCTTCTTCAAGCACGCAAGACTCCTTCCATGGCAAGCTGTACGTAGGGTTTCACCGTTGTCAATGGCTACCTCCCATCCTCTCAGTGAAAATGTTCAACGCGCTCTGTCACAGCACGGCTAATCATCTGTCGGTTCTCAATCAGGTTGGAATAGAATCCAGTGATTCTTTTACGTCTGTCACTAATGCCCAGCCTTCAGGAGTTTGAAGCTCGTCACAGTTATTCAATCCTTGAATCCTACTCAGAATACCACAGACAAGGTTTAGACCTTCCGGATTCTCTTGAATGCCGCCATCAATTCTAGCTTATACCACGAAGATTCTGATTAAAGAATCCAAGAGATACACACTCAATCGAAAGTAGAACGGAGGTGGTTGTCAGGCACACATTCATAGGTGAGAATGATGATGAGTGTCATGGATCATCACATTCATCAGGTTGAAGAACAAGTGGTATCTTAGAATGAAAGCAAGCGTGATTGAATGAAAAACAGTAGTAATTGCATTAATCCATCAAGACACAGCAGAGCTCCTCACCCCCAACCATGGGGTTTAGAGACTCATGCCATAGAAGGTACAATATGAAACGTGTAAAGTGTCATGAGGTGAAGATACAATGTCAAAAGATCCTATTAATAGTGAACTAGTAACCTAGGGTATACAGAAATGAGTAAATGACGTAAAAATCCACTTCTGGGGTCCACTTGGTGTGTGCTTGGGCTGAGCATTGAAGCTTTCATGTGTAGAAACTTTTTCTGGAGTTAAACGCCAGCTTTTATGCCAGTTTGGGCGTTTAACTCCAATTTTTGTGCCAGTTCCGGCGATAAACGCTTGGAATTCTGAAGCTGATTTGCAACGCCGGTTTGGGCCATCAAATCTCGGGCAAAGTATGGACTATTATACATTGCTGGAAAGCCCAGGATGTCTACTTTTCAACGCAATTGAGAGCGCGCCAATGGAGTTTCTGTAGCTCCAGATAATCTACTTCGAGTGCAGGGAGGTCAGAATCCAACAGCATCTGGAGTCCTTTTCAGCCTCTGAATCAGATTTTTGCTCAGGTCCCTCAATTTCAGCCAGAAAATACATGAAATCACAGAAAAACACACAAACTCATGGTAAAGCCCAGAAAAGTGAATTTTAAATAAAAACTAATAAAAACATACTAAAAACTAACTAAAATGTACTAAAAACATACTAAAAATAGTGCCAAAAAGCGTATAAATTATCCGCTCATCAGGACGCATGACCGACGCGACCGCGTGACAAAGAAAACTCCAAATGACGCGACCGCGTGACCCACACGGACGCGTGGCAGAGGCCACGAACCAGAAATTACATAAAACGCTCCCAGCGATTTCTGAAGCCCTTTTTGGCCCAAATCCAAGTCCAGAAGGCATAGACTAAAGGTTATGAAGTGGGGGAATGCATCCATTCAAGGGGAGTCTCCAATTTTAGTCACTTTCCATGATTTAGGTTTAGTTGGAGAGAGGTTCTCTCCTCTCTCTTTAGGATTAGAATTTATTTTAGGATTAGGATTTCTTTTCAATTCAGGATTAATTCATCTTCATATCAGGTTCTATTTTTCTTTTATTTATTTTCTCAATTTGGTTTATGAACTCTCTATGTTTAAATTGATTTTCTATTTAATATAATTTGAGGTATTTCAGACTCAGAATTGCTTTTCTTTAATTTTAATTTAGATTATTTACTATTGGCTTTAATTGATTAACTGGAAGCTCTTGAGTTATCAACTATTCATGATTGATTGTTATGTCGGCTAATTAACCGGAATTCCACTAACTCTAGTCTTTCTTTAGGATTTGGCTAGGACTTAGGAAATCTAACCAATTGGTTTACTGGACTTTCCCTTGCTTACACAAAGGTTAACTAAGTAGGATTAACTTCCATTCTTATAGGAGTAACTAGGATAGGACTTCCGAAATTTCATATCTTGCCAAGAGTTTATTTTATAGTTATTTATTTATTTTAACTGTCATTTGAATTACTTATCATACTTCTTCCTTATTTCCAAGACCCCTAATTTTACCTTTTTCATAGCCAATAATAAGAACATACCTCCCTGCAATTCCTTGAGAAGACGACCCGAGGTTTGAATACTCGGTTATCAATTTCAAAAAGGTTTGTTACTTGTGACAACCAAAACGTTTGTACGAAGGGATTTCTGTTGGTTTAGAATCTATTCTCACAACGTGACTATATTTTTATAAAATTCTTTGCTAGCAAAAATCCTAACGTCAAAATGGCGCCGTTGCCGGGGAATTACAAACGTGTGCCTTGTTATTGGTTATTGTAAATATTTTTCAAAAAAAAATTTATATCTTTTTAAAAATCGTATTTTATCCTTTTTCAAAAATCATATCTTTTTCAAAATCCTAGCATATCTTTTTCAAAATCTTATCTTTTTCAAAATATTTTCTTTTTGTTAGTTTTTGTTTTTACTTTCTTCTACTACTATGAACTCTCACCCCTTTGGCTATGAGTCTGGTTATAATTATGTTGCAGGAAGAGGAAATTACAATGAGAACAAGCATCAAGGTTGGAACAATCAAAGATGGGAGGAGCCACAAGGAATTAATCAACCCTCATGGCAACAACCACCTCCAATGGACTATCAACAACCATTCTGTGATGCATATCAAGGCAATGGCTATGGTGAGCACTCTTTTGACTATCAACAACCACCACTATACGCCTATGAACCCTCTCCTCAACATAGCTTTGGACCACCATACTCACAAGCCCCTTTCCACCATTCACCTCCATATGACCCTAACCCGTATCCACCACACCAACCACCTTATGAGCCATATGAACCATATATAGAACCACCCCAATTCCAACCCAATTACTCCCAAGAACCACCACCTCCACATGCACCATATCCATATCCATCAATCTAAGAGCCTTATGGTCCTACTTATGATACCCAAGTGGAACAAGAATCAACGGATCGTCTCAAGGAAACAGTGGATCGATTTTAGGCAACTATTCATCAATTGAATCAAGCAATAAATCAATTGGCTTCCCGATGTTCGGACACTCAAAGAACCCCCATGGCTTCATATGGACAATCTAATGAAGAACGTAGCATGAAGAAGACATTAGAAACTCCGGTGGACAATAAAGAGCATGAATTTGTACTGGAACAAGTGGAGGAAGCCGGAATTATTGAAGAAGAAGAAGTGGTTGAAGACTTAGGAGATGCTGAACCTCCATGGGAATGTCAAGACATAGAGCTTCCTTCCAAGGCGATTGAAATTGATACTGATGAAGGTGTACAACCTCCAAGGCATATCATAGTTGAAGACTTGGAAGAGGTTGATCAAGATATGGAAATTAAAGAAGAAGAAGCACAACCTCCCATGCCCTTGGTACGTAATGAAGAAGAGTCTAAATTAGAAGAAAGCTACCAAGAGGAAGAGGTTGAAATCAAAGAAGTTTGCAAAGAGGTGGAAGTTGTCAAAGAGCACAAGGGAGTGGAGCTTGAAATCACCTTGCCAAAGTTATTGGAGACCCCTCCCCCTAAGTTGCTATCATCCTTCACAACATTCAAGTGAGTAAAATTCATATCCCTTAGCTTTCTAACCCCACTTGAATATGGGCTACTGGAGATGGATGGTCAACTTAGAGCTCTTTGTGGCATTAAGAGTAAGAGGAAGATGGTCAGTGGTAAGAATTGTCCTGCAAGGTTCATTATGGTTGGAAGCTTTAAGTTTAAATGCAAAGGTTGGTGTAGACCTCAACTGAATGGGTCTAGGAAGTTGTTTGGCTGCTTCAGTGAGAATTCAGACTGCTTGCCACTTGGATGGAACAATATTGCTCAACAAGAAGATGGGTGCAAAAGCAAGGTTTGGGACCCCAGAATTCATTATGGCAATCAACACACTTGGGGCCTTGTTACTTGCTTTAACTTACTTGAAGGCTTTCTGCGCCTAGTTTGGGATCCCGGATGCTACTGGAATTCCAAACATTGGTGGAGATTTTTGGATGAATACAAGCACAAGCCACCATAACAAGGAAGCTCCTCAAATGTCCAACTTAAGGACTTTAACTAAAAGTGCTAGGTGGGAGACAACCCACCATGGTATGATCGTTCCTGTTTCCATTTTATTTCGTTTTGTTTATTTTATATTGTTTATTTCTATTGAACCTGGATGTTATTCATAACATTTGCATTTAGCACTGCATACTGCATAATTACATACCTGTATATCAGATAAAATAAAAAAAATAAAAAAATAAAAAGAAGAAGGCGTGCGACGCGACCGCATCGATCATGCAATCGCGTCAGTTGCGACAAAACACCTTCCACGCGTCCGCGTCATCCACGCGGACGCGTGACCTGGAAATCGGCGTAAAGATCTAACGCCCAGAAAGTTGGGCTGGAATCGTGTGGCCATTGTGCGTTTCGCACAAAATGAACCACGTGGTCGCGTCCCTGACGCGATCGCGTCACATGCACAAACACTAATCCCACGCTACGGCGTGAGCGACGCGATCGCGTCGCATGGATAGCACATCACCCCAAAGGAGACAGAGAGTTGCGCTGAAGCGACGCTGGAATTGTGCGTTTCGCACGATTTCCGGCAACGCGATCGCGTCGCCTACTCGATCACGCCATTCATTATTTACCAATCCCATGCGATCGCGTCTGCCAAGCGATCGCGTCAATTCCCATTTCACCCCGGCCATGCGACCGCGTGCCCCACGCGATTGCGTGGATTCAAATTTACTAACCCCCCAGTCACGCGAACCCTACCCATTTGCGTCACCCCCACCCTTCTCCTGACTCTCTTCTCTCCACAGCCACCACCCACAACCTCCAGCAACCACCACTGCCCACCGCAACTCCCGACGACCACCTAGAAGCCACCACCACGCCACCCCCTTCCTCCTTCCCCCTCTTTCTTCTTCTTCTTTCCCCTTCTCCCTCCACCGTCGCTGACCCCCCTCCGCGATCTCCACCCACCACGCTGCCATCACCGCCGTACCCCTATCCGCCCACAACCATCACCCTCAACCCCCGTCCCAACCCTTCCCATTATACTCCCTTTACCCTTCCCAAACCCCCTGCCCCCGAACAGCCACCACCGCCGCCGTACCACCCTCAACCGCCGTATCAGCCGCCACCCCCACCATCCCTAGCCATCTCTCTGCCCCACTCTCATTCATATGCCTACCAGGTTCCGCCAAACGCCACCCTTCTTCTAATTCCTAGTTAACTGCATATTTTTTTTCTGTTTATGTTCATCATTAGGCTAGTTAGATATGCATGTTTGTAGTGGATTTTAGGTGGTTAGGTAGCCTAGGATATGGTTAGTGGATTTAGGCCTATTTAATTGCGCTGTTCGTGCTTCTTGTTTTATAATTTTTGCAATTCTGCTATTCCTATGATGTTAGTATTGTTCTTACTGTTCATGCTGTTCTTACTGTTCATGCTGCTTTTGTGAATGTTCTTTCTTGTTCATACTTAATTACAGTTTGTTTTATTCTATATGAACTATTCTGATTGCTGTTTATTTACCAGGAACATCCAAATTTTAGCCGGAATGCTGCCCAATTTTCTGTGACCTATTTTGTTTTAATTCCTGTCTTGGTTTTGGCACTTTGAAATCTGCTTTACTTTGCTTTTACCAAACCGATTCATGAATACCAGGGCAAGCTTTCTTATTCTTTTTGATTTCCTGTTTCATAATCTGCATTTTTGATGTTTAGATTCTAATTTTTGCTATTTCTATGCCTATTTGAATCTTCATCAACCTGTTTTCCTTGTTTGGATATGAGTCCACTGTAGCTTCTAATTGTGACTACTTGTTACTTAGAAATTGATCATCATGCCACTTACTCTGACTTTCTTTTTACTAACTTACTGATTTTAACTTCCTTATTTTTTTTTTCATTCCTAACCTGCTTACCTTTCAAAACTTCTCTTCTGGTTTTTCCTATCCTCTTTAACCTTCTAACCATGGCCTGATGATAGTTTTTCCTAATTAACATGGATTCTAATACATTTTGGATTGTGAAATTTTTTCTTCTCGGATTTTAAACTCTTAAGTAATCCTTAATGCACATTTATTTAACTCATTTTCCTTACTCTGCCGTTCCTTTGCCACTATGTGCTTATTTTATTATTTGCCTACCTGTTTTCCTATTCCCATTATATCCTTGATTTCTATCTTTCAGGAAGTCTGACACCTAAAGAAAGGGAAAAGGAAAGGCAACTACTGGCAAACAGAAAAGAGGTGAATCCTCTATGCCTCTCATGGAACTTCTGCACGATGACTCTTGGCGGGACACGCACTTTACCGCGCAGGAGAAGGCTAACCAACTCCTCCCTGCCAATGATCCCATTAAGTTTGCAAACCGGTACTGTGAGCTGAAGTTTCCTAAGTCTGCTACCTCCAGAAATCTGTACCTGGAGAGTACTTTGAAAATCCCAGAAGAACTACAGCAGTACACCTCCGATCAGATCAAACAGAGGGGCTGGTTCTTCTTAGAGCGAAACTTGACTGAGGTAAATGCTTCCTGGGTAAGAGAGTTTTACTGCAATTACTTCAAGACTTCCCTGGATGTCGTGCACCTCCGAGGGAAACAGATACTAGTCACTGAAGAGGTCATTGAGGATATTCTGCACCTTCCACCAAAGTCTGATCAGCCTGACGGTTACTGGTGCACGAAATTGCAATAACACTTTTGCAATCCCGCACAACTAACCAGCAAGTGCACTGGGTCGTACAAGTAATACCTTGCGTGAGCAAGGGTCGATCCCACGGAGATTGTCGGCTTGAAGCAAGCTATGGTTATCTTGTAAATCTTAGTCAGGATATCAGAAATTATCAGGATTGATTGTGAAAAGCAAAAGAACATGAAATGATTACTTGTATTGCAGTAATGGAGAATAAGGTTGAGGTTTGGAGATGCTCCATCTTCTGAATCTCTGCTTTCCTACTGCCTTCTTCATCAAACACGCAAGTCTCCTTCCATGGCAAGCTCGTATAAGGTTTCACTGTTGTCAGCAGCTACCTCCCATCCGCGCAGTGAAAGCTAATGCATACACTCTGTCACAGTGCTGCCAATCACCGGTTTGGTTCCCTCCCCTACCGGAATAGAATCCCTCTTTTGCGTCTGTCACTAACGCCCAGTAGGTTACAGGTTTGAAGCACGTCACAGTCATTCAATCATTGAATCCTACTCAGAATACCACAGACAAGGTTTAGACCTTCCGGATTCTCTTGAATGCTGCCATCAGGTCCTGCCTATACCACGAAGATTCCGATTAAAGAACCCAAGAGATAACTACTCAATCTAAGATAGAACAGAGGTGGTTGTCAGGCACGTGTTCATAGTTGAGAATGATGATGATTGTCACGGATCATCACATTCATCCGGATTAAGAACAAGTGTTATCTTAGAATGGAAGCAAGCATGATTGAATAAGAAACAGTAGTAATTGCATTAATCCATCAAGACACAGCAGAGCTCCTCACCCCCAACCATGGGGTTTAGAGACTCATGCTGTGGAAAGAAACGTGTACAAAATGTTATGAGGTCATCCGGTACTGATACAATGTCAAAAGATCCTATATGTAGTAAACTAGTGTCCTAAGGTTTACAGAATTGAGTAAATGACAGAAAAATCCACTTCCGGGCCCACTTGGTGTGTGCTTGGGCTGAGCATTGAAGCTTTTATGTGTAGAGACGTTTTCTGGAGTTAAACGCCAGCTTTCATGCCAGTTTGGGCGTTTAACTCCAGTTTTTATGCCAGTTCCGGCGTTTAACGCTGGAATTTCTGTAGGTGACTTTGAGCGCCGGTTTGGGCCATCAAATCTTGGGCAAAGTATGGACTATTATATATTGCTGGAAAGCCCAGGATGTCTACTTTCCAATGCCGTTGAGAGCGCGCCAATTGGGCTTCTGTAGCTCCAGAAAATCCACTTCGAGTGCAGGGAGGTCAGAATCCAACAGCATCTGCAGTCCTTTTCAGTCTCTGGATCAGATTTTTGCTCAAGACCCTCAATTTCAGTCAGAAAATACCTGAAATCACAGAAAAAACACACAAACTCATAGTAAAGTCCAGAAAAGTGAATTTTAATTAAAAACTAATAAAAATATACTAAAACTAACTAAAAGATACTAAAAACATACTAAAAACAATGCCAAAAAGCATACAAATTATCCGCTCATCACAACACCAAACTTAAATTGTTGCTTGTCCCCAAGCAACTGAAAATCAAAATAGGATAAAAAGAAGAGAATATACTATAGACTCCAAAATATCAAAGAAACATAGCTCCAATCAGATGAGCGGGACTAGTAGCTTTTTGCCTCCGAACAGTTTTGGCATCTCACTCTATCCTTTGAAGTTCAGAATGATTGGCATCTATAAGAACTCAGAACTTAGATAGTGTTATTGATTCTCCTAGTTAAGTATATTGATTCTTGAACATAGCTAGTGTATGAGTCTTGGCTGTGGCCCAAAGCACTCTGTCTTCCAGTATTACCACCGGATACATACATGCCACAGACACATAATTGGGTGAACCTTTTTTGATTGTGACTCAGCTTTGCTAAAGTCCCCAATTAGAGGTGTCCAGGGTTCTTAAGCACACTCTTGTTGCCTTGGATCACAACTTTATTCCTTTCTTTTTCTTTTTCTTTCTTTTTCTCTTCTCTTTTTTTTTCGAAAATTTTTTTTTTCACTGCTTTTTCTTGCTTCAAGAATCAATTTGATGATTTTTCAGATCCTCAATAACAGTTCTCTTTCTCCTCATTCTTTCAAGAGCCAACAAATTTAACATTCTTAAAAACAACAAATTCAAAAGACATATGCACTGTTCAAGCATTCATTCAGAAAACAAAAAGTATTGTCACCACATCAAACTAATTCAACTAGTTTCAGAGATAAATTTCGAAATCCTGTACTTCTTGTTCTTTTGTGATTAAAGCATTTTTCATTTAAGAGAGGTGATGGATTCATAGGACATTCATAACTTTAAGGCATAACTTTAATTTTATTAATTATGAATTAAGAACAAGACTCAAAAATAAATATAAGATGAAACAAAAAAAAAAACGAAAACAATAGGCTACTAATGATAGAGGTTTTCACAGAGTTAGGACTCAACAACCTTGATTTTGAGAAGTGGATGCTCCCTCAGCTTGAGAGGAGAGCTTTTGGCGTTTCAGCTCTTGGAGTTCACGCCCCTGCTTCTCTTGTTCCTTCAGCAATTTGCAGAGCATGCAGTTCTGATTCTGCTGTTCTTCCTTCAGTTGCTCCATAGTCTCTTGCAGCTTGTTAATAGATGCTTCTAGGCTGGACCAGTAGTCAATTCTTGGGAATTCAGGGAGGAATTCCTGCGCCCTCCTCTTGATGGAGTTGTCTTGCACTTGTCCTTCCATTGACTTCTTGGTGATTGGGTGTTCAATGGGTATGAACTCATCTACTCCCATCTTCACCCCAGCCTCTTTACAGAGCAAGGAAATCAAGCTTGGGTAAGCCAGTTTGGCCTCAGTGGAATTCTTATTTGCAATGGTGTAGATCTCACAAGCAATCACATGATGAACCTCCACTTCTTTTCCAAGCATAATGCAATGAATCATCACTGCTCTCTTGATGGTGACCTCAGAACGGTTGCTAGTGGGCAATATGGAACGCCCAATGAAGTCTAGCCAACCTCTTGCAATTGGCTTGAGGTCTCCCCTCTTGAGTTGGTTTGGGACACCCTTAGAATTGGTTATCCACTTAGTTCCAGGGAGGCATATGTCCTCTAGAACTTGATCCAACCCCTTATCTACTCTCACCATCCTCCTATTAAAGGAATCAGGATCATCTTGTAGTTGAGGCAACTTGAATATTTCTCTTATTTTGTCCAGATGGAAGTATATAACTTTCCCTCTGACCATGGTTCTATGGGTATGGTAAGCAGTTCCAGTCATTCTCTGCTTATCTGTTAGCCACAGATTTGAGTAGAATTCCTGAACCATGTTCCTTCCAACCTTTGTCTCAGGATTGGTTAGAACTTCCCATCCTCTGTTTCGAATTTGCTCTTGGATCCCCGGATATTCATCTTCTTTCAGATCAAACTTAACTTCTGGGATCACTGACCTCAGACCCATTATTTTATGATAATGGTCTTCATGTTCTTTGGTTAAGAACTTCTCTTCATTCCAAAGATTCTTTGGATTAGTCTCTTTCTTTCCTCTTGAGTTGGTTTGTTTTCCCTTGGGAGCCATGATCTTGATAGATTTTGGCTTAGTGATCACGGAAAAGCACACCAAACTTAGAGGTTTTGCTTGTCCTCAAGCAAAAAGAAAAGAAAGAAGAGAAGAGAGAGAGAGAGAGAGAGGATATTCGAATGGTGTGAGGAAGGAGGGGTGAGGAACGTTCATTTATAGAGTGGGGGGGGAGGAGATTTTCGAAAACAAAAGAGAGATTTGAAAGGAAATTTGAAAAGATTTTGAAAAAAATTTGAGAAAAGGGTGAGTTTTTGAAGAAGATTTGAGATTATTTTGAAATAGATTTGAAGAATGGTTTTGATTTGTGAAGATTTGAAAGTGAATGATGAAAGGTTGAAGTGCATTTATGTAGAAGATTATGGGTAAAAAGAGGAAAGTTTGAAAAAATTTGAGTTGAAAATGAAAATGTGGTCCCCCCACCTTTCTGGCGTTAAACGCCCAGAATGGTACCCATTCTGGCGTTTAACGCCCACTTGGCACCCTTTTTGGGCGTTTAACGCCCAGCCAGGTACCCTGGCTGGCGTTAAACGCCAGAAAACCTTCCTCACTGGGCGTTTTTCTGAACGCCCAGTGATGCTGCACACCTGGCGTTAAACGCCCAGAATGGTACCCATTCTGGCGTTTAACGCCCAAAATGGTACCATTACTGGCGTTAAACGCCCAGAATGGTACCCATTCTGGCGTTTAACGCCCAAAATGCCTCTTACTGGCGTTTTTTCGCCAGTAAGCTCATTTCCTCTGCTTTTTGAGCTGAATCCTTCTGTAACTCTGTGAATTCCTTCATTTTTGATACTTGCCTCTGTAAGAACAATTCATACAACTTCCTAATGACTGGGTTGCCTCCCAGCAAGCGCTTCTTTACTGTCTTTAGCTGGACTTTCACTGAGAATCACTCAAGTCTCAGTTTTGAGCATTCCTGCTCAAAATTTCCGTCAAGATAGTGCTTGATTCTCTGTCCATTAACAATGAACTTCTTGTCAGAATCAGTATCTTGAAGCTCAACATATCCATATGGTGATACTCCTGTAATCACATACGGACCCCTCCACCGGGATTTGAGCTTTCCTGGAAACAGTTTGAGCCTGGAGTTGAAGAGCAGAACTTTTTGTCCTGGCTCAAAGACTCTGGTTGACAATCTCTTGTCATGCCATTTCTTTGCCTTTTCCTTATAAATTTTTGCATTTTCAAAGGCATTGAGTCTGAACTCTTCTAGCTCATTCAGTTGGAGCAGTCTTTTCTCACCAGCTAACTGTGCATCCATGTTTAGGAATCTGGTTGCCCAGTAGGCTTTATGTTCCAGTTCCACAGGCAAATGACAGGCCTTCCCATATACTAATTGGTATGGAGAGGTGCCTATAGGAGTCTTGAATGCTGTTCTGTATGCCCACAGAGCATCATCCAAGCTCTTTGCCCAATCCTTTCTTCGGGCTATCACAGTCCGTTCTAGGATTCTTTTTAGCTCTCTGTTAGAGACTTCAGCTTGCCCATTTGTCTGTGGATGATACGGAGTTGCCACTTTATGGCTGATTCCATATCTAACCATAGCAGAGTATAGCTGTTTATTGCAGAAATGAGTGCCCCCATCACTGATTAGCACTCTGGGGACGCCAAATCTGCTGAAAATGTTCTTCTGGAGGAATTTCAGTACGGTCTTAGTATCATTAGTGGGTGTAGCTACTGCTTCTACCCACTTAGATACATAGTCCACTGCCACCAGAATGTAAGTGTTTGAGTATGATGGTGGGAATGGCCCCATGAAGTCAATTCCCCATACATCAAACAACTCTATCTCTAATATCCCTTGTTGAGGCATGGCATATCCATGAGGCAGGTTACCAGCTCTTTGGCAACTGTCACAGTTACGCACAAACTCTCGGGAATCTTTATAGAGAGTAGGCCAGTAGAAGCCACATTGGAGGACTTTAGTGGCTGTTCGCTCACTTCCAAAGTGTCCTCCATACTGTGATCCATGGCAGTGCCATAGGATCCTCTGTGCTTCTTCTCTGGGTACACACCTGCGGATCACTCCGTCAGCACATCTCTTAAAGAGATATGGTTCATCCCAGAGGTAGTACTTGGCATCTGAAATTAATTTCTTTCTCTGCATGTAACTGTACTCCTTGGGTATGAACCTCACAGCTTTATAGTTTGCAATATCTGCAAACCATGGAGCTTCCTGAATGGCAAAGAGTTGCTCATCTGGGAAAGTCTCGGAGATCTCAGTAGAAGGGAGGGACGCCCCAGCTACTGGTTCTATTCTGGACAGATGATCAGCTACTTGGTTCTCTGTCCCTTTTCTGTCTCTTATTTCTATATCAAACTCTTGCAGAAGCAAAACCCATCTGATAAGCCTGGGTTTTGAATCCTGCTTTGTGAGTAAGTATTTAAGAGCAGCATGGTCAGTGTACACAATCACCTTTGATCCCACTAAGTAGGATCTAAACTTGTCAATGGCATATACCACTGCAAGTAATTCTTTTTCTGTGGTTGTGTAATTCTTCTGTGCATCATTTAGAACACGGCTAGCATAATAAATGACATGCAGAAGTTTGTTATGCCTCTGTCCCAACACTGCACCAATGGCATGATCACTGGCATCACACATTAATTCAAATGGTAATGCCCAATCTGGTGCAGAGATGACTGGTGCTGTGACCAGTTTAGCTTTCAGGGTCTCAAATGCCTGCAAACACTGTGTGTCAAACACAAATGGTGTGTCAGCAGCTAACAGGTTACTCAGAGGTTTAGCAATTTTCGAAAAGTCCTTAATAAACCTTCTATAGAATCCTGCATGCCCAAGAAAGCTTCTGATTGCCTTAACATTGGCAGGTGGTGGTAATTTTTCAATTACCTCTACCTTTGCCTTATCCACCTCTATTCCCCTGCTTGAAATTTTGTGCCCAAGGACAATTCCTTCAGTCACCATAAAGTGACATTTCTCCCAGTTTAAAACTAGGTTAGTCTCTTGGCATCTTTTCAGGATAAGTGATAGGTGGTTAAGACAGGAGCTAAATGAGTCTCCATACACTGAAAAGTCATCCATGAAGACTTCCAGAAATTTCTCTACCATATCTGAAAAGATAGAGAGCATGCACCTTTGGAAGGTTGCAGGTGCATTGCACAGACCAAAAGGCATTCTCCTATAGGCAAACACGCCTGAAGGGCAGGTGAATGCTGTTTTCTCTTGGTCCTGAGGGTCTACTGCAATTTGGTTGTAGCCTGAATAGCCATCCAAAAAGCAGTAATAATCATGGCCAGCTAGTCTTTCTAGCATTTGGTCTATGAATGGTAAAGGAAAATGATCCTTTCTGGTGGCTGTATTGAGCCTTCTGTAGTCAATACACATGCGCCACCCTGTGACTGTCCTTGTGGGAACCAGTTCATTTTTTTCATTATGAACCACTGTCATGCCTCCCTTTTTGGGAACAACTTGGACAGGGCTCACCCAGGGGCTATCAGAAATAGGATAAATGATCCCAGCCTCTAGTAATTTAGTGACCTCTTTCTGCACCACCTCCTTCATGGCAGGATTTAGCCTCCTCTGTGGTTGAACCACTGGTTTGGCATTATCCTCCAATAGGATCTTGTGCATGCATCTAGCTGGGCTAATGCCCTTGAGATCACTTATGGACCACCCAAGAGCTGTCTTGTGTGTCCTCAGCACTTTAATCAGTGCTTCCTCTTCCTGTGGATTTAAAGCTGAGCTTATAATCACTGGAAAAGTGTCACCCTCTCCCAGAAATGCATATTTCAGGGATGATGGTAGTGGTTTGAGTTCAGGCTTAGGAGGCTTATCCTCCTCCTGAGGAATTTTCGAAAATTCCTTTGCCTCCTCTGGCTCTTCCTGATCAGTTTGAGCATCTTTGAAGATGTCCTCAAGCTCTGATTCTAGGCTTTCAGCCATATTGATCTCTTCTACCAGAGAATCAATAATGTCAACGCCCATGCAGTCTTCTGGTGTGTCTGGATGCTGCATAGCTTTCACAGCATTCAACTTGAACTCATCCTCATTGACTCTCAGGGTTACTTCCCTCTTTTGTACATCAATGAGAGTTCGTCCAGTTGCTAGGAAAGGTCTTCCTAGAATGAGAGTTGCACTTTTGTGCTCCTCCATTTCCAGCACCACAAAGTCAGTTGGAAAAGCAAATGGCCCAACCTTGACAATCATGTCCTCTATTATGCCTGATGGGTGTTTAATGGAGCCATCAGCAAGTTGGAGGCATATCCTGGTTGGTTTGACTTCTCCAATCAACCCAAGCTTTCTGACAGTGGATGCAGGTATTAAATTGATACTTGCTCCAAGATCACATAAGGCTATCTTGGTGTAAGTGCCTTCCAATGTGCATGGTATCAGAAAGCTTCCAGGATCTTGAAGCTTTTCTGGTAAGCTTTTTAGAATGACTGCACTGCATTCTTCAGTGAGAAACACTTTTTCAGTTTCTCTCCAGTCCTTCTTATGACTTAAGATCTCTTTCATGAACTTAGTATAAGAAGGTATTTGCTCAAGTGCCTCTGCAAACGGAATCTTTATTTCAAGAGTCCTTAGATAGTCTGCAAAGTGGGCAAATTGCTTATCCTGTTCCGCTTTGCGGAGTTTCTGAGGATAAGGCATCTTGGCTTGATATTCTTCAACCTTAGATGCTGCAGGTTTGTTCCTTACAGAAATGGTTGAAGAGGCCTTGTTAGGGGGATAATCATCAGAACTCTCAGGTGCCTGATTCTCCTTGGGCGTTTGAACGCCAGGAGTGGATGAAGTTTGGGCGTTAAACGCCAACTTCTCCCCCTTTTCTGGCGTTTGAACGCCAGTATTGGGCAAGGAATGGGCGTTTAACGCCAACTTTCCTTCCCTTTCTGGCGTTTGAACGCCAATAATATTCCTCTCTGGGCTCTTACTGTCCTCAGAGGGATTTTGAACAGTGGCTTGGTTATCCTCTGTCAACTGTTCCTTAATTGACTTCTTGCTCTTTTGAGCAGTGGCATTCAGTGTTTTCCCACTCCTCAGTTGAACTGCTTGACATTCTTCTGTTATTTGTTTAGATATTTGCTGTTTTGCTTGATTCAACTGCAGTTCTATGCTCTTGTTAGCAACCTTAGTATCATGGAGCATTTCTTTAAATTCTGCTAACTGTTCTGTCATCAGGAGCAATTGTTGATTAAGCTCATTCATCTGTTCTTGAGGATCAGGATCATTGACTACTGCCATGACCTCTTCTTGTGGAACGAATTCCTTGCTAGAGTATAAGTATTGGTTTCTAGCAACAATGTCTATAAGCTCTTGAGCTTCTTCAATTGTCTTTCTCATGTGTATAGATCCACCAGCTGAGTGGTCTAAAGACATCTGAGCTTTTTCTGTAAGCCCATAGTAGAAGATGTCTAACTGTACCCACTCTGAAAACATTTCAGAGGGGCATTTTCTGAGTATACCTCTATACCTCTCCCAGGCATCATAAAGGGATTCATTATCCTCTTGTTTAAAGCCTTGGATGTCCAGCCTTAGCTGTGTCATCCTTTTTGGAGGGTAAAAATGATTCAGGAATTTTTCTGATAACTGTTTCCATGTCTTTATGCTTGCTGTAGGTTGGTTATTCAACCACCTTTTTGCTTGATCTTTTACAGCAAATGGAAACAGTAACAGTCTGTAGACATCCTGATCTACCTCTTTATCATGTATTGTGTCAGCAATTTGTAAGAACTGTGCCAGAAACTCAGTAGGTTCTTCCTCTGGAAGACCGGAATACTGGCAATTTTGCTGCACTATGATAATGAGTTGAGGGTTTAGCTCAAAGCTGCTTGCTTTGATGGGAGGTACATAGATGCTACTCCCATATGCAGCTGTACTGGGGTTGGCATAGGACCCCAGAGTCCTTTTGGACTGATTAATTCCACTTGAGTCCATAATGGACAAAAGGGAAATGAGAATGATTGCAAAGAGATAAATTTTGCTTATTTTTATTTTTTTTTTTTGAAATAACCGAAAAATTAAAATAAAATAAAATAAAACAAAAGGAAAATAAAATAAAATTCGAAAATTAAAAATAAAATAAGATCAAAGCAAATTGAGAACTGAATCAATTAGTAAAGAAAAAGATTTTGAAAACAGCAATTAAGAAGATATGATTGAAAAAATTTTTATGAAAAAGATTTGGTTCTTAAAAGAGGAAAGAGAAAAACAGCAAAAAGACACCAAACTTAAAATTTTTAGAAATCAAACACTAATGTTTTCGAAAATTTTAAGGGAAAAACACAAAGAGGACACCAAACTTAGAACTTTTATGAATCAAAAAGGGACTAAGAACAAGAAAAATTTGAAAATTAAAAGAAGAAAAACAAAAAGCATGCAATTGACACCAAACTTAGAATATGAAACTAGACTCAACTAAAAGACTCTAAACCAACAAAAAGAAAACAGTCCTAATCTAAGCACAAGATAAGCCGTCAGTTGTCCAAACTCGAACAATCCCCGGCAACGGCGCCAAAAACTTGGTGCACGAAATTGCAATAACACTTTTGCAATCCCGCACAACTAACCAGCAAGTGCACTGGGTCGTCCAAGTAATACCTTGCGTGAGCAAGGGTCGATCCCACGGAGATTGTCGGCTTGAAGCAAGCTATGGTTATCTTGTAAATCTTAGTCAGGATATCAGAAATTATCAGGATTGATTGTGAAAAGCAAAAGAACATGAAATGATTACTTGTATTGCAGTAATGGAGAATAAGGTTGAGGTTTGGAGATGCTCCATCTTCTGAATCTCTGCTTTCCTACTGCCTTCTTCATCAAACACGCAAGTCTCCTTCCATGGCAAGCTCGTATAAGGTTTCACTGTTGTCAGCAGCTACCTCCCATCCGCGCAGTGAAAGCTAATGCATACACTCTGTCACAGTGCTGCCAATCACCGGTTTGGTTCCCTCCCCTACCGGAATAGAATCCCTCTTTTGCGTCTGTCACTAACGCCCAGTAGGTTACAGGTTTGAAGCACGTCACAGTCATTCAATCATTGAATCCTACTCAGAATACCACAGACAAGGTTTAGACCTTCCGGATTCTCTTGAATGCTGCCATCAGGTCCTGCCTATACCACGAAGATTCCGATTAAAGAACCCAAGAGATAACTACTCAATCTAAGATAGAACAGAGGTGGTTGTCAGGCACGTGTTCATAGTTGAGAATGATGATGATTGTCACGGATCATCACATTCATCCGGATTAAGAACAAGTGTTATCTTAGAATGGAAGCAAGCATGATTGAATAAGAAACAGTAGTAATTGCATTAATCCATCAAGACACAGCAGAGCTCCTCACCCCCAACCATGGGGTTTAGAGACTCATGCTGTGGAAAGAAACGTGTACAAAATGTTATGAGGTCATCCGGTACTGATACAATGTCAAAAGATCCTATATGTAGTAAACTAGTGTCCTAAGGTTTACAGAATTGAGTAAATGACAGAAAAATCCACTTCCGGGCCCACTTGGTGTGTGCTTGGGCTGAGCATTGAAGCTTTTATGTGTAGAGACGTTTTCTGGAGTTAAACGCCAGCTTTCATGCCAGTTTGGGCGTTTAACTCCAGTTTTATGCCAGTTCCGGCGTTTAACGCTGGAATTTCTATAGGTGACTTTGAGCGCCGGTTTGGGCCATCAAATCTTGGGCAAAGTATGGACTATTATATATTTCTGGAAAGCCCAGGATGTCTACTTTCCAATGCCGTTGAGAGCGCGCCAATTGGGCTTCTGTAGCTCCAGAAAATCCACTTCGAGTGCAGGGAGGTCAGAATCCAACAGCATCTGCAGTCCTTTTCAGTCTCTGGATCAGATTTTTGCTCAAGACCCTCAATTTCAGTCAGAAAATACCTGAAATCACAGAAAAACACACAAACTCATAGTAAAGTCCAGAAAATTGAATTTTAATTAAAAACTAATAAAAATATACTAAAAACTAACTAAAAGATACTAAAAACATACTAAAAACAATGCCAAAAAGCATACAAATTATCCGCTCATCAGTTACCAAAAGGCTGAGGAGGACATGCGCTTCATGAGGTTTGATTGGGATGCCGTCAAGGTAAGGATAGCCCTTGACCCAACTGTTCCATGGGTCATGGGTCAGGACACCACCATGCCAAAGGGGATCAAGCGGATTTATTTAAATGATTAGACTAGGTTATGGCATCAAATCCTAAGCAACTTTGTTATGCCAAGTACCCATGAGACGGTGATACCTGCTGCCATGATCACCCTCCTCTGGTGTGTGATGGAGTGTAAGGACCTGTACCTATCACGATTCATCCGGCACTATATGGCTAGGGTACATATCCGAGGCACCCTCCCCTTCCCTTATCTGGTTACCCAGCTAGGCCGTCAGGCTGACGTGCCTTGGGAGGACGCTGATGAGAGGCCACCTGCTACAGAGTGCAGGAAGATTATTCCTCACAGCAGGAACTTTCTGGCCATGGGCTACAGACCTGATTTCCTTACTCCTTCAGATGAGACAGCCACACCTTCAGCTGCCCCCTCTTCTTCCACTGCTGCACCTACCCCGCCCACTGCTCCTCCAGCTACTCATGAGCCTATTTACCATTTGGTGTATCGACTTTTCGCCCACTTGGACTGTATGGAGTGTCGCAGCAAGCGACGCTATGAGTACCTCAAGTTGATGATCCGGTCTGGCGGCGACATCCCCTCCAAGCCTGACACCTCTTCTGATACATCTGAGGTGGAGGCATTCGATCATGAGGAGCCGGCACCCACACAGGCTGAGCAGGCAGGCCCGGAGCATGCTATGTCACACACTGAGGCGCCACACCAGATACAAGCCATAGATCCTGAGATTCCTATCCAATCAGATCCTCCTCTGTAGCGGACAGATCCTCATACCCTCATCCAGTCTGCAGATCCTCAGACCACCACCACAGAGACTCCGGCTACACATCCTTCCAGTGTTGACACTCCTTCACACCCTGCTTGAGTGAGCATCGGGGACGATGCTTTATTTTATGTGTGGGGAGGTTGCCATCTCTGGCATATCTTTATTTTGGTGAACCACTACAAACTCTCTCTTATTTTGTTCATTTTCTGTATTTTTTCATATTTTTCTCTTTTTGCTTTTTATTGTACTTTTTGCATTTTGCACTTTGAGCTATATGTATACTATTTTGGATATTTTAGCTTGATTTTCACATTAGTTTACTAGTTATATTTTAAGTGGATTAATTAGTATAGTTTACCCTTTTTAGTATATGATAGTTGACTTGATTGAAAATAAAAAGGAAGTAAGCTAGAGACCTTAACAGAATCAATCCACACACCTTGTATATATAGCATTACATGTTAGTTGGTAAATAACATTTCATCAAGGAGGAACACTAAAACTTTAAAGCCATCCAATATATATTTTACATTGAGTATAATGGGAACTCTTGATTTCTACTTGCATGACATACTTAAGTTATATATGATTTATGAGTTTGAGAACATACAGCCTGTGAGTTTTGAGCTTAATTGTATGGTTACATTCAAACCATAATTTTTATTCCTGTGTGTTCCATCCTTCTTTTTTATTCTGGTGTTCTTTACTTTGTTTTAATCTATATGTCCAGTTATAGAATATAGATACATACCAAGAAAGTGATTGAGGCCATTGTTTGATTTTAGCTCACTTATCCCAAAATTAGCCTGCCTTTTACATCACCCTTGTTAGCCCCCTTGAGCCTTTTAATCCCCTCTTGTTCTATAACCACATTACTAGCCTTAAGCAGAAAAACAAAATAAAAATCCCAAGTTGAATCCTTGGTAAGCTTAAGATAAAAATTATGTAATTGATTAAGTGTGGGGAAACCTATTGGGAACATGGATGATAGAAACAAAGGGTAGGAAGTTGAAAAGAATAAAATAATTCAAAATAAAAAATTTTGGGAAGCATGCTCATGTGAAATCAAAACAATTAAATTACCATGTGCATTGATATATGTTATGTTTATATTTCAGGAAAAAAAAAAAGAATTTCCCAAATACAAAAAGTAATGCACATGGGATAAAAAATAAAATATGAGCATGTAATATAAAAAAGTGGAAAAAATATGGGAAAATAGGTAGAGGCTTAGCTTTACAAAGTATGTATGTTAGGTGAGATCTTAGACTAATCAAGGATTCACTTAATTAGCTCACTTAGCCTTATATACCCTAACCTTTACCTTGGCCCCATTACAACCTTAATTAAAGACCTCATGATTTTTGTATGTCTGTATTCTATAATTGTTGATTGATTAGATGAAGAACAAAGTTATGGAAAACAAGAATAAAAAGAGGAATATAATGATTAACCCAATAAACACTGAGTGACAAAAGAGTAAACACAAAATCTAGTGAGGGTTCAAAAAACTTATCATCATATATCTCTACTTCTATTCTTAATTGTCTTGCAAGTTTGAAAAATATTTTATTTACCCATCTCAATTGTAAAAGTGCTTTAACATTATCTATGATTGGCTATATATATTGGATTCCTTGAGAATGTAAATTAATTTAACTACATGTAAAGCTCTATATATAAGTGAATAATAACTAGATTTGCATGACTCATTTAGGTAGATGCATTTAGAATAGATTGCATTGCATGAGATTCCACCACTTCACCTTACTCTTTATCTTGGATTTAGCATGAGGACATGCTATTGTTTAAGTGTGGGGAGGTTGATAAACCCATATTTTATGATATATTTTATGCTTAGTTTGAGTGATTTATTCAATCCTTCACTCACTTATTCATATTAATTGCATGGTTTTTACTTTTCCTTCCTTATTATTTGATGTATGTGAAAAACATTTTTCCTATGCTTTAAAATTAATTATTTTAATTACCCTTTATTATCATTCGATGCCGTGATTTATGTGTTGAGTAGTTTCAGATCTTCTAAGCCAGGAATGACTTAAAGGATGGAAAAGAAACATACAAAAATGGAAGGAAAGTACAAAACAGAGTTTTTGAAGAAACTAGCATCCACGCGATCGCATGGGCGACGCGACCGCATGCCAGTGCGAAGAGAGCACGACGCGAACGCATGACTGACGCGACCGCGCGCCTTGAGCGAATCGCATATGATGCGGACGCATGACCGACGCGACCGCGTGACAAGGAAAACTCCAAATTACAGAGGCCACGCACCAGAAGTTACAAAAAATGCTCCCAGCGATTTCTGAAGCCCTTTTTGGCCCAAATCCAAGTCCAGAAGGCATAGACCAGAGGCTATGAAGTGGGGGAATGCATCCATTCAAGGGGAGTCTCCAATTTTAGTCACTTTCCATGATTTATGTTTAGTTGGAGAGAGGTTCTCTCCTCTCTCTTTAGGATTAGAATTTATTTTAGGATTATGATTTCTTTTCACTTCAGGATTAATTCATCTTCATATCAGGTTCTATTTTTCTTTTATTTATTTTCTCAATTTGGTTTATGAACTCTCTATGTTTAGATTGATTTTCTATTTAATATAATTTCAGGTATTTCAGACTCAGGATTGCTTTTCTTTAATTTTAATTTAGATTATTTACTATTGACTTTAATTGATTAACTGGAAGCTCTTGAGTTATCAACTATTCATGATTGATTGTTATGTCGGCTAATTAACCGAAATTCCACTAACTCTAGTCTTTCCTTAGGATTTGGCTATGACTTGGGAAATCTAACCAATTGGTTCACTGGACTTTCCCTTGCTTACGCCAAGGTTAACTAAGTGGGATTAACTTCCATTCTTATAGGAGTAACTAGGATAGGACTACCGAAATTTCATATCTTGCCAAGAGTTTATTTTATAGTTATTTATTTATTTTAATTGTCATTTGAATTACTTGTCATACTTCTTCCTTATTTCCAAGACCCCCAATTTTACCTTTTTCATAGCCAATAATAAGAACATACCTCCCTGCAATTCCTTGAGAAGACGACCTGAGGTTTGAATACTTGTTATCAATTTCAAAAGGGTTTGTTACTTGTGACAACCAAAACGTTTGTACGAAGGGATTTCTGTTAGTTTAGAATCTATACTCACAACGCGACTATATCTTTATAAAATTCTTTACTAGCAAAAATTCTAATGTCAGTGGGTAAGCCCGGTCCAGGTTGTTCCAAAGAAATCAGGCATCACTGCGGTCACAAAGGATGATTGTGAAGTGGTCACCAAGAGAGTACAAAATGCATGGCGAGTGTGCATCGACTATAGAACGTTGAATGCTGCCACAAGAAAGGACCACTACCCTTTGCCCTTTATTGATCAGATGCTGGACCGTTTGGCAGGTAAATCCCATTATTGTTTTCTTGATGGATTCACTGGTTACTTCCAGATTCACATTGCTCTTGAAGATCAGGAAAAGACCACATTTACTTGCCCTTTTGGCACCTTTGCCTACAAAAGGATGCCGTTTGGACTATGTAATGCATCCGCTACTTTTCAGCGGTGCATGATTAGTGTCTTTTCCGATCTAATGGAAAATTGTCTGGAAGTCTTTATAGATGACTTCAGTGTTTATAAAACTTCTTTTGATTGTTGCTTGGAGAACTTGGCCAAGGTCTTAACTAGATGTGTTGACACCAACCTTGTCTTAAATTTTGAAAAATGCCATTTTATGGTAAGACAAGGTATAGTGTTAGTACATGAAGTGTCTCATGAAGGAATTTCTGTAGACCCGGCCAAGGTCGATGTTATCACCACTTTATCTCACTCCTCATCTATGAGGGAGGTCCGCTCGTTTTTAGGACATGTAGGATTTTATAGGCGCTTTATCAAAGATTTCAGCAAGATTGCTTTACCATTGTCGCGCCTACTCCAAAAAGATGTGAATTTTGAGTTTGATGATGAATGTGCCAAAGCTTTTGAAGAGTTTAAGAGAGCTCTTACCACAGCACCAATTGTGCGAGGACCCAACTGGACGTTGCCATTTGAGATAATGTGCGATGCGTCAAACCAAGCTGTAGGTGCCGCGCTTGCACATCGCGATGGTAAACTCCCTTATGTCATTGCATACTCTTCTAAGACACTTGATGCAGCACAATCCAACTATACCACTACTGAGAAGGAACTCCTAGCCATTTTTCATGCTTTACACAAATTTAGATCTTATTTGCTAGGATCAAAGATAGTGGTATACACGGATCATGCAGCTTTAAAATACTTATTATCAAAGAATGAGTCAAAACATAGGCTCATACATTGGATCTTGCTTTTGCAAGAATTCGAAATTGAGATTAGGGACCGGAGTGGATCTCAAAACTTGGTTGCGGATCATTTAAGCCGCCTTGAAAATTTAAAATCTGATCAATTTTCGATCAATGACTCATTCCCATTGGATAGTTTGCATGCTGTGTCGAATAGTTTTCCTTGGTTTGCCCCAATGGCGGACTACTTGGTTGCGAAACTCTTCCCTCCCAACTTTTCTAAACACCAAAGAAAAAGTTGAGGAGTGATTCCAAATATTATATTTGGAATGACCCTCACTTGTGGAAAAGGGGAGTAGACCAAGTAATTCGAAGATATGTCCCAGAGTCCGAAATCCAACCCATTCTTGAAGCTTGCCATTCGTCTGAGTGCGGTGGCCACTTTGGCCCACAAAGGACCGCAAAAAAGGTGTTGGATTGTGGATTTTGGTAGCCGACCTTATTCAAGGATGTTAACCTATTATGTATGCCTTGCCATCAGTGTCAAAATTCGGGAAACACATCCCAAAGGGATGAAATGCCTCAACAACCTATGTTGTTTTGTGAGATATTTGATGTATGGGGCATTGACTTTATGGGACCGTTTCCTAACTCAAGTGGGTATCTATACATTCTGTTAGCGGTTGACTACGTGTAAAAGTGGGTAGAAGCAATACCTACCCGTATTGACGACGCCAATACTGTCATTTCTTTCATTAGGAATAACATTGTATGCCGTTATGGGTCGCCACAAGCAATCGTGAGCGACCAAGGATCCCACTTTTGTAACAGGAAGGTAGAGGCATTGCTAAAGCGCAATGGAGTGGTGCATAAGGTTGCCATCGCTTATCACCCGCAAACCAATGGACAAGCGGAAGTATCCAACCGAGAAATTAAAAGAATTTTGGAGAAAGTAGTCAATCTGCAAAGGAAGGATTGGAGCATCCGGTTAGGAGATGCACTATGGGCGTATAGAATGGCCTACAAGACTCCATTAGGGATGAGTCCCTTCCGGTTTGTCTATGGGAAGGCATGCCACCTTCTAGTGGAAATTGAGCATAGAGCCTACTGGGCGGTAAAGCAACGCAAATGGATTTGACCCAAGCAGGAGTAGGCAGAAAATTACAGCTAGAGGAGCTCGAATGTTTGAGGAATGAAGCATATGAGAATGCTCGGATCTACAAAGAGAAAACCAAAGCATTCCATGACCACCACATCCGGAAAAAGGATTTCCAAGAGGGTGATGATCTGCTCCTTTACAATTCGAGGCTTCATTTCATGCCTGACAAGCTTCGTTCTAGATGGGAAGGACCTTTCATAGTAAAAGAGATAAAGCCCTATGGAGTGGTGGAGTTGTTTGATCCTAAAAGTGAAGCAACCTTCAAGGTGAATAGACATAGAGTGAAGAAGTACCATGGCTACAAGCTCCCAAGGGAGCTAGAGGTGTTCCTACTGGAGGATGCACCTAAAGAAGGAGAAGTTTGAGCGACTGACCATCCAACTTAAGGACGTTAAAGAAAAGTGCTTGGTGGGAGGCACCCCACCGTGGTAAGATCTTCCTTGTGTATACCATCTGCTTTTTGTTTAAATTTTTTAGAATTTTGTGATTTCTTGATGTTGTTGATTGCATAGGAATTCTAGTTGTTGTCATTTTTGTTGGTCAACTAGAATGTTTAAGTAAACTTCATCATTTTGTTATGGATGATTTGTTGGAATAGAGAGCATGCTATGTTTTGAATGATGCATGAATTCGTAAAGTGTTCTCTTGCATGCTAGCCAAAACACCTACCAAAACACATGTATACCCTTCACAAGAGAACATGGGGACTTGGGTTTTGGTAGGTGTTGTGGCTAGTATGCAAGAGAACACTTCACAAATTCATGCATCTTTCAAAACATAGCATTCTCTCTATTCCAACATATCATCCATACCAAAATGATGAAGTTTATCTAAACATCCTAGTTAACCAATAAAAATGACAACAACTAGAATCCCTATGCAATCAACAACATCAAGAAATCACAAAATTCTCAAAAATCTAAACAAAAAGCAAACGGTATATACAAGTAAAATCATACCACGGTGGGGTGCCTCCCACCAAGCACTTTTCTTTAACGTCCTTAAGTTGGACGGTCAGTCGCTCAAACTTCTCCTTCTTTAGGTGCATCCTCCAGTAGGAACACCTCCAGCTCCTTTGGGAGCTTGTAGCCATGGTACTTCTTCACTCTATGTCCATTCACCTTGAAGGTTGCTTCACTTTTAGGATCAAACAACTCCACCACTCCATAAGGCTTTATCTCTTTTACCTTGAAAGGTCCTTCCCATCTAGAACGGAGCTTGCCAGGCATGAAACAAAGCCTCGAATTGTAGAGGAGCACCTCATCACCTTCTTGAAAGTTCTTTTTTCCGGATGTGATGGTCATAGAATGCCTTGGTCTTCTCCTTGTAGATCCGGGCATTTTCATATGCTTCGTTCCTAAAACATTCGAGCTCCTCTAGCAGTAATTTTCTAGCTACTCCTGCTTGGGTCAAATCCATGTTGCATTGTTTTACCGCCCAATAGGCTCTATGCTCAATTTCCACTGGAAGGTGACATGCCTTCCCATAGACAATCCTGAAGGGACTCATCCCTAATGGAGTCTTGTAGGCTGTCTTATACGCCTATAGTGCATCTCCTAACCGGATGCTCCAATCCTTCCTTTGCGGATTGACTACTTTCTCCAAAATTCTTTTAATTTCCTGGTTGGACACTTCTGCGTGTCCGTTGGTTTGCGGATGATAAGCGTGGCAACCTTATGCACCACTCCATAGCGCTTGAGCAATGCCTCTACCTTCCTGTTACAAAAGTGGGATCCTTGGTCGTTCACGATTGCTCGTGGCGACCTATAACGGCATACAATGTTATTCCTAATAAAAGAAATGACGGTATTGGTGTCGTGAAGGCGGGTAGGTATTGCTTCTACCCACTTTGACACGTAGTCAACCGCTAATAGAATGTATAGATACCCACTTGAGTTACGAAACGGTCCCATAAAGTCAATGCCCCATACATCAAATATCTCACAAAACAACATAGGTTGTCGAGGCATTTTATCCCTTTGGGATGTGTTTTCCGACTTTTGACACTGATGGCAAGACATACATAATCGGTTAGCATCTTTGAATAAGGTCAGCCACCAGAATCCACAATCCAACACCTTTTTTGCGGTCCTTTGTGGGCCAAAGTGGCCACCACACTCGGACGAATGCAAGCTTCAAGAATGGGTTGGATTTCGGACTCTGGGACACATCTTCGAATTACTTGGTCTACTCCCCTCTTCCACAAGTGAGGGTCACCCCAAATGTAATATTTGGAATCACTCCTCAACTTATCCCTTTGGTGTTTGGAAAAGTTGGGAGGGAAGAGTTTCGCAACCAAGTGGTTCGCCATTGGGGCAAACAAAGGAAAACTACTCGACACAGCATGCAAACTATCCAATGGGAATGAGTCATTGATCGGAAAAAGATCAGATTTTAAATTTTTAAGGCGGCTTAGATGATCCGTAACCAAATTTTGAGATCTACTCCGGTCCCTAATCTCAATGTCGAATTCTTACAAAAGCAGGATCCAACGTATGAGCCTAGGTTTTGACTCATTCTTTGACAACAAGTATTTTAAAGCTGCATGATCTGTGTATACCACTATCTTTGATGCTAGCAATAAGATCTAAATTTATCTAAAGCATGAACAATAGCTAGGAGTTCCTTTTCAATAGTGGTATAGTCGGATTGTGCTGCATCAAGTGTCTTAGAAGAGTATGCAATGACATAAGGGAGTTTACCATCACGCTGTGCAAGCGCGGCACCTACAGCTTGGTTTGACGCATCGTAGATTCTCTCAAATGGCAACGTCCAGTTGGGGCCTCGCACAATCGGTGCTGTGGTAAGAGCTCTCTTAAACTCTTCAAAAGCTTTTGCACATTCATCATCAAACTCAAAATTCACATCTTTTTGGAGTAGGCACGACAATGGTAAAGCAATCTTGCTGAAATCTTTGATAAAGCGCCTATAAAATCCTGCATGTCCTAAAAATGAGCGGACCTCCCTCACAGATGAGGGGTGAGATAAAGTGGTGATAACATCGACCTTGGCCGGGTCTACAGAAATTCCCTCATGAGACACTACATGTCCTAACACTATACCTTGTCTTACCATAAAGTGGCATTTTTCAAAATTTATGACAAGGTTGGTGTCAACACATCTAGCTAAGACCTTGGCTAAGTTCCCCAAGCAACAATCAAAAGAAGTTCCATAAACACTGAAGTCGTCCATAAGGACTTCCAGACAATTTTTCATTAGATCGGAAAAGACACTAGTCATGCACCGCTAAAAAGTAGCGGGTGCATTACTGATAAACCACTATTTTATGGTTCATCTTGTGCTTAATTGAGTGGATTTTATCAACTCTTTACTCACTTATTCATATAATTCGCATGTTTTCGATTTTCTTTCCTGATTTTGTGTTATGATTGAAAACATGCTTCTTTGATCTTATATTTGCTTATTATTAATCCTCTCTTATTACCATTAGATGCCTTGATATGTGTGTTAAGTGTTTTCAGATATTATAGGGCAGGAATGGCTTGAAGGATGGAAAGGAAGTGTTCATACCCTGACCGAGCTCTCCAAACTCGGGAAGTTCGCAGAAGGTCCGACCTCGTCCCAAAGGCCCACGCCTGAGGTCGGACCTCGGACAAATAAAGAAGAAAAGCCCAATCTAAAGGCGGCTAAAAGCCCAGAAAGATAAAGGCGGTTCCCTTGAAGATAAGATGACCTCACTTAAAGATAAGATAAGATAACTAACTTATCCTATCCACAGGAGGCCACATCTCACCATTATAAATACACTGGAGCACCCAGGTATAACTCATACTCTAATTCTACTCAATATCTGCTTGGACCCATGCTAACTTAAGCATCGGAGTGTCATTGCAGGTACAACCCCCCGCCGCTCAGCACACCAAGCTCGGGTCACGGAACCCCTACCTCGGGTCTTGCCAGACGACCGAGCTACACGTTTCAGGTAACCCTCGGAACATTGGCGCCGTTGCCGGGGAGCCTGGAAGTCATCCCTTTACCATGGCGGACGACCCTCCCAACAATAACCACGCTACATCAGAACAAGAAGAGGAAATTGACACCGGAGAACGACCGGACAGCCCTCTATCACCACACACTCCAGGAGGAAACAAACAGAATCGCCCAAGTACATCACTCCCAAACAAAGATCCACAAAATCCCGAAAGAGAAAAGAGCTCGGAAATTCTAGAAGCAGTCCGGGCACAACAAAACCGACTGAAACAACTCGAAGAGGACATAAAGAAGCAAAAAGAAACCGAACAAGATCTGAGAAGGGAGGCTCGCAAGCGCAGACAATTAGAAGAAAAACTACGGAAAATAGAGGCCAACCTGAAAGATCGAACAGAATGCGACGCCACCCCCGAAGACAATCATGATCCCTTCACAAAAGAGATCATGAAGGAGAAGGTACCGCGAAACTTCAAACCACCCGATATGGATCTCTACGACGGCACCACCGACCCAAGTCACCACCTCAGCAACTTCAGAAGCAGAATGTACCTAGTCGACGCCTCCGACGCGATTCGGTGCAAAGCCTTCCCCACCACTCTCACCAAGTCAGCCATGAGGTGGTTCGACAACCTGCCACCGAGATCAATCACCAGCTTCGAAGACCTAACTAAGAAATTCCTAACAAGGTTCTCCATTCAAAAGGACAAGGCAAAACATGCCCCCAGTCTACTCGGGATCAAACAAGGTAACCAAGAAACTCTCCGAGAATACATGGAGCGATTCAACAAAGCCTGCCTGGACATACAACACTTGCCCACTGAAGCAGCTATCATGGGATTGGCAAACGGCCTAAAGGAAGGACCGTTTAGCCAATCCCTCTCCAAACGATACCCGACCTCCCTATACGAGGTGCAGGAGCGGGCAGAAAAATATATCAATATGGAGGAAACCTCCCAGCTAAGAGACTCTTCTAGGAAGGAATCAACCTACCCACTCCGAGATCGAGATCGAGAACAGAAGAAGAAAGAAGAACCCAACTCGGACAAGCCACGGAAGTGCCACAGCTATACCCCCCTCCGAGTCTCCCTGGTAGACATCTACAGAGAAGTATGTCACACCGAAAAGATCCCACCACCCCGACCTCTAAAACACAAAAGAGCGAGGAGAGATCGGTCCGAATACTGCGAATATCACAAGCTCTACGGTCATTCTACCAACGACTGCCACGACCTAAAGAATGTTATAGAAAAGCTAGCCAGAGAAGGAAAGCTCGACAGATACATAGCAGAGAAAGGAGAAGAGACCAGGAAGAGAAGACGAGGAGACAATGAAGGTCAGGCCGAACAAGTCCCGCGAACCCCTGAAAGACACGTTCACATGATAAATGGAGGTTTCGCAGGCGGAGGAGCATCCCGATCTTCGCGAAAAAGACACCTCAAAGAAATCTATCATGTCCGAGAAGACAGTCCCCTGCCCGAGTTACCCACTATCTCATTTACCCGAGAGGATGCTCAAGGGATAATACCCGGGCACGACGATCCAATGGTGATCACCGTTATTCTAGCAAACGCCAACTTACATCGAACCCTGATTGACCAGGGAAGCTCAGCAGATATCCTGTTCAAAGCGGCCTTCGACAAGCTCGGACTTGAGGAAAAAGAGCTAAAAGCCTATCCCACCGACCTATTTGGGCTAGGGGACACCCCGATCCATCCCTTAGGATACATCTCGCTACACACTACCTTTGGAAGAGGCGAGCAATCTAAAACATTAAGCATCGACTACATTGTAGTCGACGTCACTTCAGCATACAATGCCCTCATTGGGCGACCAACCTTAAACAGACTGGCAGCTATAGTCTCGACCCCACACCTCTGTATGAAGTTCCCTACCACAAAAGGAATCGCTACCCTAAAGGGCGACCAAAAGCTAGCACGGCGATGCTACAACGAAAGCCTAAGCCTAAAAGGGAAAGAAGTCAACACAATAGAACTCGGGCGAGTTCAAACCCGAGAAGACCTTCGGCCACAACCAGAGGGAGAAACCGAAAGGATCCAAATCGGGAACACACCTGAAAAAGTAACAAACATTGGAGCAAACCTCGAAGCAGGCCTAAAGGAGGAACTCATAACCCTCTTAAGGGAGAATTCCGACCTCTTCGCCTGGAAGGCCTCCGACATGCCAGGCATAAGTCCCGACCTGATGTGCCATAAAGCTATCAGTATACCCGGGATCCAGACCCGTCCAACAGAGACGCCGGAAGCTCGGACCCGAGCGCATGCAGGCAATAGAAGAACAGGTACAAGCACTGCTAGATGCGGGATTCATTAGGGAAGTAAAATATCCCCTATGGCTCGCAAACGTGGTCCTGGTAAAAAAGCCCAACGGAAAATGGAGGATGTGCGTCGATTACACGGATCTCAACAAAGCCTGCCCCAAAGACCCATATCCACTACCAAACATCGACGCCTTAGTCGACGCAGCCTCAGGCTACAGATATCTCTCCTTCATGGATGCATACTCGGGATACAATCAAATCCCGATGTACGGACCCGACCAAGAAAAGACCTCGTTCATAACCCCAAGGGCAAACTACTGCTACGTAGTAATGCCCTTCGGGCTGAAGAACGCCGGGGCAACCTACCAGAGGCTAATGAACAAAGTATTCTCAGAGCACATCGGGCTACAACTAGAAGTGTACGTCGACGATATGCTGGTAAAGACACAAGAAGACAGAAACTTGGTTCCCGACCTCACAAGTGTCTTCGGCACCCTCAGGAAACACAACATGAGACTTAACCCGACCAAGTGCACCTTCGCCGCAGAAGCCGGAAAGTTCTTAGGCTTCATGCTGACTCAAAGAGGCATCGAAGCAAACCCGGACAAATGCCAAGCGATACTCAAAATGAAGAGCCCGACGTGTGTCAAAGAAGTACAACAACTAAATGGAAGGCTAGCCGCCCTATCAAGATTCTTGGCAGGATCAGGGATAAAATCACTACCTCTCTACTCACTCCTAAAGAAAGGGAAACCCTTCTCATGGACCCCGGAGTGCGAAAAAGCCTTCCAAGAATTCAAGGAATTCCTCGGGCAGCCACCAATCCTAACCCGACCTTTAAAAGGGGAAGAGCTCGTATTATACCTCTCGGTCGGACATCGGGCAGTTGCTTCAGCATTAATACGAGAAAATGACCAAGGACAACACCCCATATACTTCGTAAGCAAGGCACTACAAGGGGCCGAATTAAACTATCAGAATATAGAAAAATTCGCCTACGCCCTAGTATTCACAGCTCGGAGGCTCCGCCCCTACTTTCAAACCCACACCATCAAAGTCCGGACAAACCAACCCATGAGACACATCCTACAAAAAACAGACCTGGCAGGACGAATCCTACAATGGGCGGTGGAACCGTCCGAGTTCGACCTCCACTATGAAGCCCGGACTGCGATAAAATCTCAGTATCTAGCCGACTTCGTCGCGGAATACACTGAGACCCCTGGAACCCCACTCTCATGGAACCTGTACGTTGACGGGTCCTCAAATAAAACAGGAAGTGGGGCAGGGGTTATACTCGAAAGCGACCAAGGAACGCGGATAGAACTATCCCTAAAATTCGAGTTCCAGGCTTCGAACAACCAAGCCGAATACGAGGCCCTACTAGCAGGCCTAAAACTAGCCGAAGAGGTCGGAGCCCAGAAAATCACAATCTTCAGCGACTCCCAGGTCGTCACATCACAAGTCAATGGAAGCTACCAGGCCAAAGACCCGACTATGAAGAAATACCTGGACCAAACACAGGCACAATTACGCCACTTTTCAGAAATACAGATCCAGCACATACCTCGGGAACAAAATGCCCGGGCAGACGCCCTCTCAAAGCTTGCCAGCACCAAGCCCGGAGGCAACAACAGAAGTCTCCTCCAGGAAACCTTACGATCTCCCTCCGTGCTAAGAGGGGAAGAAACGCTAAATATATCCGACCAACAGCAAGGATGGATGACCCCCATACTCAGCTACCTGAAGTCAGGAACTCTCCCCGCCGAAAGAAAGGAAGCTAAAAGACTCACGAAAGACGCCCAGAATTATACACTAATTCACGACGTATTATACAGAAGAGGATTCGCAAACCCCCTCCTTAGGTGCGTCCCGACCTCAGAAACGAAGAGCGTCCTCGAAGAAGTCCACGAAGGCATGTGCGGGAACCATCTCGGAGCTCGGGCACTATCCAAAAAAGTAGTCAGAGCCGAGTTCTACTGGCCGACCTTGCAAAGAGACGCAACAGAGTTTGTGAAAATATGCCCCCCCTGCCAAAAACACGCCAATTTTCACAAAGCACCACCCGAAGACCTTATCAGCATCACTGCACCATGGCCCTTCGCAAAATGGGGACTCGACCTACTCAGCCCGTTCCCACAAGGACCGGGGCAAGTCAAATACCTCATAGTAGGGGTCGACTACTTCACGAAGTGGATCGAAGCTGAACCCTTAGCCGCCATTACGGCTCAGAAAAGCCGCAAATTCCTATACAAAAACATTGTCACAAGGTTCGGAGTCCCCTACTCCATCACAACAGACAATGGAACGCAATTCACGGACACAAGTTTTCAGAAATTGGTGGCCGAACTAAAAATCAAACAGCAATTCACATCAGTCGAGCACCCACAAGCCAATGGGCAAGCAGAAGCTGCAAATAAAATCATCTTGGCCGGGTTAAAACGAAGACTCCAAGAGGACAAAGGGGCATGGACCGAAGAGCTCCCCCAGGTGCTATGGGCATATCGGACAACCCCACACTCTACAACGGGAGAATCGCCATTCCGACTAGCTTATGGAATGGAAGCAATGATTCCTATTGAAATAGAGGAAGGGTCACCTAGAACCATCTTCTACAACGAAAAAGATAACCCACAGGCACAAAGGGAAGAACTCGACCTCCTCCCCGAGGTCCGAGAAAGAGCTCGGATTCGAGAAGAAGCCTTAAAACGGTGAACGGCCCTCAGATACAATCAAAAGGTAATAAAGCGAAGCTTCTCCATTCACGACCTGATTCTAATCCGAAATGACATCGGAACACAAAAGTCGGGAGAAGGAAAGCTAGCCGCAAATTGGAAAGGGCCCTACAAGGTAACAGAAGTCTTAGGGACAGGCTACTACAAAATATCCGACCTAGAAGGCAATGAGCTGCCCAGGACCTGGCACGCCTGTAATCTAAGACGGTACTACAGCTAGAAAAACTTAACCCGAGGTGTACTCTTTTTCCCTACAAGGGTTTTTTAATGAGACACCCGGTTAAGCAGGATACCCGACCTAAAGGGTAAACACTTTGTAAATATTCTTTCTTTTTTAATACTAATCAAATTTCTCTATTTTCTCTTTCTCATGATGAAGCAAATCCTAGAAAGTACCCCACCAAGGCGCATTAATTTATGCTCGGCAAAACGCAAAAAATCATTTGCCAAAAGACCATACAAGGTCGGCAAAGATAAAGCGACGAGGTTCAAATTAATGTGAGAAGTTATAAAGTAACCCTGAAAATGGCTCGAAAAGCCAAATAAAAAAGAGGTTACAAAAATAACTTAAAAAGGCCGACCAAACGACGAAGTCGGACCCAACAAAGGGAAAAGTTATAAAGTAACTCTAAAATGGCTCAAAAAGCCAAATAAAAAGAGATTACAGAAATAACTCAGAAGAACCGACCAACGACAAAGTCGGACCTAACAAAAAGGAGGTACTCGAGCACCCGATGTCCGAGAAAAAGCTCGGCACAAGAAAGAAGCCTTAAAACGGCAAGAACCAAGATTTCGAAAAACGCTTACTAAAAAAGTTGCTTTAGAAAAAGCAACTAAAAAGTACAAGCGAAAAGAACAAAATCGAAAGAAGTTTCAAAACGCTAGCTAAAAAGTTGTTAATTGAAAACAACTAAAAAGCACAAAAGCGAAAGTAAGAAGTCAAAACGCTAGCTAAAAAGTTGTTAATCAAAAACAACTAAAAAGCACAAAAGCGAAAGTAAGAAGTCAAAACGCTAGCTAAAAAGTTGTTAATCAAAAACAACTAAAAAGCAAAAAAGCGAAAGTAAAAAGTCAAAACGCTAGCTAAAAAGTTGTTAATAAAAAACAACTAAAAAGCACAAAAGCGAAAGTAAGAAGTCAAAACGCTAGCTAAAAAGTTGTTATCCGAAAACGACTAAAAAGCACAAAAGCGGAAACAAAAAGTCAAGCGCGAACAAAAAACACCGCATAATAAAGTTACTACAACAAAAGGTGTCCAAAGTGTTCAACAGAAACCATCCAAAAACAAAAGAGCCCACAGATCGGGCAAAACACCAAGAAGTACAAGACTACAGAGGATCGAGGCCCTTTCCGGACTCCACATCGACAGCAGGCTGAAACATAGATATCGGGACTGCATCGACGGCAACGTCATCCCGGTTTGAAACCTCCACACCAGATCTATCCTCATCCAAAGGTGAAGTCGGGTTCACAACCGGAACCTCGGGGTCAGACACCGGAGCCTTGTGGTCGGACACCGGAACCTCATCCTCGGCAGGAGCAGGAACAATCTTTCCCTCCACAACAATGTTTTCCGTACTGAATAAGCTCAGATCCAGGTCGGGAGCAAGAACCCGGACCTGATCCCTCAAATTCACAAACATAGCATCCATACCCTTGGCCACATTATCTTCCAGCTCGTAAAAATCATCCCGAGCATACTGCAACTTCTCCTTCGTCTCCACAAGCTCGGCATACAGCCTAGTATAGTTCTCCGTCGCCACCCTCGCCATCTCCTCAGATGTCTTCGCCGCCGCCACAGCCGCGGTGGCCCTAGTTTTCTCTTCCTCCAAAGAGGCCTCCAGCTCAGTAATCCTGGCAGCCTTCAGTTGACTAATCTTATCAAGCTCAGACCGTGCCTTCTCAAGTCGGGAGCTGGTCGCCCCAAGGGGAGCTTTCTTGAACTCCCGAGCAATAGCGGCATGAAGACTAGCCATCCGAACACAGCTCCGCGCCATATACTGAAAGTGATGCTCCATAGACGCATCATCAGTAGAAATAAAGGTCTGGGGGAGAATGTGCTGCTCAATCCAACCAAGAGCGTCAAAATCCTTATCATTGAAACCAGCAAGCTCTTGAGAGGTCTTCTGTTTCTTGGGGGGAGGACCCGAGGTCGAAGACGGGGAAAGGTGACCGGGTCCGGAGGTCGGAGGATCTTGAGTTATAGCTCGGAACTGAGGAGTCGGAATGGTCTTCGACCGAGTCTGAACACCCATGGTAGTCTTCTGCGGAGAAGATCGGGCAGAAACCTCAGCCTCGATATTCCGAGCAGCCGCAGACTTCTTCGACCGATGAAGAAACTTCATGGAATCCGCCTGAGAAGACATCTCTGCAGAAACAAAAAGAAAGGGATTATCACAAACAGGCAAAATACTAAAAGGATGAAGCTCGGAGAGGTCGGGAACTACCTAACTCGGAACGGAGAAGGCTTGGATCTCCCAACATTTTCTTCGTGTCCAAGTGAGGTGCCCGACCCCATAAACTGCTCAACACACCTGCAAAAGCCTGCTCTACCTCATCTAGACTCTCAAAAGTATACTTAACCGACACAACATTCTCCTGCCAACAAAGAGGAAAAGAAGGCTCCCCACTCTCATCTAGAAAGAAAGGTCGGACATCTCCAGCAGCCCGGACCTTGAAATAGTAGTTCTTGAAATCATGAAACGACTCATCATACAAGGTACAAAACTTCTTCCCCTGGTTAGCCCTAAAAGAGACCCAAGACACCTTCCCAGCACCCGACCCCGGCTTCGTCAACGCGAACAGATAGGAAAAAAGAGAAACAGAAGGGGAGACGCCCAAAAACTGACACAAAAGTTGAAACAGCTTTAAAAACGCCCAAGAATTTGGATGGAGTTGCGTAGGGGCAAGGTTAAAAGACCAAAGGACCTCGGACTCCAAGTCGGTAAAAGGAAGTCGTACACCCAGCTTAGAGAAAAAACAATCGTAAGCATAAAAGAATAGCTTCTCGGAACTTTCTAAAGGCGGGAAGCACACTCTCTCCTCGGACTCCGGGGCTACTAGCTCATAATCCCGCTCAGACTCCCTGTTCTCACAAATACTACACTCCCTACGGAACCTAACTAGATACTCAGAATCTACAACAGAAGGGACCCTTAGAGGAACAGGATCTACCCAACCAAGACCACTCGGAATCTTGGTCGACATATCTTGAAACACCTTTCGAGACATAAAAAATCTTGCCTACAAAGAAGAATACAACAGCAAGCCAAAAATCACATAATAGGCAGACAGCAAAAAACCCATTCAGCAGAAGCAAGAAAACAAAAGTTCCTTTTAAGAAAAATGCAGTAACCCAAAAACAAAGTACCAAGAGAAAAGAGCCCCCCCCCACATACAAACAACCAAAGCAATGGCGGCGCCTCTTTCCGGGGCAACCCCAGCATATGTGCACAGCAAAAGTAAAGACAAGAAACAAACCTGGGAGAAAGGAAGAAGACAACGAGCTCCGATGCAAGAAGAACGAAAACAGCGGCGCAGAGGAAACCCCGAAAAACAACGCACAGAAAGAATCGGAGAAGAAGAACAGAGAGAAAGAAGGAAGATGCTCGAAAGAGAGGCGGCGAAAAACCCAGAAAAAGGGAAAGGGAACAGAATAAACAAAGAAAATGAGGAAAGGGGCAAATAAATAATGCCTTCACAGAGCCCGAACGGAAATCGAGGAGAAACGGTAAAAAGCAATAAATGCTGAAACGGCCATTTTCAAATTTTGAAAAGAACGACTATGCCCGAGCTCGACCTCTCAAAAGGACGAACTCGGACAGGGGCACTGTTCATACCCTGACCGAGCTCTCCAAACTCGGGAAGTTCGCAGAAGGTCCGACCTCGTCCCAAAGGCCCACGCCTGAGGTCGGACCTCGGACAAATAAAGAAGAAAAGCCCAATCTAAAGGCGGCTAAAAGCCCAGAAAGATAAAGGCGGTTCCCTTGAAGATAAGATGACCTCACTTAAAGATAAGATAAGATAACTAACTTATCCTATCCACAGGAGGCCACATCTCACCATTATAAATACACTGGAGCACCCAGGTATAACTCATACTCTAATTCTACTCAATATCTGCTTGGACCCATGCTAACTTAAGCATCGGAGTGTCATTGCAGGTACAACCCCCCGCCGCTCAGCACACCAAGCTCGGGTCACGGAACCCCTACCTCGGGTCTTGCCAGACGACCGAGCTACACGTTTCAGGTAACCCTCGGAACAGGAAGCATGCAAAAGTGGAAGGAATACAGGAAGTTGGAGAAACTGTTAAGCTGTCCAGCCTGACCTCTTCGCACTCAAACGGCTATAACTTTAGGTACATAGATCCAAATGACACGGTTCCAGTTGCGTTGGAAAGCTAACGTCCGGGGCTTCGATTTGATATATAATTTGCCATAGCTGCCTTGACACCAGGCGATGCGAACGCGTGAGTCACGCGGATGCGTGACCTGGCAGGAACGCAACCCGCGCGGCCGTGTGAGCCATGCGGCCGCGTCACTTTTCCGCGACTTGTACGGACCAGAAAGCGCTGGAAGTGACTTTTGGGCTGTTTCTGACCCAGTTTTCGGCCCAGAGAACACAGATTTGAGGCTATAAAGTGGGGGAATGCATCCATTCATTATCATGCTTTCATAATTCACTTTTTCATAATTTTAGATGTAGTTTTCAGAGAGAGAGGTTCTCTCCTCTCTCTTAGGATTAGGATTAGGATTAGAAATTAGGATTTTTAGAAACTAGGATTTAGGACTTCTCTTGGTTTTTAAGAGTGACTCTCGATTCAGGTTCAATGTTCCTTTTTATTTATTTTTCCAATTAAATTTATGAACTGTTCCATGTTTAGATTGATCTCCTTAATTAATGTTATTTGAGATATTTCAGATTGATGATTGCTGTCTTTTATTTATATAAATAATTTGGATTTTCCTGTTTCCCTTTTGGCTTTGGTTAAATAATTGGTGACTCTAGAGTTATCAAACTCATTGTTGATTGAAAATTGGAATTAATTCATCCACTTAACTTACCTCCATAGTTAGAGGTTAACAAAGTGGGAGAAAAATCCAGTTCTCATCACAATTGATAAGGATAACTAGGATAGGACATCCAGTTCTTACACCTTGCAAAGAGTTTATTTTACAGTCATTCATTTACTTTTATTGCTTTGAAAATATACCTGTGCCTATTGCCCAACTAACCTTTTACCTTAATCCAAAACCCCAAACACACTATTTCATAACCAATAATAAGAACATACCTCCCTGCAATTCCTTGAGAAGATGACACGAGGTTTAAATACTCGGTTATCAATTTTAAAAGGGGTTTGTTACTTGTGACAACCAAAACGTTTGTACGAAGGGATTTCTGTCGGTTTAGAGACTATATCTACAACGCGACTGTTTTTATGAAATTCTTTACTGGCAAAAATGCTAACGTCAAAATGGCGCCGTTGCCGGGGAATTGCAAACGTGTGCCTTATTATTGGTTATTGTAAATACTTTTCAAAAAAAATATTTTTCTTTTACTTGTTTATTTGTTTTCTCTTTTTTCCCCTTATTTCTGATAGTTATTATGAATTATCACCCCTCTCGCTTTGAGTTTAGTTCTAACTTTGTGGAAGGAAATAGAAACCACAGCAGGAATATGCATCAAGGTCAGACCAATCAAGGATGGATGGAGTCAAGAGGATCTAATCAACCCTTTAGGCAACAACACCCTCCAAGATATCATGGACAACGATCATTCTACAATGCATACCCAGCTGAAAGATATGGTGGACAACCTTGTAACTACCAACAAGCCCCACCCCGTGCCTATAGACCATCCTCTCAACATGATCTCGAACCACCACACTCACAAGCTTCTTTTCGCCATTCGTCACCATACGATCCTTATCCGCCCCAATACCAATCCAATTACTCCCAAGAACCACCACTCCCCCATACACATAACCCATATCCATCAAAGTCAGAATCACGGGATAGCCTCAAAGAATCAATGAAACAATGTACCACACTCCTTCATCAACTGGAGCAAGCAATGGTGGAGAAGTTAAAACAATTATCTTCCAGACACTCAGCCCCTCAACAGACCCCCATGGCTTTATGTAGAGAATCCAATGAAGAACGCAGTACAAAGGAGACGCTGGAAGCTCCAGTGAACAGCATGGAGCATAACTTCGTACTAGAACAAGTAGAGAAAGCTGTCATTGCAGAAGAAGAAGAGTCGGTTGTTGTGGAGAACTCCGTCAAGGATGTTGCAATTGATGCTGAGGAGGATTTTGCACTGCCTCCAATGCAAATATCTTATGAAAAACTGAATGGAATAACCCAGGACACAGGTTTCCTTGATGATGATGATCACGAGTCCTGTTCTCTTAGCGGTGAACTTGAATCAACAAGTGATTTCTTTGAGACAGAAGAATCTTCCCCGAGTGAATATGAAGATGATGCTAAGGTAGATCTTTCTCAACCTCCAATATATGACTTGAGCGATGATGAGGGAGAAATTGAAGACTCTGATCAAGAGATGGTTGAAGTGGAAGAATTCACAAAAGATTATAAGGGAGTAGAACTCACAGAACCACTGGAAACACCTATCCCAAGGCCGTTACCGCCCACAACAAACTATAAGTGGGTAAAATCCTTGTATTTTATCTTCAATATTCCACTTGAATATGGTTTGCTTGAAACAGATGGCCAGCTTAGAGCTCTCTGCGGCTTTAAGAGTAAAAGGGAAATGGCTCATACTCAGAGCCGGTGCACAAGGTTCAATAAGGTTCCACGCTTCAACTCGAAGTGCAAGGATTGGTATCACGCTCAGTTGAGTTGATCACGGAGAACGTTTGGCCACCGTGGTGAGAATCTAATTTCCAAACCGCCCAGTTAGAAGAGTATAGATCACAACAAAAGAGGATTTGGAACCAAAGTTTAGGATCTTGGAACACACTCTAATATTCATCACCCCAGGAGCCTGAAAATCTGTTTGAAGCTATTCAGAAGCTTTACATGCCTAGTTTGGGACCCCGGAGGCTATTGGCATTCCAAGCATTGGTGAAGATTTTTGGATGAATTTAAACACAAACTGCCATAAAAGAAGCTCAACCAACGTCCAACTTAAGGACTTTAACCAAAAGTGCTAGGTGGGAGACAACCCACCATGGTATGATCATATTTTTTTTCATTTTTATTTAGTTTTATTTGTTTTCAAGTTTTATTTTATTCTTCATTGAACCTGGAATCATACATAGCATTCACATTAAGCATTGCATTCTGCATGTTTTATGGTTCATCTTGTGCTTAATTGAGTGGATTTTATCAACTCTTTACTCACTTATTCATACAATTCGCATGTTTTACATTTTCCTTCCCGATTTTGTGCTATGATTGAAAACATGCTTCTTTGATCCTATATTTGCTTATTATTAATCCTCTCTTATTACCATTAGATGCATTGATATGTGTGTTAAGTGTTTTCAGATATTATAGGGCAGGAATGGCTTGGAGGATGGAAAGGAAGCATGCAAAAGTTGAAGGAATACAGGAAGTTGGAGAAACTGCTAAGCTGTCCAACCTGACCTCTTTGCACTCAAACGGCTATAACTTTAGCTACAGAGGTCCAAATGACCCGGCTTCAGTTGCGTTGAAAAGCTAACGTTCGGGGCTTCGATTTGATATATAATTTGCCATAGCTGCCTCGACGCCAAGCATCGCGAACGCGTGAGTCACGCGGACGCGTGACCTGGTAGAAACGCAACCCGCGCGGTCGCGTGAGCCATGCGGCCGCGTCACTTTTCCATGACCTGTACGGACCAGAAAGCACTGGAAGTGACTTCTAGGCTGTTTTTGACCCAGTTTTCGGCCCATAGAACACAGATTTGAGGCTATAAAGTGGGGGAATGCATCCATTCATTATCATGCTTTCATAATTCACTTTTTCATAATTTTAGATGTAGTTTTCAGTCTTAGGATTAGGATTGGGATTAGAAATTAGGATGTTTAGAAAATAGAATTTAGGACTTCTCTTGGTTTTTAAGAGTGACTCTCGATTCAGGTTCAATGTTCCTTTTTATTTATTTTTCCAATTAAATTTATGAACTGTTCCATGTTTAGATTGATCTCCTTAATTAATGTTATTTGAGATATTTCAGATTGATGATTGTTGTCTTTTATTTATATAAATAATTTGGATTTTCCTATTTCCCTTTTGGCTTTGGTTAAATAATTGGTGACTCTAGAGTTATCAAACTCATTGTTGATTGAAAATTGGAATTAATTCATCCACTTAACTTACCTCCATAGTTAGAGGTTAACAAAGTGGAAGAAAAATCCAATTCTCATCACAATTGATAAGGATAACTAGGATAGGACATCCAGTTCTTACACCTTGCCAAGAGTTTATTTTACAGTCATTCATTTACTTTTATTGCTTTGAAAATATACCTGTGCCCATTGCCCAACTAACCATTTACCTTAATCCAAAACGGAATCCTTTTGTAGGCAAAGGTGCCAAAAAGGGCAAGTAAATGTGGTCTTTTCCTGATCCTCAAGAGCAATGTGAATTTGGAAGTAACCAGTGAATCCATCAAGAAAACAATAATGGGATTTACCTGCCAAACGGTCTAGCATCTGATCAATAAAGGGAAAAGGGTAGTGGTCCTTTCTTGTAGCAGCATTCAACATCCTATAGTCGATGCACACTCGCCATGCATTTTGTACTCTCTTGGTGACCACTCCACCATCATCCTTTGTGACCACAGTGATGCCTGACTTCTTTGGAACAACCTGGACCGGGCTTACCCACTCACTGTCAGAAATTGGGTATATGATACCCGCATCAAGTAGCCTAGTGACCTCTTTCTTTACCACATCAAGGATGGTTGGATTGAGTCTTCTTTGCGATTGTCTAACCGGCCTACCTCCTTCCTGGAGAAATATACGGTGCATGCATTTGCGAGGGTTAATCCCCACAGTATCGGCTAGGCTCCAACCAATCGCTTTCTTGTACTTTCTGAGAACATCTAGGAGCCTCTCTTCTTCCTCACTAGAGAGCTCACTAGCAATAATGACTGGACACTTTTCGTTATCCTCTAAGAAAGCATATTTTAAATGAGATGGAAGAGGTTTCAATTCACTCTTTGCTTCAAGCTGAGGTTCTTTTTCATCAAGCTCACGAGCTTCATCCTCAACAACTTACTCATGTTCATCCTCTTCGTCATTCGTCTCCTCAATGGCTTGGTAGCACAACTTGTTATGGTCTTTATCTTACGCTTCTACTACCAACTCATCAATTACATCACATCGGAGAACGAAATGCTCTTCGGGAGGATGTTTCATGGCTTCTTCCAAATTGAACTTGATAGTCTTGTCTCTAACCTTGAAGGAATATGTACCAGTGAAGGCATCTAACTTGAATTTAGAGGTTTTAAGGAAAGGCCTACCAAGTAGAACGGAGGATGAGCTTCTATTCTCTGTTGGGGGCATTTCAAGGATATAAAAGTCAACTGGAAAGATCAAGCCCTTGATTCCCGCAAGTACATCTTCGGCTATTCTATTACCGTGATCACGCTTTTATCGGCCAAGGCAAATCTCGCCGCCGACATCTTCAATGGAGCTAAATTCAACTGCACAAAAGTAGAAAGCGGCATGATGCTTACACAAGCCCCTTGATCACACATACAATCATGAAAAGTGTGTCCACCAATACAACAAGATACCAAACAAGGCCCAGGATCACCACATTTCTTTGGTATGGGTTCCATCAAGGAAGAGATTGAACTTCCCAAGGATAATGTCTCCAATTCCCCTATCCTATCCTTGTGTGTACACAAGTCTTTCAAGAATTTTGCATACTTTGGAATCTGTTGAATAGCATCAAGAAGTGGTATGGTTACCTCAACCTTCTTGAACACTTGAAGTATGTTCATGTCAAATTCCAGCGTCTTCTTTGCTTTCTATACCATGAACATGAAAGGGAATGGAATTGGGATGGACTCATCTACTAGAGCTTTCCTCTTGGGTTCCTTGAGGTTTACTCCTTCCTCATCATGCCTCTTGCCTACCTCCTCCTCTTCATGTGGAGCTTCAACAATCACTTCTTCCTCATGAATGTCTTCCAAGATCCTTGGAGGTATCTTGGTGGACGAAATTGTGATCATCAATAATGGCTCCAAAGGCTTGGTGCTCTCAAACATGAATCACACTTTATCACAACTCCGCACAACAAACCATCAAGTGTACTGGGTCGTCCAAGTAATACCATACGTGAGTAAGGGACGATCCCACAGAGATTGTTGGTATGAAGCAAGCTATGGTCATCTTGTAAATCCCAGTCAAGTGGATTTAAATGGATTAAGAGATTATTGGTTTAAATAATGATAATAAAATAAATAGAAAATAAAGATAAAGTTACTCATGTAATTCAATGGTGGGAATTTCAGATAGGTGTATGGAGGTGCTGTGTTCCTTCTGAATCTTTGCTTTTCTACTTCTTCCTTCCAGTTTTTTTATCACTCCTTTCTATGGCAAGCTGTATGTAGGGCATCACCGTTGTCAATGGCTACATCCCATCCTCTCAGTGAAAATGGTCCAAATGCTCTGTCACAGCACGACTATTCATCTGTCGGTTCTCAATTAGGTTGGAATAGAATCCAGCGATTCTTTTGCATCTGTCACTAACCCCCAGCCTTCAGGAGTTTGAAGCTCGTCACAGTCATTCAATCCCGGAATTCTACTCGGAATACCACAGACAAGGTTAGACTTTCCGGATTCCCAAGAATGCCGCCATCAATTCTAGCTTATACCACGAAGATTCTGAACAAGGAATCCAAGAGATATGAGCCCGGCCTAAGGTAGAACGGAGGTGGTTGTCAGTCACGTGTGTTCATAGGTGAGAATGATGATGGGTGTCACGGATCATCACATTCATCAAGTTGAAATGCAACGAATATCTTAGAACAGGATCAAATCGAATTGGATAGAAGATAGTAGTAATTACATTAAAACTTGAGGTACAGCAGAGCTCCACACCCTTAATCTATAGTGTGTAGAAACTCTACCATTAAAAATACATAATTGATGAAGGTCCAGGCATGGCCGAATGGCCAGCCCCCAAACGTGGTCAAAAGATCGAATAATAGGAAAGGGACCAGAGATGTGGTCGAAAGACGACTAGTACACTAGTAAAAAGTTCTATTTATACTAAACTAGCTACTAGGGTTTATAGAAGTAAGTAATTGATGCATAAATCCACTTTCAGGGCCCACTTGGTGTGTGCTTGGGCTGAGCTTGATCTATCCACGAGCAGAGGCTTCTCTTGGAGTTGAACACCAAGTTGTAACGTGTTTTGGGCATTCAACTCTGGTTCGTGACGTGTTTCTGGCATTTGACTCCAGAATGCAGGATGGAACTGGCGTTGAGCGCCAGTTTACGTCGTCTAATTACGAATAAAGCATGGACTATTATATATTGCTGGAAAGGTCTGGATATCTACTTTCCAACGCCGTTGAGAGAGCCCCATTTAAAGTTCTGTAGCTCCTAAAAATCCATTTTGAGTGCAGGGAGGCCAGATTCCAACAACATCAACAGTTCTTTGTCAGCCTCTTATCAGAGTTTTGCTCAGGTCCCTCAATTTCAGCCAGAAAAAACCTGAAATCACAGAAAAATACACAAACTCATAGTAAAGTCCAGAAATGTGAATTTTCCATAAAAACTAATGAAAACATCCTTAAAAGTAGCTAGGTCATACTAAAAACTACCTAAAAATAATGCCAAAAAGCGTATAAATTATCCGTTCATCACAACACCAAACTTAAATTGTTGCTTGTCCCCAAGCAACTAAATATCAATCAGGATAAAAAGAAAAGAATAAACTATAAATTCTAAGATATCAATGAATATTAATTCTAATTAGATGAGCGAGACTTGTAGCTTTTTGCTTCTGAACAGTTTTGGCATCTCACTTTCTCCTTTGAAGTTTAGAATGATTGGCATCTATAGGAACTTAGAATTTCAGATAGTGTTATTGATTCTCCTAGTTAAGTTTGTTGGTTCTTGAACACAGCGACTATTATGAGTCTTGGCCGTGGCCCTAAGCATTTTGTTTTCCAATATTACCACCAGATTCATAAATGCCACAGACACATGACTGGGTGAACCTTTTCAGATTGTGACTCAGCTTTGCTAAAGTCCCCAGTTAGAGGTGTCCAGAGCTCTTAAGCACACTCTTTTTGGTTTGGATCACGACTTTAACCACTCAGTCTCAAGCTTTTCACTTGGACCTGCATGCCACAAGCACATGGTTTGGGATAGCTTGATTTAGCCGCTTAGACTTGGATTTTATTTCCTTGGGCCCTCCTATCCGTTGATGCTCAAAGCCTTGGATCCTTTTTACCCTTGCCTTTTGGCTTTAAGGGCTATTGGCTTTTTCTACTTGCTTTTTCATTTTCTTTCTTTTTTTTTCGCCAATATTTTTTTTTGCAAGCTTTTTTTTCACTGCTTTTTCTTGCTTCAAGAATCAATTTCATGATTTTTCAGATCATCAATAACATTTCTCTTTGTTCATCATTCTTTCAAGAGCCAACAACTTTAACATTCATAAACAACAAGATCAAAATTATGCACTGTTTAAGCATTCATTCAGAAAACAAAAAGTATTGTCACCACATCAATATAATTAAACTAATTTCATGGACAATTTTTGAAATTCATGTTCTTCTTGTTCTTTTGAGTTAAAAACATTTTTCATTTAAGAGAGGTGAAGGATTTATGGAATTTATTCATAGCTTTAAGACATAGTTACTACATACTAATGATCTTGAAGTAAAGACACAAAACATAGATAAAAACAAAAAACAGAAAAATTAAGAACAAGGAATGAATCCACCTTAGTGGCGTCTTCTTCTTGAAGGACCAATGATGTCCTTAAGCTCTTCTACGTCCCTTCCTTGCCTTTGTTGCTCCTCCCTCATTGCTCTTTGATCATCTCTAATTTCACAGACAAGGTTAGACTTTCTGGATTCCCATGAATGCTGCCATCAATTCTAGCTTATACCACGAAGATTCTGATTAAGGAATCCAAGAGATATGCGCGCGGCCTAAGGTAGAACAGAGGTGGTTGTCAGTCACGCGCGTTCATAGGTGAGAATGATGATGGGTGTCACGGATCATCACATTCATCAAGTTGAAGTGCAACGAGTATCTTAGAACAGGAATAAATCGAATTAGATAGAAGATAGTAGTAATTGCATTAAAACTTGAGGTACAGCAGAGCTCCACACCCTTAATCTATGGTGTGTAGAAACTCCACCGTTGAAAATACATAAGTGATGAAGGTCCAAGCATGGCCAAATGGCCAGCCCGCAAACGTGGTCAAAAGATCGAATAATAGGAAAGGGACCAGAGATGTGGTCAAAAGACGACTAGTACACTAGTAAAAAGTTCTATTTATACTAAACTAGCTACTAGGGTTTATAGAAGTAAGTAATTGATGCATAAATCCACTTCCGGGGCCCACTTGGTGTGTGCTTGGGTTGAGCTTGATCTATCCACGAGCTGAGGCTTCTCTTGGAGTTGAACGCCAAGTTGTAACGTGTTTTGGGCCTTCATCTCTGGTTCGTGACGTGTTTCTGGCGTTTGACTCTAGAATGCAGTATGGAACTGGCGTTGAGCGCCAGTTTGCATCATCTAATTACGAATAAAGTATGAACTGTTATATATTGCTGGAAAGATCTGGATGTCTACTTTCCAACGCCGTTAAGAGCGCGCCATTTGGAGTTCTGTAGCACCTGAATATCCATTTTGAGTGCAGGGAGGTCAGATTCCAACAGCATCAGCAGTCCTTTGTCAGCCTCTTATCAGAGTTTTGCTCAGGTCCCTCAATTTCAGCCAGAAAATACCTGAAATCATAGAAAAACACACAACTCATAGTAATGTCCAGAAATTTGAATTTATCATAAAAACTAATGAAAACATCCCTAAAAGTAACTAGATCATACTAAAAACTACCTAAAAACAATGCCAAAAAGCGTATAAATTATCCGCTCATCACAACACCAAACTTAAATTGTTGCTTGTCCCCAAGCAACTGAATATCAATCAGGATAAAAAGAAGAGAATATACTATAAATTCTAAAATATCAATGAATATTAATTCTAATTAGATGAGCGAGACTTGTAGCTTTTTGCTTCTGAACAGTTTTGTCATCTCACTTTCTCCTTTGAAGTTTAGAATGATTGGCATCTATAGGAACTTAAAATTTCAGATAGTGTTATTGATTCTCCTAGTTAAGTTTGTTGATTCTTGAACACAGCTACTATTATGAGTCTTGGCCGTGGCCCTAAGCATTTTGTTTTCCAGTATTACCACCAGATACATAAATGCCACAAACACATTACTGGGTGAACCTTTTCAGATTGTGACTCAGCTTTGCAAAAGTCCCCAGTTAGAGGTGTCCAGAGCTCTTAAGCACACCCTTTTTGCTTTGGATCACGACTTTAACCACTCAGTCTCAAGCTTTTCACTTGGACCTGCATGCCACAAGCACATGGTTAGGGATAGCTTTATTTAGCCGCTTAGACCTGGATTTTATTTCCTTGGGCCCTCCTATCCGTTGATGCTCAAAGCCTTGGATCCTTTTTACCCTTGCCTTTTGGTTTTAAGGGCTATCGGCTTTTTCTACTTGCTTTTTCTTTTTCTTTCTTTTTTTTTTGCCAATATTTTTTTTCGCAAGCTTTTTTTTCACTGCTTTTTCTTGCTTCAAGAATCAATTTCATGATTTTTCAAATCATCAATAACATTTCTGTTTGTTCATCATTCTTTCAAGAGCCAACAACTTTAACATTCATAAACAACAAGATCAAAATTATGCACTGTTTAAACATTCATTCAGAAAACAAAAAGTATTGTCACCACATCAATATAATTAAACTAATTTCAAGGACAATTTTTGAAATTCATGTTCTTCTTGTTCTTTTGAGTTAAAAACATTTTTTATTTAAGAGAGGTGAAGGATTTATGGAATTTATTCATAGCTTTAAGACATAGTTACTACATACTGATGATCATGAAGTAGAGACACAAAACATAGATAAAAATGAAAAACAGAAAAATTAAGAACAAGGAATGAATCCACCTTAGTGGCGTCTTCTTCTTGAAGGACCAATGATGTCCTTAAGCTCTTCTATGTCCCTTCCTTGCCTTTGTTGCTCCTCCCTCATTGCTCTTTGATCTTCTCTAATTTCACAGATAAGGTTAGACTTTCCGGATTCCCATGAATGCCGCCATCAATTCTAGCTTATACCACGAAGATTCTGATTAAGGAATCCAAGAGATATGCGCCTGGCCTAAGGTAGAACGGAGGTGGTTGTCAGTCACGTGCGTTCATAGGTGAGAATGATGATGGGTGTCACGGATCATCACATTCATCAAGTTGAAGTGCAACGAATATCTTAGAACAGGAATAATTCGAATTGGATAGAAGATAGTAGTAATTGCATTAAAACTTGAGGTACAGCAGAGCTCTACACCCTTAATCTATGGTGTGTAGAAACTCCACCGTTGAAAATACATAAGTGATGAAGGTCCAAGCATAGCCAAATGGCCAGCCCCCAAACGTGGTCAAAAGATCAAATAATAGGAAAGGGACCAGAGATGTGGTCAAAAGACGACTAGTACACTAGTAAAAAGTTCTAATTATACTAAACTAGCTACTAGGGTTTATAGAAGTAAGTAATTGATGCATAAATCCACTTCCGGGGCCCACTTGGTGTGTGCTTGGGTTGAGCTTGATCTATCCACGAGCTGAGGCTTCTCTTGGAGTTGAACGCCAAGTTGTAACATGTTTTGGGCGTTCATCTCTGGTTCGTGACGTGTTTCTGGCGTTTGACTCCAGAATGCAGTATGGAACTGGCGTTGAGCGCCAGTTTACGTCATCTAATTACGAATAAAGTATGAACTATTATATATTGCTGCAAAGATCTGGATGTCTACTTTCCAACGCCGTTAAGAGCGCGCCATTTGGAGTTTTGTAGCAACTAAAAATCCATTTTGAGTGCAGGGAGGTCAGATTCCAACAGCATCAGCAGTCCTTTGTTAGCCTCTTATCAGAGTTTTGCTCAGGTCCCTCAATTTCAGCCAGAAAATACCTGAAATCATAGAAAAACACACAAACTCATAGTAATGTCCAGAAATTTGAATTTATCATAAAAACTAATGAAAACATCCCTAAAAGTAACTAGATCATACTAAAAACTACCTAAAAACAATGCCAAAAAGCGTATAAATTATCCGCTCATCACAACACCAAACTTAAATTGTTGCTTGTCCCCAAGCAACTGAATATCAATCAGGATAAAAAGAAGAGAATATACTATAAATTCTAAAATATCAATGAATATTAATTCTAATTAGATGAGCGAGACTTGTAGCTTTTTGCTTCTGAACAGTTTTGGCATCTCACTTTCTCCTTTGAAGTTTAGAATGATTGGCATCTATAGGAACTTAGAATTTCAGATAGTGTTATTGATTCTCCTAGTTAAGTTTGTTGATTCTTGAACACAGCTACTATTATGAGTCTTGGCCGTGGCCCTAAGCATTTTGTTTTCCAGTATTACCACCGGATACATAAATGCCACAGACACATTACTGGGTGAACCTTTTCAGATTGTGACTCAGCTTTGCAAAAGTCCCCAGTTAGAGGTGTCCAGAGCTCTTAAGCACACTCATTTTGCTTTGGATCACGACTTTAACCACTCAGTCTCAAGCTTTTCACTTGGACCTGCATGCCACAAGCACATGGTTAGGGATAGCTTTAGTTAGCTGCTTAGACCTGGATTTTATTTCCTTGGGCCCTCCTATCCGTTGATGCTCAAAGCCTTGGATCCTTTTTACCCTTGCCTTTTGGTTTTAAGGGCTATTGGCTTTTTCTACTTGCTTTTTCTTTTTCTTTCTTTTTTTTTCGCCAATATTTTTTTTCGCAAGCTTTTTTTTCACTGCTTTTTCTTACTTCAAGAATCAATTTCATGATTTTTCAGATCATCAATAACATTTCTCTTTGTTCATCATTCTTTCAAGAGCCAACAACTTTAACATTCATAAACAACAAGATCAAAATTATGCACTGTTTAAACATTCATTCAGAAAACAAAAAGTATTGTCACCACATCAATATAATTAAACTAATTTCAAGGACAATTTTCGAAATTCATGTTCTTCTTGTTCTTTTGAGTTAAAAACATTTTTCATTTAAGAGAGGTGAAGGATTTATGGAATTTATTCATAGCTTTAAGACATAGTTACTACATACTGATGATCATGAAGTAGAGACACAAAACATAGATAAAAATGAAAAACAGAAAAATTAAGAACAAGGAATGAATCCACCTTAGTGGCGTCTTCTTCTTGAAGGACCAATGATGTCCTTAAGCTCTTCTATGTCCCTTCCTTGCCTTTGTTGCTCCTCCCTCATTGCTCTTTGATCTTCTCTAATTTCACAGACAAGGTTAGACTTTCCGGATTCCCATGAATGCCGGCATCAATTCTAGCTTATACCACGAAGATTCTGATTAAGGAATCCAAGAGATATGCGCCTGGCCTAAGGTAGAACGGAGGTGGTTGTCAGTCACGTGCGTTCATAGGTGAGAATGATGATGGGTGTCACGGATCATCACATTCATCAAGTTGAAGTGCAACGAATATCTTAGAACAGGAATAATTCGAATTGGATAGAAGATAGTAGTAATTGCATTAAAACTTGAGGTACAGCAGAGCTCCACACCCTTAATCTATGGTGTGTAGAAACTCCACCGTTGAAAATACATAAGTGATGAAGGTCCAAGCATGGCCAAATGGCCAGCCCCCAAACGTGGTCAAAAGATCGAATAATAGGAAAGGGACCAGAGATGTGGTCAAAAGACGACTAGGACACTAGTAAAAAGTTCTAATTATACTAAACTAGCTACTAGGGTTTATAGAAGTAAGTAATTGATGCATAAATCCACTTCCGGGGCCCACTTGGTGTGTGCTTGGGTTGAGCTTGATCTATCCACGAGCTGAGGCTTCTCTTGGAGTTGAACGCCAAGTTGTAACGTGTTTTGGGCGTTCATCTCTGGTTCGTGACGTGTTTCTGGCGTTTGACTCCAGAATGCAGTATGGAACTGGCGTTGAGCGCCAGTTTGCGTCATCTAATTACGAATAAAGTATGAACTATTATATATTGCTGGAAAGATCTGGATGTCTACTTTTCAACGCCGTTAAGAGCGCGCCATTTGGAGTTCTGTAGCACCTGAAAATCCATTTTGAGTGCAAGGAGGTCAGATTCCAACAACATCAGCAGTTATTTGTCAGCATCTTATCAGAGTTTTGCTAAGGTCCCTCAATTTCAGCCAGAAAATACCTGAAATCATAGAAAAACACACAAACTCATAGTAATGTCCAGAAATTTGAATTTATCATAAAAACTAATGAAAACATCCCTAAAAGTAACTAGATCATACTAAAAACTACCTAAAAACAATGCCAAAAAGCGTATAAATTATCCGCTCATCACAACACCAAACTTAAATTGTTGCTTGTCCCCAAGCAACTGAATATCAATCAGGATATAAAGAAGAGAATATACTATAAATTCTAAAATATCAATGAATATTAATTCTTATTAGATGAGCGAGACTTGTAGCTTTTTGCTTCTGAACAGTTTTGGCATCTCACTTTCTCCTTTGAAGTTTAGAATGATTGGCATCTATAGGAACTTAGAATTTCAGATAGTGTTATTGATTCTCCTAGTCAAGTTTGTTGATTCTTGAACACAGCTACTATTATGAGTCTTGGCCGTGGCCCTAAGCATTTTGTTTTCCAGTATTACCACCGGATACATAAATGCCACAGACACATTACTGGGTGAACCTTTTCAGATTGTGACTCAGCTTTGCAAAAGTCCCCAGTTAGAGGTGTCCAGAGCTCTTAAGCACACTCTTTTTGCTTTGGATCACGACTTTAACCACTCAGTCTCAAGCTTTTCACTTGGACCTGCATGCCACAAGCACATGGTTAGGGATAGCTTGATTTAGCCGCTTAGACCTATTTCCTTGGGCACTCCTATCCATTGATGCTCAAAGCCTTGGATCCTTTTTACTCTTTCCTTTTGGTTTTAAGGGCTATTGGCTTTTTCTACTTGCTTTTTCTTTTTCTTTCTTTTTTTTTCGCCAATATTTTTTTTCTTAAGCTTTTTTTTCACTGCTTTTTCTTGCTTCAATAGTCAATTTCATGACTTTTCAGATCATCAATAACATTTCTCTTTGTTCATCATTCTTTCAAGAGCCAACAACTTTAACATTCATAAACAACAAGATCAAAATTATGCACTGTTTAAGGATTCATTCAGAAAACAAAAAGTATTGTCACCATATCAATATAATTAAACTAATTTCAAGGACAATTTTCAAAATTCATGTTCTTCTTGTTCTTTTGAGTTAAAAACATTTTTCATTTAAGAGAGGTGAAGGATTTATGGAATTTATTCATAGCTTTAAGACATAGTTACTACATACTAATGATCATGAAGTAGAGACACAAAACATAGATAAAAACGAAAAACAGAAAAATTAAGGACAAGGAATGAATCCACCTTAGTGGCGTCTTCTTCTTGAAGGACCAATGATGTCCTTAAGCTCTTCTATGTCCCTTCCTTGCCTTTGTTGCTCCTCCCTCATTGCTCTTTGATCTTCTCTAATTTCTCAGACAAGGTTAGACTTTCCGGATTCCCATGAATGCCGCCATCAATTCTAGCTTATACCACGAAGATTCTGATTAAGGAATCCAAGAGATATTCGCCCGGCCTAAGGTAGAACGGAGGTGGTTGTCAGTCACGTGCGTTCATAGGTGAGAATGATGATGGGTGTCACGGATCAACACATTCATCAAGTTGAAGTGCAACGAATATCTTAGAACAGGAATAAATCAAATTGGACAGAAGATAGTAGTAATTGCATTAAAACTTGAGGTACAGCAGAGCTCCACACCCTTAATCTATGGTGTGTAGAAACTCCACCGTTGAAAATACATAAGTGATGAAGGTCCAGGCATGGCCGAATGGCCAGCCCCCAAATGTGGTCAAAAGATTGAATAATAGGAAAGGGACCAGAGATGTGGTCAAAAGATGACTAGTACACTAGTGAAAAGTTCTATTTATACTAAACTAGCTACTAGGGTTTATAGAAGTAAGTAATTGATGCATAAATCCACTTCCAGGGCCCACTTGGTGTGTGCTTGGGCTGAGCTTGATCTATCCCCGAGCTGAGGCTTCTCTTGTAGTTGAACGCCAAGTTGTAACGTGTTTTGGGCGTTCAACTCTGGTTCGTGACGTGTTTCTGGCGTTTGACTCCATAATGCAGTATGGAACTGGCGTTGAGCGCCAGTTTATGTCGTCTAATTACGAATAAAGTATGGACTATTATATATTGCTGGAAAGCTTGGGATGGATACTTTCCAAAGCCGTTGAGAGCGCGCCATTCGGAGTTCTGTAGCTCCTGAAAATCCATTTTGAGTGCAGGGAGGTCAGATTCCAACAGCATCAGCAGTCCTTTGTCAGCCTCTTATCACAGTTTTGCTCAGGTCCCTCAATTTCAGCCAAAAAATACCTGAAATCACAGAAAAACACAAACTCATAGTAAAGTCCAGAAATGTGAATTTATCATAAAAACTAATGAAAACATCCCTAAAAGTAACTAGATCATACTAAAAACTACCTAAAAACAATGCCAAAAAGCGTATAAATTATCCGCTCATCACAACACCAAACTTAAATTGTTGCTTGTCCCCAAGCAACTGAATATCAATCAAGATAAAAAGAAGAGAATATACTATAAATTCTAAAATATCAATGAATATTAATTCTAATTAGATGAGCGAGACTTGTAGCTTTTTGCTTCTGAACAGTTTTGGCATCTCACTTTCTCCTTTGAAGTTTAGAATGATTGGAATTTATAGGAACTTAGAATTTCAGATAGTGTTATTGATTCTCCTAGTTAAGTTTGTTGATTCTTGAACACAGCTACTATTATGAGTCTTGGCCGTGGCCCTAAGCATTTTGTTTTCCAGTATTACCACCGGATACATAAATGCCACAAACACATGACTGGGTGAACCTTTTCAGATTGTGACTCAGCTTTGCAAAAGTCCCCAGTTAGAGGAGTCCAGAGCTCTTAAGCACACTCTTTTTGCTTTGGATCACGACTTTAACCACTCAGTCTCAAGCTTTTCACTTGGACCTGCATGCCACAAGCACATGGTTAGGGATAGCTTGATTTAGCCGCTTAGACCTATTTCCTTGGGCCCTCCTATCCATTGATGCTCAAAGCCTTGGATCCTTTTTACCCTTGCCTTTTGGTTTTAACGGCTATTGGCTTTTTCTACTTGCTTTTTCTTTTTCTTTTTTTTTTCGCCAATATTTTTTTTCACAATCTGTTTTTTCACTGCTTTTTCTTGCTTCAAGAATCAATTTCATGACTTTTCAGATCATCAATAACATTTCACTTTGTTCATCATTCTTTCAAGAGCCAACAACTTTAACATTCATAAACAACAAGATCAAACTTATGCACTATTTAAGCATTCTTTCAGAAAACAAAAAGTATTGTCACCACATCAATATAATTAAACTAATTTCAAGGACAATTTTCGAAATTCATGTTCTTCTTGTTCTTTTGAGTTAAAAATATTTTTCATTTAAGAGAGGTGAAGGATTTATGGAATTTATTCATAGCTTTAAGACATAGTTACTACATACTAATGATCATGAAGTAGAGACACAAAACATAGATAAAAATGAAAAACAGAAAAATTAAGAACAAGGAATGAATCCACCTTAGTGGCGTCTTCTTCTTGAAGGACCAATGATGTCCTTAAGCTCTTCTATGTCCCTTCCTTGCCTTTGTTGCTCCTCCCTCATTGCTCTTTGATCTTCTCTAATTTCATGGAGAATGATGGAGTGCTCTTGATGTTCCACCCTTAATTGATCCACATTGTAACTCAAATCTTCTAAGGAAGTGTTGAGTTGTTCCCAATAGTTGTTGGGAGGAAAGTGCATCCCTTAAGGCATCTCCGGGATTTCTTGGTGATGAGCTTCCTCATGCGTCTCTTGGGTTCCATGAGTGGGCTCTCTTGTTTGCTCCATCCTTTTCTTAGTAATGGGCTTGTCCTCCTCAATGAGGATGTCTCCTTCTAAGATAACTCCAGCTGAGTAACATAGATGGCAAATAAGATGAGGAAAAGCTAGCCTTGCCAAAGTAGAGGGCTTATCGGCTATTTTGTAGAATTCATGGGAGATGACTTCATGAACTTCTACTTCCTCTCCATTCATGATGCTATGAATCATGATGGCCCGATCCACAGTAACTTTAGATCGGTTGCTAGTGGGGATGAGGGAGCGTTGGATGAACTCCAACCATCCTCTAGCCACAGGCTTGAGGTCCAGCCTTCTTAGTTGAACCGGCTTGCCTTTGGAATCTCTTTTCCATTGAGCTCCTTCCACACATATGTCCATAAGGACTTGGTCCAACCTTTGATTAAAGTTGACCCTTCTAGTGTAGAGGCGTGCATCTCCTTGCATCATGGGCAAGTTGAACGCCAACCTCACATTTTTCGGACTAAAATCTAAGTATTTCCCCCGAACCATTGTAAGATAATTCTTTGGGTTCGGGTTCTTACTTTGATCATGGTTCCTAGTGATCCATACATTGGCATAGAAATCTTAAACCATTAAGATTCTAACTTGTTGGATGGGGTTGGTTAGAACTTCCCAACCACTTCTTTGGACCTCATGTCGGATCTCCGGATACTAATTTTTCTTGAGTTTGAAAGGGACATCAAGGATCACCTTCTTCTTGGCCACAACATCATAGAAGTGGTCCTGATGGGCTTTGGAGATAAATCTTTCCATCTCCCATGACTCGGAGGTGGAAGCTTTTGTCTTCCCTTTCCCTTTTCTAGAGGTTTCTCCGGCCTTAGGTGCCATCAATGGTAATGGAAAAACAAAAAGCTTATGCTTTTACCACACAAACTTAAAATATTGCTCGCCTTCGAGCAAGAGAAGAAAGAAAAGAAGAAGAAGAAGAGAAAATATGGAGGAGAGTGAGGGGGAGGTGTATTCGGCCAAGGTATAGAAGAGGGGGTTGTGTTGTGTGAAAATGAAGTAGAATGGAGGGGTTTATATAGGGAAGGGAGAGAGGGTAGGTTCGGCCATTTATGGTGGGTTTGGGTGGGAAAGATTTTTGAATTTTGAAGGTAGGTGGGGTTTATGGGTAAGAGTGGATGGATGTGAGTGGTGAAGGGGGTAATTGGGAAGAGAGATTGAGGTGATTGGTGAAGGGTTTTTGGGAAAGTGTGTTATAGGATTATTAGGAGGTAAGGTGGGAATATGTTAGGTAGGGATCCTGTAGGGTCCACAGATCCTGAGGTGTCAAGGATTTACACCCCTGCACTAATTAGGCATGTAAAATGCCTTTGCATGCAATTATGGCGTTTAAACGCCGAAGTGATGCATGTTCTGGGCGTTCAACACCCATGTGCAGCATGTTTCTAGCGTTGAACGCCAGTTCCATGCTTGTTACTGGCGTTCAGTGCCAGCTTTTCTCAGGGCATATTCCTGGCGTTCAAACGCCTGGATGTTGCTTGTTTCTGGCGTTCAGCGCCAGATCCATGCTCTGTTCTGGCGTTGAATGCCAGCCAGATGCTCCTTACTGGCGTTTAAACGCCAGTAAGCCCTTCCTCCAGGGTGTGATTTTTCTTCTGCTGTTTTTGATTCTGTTTTTAATTTTAATATTTTTTTCGTGACTCCACATGATCATGAACCTACTAAAACACAAAATAACAATTAAATAAAAATAAAATTAGATAAATAAAAGTTGGGTTGCCTCCCAACAAGCTCTTCTTTAATGTCAATAGCTTGACAGTGGGTCTCATGGAGCCACACAGGTGATCAGGTCAATGTTGTATAGTCCCAACACCAAACTTAGAGTTTGGTTGTGGGGATTCAACACCAAACTTAGAGTTTGGTTGTGGCCTCCCAACACCAAACTTAGAGTTTGACTGTGGGGGCTCTGTTTGACTCTATACTGAGAGAAGCTCTGCATGCTTACTCTCCCTTGTTACAGAAGGATAGTCGTGTGCCTTAAACACAAGGTAGTCCCCATTCAATTGAAGGACTAATTCTCCTCTGTTAACATCTATCACAGCTTCTGCTGTGGCTAGAAAAGGTCTTTCACGGATGATGCATTCATCCTCTTCCTTCCTAGTGTCTAAGATTATGAAATCAGCAGGGATGTAAAGGCCTTCAACCTTTGCTAACACGTCCTATACTAATCCATAAGCTTGTCTTACTGACTTGTCTGCCAATTGTAATGAGAATAAGGCAGGCTGTACCTCAATGATCCCTAGTTTCTCCATTACAGAGAGTGGCATAAGATTTATGCCTGACCCCAGGTCACACAGAGCCTTGTTAAAGGTCATGGTGCCTATGGTACATGGTATTAAGAATTTACCAGGATCTTGTCTCTTTTGAGGTAAAGTTTTCTGAACCCATGTATCTAGTTCACTAATGAGCAAGGGAGGTTCACCTTCCCAAGTCTCATTACCAAACAACTTGGCATTCAGCTTCATGATGGCTCCTAGATATTGAGTAACTTGCTCTCCAGTCACATCTTCATCCTCTTCTGAGGAAGAATAATCTTCAGAGCTCATGAATGGCAGAAGGAAATTTAGTGGAATCTCTATGGTCTCTATATGAGCCTCAAATTCCTTTAGGTCCTCAATAGGGAACTCCTTCTTGTTTGAGAGACGTCCCAGGAGCTCTTCCTCACTAGGATTTTCGTCCTTCTCCTCCCTTGTGCATTCGGCCATATTGATTACATCAATGGCCTTGCACTCTCCTTTTGGATTTTCTTCTGTATTGCTTGGGAGAATACTAGGACAAGTTTCAGTGACTTTCTTACTCAGCTGGCCCACTTGTGCCTCCAAATTTCTGATGGAGGACCTTGTTTCACTCATGAAACTTAAAGTGGCCTTAGACAGATCAGAGACTAAATTTGCTAAATTAGAGGGGCTCTGCTCAGAATTCTCTGTCTGTTGCTGAGAAGATAATGGAAAAGGCTTGTTATTGCTTAGCCTGTTTCTTCCACCATTATTAAAACCTTGTTGAGGCTTTTGTTGATCCTTCCATGAGAAATTTGGATGATTTCTCCATGATGAATTATAGGTGTTTCCATAAGGTTCACCCATGTAATTTACCTATACTATTGCAGGGTTCTCAGGATCATAAGCTTCTCCAGAAGCTGCCTCTTTTGTACTATTGGATGCATTTTGCCATCCATTCAGACTTTGAGAAATCATGTTGACTTGCTAAGTCAACACTTTGTTCTAAGCCAATATGGCATTCAGAGCATCAATTTCAAGAACTCCCTTCCTCTGAGGCGTCCCATTATTCACGAAATTCCTCTTAGAAGTGTACATGAATTGGTTATTTGCAACCATGTCAATAAGTTCTTGAGCTTCTGCAGGCATTTTCTTGAAGTGAATGGATCCACCTGCAGAATGGTCCAATGATATTTTGGAAAACTCAGATAGACCATAATAGAATATATCTAATATGGTCCATTCTGAAAACATGTCAGAAGGACACTTTTTGGTCATCTGCTTGTATCTTTCCCAAGCTTCATAGAGGGATTCACCATCTTTTTGCTTGAAGGTCTGAACATCCACTCTAAGCTTGCTCAACTTTTGAGGAGGAAAACATTTATCCAAAAAGGCCGTGACCAGCTTATCTCAGGTGTCCAGGCTATCTTTAGGTTGTGAGTCTAACCATGTTCTAGCTCTGTCTCTTACAGCAAAAGGGAAAAGCATGAGCCTGTAGACTTCAGGATCTACTCCATTTGGCTTAAGAGTCTCACAAATCTGCAAGAACTCAGTTAAAAACTAAGAAGGATCTTCAGATGGAAGTCCATAAAACTTGCAGTTCTGTTGCATCAAAGCAACTAATTGAGGTTTCAGCTCAAAATTGTTTGCTCCAATGGCAGGAATTTAGATGCTTCTTCCATCAAACTTGGACGTTGGAAATCACCAAAAATCCTCCTTGCATTATTGTTGTTAGGTTCGGCTACCATCTCCTTCTCTTGTTTGAAAATTTCAGAAAGGTTGCCTCTGGATTGTTGTAATTTAGCTTCTCTTAATTTCTTCTTCAGAGTCCTTTCAGGTTCTGGATCAGCTTCAACAAAGATGACTTTTTCCTTATTCCTGCTCATATGAAAGAGAAGAGAAAAAGAAAAAGGAAGAGGAATCCTCTATATCTGGACAAAGAGGATCCTTATTATTTGTAGAAGAAGAAAAGAATAAGAGTGGAGAATCCAATCACAAGGGTGAGGATAGAGGCAGTGATTGGAGATGAAGAGAGGTGAAGAGAAGTGTTAGTAAATAAATAAATAAATAGAAGAAGAGAAGAGAGAGAGAATTCGAAAATTAATTTTTGAAAAGGAGTTAGTGATTTTCGAAAATTAAAGATGAGATAGAATTGAAATTAAAATTTAAAACAATCAATTAATTTAAAAAGAATTTTGAAAAAGGGATGAGGTATTTTCGAAATTTAGAGAGTGTTCCAGGGGTTACCTGAAACTGTAGGTCGATCTCGGACGAGATCTTCTGTGTGGTCGGAGTCGACGTGTCCGGCAGGTGTACAGCGACCGGAGCTGATGTGTCCGACTTGTTGGACTTGGCGGTGGTGCTGATCCTTCGTCCCCGGAGGGTGGGGGGTACCTGCAAGGGACTCCGATGCTTAAGTTAGCAAGGGTATTAAGCAGGTATTAAGTAGAATCAGAGTACGAGTTATACATGGGTGCTCCAGTGTATTTATAATGGTGAGATGTGGCCTTCTGCGGATAAGATAAGTTAGTTATCTTATCTTATCTTTATCTTATCTTTAAGTGGGGTCATCTTTAAGGGAACCGCCCTTATCCCTACGGGTTTAGGCTACCCTTGGATTTGGGGCGCGTTCCTCTATTTGGGCCCTTCATTTGGGCTTTCCTGTGACTTGGCCGAGCTCTTTGAGGAGAGGTCGGGTTGTCCTGACCTGGAGAGGTCGGTCGCTTTGTCTGTCGAACATCCCGGGTCGGACAGCTCGACCCAGGGTATGAACAGTGCCCCTGCTTGAGCTCGGTCTTTCTGTTGAGGTCGATTTTTTGACTTCGGTCCTTTCATGATGAAGCCGAACTCAAGCACTTTGTCGATTTCTTCTTTTGTAGAATCTTTTGAATGTAGAACGTTTCCTCTAAAGGCGCGCGCTTTTATATTGGCGTTTTGGGAACGTGCGAGGGTTTAATGCTTTCCTTAATTTTAGCATTAATTGCCCCGTTTCCTTTTGGCTCTTTATTTTGATTTTGCAAGCCCAGAAATGGTTTCTCTTCTTTTCCTCTTTTCATAACTTCTTTTCTCCGTTCTCTCCGCTCTTCTATTTTCTTGTTTCGTGCTTCTCCTTTTTCTGAGTTTGCGGCGTCGTTTGGTGTTTCTGGAGCTTCTGTTTTCACCTGGAGTTTCGTGTTTCTCCCTGCGACATTTGCTCACTGTTCGCGTTTCTTTGCGAGAAGGTGTTCCCAGATTTCCATCTTCGTTTTCTTTGAAGTTCGCTTCTTTTTCAGGTTGGTACTAACTTTCTTGCTTCTTTCGCGGCTTTACTTTTCATTTTTTGGTGAAGCTTTGATTTTGCATGTTTGAAAGTTTGAACCTTTTCATGATCTTGTTTGTTTGCCGTTGTAAACGTGTTTTCCTTGGCTTTCTTTCGTGCACTCTTTTGATATTTTCGTCGAGGCTTCCTAGGGTTTTGTTTGTTGCTTCTGATAGAGAATCTACATCTTGTTCCTTGCTTTGCTTGATCATTTTTGTTTCTGACTTTGACAAAGTTCATACCTTTAGCAATTTCTGCTTTGGCGCGTTTTGACGTTCTGGAAATGCTTTTTGTTTGGTACACTGTGATGACTTATGCTTCTTGAAAATGCTTGTTTGTTTTGAGGTTTTGTTCTTTGAAAAATGCTGGGATGCGAACTTCACATTATTTTCCTGGAAACCTTGCCTTGTTACTGCCTCCAAAGGATGCCCCAGGACTTTGGTTTTGAGTCTTGGGGTTTTCCTATTCTTGCTTTTCATTGCCTGAGAAGTAGTTGACCAAGCTGTTTTCTCCTTTGTCCGAGATGTTTGTAGTAACCTCATTTTCTTTTCTTGCTTGTAGGATTTAGTTGGCCTCATGTCTTCTCGCAATAACATTGTAGAGATGTCTTCCAAAGTTCCCGAGGGGATGTCCGATTGGCTGGACTCCCTTGTTTTGTTGTGTGTTTCCGTTGTGGACGCTGAATTTTGCACAGAGCTGAGGAAGCGTCATAGGATTTGTGGAAACAATGCTCGCGAGGGGGATTATGAGCTTGTTGCTCCTGATTCTGATGAGAGGATTTGCTTCCCGACTTCCATTGAGAGGGAGTGCCCCTTCTTCTATGCATATGGATACTTTTTCAGCCAGTTGAATGTTACTTTTCCTTTTACTGCTTTTGAAACCGACCTGTTGTGGTCGTGTAATATTGCTCCATCCCAGCTTCATCCCAATTCCTGGGGTTTTATTAAAATTTTTCAACTTCTCTGCCGTGAACTAGATGTAACACCTTCCCAGACTTTGTTTCTTTACCTGTTTATTTCTGCCAAGCCTGGCGGTACTTCAAAAAAGAAGGCTTCCTGGGTTTCCTTCAGGTCCGCCCAGGGCCACAAAGTTTTTGCTATGTATGATGAGTCCTTTAAGGATTTCAAGAATTACTTCTTTAAGGTCCGTGCTGTCGAGGGGGCCCGCCCCTTTTTTCTTGACGAAAATGATGAGCCTTCTTTCCCTCTAGAGTGGCAGAGGGATGTGAGAGTGTCTCGTTATACTTGGGAGATGCTTGATGATGTTGAGCGTGCTTTCGTTGTTGTTCTTGAAGATCTATGGGGAAAACCGCCCCATCTTGATACAAAAAGATTTTTGAATGACCCATCCTTAGTTCGGACTGTTTTGGGTATTTATCTGACTTGTTTCTGTACTTATTTCCTTTTTCTTCCTCCTTGTAGCTCTTTGTCGTGACTTTTTTGTGTTTTGTAGGGATGACAAAGAATAACGACTCTATGAAGGCCTTTAAAAGGGCAAAGAAGGCAACTGCTGCTCTGAACATCTCGGCCAAGGTGGCCGGTGAGGGATCTTCACAGGTCCCCCTGAAGCCCCCGGTGCCGAGTTCCCTTGGGCCGAGGAAAGTGATTCCTACTCCCCAATTTCATCAGGTCGATCCTCCTCAAACTTCTGCTGCTGCTTCTGGTGCCCCTCCCTTGAAAAAGCAAAAAACATCCGAACCCTTTAACTTGGATGCTCCCAACTTTGACGCCATTGAATTTGTAGACCAGCAAATTGCCCCCTATGGTGGGCTTTCCATGGACGACGTGTCTCTGTTAAAGCATTTGTATTTTATTACTCAAAATAGTGTAAAGATGGCCCATATGGGTGCGGCTATTTTTCGAACAATTCAGGGGATTCCGGTTCATGCTACCAAATCTTTTATGGAAGAGGCCAAGTCATAGTTTGATCGAATCAAGGGTCTGAAGGAGGAGTTGGAGGTGAAGTTGGCCAAGGTGGAGAAGGAACTGGAGGGTGAGAAGGCCAGCTCTATTGCCCTTGCTGCTTCTCTGAAGCTGGCCGAAGACATGGCTTTGAAGCATAAGGATAGCTATGTCTCGGCTTATAGGGAATTGATGCGTCTTCGGGAGGAGTTGGAAACAGCTCGGGTTAATTATGGTGAGCTTCAGGGTCACCTTGTGGGTAGTGTAACTGTTGCCTCCGAGAACCTGATGGAGCAGTTTCGGATTGTTGCTCCTGATGCCGACTTGACTCTCATCAGCCTGGATAATGTCGTGAGGGATGGTAAGATTGTTCCTGATGACCAAGATGATGAAGAGACTGATCCTCCCCCAGTGCCTTCTCTTAAGGTGTCAACTTCCTCTGTTCCTCCCGTTACATCTGATCCAGATTGCCAGATTCTGAACCGGGATGATGGAACCGTAGATGCTGTGCCCCTTCAGACTCGTCCTCCTCTCCTCATACTGATGCTGCCGGGAAAGCTCCCGATCTTTAGCTGATCTTTTTATGGATATTTGTGTACATAGCCCGGTTTGTGGGCTTTTGAACTTTGTTTTATTTGTTCTGCTGGACACTTCTAGTTGTCTGTCTTACAACTCTTTCTGAAAAACAAAAGTAGCTCCTGAGGTTGGTTTTGTGGTGACCTCTTGAAGCTTTTTATCGTATTATGCATGATATCTGTTGAAATTTTGCTGTCTGGCCTCTTTAGGTTGTTTTGCTTTTGCTTATCGTTTGTAATTTGGATCCTTTTGAGGCCTGTACCTGTGGGGGGTCCGACTTGTTTCCCGGTTTCCTCGCTCTTGTTTGTATTTTAGCGCCTTTATGACGGATTTCTTTATGTTGGTCTCCCTCAAAAGCTATTTTGTGATCCCCTTTTCTGAGCCTTTGCTTGGTCTTTTTCAGGGATTATGCTTGATAACTTTTAGTGGTAGGAGTCCAACTTGGTTATGTCGGTCTCCTTTTAAGTTATTTTTTGTAGTCCTCTTTCTTGGATCTTTGTCAGATCTCTTTTGGTGACTACTTGGATAACTTTTTAGTGGTAGGAGTCCGACTTGGCTATATCGGTCTCCTGTAAGTTATTTTTTGTAGTCCTCTTTCTTGGATCTTTGTCAGATCTCTTTCAGGGACTACTTGGATAACTTTTTAGTGGTAGAAGTCCGACTTGGTTATATCGGTCTCCTTTAAGTTATTTTTTGTAGTCCTCTTTCTTGGATCTTTGTCAGATCTCTTTCAGGGACTACTTGGATAACTTTTTAGTGGTAGGAGTCTGACTTGGTTATATCGGTCTCCTTTAAGTTATTTTTTGTAGTCCTCTTTCTTGGATCTTTGTCAGATCTCTTTCAGGGACTACTTGGATAACTTTTTAATTTTGGGCTGACTTTGTTATATCAGGCCCTTCTAAGTTAAAGTAATCCTCTTTAATAGGGTTGGCCAGACCTCTTTCCAGGGTTTACTTATAACTTGGGTTGACTTGGTCCGACTTCTGAACGTCGGCCAGTCTTTAAGTTATTATATTAGCTATCCGTAAGACCTCGTCAGGTTCTTTTTTTTTTGGATTGCTTTCGATAACTTCTTACATTATTCTGTGTTCATCTTTGCCGATTTGTAGAAAATGGTTGGCGTCTTTAGATCGTCCTTTGGGTGAATCGCGTTTTCACCTTTATCGAACGATTGTTTTTATCGTGGTCGCGCAGTGAATTTCTTTTTCACTTTCTGCCGACCTGTTGCTTTATAATCAGACGATGAATACTTCAGATCAATGCGTCTTGGAATCTTTGTAGAATATCTAAATAAACTTTAGAAAAATGCAAATATATACATGTGGGAATTTCCTTGTTCCTAGGTCTCGACATGGTGCCTCATTAAAAAACCTTTTCAGGAAAAATAGCGCATCCATTTAGTGAGATCCTTTACCTTTTCTAACTGTAGTACCTTCTTAGGTTGTAGGCGTGCCATGATCGAGGAAGCTCTCGTCCATCAAGCTCGGACAGTCTGTAGTAGCCCTTCCCCAGTACTTCAATGACTCGGTAAGGTCCTTTCCAGTTAGCTGCCAGCTTTCCTTCTACGGGTCGAGTTGTTCCAATGTCATTTCTGATTAGGATGAGATCATTTTCTGCAAAACTTCTCGGCACTACCTTTTGATTATATCTAGAACCCATTCGTTGTTTTAGAGCTTCTTCCCTGATCCGAGCTCTTTCTTGGACTTCGGGTAACAAATCGAGCTCTTCTCTCTGAAGTTGGGAGTTTGCTTGTTCATTGTAGTGGATTACTCGGGGAGATCCTTCTTTGATTTCTATTGGAATCATTGCCTCCACTCCGTATGCTAGTCGGAATGGTGATTCATTTGTAGTAGAATGGGGTGTTGTTCGATATGCCCATAGGACTTGTGGAAGTTCCTCGGCCCAAGCTCCCTTTGCTTCTTGTAGCCTCCGCTTTAATCCGGCCAATATGACTTTGTTGGCCGCTTCGGCTTGTCCATTGGCTTGGGGATGTTCGACGGAGGTGAACTGGTGTTTTATGTTCAAGTCGGCCACCAGTTTTCTGAAGCCTGTCTCTGTAAATTGGGTACCGTTGTCCGTGGTGATGGAGTATGGTACCCCGAATCTCGTAATAATGTTCCTATATAGGAATTTTCGACTTCTTTGAGCGGTGGCGTTGGCTAGGGGTTCTGCCTCGATCCATTTCGTGAAATAGTCTACTCCTACTATGAGAAATTTTACTTGTCCCGATCCCTGTGGGAAGGGTCCGAGTAGGTCGAGTCCCCATTTCGCAAATGGCCAGGGTGAGGTTACGCTGATGAGCTTTTCTGGTGGGGCAATGTGAAAGTTGGCATGCTTCTGGCATGGTGGACATGTCCTTACAAATTTTGTAGCCTCCTTTTGTAGAGTTGGCCAATAGAATCCCGCCCGGAGTACCTTTTTGGTGAGAGCTTGCGCTCCGAGATGATTTCCACAAATGCCACTGTGTACTTCCTCCAAGACTTCCTTTGTGTTGGAAGTTGGTACGCATTTTAGTAAAGGTGTTGATATCCCTTTTTTGTACAGCGTGTTGTTTATGATAGTGTAGTACTGTGCCTCCCTTTTCAGCCTCTTTGCCTCCTTTTCATCTGTAGGGAGTTCTTCTGTTTTGAGGTAGTTTATTATGGGGGTCATCCATCCTTGATCCTGACCTATTATGGCTAGGATTCTTTTTTCTTCCGCTATTGACGGGTTATGTAGTACCTCCTGGATGAGGCTTCTGTTGTTGCCCCCTGGTTTGGTGCTGGCTAATTTTGAAAGGGCGCCAGCTCGGGCATTTTTCTCACGGGGTATGTGGTGGATCGTATATTCCCCGAGTTGTCAGAGCTGTTCTTTGGTTTTATCCAAATACTTCTTCATGGTCAGATCTTTGGCTTGGTAGTTTCCTGTTATTTGTGAGGTGATGACTTGTGAGTCACTGTAGATATTGAGCTTCTGAGCTCCAACCTCCCTAGCCAGCTTCAGACCAGCTAATAGTGCTTCGTATTCTACCTGGTTGTTTGAGGCCGGGAATCCGAATTTAAGGGAGAGCTCCAGTTGAGTTCCTTGGTTGTTCTCAACTATCACACCCGTACCGCTTCCTGTTTTATTCGAGGATCCGTCTACGTATATGTTCCATTATATGGGGATTTCCAGGACGTCTGTAAATTCTGCGATGAAGTCGGCCAGGTGTTGCGATTTGATTGCTGTACGTGCCTCGTATTGGAGGTCGAATTCGGACAACTCGATTGCCCATTGTAGGATTCTTCCTGCTAGATCTATTTTCTGTAATATTCCTTTTATGGGTTGGTTAGTTCGGACTTTAATGGTATGCGCTTGGAAATATGGGCGAAGCTGCCGAGATGTGAGGATCAGAGCGTAGACAAAATTTTCTATTTTCTGGTAGTTCAGCTCGGATCCTTGTAATGCTTTGCTAATGAAGTAGACGGGTTTTTGCCCATGTTCGTCTTCTCTGACTAGTGCTGAGGCTATTGCCCGGCTCCCTACTGCGAGATATAATATGAGCGGTTCTCCTTCTCGTGGCCGAGACAGGATAGGTGGCCGTCCTAAGAACTCCTTGAAGTCTAGGAAGGCTTGCTCACATTCTGTCGTCCATTCGAACTGTTTTCCTTTTCTTAAGGTAGCATAAAAGGGAAGAGATCTTATCGCAGCTCTTGCTAAGAATCGGGATAGAGCGGCTAACCTCCCGTTGAGTTGTTGTACCTCTTTGATACAGGTTGGGCTCTTCATGTTGAGTATGGCTCGGCATTTGTCTGGATTTGCTTCAATCCCCCTTTGTGTGAGCATGAAGCCCAAGAATTTTCCGGCTTCTACTGCGAATGTGCATTTTGCGGGATTGAGCCGCATGTTGTGTTTTCTGATAGTAGAAAACACTTGAGTCAGGTCGGATAACAATGTATCTTCACTTTGTGTCTTTATCAACATTTCGTCTACATAAACTTCCATGATTTTTTCGATGTGATCTGAGAAAACTTTATTCATTAGCCTTTGATAAGTAGCTCCTGCGTTCTTGAGACCAAAAGGCATCACGATGTAGCAGTAGTTTGCTTTCGGTGTTAGGAACAAGGTTTTTTCTTGATCCGGTGGATACATGGGGATTTGGTTGTACCCTAAATATGCGTCCATGAATGAGAGATACTTATAACCGATGAAGCGTCCACTAGAGCGTCGATACTTGGGAGTGGGTAGGGGTCTTTTGGGCAGGCTTTGTTGAGGTCGGTGTAGTCGGTGCACATTCGCCACTTCCCATTTGACTTTTTCACTAAGACGACGTTTGCTAGCCATAGTGGATATTTGACTTCCCTTATGAACCCTGCCTCAAGTAGCGCTTGTACTTGTTCTTCTACAGCCTGAGCTCATTCTGGTCCAAGTTTTCTTCGTCTTTGTTGTACCGGCCGGGATCCCGGATAGACTGCCAATTTATGGCTCATTAGTTCGGGATCAATACCTGGCATGTCGGCAGCTTTCCATGCGAAGAGATCAACATTATCTCGTAGGAACCGTATTAGTGATTCTTTTATGTCTCCTTTCAAGATCGTACTAATGTTAGTTGTTTTATCCGAGGTGTCTCCGATCTGGATTTTTTCTACTTCTCGTTCGGGTTGTGGTCAGAATTCTGCTCGCCTTTGGACTCCACCGAGCTCGATTGTGTGGAACTCTCCTCCTTCACCTCGGAGGTTTAGGCTTTCGTTATAACAGCGACGTGCCATTTTTTGATCTGCCTTTATTGTAGCTATCCCTTCTGCTGTTGGGAATTTCATATATAGATGTGGGGTTGAAACTATTGCGCCGAGTTGATTTAATGTTGTCCGACCTATTAAGGCATTGTAGGCTGAGCTTACGTCAACTACGATGTAGTCTATCTTGAGTGTTCTGGATTGGTTTCCCTTTCCGAAGGTTGTATGCAGCGATACGTATCCCAACGGTTGAACTGGGGTATCTCCTAGTCCGAACAGGCTGTTCGGGTATGCTCTTAGCTCTTTTTCTTCTAGACCGAGTTTGTCGAAGGCACTTTTGAATAGGATGTCGGCAGAGCTTCCCTGGTCAATTAATGTACGGTGAAGGTTGGCGTTTGCCAATATGATCGTAATGACCATGGGGTCGTCGTGTCCCGGGACGATTCCGGATGCGTCTTCCTTGGTAAACGTGATTGCTGGGATGTCTGGGGCTTCCTTTTTTCCTTCGACGTGGTATACTTCTTTGAGGTGTCGCTTTCGGGATGATTTGGAGATTCCTCCTCCAGCAAATCCGCCGTGTATTACGTGAACGTGTCTTTCCGGTGTGCGAGGTGATCGTTCAGATCGTCCTACATCCTCATCCCGTCTTCTTTTTCTTGGTTCGTCATCCCGATTGGCCAAAAACCGATCTAGCTTTCCTTCTCTTACTAGTTTTTCTATGACGTTTTTCAAGTCGAAGCATTCGTTGGTGGAGTGCCCTCGTAGTCGGTGATACTCACAGTATTCGTTCCGATTTTCTCCTCCTCTTTTGCCTTTGAGTGGCCGAGCTGGAGGGATTTTCTCTGTATGGTAGACTTCTTTGTAAACATCTACCAAGGATACCCTAAGAGGAGTATAGTTATGATATTTCTTGATTTTCTCTCCAGAGCGATCTTCCTTTTTCTTGGATTCTTTATCTCGGTAGGTAGAGCCGAACCTTGAGGTTTCAACAAGTCGAGAGTTTTCCTCCATGTTGATGTATTTTTGTGCCCGTTCTTGTACTTCGTCCAAGGATGTAGGATATCTCTTTGATATAGATTGACTAAATGGTCCTTCTCGTAGGCCATTTATAAGGCCCATAATGGCAGCCTCTGTTGGTAGACTTTGTATGTCCATGCATGTTTTGTTGAATCTTTCCATGTAGTTGCGAAGGCTCTCCCAATCTCCTTGCTTGATCCCTAGTAGACTAGGTGCGTGTTTGGCTTTGTCCTTTTGTATGGAGAATCGGGCCAGGAACTTCTTGGCCAGATCGTCGAAACTCGAGATGGATTTTGGAGGTAAGTTGTCAAACCATTTAATGGCTGTCTTGGTGAGAGTTGTTGGAAAGGCTTTGCAGCGGACTGCTGATGAGCGGATAATTTATACGCTTTTTGGCATTGTTTTTAGGTAGTTTTTAGTAAGTTCAAGCTACTTTTAGGGATGTTTTCATTAGTTTTTATGTTAAATTCACATTTCTGGACTTTACTATGAGTTTGTGTGTTTTTCTGTGATTTCAGGTAAATTCTGGCTGAAATTGAGGGACTTGAGCAAAACTCTGAAAAAGGCTGACAAAAGGACTGCTGATGCTGTTGGAATCTGACCTCCCTGCACTCGAAATGGATTTTCTGGAGCTACAGAACTCCAATTGGCGCGCTCTCAACGGCGTTGGAAAGTAGACATCCAGGGCTTTCCATCAATATATAATAATCTATACTTTATTCGGAAATTGACGACGTAACTTGGCGTTGAACGCCAAGTTCATGCTGCTGTCTGGAGTTAAACGCCAGAAAAACGTCATGATCCGGAGTTGAATGCCCAAAACACGTCATAACTCGGAGTTCAACTCCAAGAGAAGCCTCAGCTCGTGGATTGATCAAGCTCAGCCCAAACATACACCAAGTGGGCCCCGGAAGTGGATTTATGCATCAATTACTTACTCATGTAAACCCTAGGAGCTAGTTTATTATAAATAGAACATTTAACTATTGTATTAGACGTCTTTTGACCACGTTACATCTTTTGATCACTTTGAGATCTTTTGATCACGTTTTGGGGGCTGGCCATTCGGCCATGCCTGAACCTTTTGCTTATGTATTTTTAACGGTGGAGTTTCTGCACACCATAGATTAAGGGTGTGGAGCTCTGCTGTACCTCAAGTATTAATGCAATTCTAGTTTCTTTTATTCAATTCTCTCTTATTCTTATTCCAAGATATTCATTCGCACCCAAGAACATGATGAATGTGATGATTAGATAACCCTCATTATCATTCTCACTTATGAACGCACGTGATTGACAACCACTTCCGTTCTACATGCAACAGAGCTTGAATGTGTATCTCTTAGATTCCCCAACAGAATCTTCGTGGTATAAGCTAGATAGATGGCGGCATTTATGAGGATCCGAAAAGTCTCACCTTGTCTGTGGTATTTCGAGTAGGATCCTGGGAATCCGGAAAGTCTAACCTTGTCTGTGGTATTCCGAGTAGGATTCCGGTAATGAATGACTGTGACGTGCTTCAGATTTGCAAGTGCTGGGCGTGATGACAAACGCAAAAGAATCAAGGGATTCTATTCCAGTAGGCGCAGGAACCAACCAGTGATTAGCCGTGCTGTGACAGAGCGCGTGAGCGTAGTTTTCACTGCGAGGATGGGATGTAGCCATCAACCATGGGTGATGCCTCCAGACGATTAGCCATGCGAGTGACAGCCGCAGAGGACCATTTTCCCGAGAGGATTGAAAGTAGCCACCGCTGATGGTGAACCCCTATACACAGCTTGCCATGAAAAGGAGTAAGAAGGATTGAGTTGAAGCAGTAGGAGGGCAGGCGTCCTTGAGCCATACAGTATCTCCATTCGCTTATCTGAAATTCCCACCAATGAATCTGCATAAGTATTCTATCCCTTTTATTATTTCTATCTCATTATTAATTTTCGAAACCATAAACCAATTTAATCTGCCTAACTGAGATTTATAAGGTGACCATAGCTTGCTTCATACCAACAATCTCTGTGGGATCGATCCTTAATCACGTAAGGTTTATTACTTGGACGAGTGCCATAATAATGATTCCTCTCACAATAGTTGAACGGAGATGTGAATTCAACCAGTGCCATAATAATGATTCCTCTCACAATAGTTTTTGTGTACATACCAAAGAGCCAATATTGTTGATCACAATTTCGTCCACCAAGTTTTTGGCGCCGTTGCCGGGGATTGTTCGAGTATGGACAACTGACGGTTCATCTTGTTGCTCAGATTAGGTAATTTTCTTTTCAAAAAATTTTCTAAAATCTTTCAAAAATATTTTTTTATTATTATTTTCGTTTTTTTTAATATAATTTTCGAAAAAAATAATAAAAATACAAAAAAAATCATAAAATCATAGAAAAAACCAAAAATATTGTGTTTCTTGTTTGAGTCTTGAGTCAATTTTTAAGTTTGGTGTCAATTGCATGCTTTAAAATTTTTTTCTTGTATTTTTCGAAAATTCATGCATTCATGGTGTTCTTCATGATCTTCAAGTTGTTCTTGACAAGTCTTCTTGTTTGATCTTGATGTTTTCTTGTTTTGTGTTGTTTGTTGTTTTTCATATGCATTTTTCGTTTGTTAGAGTCCATGCATTAAAGATTTCTAAGTTTGGTGTCTTGCATGTTTTCTTTGCATCAAAAATTTTTCAAAAATATGTTCTTGATGTTCATCATGATCTTCAAAGTGTTCTTGGTGTTCATCTTGACATTCATAGTGTTCTTGCATGCATCATGTGTTTTGATCCAAAATTTTCATGTTTTGGGTCATTTTATGTTTTTCTCTCTCATCATTAAAAATTCAAAAAAATTCAAAAAAATATATTTTCCTTAATTTTCTCCAAATTTTCGAAATTTTGGGTTGACTTGGTCAAAAAAATTTAAAAAATTAGTTGTTTCTTACAAGTCAAGTCAAATTTTCAATTTTAAAAATCTTATCTTTTCAAAATCTTTTTCAAAAATCACATCTTTTTCATTTTTTTTATAATTTTCGAAATTTTTTTTTTTAAAATATTTTTCAAAATCTTTTTCTTATCTTTTACATCATATTTTCGAAAATATAATCAATAATTAATGTTTTGATTCAAAAATTTGAAGTTTGTTACTTTCTTGCTAAGAAAGGTTCAATCTTTAAATTCTAGAATCTTATCTTGTAGTTTCTTGTTAGTTAAGTCTTTTTAAAAATTAAATCTTTTTCAAAATATCTTTTTCTTAAAAATCTTATCTTTTTATCTTATCTTTTTCAAAATTTTATCTTTTTCAAAAAAAAATTTGATTTCAAAATATCTTATCTAACTTCTTTTCTTCTTATCTTTTTAAAATTTGATTTCAAATCTTTTTCAATCAACTAACTAACTTTTTGTTTGTTTCTTATCTTTTTCAAAACCACCTAACTACTTTTCCCTCTCTAATTTTCGAAAATATCTCTCTCTTTTTCAAAAATTCTTTTTAATTAGCTAATTGTTTCATGTTTTAATTTTAATTACAATTTATCTCTAATTTTCAAAAATCACTAACCTCTTTTTCAAAATTATTTTCGAATTCTCTCTTCTCTTTTCTTATTTTATTTAATTATTTAATTATTAACACTTCTCTCCACCTCTCTTCATCCAAAAATCCGAATCTCCCTCTTCATTCTTCTACCCCTTCTTTTTCTACTAATAAAGGAATCTCTATACTGTGATATAGAGGATTTCTCTCTCTTTTCTTGTTTTCTTCTCTTTCATATGAGCAGGAACAAGGATAAAGGCACTCTTGTTGAAATTGATCCAGAACCTGAAAGGACTCTGAAGAGAAAATTAAGAGAAGCTAAATTAAATTATTCTAAAGGTAACCTTTCAGAAACATTAGAACAAGAGAAGGAGATGGCAGCCAAAAATAATAATAATGCAAGGAGAATGCTTGGTGACTTCACAAAGCCAACGTCCAAGTTTGATGGAAGAAGCATCTCCATTCCTGCCATTGGAGCCAATAACTTTGAGCTGAAACCTCAGCTAGTTGCCTTGATGCAACAAAACTGCAAGTTTTATGGACTTCCATCTGAAGATCCCTATCAGTTTTTAACTGAGTTCTTGCAGATCTGTGAGACTGTAAAGACGAATGGAGTTGATCCTGAAGTCTACAGACTCATGCTTTTCCCTTTTGCTGTAAGAGACAGAGCTAGAATATGGTTGGATTCACAACCTAAGGATAGCCTGGACTCATGGGATAAGCTGGTCACTGCCTTCTTGGATAAATTCTTTCCTCCTCAAAAGCTGAGCAAGCTGAGAGTGGATGTTCAAACCTTCAAACAAAAAGATGGTGAATCCCTCTATGAAGCTTGGGAAAGATACAAGCAGCTGACCAAAAGATGTCCATCTGACATGTTTTCAGAATGGACCATTTTAGATATATTCTATTATGGTCTCTCTGAATTTTCGAAAATGTCATTGGACCATTCTGCAGGTGGATCTATTCACCTGAAGAAAACGCCTGAAGAGGCTCAAGAGCTCATTGACATGGTTGCAAACAACCAATTCATGTACACTTCTGAGAGGAATTCCGTGAACAACGGGATATCTCAGAAGAAAGGAGTTCTTGAAATTGATACTCTGAATGCCATATTGGCTCAGAACAAAGTGTTGACTCAACAGGTCAACATGATCTCTCAAAATCTGAATGAATTGCAACATGCATCCAACAGTACTAGAGAGGCAACTTCTGAAGAAGCTTATGATCCTGAGAACCCTGCCATGGCAGAGGTTAATTACATGGGTGAACCTTATGGAAACACCTATAACTCATCATGGAGAAATCATCCAAATTTCTCATGGAAGGATCAACAAAAGCCTCAACAAGGCTTTAACAATGGTGGACGTAATAGGCTGGGCAATAGTAAGCCATATCCATCATCTTCTCAGCAACAGACAGAGAATTCTGAACAAAACACTTCTAATTTAGCCAATGTAGTCTCTGATCTGTCAAAGGCCACTTTCAGTTTCATGAATGAAACAAGATCCTCCATTAGAAATCTGGAGGCACAAGTGGGCCAGCTGAGTAAGAAAGTCATTGAAACTCCTCCCAGTATTCTCCCAAGTAATACAGAAGAGAATCCAAAAGGAGAGTGCAAAGCCATTGACATAGTCAATATGGCCGAATGCACAAGGGAGGAGGAGGACGAAAATCCTAGTGAGGAAGACCTCCTGGGACGTCCCTCAAGCAAGAAGGAGTCTCCTATTAAGGATCCAGAGGAATCTGAGGCTCATTTAGAGACCATAGAGATTCCATTAAACCTCCTTCTGCCATTCATGAGCTCTGAAGACTATTCTTCCTCATAAGAGGATGAAGATGTAACTGGAGAGCAAGTTGCTCAATATTTAGGAGCTATCATGAAGCTGAATGCCAAGTTGTTTGGTAATGAGACCTTGGAAAGTGAACCTCCCTTGCTCATTAATGAACTGGATACTTGGATTCAGAAAATTCTACCTTAAAAGAAACAAGATCCTGGCAAGTTCTTAATACCTTGTACCATAGGCACCATGACCTTTGCAAAAGCTCTGTGTGATCTGGGGTCAGGGATCAATCTTATGCCACTCTCTGTAATGGAGAAGCTGGGAATCATTGAGGTACAACCTGCCTTGTTCTCATTACAACTGGCAGACAAATCATTAAGACAAGCTTATGGAATAGTAGAGGACGTGCTAGTAAAGGTTGAAGGCCTTTACATCCCTGCTGATTTCATAATCTTAGACACTAGGAAGGAAGAAGATGATTGCATCATCCTTGGAAGACCTTTCCTAGCCACAGCAGGAGCTGTGATAGATGTCAACAGAGGTGAATTAGTTCTTCAATTGAATGAAGAATACCTTATGTTTAAAGCACATGGCCATCCCTCTGTGACAGAAGAGAGTAAGCATGAAGAGCTTCTCTCAGTTCAGAGTCAAGAAGAGCCTTCACAGCCAAACTCTAAGTTTGGTGTTGTGAGGCCACAACCAAACTCTAAGTTTGGTGTTAAAATCCTATATCCAAACTCTAAGTTTGGTGTGGACAACTATACAACATTGACCTGATCACCTTGTGGCTCCATGAGAGCCACTATCAAGCTATTGACATTAAAGAAGCGCTTGTTGGGAGGCAACCCAATTTTATTTATCTAATTTTATTTTATTTTGTTTCTTTGTTATTTTTGTGTTTAATTAGGTACATGATCATGAGGAGTCACGAAAAAAAATAAAAAAAAATTAAAAACAGAGTCAAAAACAGAAGAAAAAATTTTTCACCCTGGAGGTAGCGCAGACTGGCGTTCAACGCCAGTAAGGTGCATCTGGCCGGCGTTCAACGCCAGAACAGAGCACCATTCTGGCGCTGAACGCCAGAAACAAGCAACAACCTGGCGTTAAACGCCAGGAACGTGCACAGAGAGGACAAACTGGCGCTAAACGCCAGAAACAAGCATGAAACTGGCGTTCAACGCCAGAAACATGCATTACATGGGCGTTGAACGCCCAGAACATGCACCAATGGGCGTTTGAATGCCAGAATGATGCATATAGGCATTTTACATGCCTATAGGGTGAAGGAATGGTATTTCTTATCACCTCAGGATCTGTGGACCCCACAGGATCCCCACCTAACATATTCCCACCCTACCTTTTAATCCTAATCACACTCTCCTAATCCAAATCTCATTCTTCCCCATGTCACACTTCCCAACACCTTTCACCAATCACCTCAATTCCTCTTCCCAATTACCCCATTCACCATTCACATCAACCCACTCTTCCCCATAAACCCCACCCACTTTCATAAAATTCAAATTCAATTTCCCACCCATTCCCTCCCAAAATGGCCGAACACCCACCCTCCCCTCTCCCTATAAATACCCTTCCCTTCCACTTCATTTTCACACAACACAACCCCTTCTTCTCCCATATAGCCGAACCTACCTCTCTCCCTCTCTACCATATTTTCTTCTTCTTCTACTCTTCTTTTCTTTTTTGCTCGAGGACGAGCAAAATTTTAAGTTTGGTGTGGTAAAAAGCATAAGCTTTTTGTTTTTTTTTTCCATTACCAATGGCACCTAAGGCCGGAGTATCCTCTAGAAAAGGAAAAGGGAAGACAAAAGCTTCCACCCCCGAGTCATGGGAGATGGAAAGATTCATCTCCAAGAGCCATCAAGACCACTTCTATGATGTTGTGGCAAAGAAGAAGGTGATCCCTAAGGTCCCTTTCAAGCTCAAGAAGAATGAGTATCCGGAGATCCGACATGAAGTTCAAAGAAGAGGTTGGGAAGTCTTAACCAACCCCATGCAACAAGTTGGAATCTTAATGGTTCAAGAGTTCTATGCCAATGCATGGATCACTAGGAACCATGACCAAGGTATGAACCCAAGTCCAAAGGATTATCTCACAATGGTTAAGGGGAAATACTTGGATTTCAGTCCGGAAAATGTAAGGTTGGCATTCCACTTGCCTATGATGCAAGGTGATGAACGCCCCTACACAAGAAGGGTCAACTTTAATCAAAGGTTGGACCAAGTCCTAATGGACATATGTGTGGAAGGCGCCCAATGGAGAATAGATTCCAAAGGCAAGCCAGTTCAACTAAGAAGACTGGATCTCAAGCCTGTGGCTAGAGGATGGTTGGAGTTCATTCAACGCTCTATCATTCCTACTAGTAACCGATCCGAAGTTACTGTGGATCGGGCCATCATGATCCATAGCATCATGATTGGAGAGGAAGTAGAAGTTCATGAGGTCATCTCCAATGAACTCTACAAAATAGCCGACAAGCCCTCACCCATGGCACGGCTAGCCTTCCCTCACCTTATTTGCCATCTATGTTACTCAGCTGGAGTTATCATAGAAGGAGATGTCTCTATTGAAAAAGACAAGCCCATCACCAAGAAAAGGATGGAGCAAGCAAGAGAAGCTTCTCACGGCCCTCAAGAAGTACATGAAGAAGCTCATCATCAACAAATTCCTGAGATGCCTCAAGGAATGCACTTTCCTCCAAACAACTATTGGGAGCAACTCAACACTTCTTTAGAAGGTTTGAGTCACAATGTGGAACAATTAAGGGTGGAACATCATGAGCACTCCATCATTCTCCAAGAAATAAGAGAAGATCAAAGAGCAATGAGGGAGGAGCAACAAAGGCAAGGAAGGGACATAGAAGAGCTAAAGAACATCATTGGTCCTTCAAGAAGAAGACGCCATTAGAGGTGGATTCATTCCTTGTTCTTATTTCTTTCTGTTTTCGGTTTTTAGTACTATGTTTATCTATGCTTTGTGTCTTTATTTCATGATCATTAGTATGTAACCATGCCTTAAAGCTATGAATAAAATCCATTACTCCTTCACCTCTCTTAAAAGAAAAATGTTTTAATTCAAAAGAACAAGAAGTACATAAATTTCGAAAATAGCTCTTGAATTTAGTTTAATTATATTGATGTGGTGACAATACTTTTTGTTTTCTGAATGAATGCTTGAACAGTGCATATGTCTTTTGATCTTGTTGTTTATGAATGTTAAAATTGTTGGCTCTTGAAAGAATGATGAACAAAGAGAAATGTTATTGAGGATCTGAAAAATCATGAAATTGATTCTTGAAGCAAGAAAAAGCAGTGAAAAAGAAGAAGCATTCGAAAAAAAAAAGTATATAGAAAAAGAAGGAGCAATAGAAAAAGCCAATAGCCCTTAAAACCAAAAGGCAAGGGTAAAAAGGATCCAAGGCTTTGATCATCAATGGATAGGAGGGCCCAAGGAAATAAAATCCAGGCCTAAGCGGCTAAATCAAGCTGTCCCTAACCATGTGCTTGTGTCATGAAGGTCCAAGTGAAAAGCTTGAGACTAAGTGGTTAAAGTCGTGATCCAAGGCAAAAGAGTGTGCTTAAGAGCTCTGGACACCTCTAACTGGGGACTTTAGCAAAGCTAAGTCACAATCTGAAAAGGTTCACCCAGTTATGTGTCTGTGGCATTTATGTATCCGGTGGTAATACTGGAAAACAAAGTGCTTAGGGCCACGGCCAAGACTCATAAGTAGCTGTGTTCAAGAATCAACATGCTTAACTAGGAAAGTCAATAACACTATCCGAAATTCTAAGTTCCTAGAGAAGCCAATCATTCTTAACTTCAAAGGAAAAAGTGAGATGCCAAAACTATTCAGAGGCAAAAAGCTGCAAGTCCCGCTCATTTAATTATAATTAATATTCATTGATATTTCTGAATTTATAGTATATTCTCTTCTTTTTATCCTATTTGATTTTCAGTTGCTTGGGGACAAGCAACAATTTAAGTTTGGTGTTGTGATGAGCGGATAATTTATACGCTTTTTGGCATTGTTTTTAGGTAGTTTTTAGTAAGTTCAAGCTACTTTTAGGGATGTTTTCATTAGTTTTTATGTTAAATTCACATTTCTGGACTTTACTATGAGTTTGTGTGTTTTTCTGTGATTTCAGGTAAATTCTGGCTGAAATTGAGGGACTTGAGCAAAACTCTGAAAAAGGCTGACAAAAGGACTGCTGATGCTGTTGGAATCTGACCTCCCTGCACTCGAAATGGATTTTCTGGAGCTACAGAACTCCAATTGGCGCGCTCTCAACGGCGTTGGAAAGTAGACATCCAGGGCTTTCCAGCAATATATAATAGTCCATACTTTATTCGGAAATTGACGACGTAACTTGGCGTTGAACGCCAAGTTCATGCTGCTGTCTGGAGTTAAACGCCAGAAAAAAGTCATGATCCGGAGTTGAATGCCCAAAACACGTCATAACTCGATGTTCAACTCCAAGAGAAGCCTCAGCTCGTGGATTGATCAAGCTCAGCCCAAACATACACCAAGTGGGCTCCGGAAGTGGATTTATGCATCAATTACTTACTCATGTAAACCCTAGGAGCTAGTTTATTATAAATAGAACATTTAACTATTGTATTAGACGTCTTTTGACCACGTTACATCTTTTGATCACTTTGAGATCTTTTGATCACGTTTTGAGGGCTGGCCATTCGGCCATGCCTGAACCTTTTGCTTATGTATTTTTAACGGTGGAGTTTCTGCACACCATAGATTAAGGGTGTGGAGCTCTGCTGTACCTCAAGTATTAATGCAATTCTAGTATCTTTTATTCAATTCTCTCTTATTCTTATTCCAAGATATTCATTCGCACCCAAGAACATGATGAATGTGATGATTAGATAACCCTCATTATCATTCTCACTTATGAACGCACGTGATTGACAACCACTTCCGTTCTACATGCAACAGAGCTTGAATGTGTATCTCTTAGATTCCCCAACAGAATCTTCGTGGTATAAGCTAGATAGATGGCGGCATTTATGAGGATCCGGAAAGTCTCACCTTGTCTGTGGTATTTCGAGTAGGATCCTGGGAATCCGGAAAGTCTAACCTTGTCTGTGGTATTCCGAGTAGGATTCCGGTAATGAATGACTGTGACGTGCTTCAGACTTGCAAGTGCTGGGCGTGATGACAAACGCAAAAGAATCAAGGGATTCTATTCCAGTAGGCGCAGGAACCAACCAGTGATTAGCCGTGCTGTGACAGAGCGCGTGAGCGTAGTTTTCACTGCGAGGATGGGATGTAGCCATCAACCATGGGTGATGCCTCCAGACGATTAGCCATGCGAGTGACAGCCGCAGAGGACCATTTTCCCGAGAGGATTGAAAGTAGCCACCGCTGATGGTGAACCCCTATACACAGCTTTCCATGGAAAGGAGTAAAAAGGATTGAGTTGAAGCAGTAGGAGGGCAGGCGTCCTTGAGCCATACAGTATCTCCATTCGCTTATCTGAAATTCCCACCAATGAATCTGCATAAGTATTCTATCCCTTTTATTATTTCTATCTTATTATTAATTTTCGAAACCTAAACCAATTTAATCTGCCTAACTGAGATTTATAAGGTGACCATAGCTTGCTTCATACCAACAATCTCTGTGGGATCGATCCTTAATCACGTAAGGTTTATTACTTGGACGACCCAGTACACTTGCTGGTTAGTTGAACGGAGTTGTGAATTCAACCAGTGCCATAATAATGATTCCTCTCACAATAGTTTTTGTGTACATACCAAAGAGCCAATATTGTTGATCACAATTTCGTCCACCAACTGCATCTGAGGCATCTGTGAGGTACATTCTACTTCTGAAGTTGCTGAGATGATGGTTGGGGTCCGAGGTGCCGTCATATAGAGTCATATCTGGAAGCTTGAAATCTTTTGGAATTTTGGTCTTCATAATTTCTCTGGTGAATGGGTCTTGATCTTTCTGAGAGCTATCTTCTGCGGATGATCGAGTAGCTTTAGTTTTAAGATCGGCTTCGAGTTTTACAATCTTATCTTCTAGTTCTCTGCGTCGCCTTATCTCCCGGTGTAGATCTTCTTCTTTTTCACATTGATGTTGGGCTTCTTTCTTGAGTTGCTCCAATCGATTTTGAAGTGCTTCTATGATTCCTGGATTTGATGAATTTTTGTCTCCATTATTTTCTGGAGTATCTTTGAGTGTTGTGTCCGCATTTTTATGCGGCGTCCTATCTTCCAGACCTGAATCGTGGTCATTGTCGTGGTCATCTGCCATGTTTAATGGGATGACTTCCAGGTTCCCTGGCAACGGCGCCAATGTTCCGGGGGTTACCTGAAACTGTAGGTCGATCTCGGACAAGATCTTCTGTGTGGTCGGAGTCGACATGTCTGGCAGGTGTACAGCGACCGGAGCTGATGTGTCCGACTTGTTGGACTTGGCGGTGGTGTTGATCCTTCGTCCCCGGAGGGTGGGGGGTACCTGCAAGGGACTCCGATGCTTAAGTTAGCAAGGGTATTAAGCAGGTATTAAGTAGAATCAGAGTACGAGTTATACCTGGGTGCTCCAATGTATTTATAATGGTGAGATGTGGCCTTCTGCGGATAAGATAAGTTAGTTATCTTATCTTATCTTTATCTTATCTTTAAGTGGTGTCATCTTTAAGGGAACCGCCCTTATCCCTATGGGTTTGGGCTACCCTTGGATTTGGGGTGCGTTCCTCTATTTGGGCCCTTCATTTGGGCTTTCCTGTGACTTGGCCGAGCTCTTTGAGGAGAGGTCGGGTTGTCCTGACCTGGAGAGGTCGGTCGCTTTGTCTGTCGAACATCCCGGGTCGGACAGCTCGACCCAGGGTATGAACAGAGAGGGAGAAGTAGTTAGGTGGTTTTGAAAAAGATAAGAAACAAACAAAAAGTCAAATAGTTAGTTGAAAAAGATTTGAAAATCAAATTTGAAAAGATAAGAAGATAAGAAGTTAGAAAAGATATTTTAAAATCAAATTTGCGAAAAAGATAAAATTTTGAAAAAGATATGATATAAAAGATAAGATAAGATAGATTTAATTTTTAAAATTAAAATTAATTACTTAACTAACAAGAAACTAAAAGATAAGATTCTAGAATTTAAAGATTGAACATTTCTTAACAAGAAAGTGACAAACTTCAAATTTTTGAATCAATCATATTACTTGTTAGTATAATTTTCGAAAATCAAGATAAAATTAAGAAAAAGATTTTTTTTGAAAAATATTTAAGAAGATTTTTGAAAATTAAATAAAAAAATAAAAAAGATTTAATTTTTGAAAAAGATTTTGAAAAGATAAGATTTTTAAAATTGAAAATTTGACTTGACTCATGAGAAACAACTAATTTTAAAATTTTTTGAGTAAGTCAACTCAAATTTTCGAGAATTAGGAGAGAAATAAGGAAAAGATATTTTTTTGATTTTTGAAATTTTAATTATGAGAGAGAAAAACACGATTATGACCTAAAACATGAAAATTTTGGATCAAAACACATGATGCATGCAAGAATACTATGAATGTCAATATGAACGCCAAGAACACTTTGAAGATCATGATGAACATCAAAAACATATTTTTGAAAAATTTTTGATGCAAAGAAAACATGCAAGACACCAAACTTAGAAATCTTTAATGCATGGACACTATGAATGCAAAAATGCATATGAAAAACAATAAAAGACACAAAACAAGAAAACATCAAGATCAAACAAGAAGACTTATCAAGAACAACTTGAAGATCATGAAGAACACAATGAATGCATGAATTTTTCGAAAAATGCATAATAATTTTTTAAAGCATGCAATTGACACCAAACTTAAAAGTTGACTCAAAATTCAAACAAGAAACAAAAAATATTTTTGATTTTTATGATTTTATGATTTTTTTGTATTTTTATTATTTTTTTCTTGAAAAGAAAATTACCTAATCTGAGCAACAAGATGAACCGTTAGTTGTCCATACTCGAACAATCCCCGGCAATGGCGCCAAAATCTTGGTGGAAGAAATTGTGATCATCAATAATGGCTCCTAAGGCTTGGTGCTCTCAAACGTGAATCACACTTTATCACAACTCAGCACAACTAACCAGCAAGTGTACTCGGTCGTCCAAGTAATACCTTACGTGAGTAAGGGTCGATCCCACAGAGATTGTTGGTATGAAGCAAGCTATGGTCATCTTGTAAATCCCAGTCAGGCGGATTTAAATGGATTAAGAGATTATTGGTTTAAATAATGATAATAAAATAAATAGAAAATAAAGATAAAGTTACTCATGTAATTCAATTGTGGGAATTTCAGATAGGTGTATGGAGGTGCTGTGTTCCTTCTGAATCTTTGCTTTTCTACTTCTTCCTTCTAGTTTTTTTTATCACTCCTTTCTATGGCAAGCTGTATGTAGGGCATCACTGTTGTCAATGGCTACATCCCATCCTCTCAGTGAAAATGGTCCAAATGCTCTGTCACAGCACGGCTAATCATCTGTCAGTTCTCAATCAGGTTGAAATAGAATCCAGTGATTCTTTCGTGTCTGTCACTAACGCCAAGCCTTCAGGAGTTTGAAGCTCGTCACAGTCATTCAATCCCAGAATCCTACTCGGAATACCACAAACAAGGTTAGACTTTCCGGATTCCCATGAATGCCGGCATCAATTCTAGCTTATACCACGAAGATTCTGATCAAGGAATCCAAGTGATATGCGCCCGGCCTAAGGTAGAACGGAGGTGGTTGTCAGTCACGCGCGTTCATAGGTGAGAATGATGATGGGTGTCACGGATCATCACATTCATCAAGTTGAAGTGCAACGAATATCTTAGAACAGGAATAAATCGAATTGGATAGAAGATAGTAGTAATTGCATTAAAACTTGAGGTACAGCAGAGCTCCACACCCTTAATCTATGGTGTGTAGAAACTCCACCGTTGAAAATACATAAGTGATGAAGGTCCAGGCATGGCCGAATGGCCAGCCCCCAAACGTGGTCAAAAGATCGAATAATAGGAAAGGGACCAAAGATGTGGTAAAAAGACGACTAGTACACTAGTAAAAAGTTCTATTTATACTAAACTAGCTACTAGGGTTTATAGAAGTAAGTAATTGATGCATAAATCCACTTTCGGGGCCCATTTGGTGTGTGCTTGGGCTGAGCTTGATCTATCCACGAGCTGAGGCTTCTCTTGGAGTTGAACACCAGGTTATAACGTGTTTTGGGCGTTCAACTCTGGTTCGTGACGTGTTTCTGGCGTTTGACTCCAAAATGCAACATGGAACTGGCGTTGAGCGCCAGTTTACGTCGTCTAATTATGAATAAAGTATGGACTATTATATATATCTGGAAAAATCTTGATATCTATTTTCCAACGCCGTTGAGAGCGCACCATTTGAAGTTCTGTAGCTCCTGAAAATCCATTTTTAGTGCAGGGAGGTCAGATTCCAACAGCATCAGTAGTCCTTTGTCAGCCTCTTATCAGAGTTTTGCTCAGGTCCCTCAATTTCAGCCAGAAAATACTTGAAATCACGGAAAAACACACAAACTCATAGTAAAGTCCAGAAATGTGAATTTAGCATAAAAACTAATGAAAACATCCCTAAAAGTAACTAGATCATACTAAAAACTACCTAAAAACAATGCCAAAAAGCGTATAAATTATCCGCTCATCATATCTCCTCCAATGTAGTTCCCGACCGTAGAGTGATGGCATTGAGACTGCCCGTTGGGTTTGGTTGGGGTTGGGATGGAAGGTTAGAAAAACTTGAGGGTTGATTGGTATTGTTGGAAGAGGACATGGACATCTTTGAAATCATTTCGGCAAGATTGGCCAATTGAGCATTCATAGCCTCAAATTGAGTCTTATAGCTTTCATCTCTTTTACCCACAACAGCTTTAAGCTCTTCGGTTGGTGGGAGGTGGAGAGGTATGGTTGGGTTGTTGTCTATGGGTGGTGCTTGGTACTTGGTGTAGTTATTTTGGTTTTGGTTGTGGTGGTTTTGGTTGGCTTGGTAATTGTTATTGTGGTGAGAAGAAGAGTTGTTCCATCTTTGGATTTTGTTGTTCCCTTGTGTATTGTCTCTCCACCCTCGGTGTTGATTACTACCATGAGGGTAGTGGTTTTGGCTTTGATAGGGGTAGGGTAGACGATTGTTGTAATTCACATTGGCCACTACAAGGGCATGCTCCTCTTGAATTTGATGGCATTGATCGGTGTAATGAATGGTGCTAAAGCACAAACCACAAATCCTAGGAGGGCCTTCAAGTTAGGCAACGGGAGGTGGGGTTTGGACGGCTTAGATGGAGCAGAACTCCTTTTGATCCTTTTGTATTTGGGTGAGAATGGTTGTCATATCCCCAAGTGCTTTGGTTAGGCTTGCTTCGGAGGGGGACAGTTCTACCACACCCTTGAGAGGGTTACTTCTCACTCTTGTGTGTTGCGTAGCTTTGGCAACATCCTCTATCAAACTCAAAGCTTCTCCCTCCGTCTTGTTTTTCGAAAGGGAACCACAACTAGAAGCGGTGAGCAATCTTCTATCTTCCACACAAAGACCTCTGGTGAAGTAGCTAATGAGCAAGTGAGTGTTCATTCCATGGTGTGGACAAGACTCTAGTAACCTCTTGAATCTAGACCAATACTCATACAAACTCTCTTGATCTCTTTGCATTATGCCTGAAATCTCTTTCCGGATGTAGTCGGTCTTCTCTGGTGGAAAGAACTTGTTTAAGAACTCTCTTCTCAATAAATCCCAGTTGGTAGCAATCTCATCTAGTAGCGAATAGAAGCATGTCTTTGCTTGCGCCTCAAGGGAGAAAGGAAAAACAAAGACCATGATAGCCACCTCATCGGCTCCATGCCTTCTAGTAGTAGAACAAGCAACCTGAAAATTCTTTAGATGTCGGATGGGGTCTTGACCCGGCAACCCATAATACTTAGGTAGTAGATTTATCAAGCTACTCTTCAATTCAAATTTCGGATCAAGGTTGGGATACCTCGCTTGCAATGGTTGGAGCACAATATCCGGAGCTCCTTGTTCATGTAAAGTGATCCGGCGTGGCTCTGCCATGTGTGGTTCACATGTAGAATGCAAAGATGTATCAGTAATGTCAACAGAAAAATAGGAAGTAGAGGACTCCAAGTTACTCTCGGTACCATCTAGTGATTCGGTATGTTCCTCAAGGGGGACCGAAGTACTAGGCATGTAGTTCAACCGTCGTCTAGCTTGCCGAGTGTGTAACAAAGTCCTTTCGATTTCAGGATCAAAATTGGCTAAGCTAGAATTCGGTTGGGACCGAGTCATCACACTTGAGAATCATAGGACAAAAATAAAGGAAGCTAAACTATAACTAAGTATTGAAAACAAACAAAACAAACAAGCTATATACACTATTCACATATTCACGCAACCAATGTTAAGGCATATATTGCAACCATTCCCAGGTAACGGCGCTAAAAATTTGATGGGCACGCGGGAACCGTATTGGAAGAGATTCTCTCAATGAAAGTTGCGTTGCAAATATAGCTCTACCAACAACAATTCACACAGATCAAATTTAGAATGCAATTGGTTGTCACAAGTTCAACCCCAATGAAAATAACCAAAGTATTTAAACCTCGGGTCATCTCACGAAGAATAGGCAAACATGTGCTTCAACATTGGTTAGAAATCCGGGGTTGTTGTTCATTGACAAGAAAGTAAATTGAGAATCTTAACAAACAAGCAATTGAAAATGTAAAGAACTAATCCAACAATGAGCAAGATATGAATGGTTTAAAACTAAGAAAACAATATTCAATCTAATTTTACTCTTAACTAAGCAATAGCTACAATTAAGCAAGACAATTGAGAAATTGGTTTTCAAATATGAATAGTAAAAGCAACTCTTGGTTAGGCATTGGAATTGGGGTCACTATCCTTGTCTAACAACCATATCTTGACAATTATGAGGAGTCGAACTCATTAAGTCTACTTCCAAACTTGAAGTACGTCAAATGGTTTGGTCAACATCAACCCATAAGGCCTCACCTCACTACTAATTAACCTAGTAGTAGGATAGTGTTAATGAGTATCAAATTGACCACTAAGGACTCTCAATTCATCAAATTCATTAGACCCAATAACTCAAGTTTACCCAATTCCGTTGGCCTAAGCCAAGAGTAAAAAGAACTACTCCATAATCAAAGTAAACAATTCATCGAACACTTGGTAAGCATTAACAAAAGACATGTTCAACTTGCAATTAAATCGAAATTAACAATTACCCATTAACAATTATCAACTTACAATAGCTCAAGTAACACAATGTAGCATAAAAATCATCAATCAAACATCAACAAGTCAAGATTCACAACATTCATGAATTGGGTATAAAGTAACAATTGACAAAATTCATAAACTAACACAAGATATGAGTGAAAATATACTAAGAAATTCAAATTAAACAATCAAAGATAGCAATTAACAAAACCCAATTCAGAATTAACAAGGAAGATCAAATCAAAGTTAGATCTAGAGGAGAAAAAAGGTTTCTTCCTCTAGAGAACAAGGAACCTAAGAAAAACTAGAAAATTGTGTCTTAGTGCAAAAATGATTGATATCCCCTTTCCCCCTAGCATCCTTGGGTCTTTTCCATGCAGAAGCAGCTTGAATTTGGGCCCATTGAGCCTCAGAAATCGCCAGGCATGATTTCTTTTAATGAGGTCACGTGCAGCTTCCCGCGCATGCGCGCCATGCGCGCGCTCGCGCCGATTGCTTCTGAGATTCACGCTAGCGCGCCAGTTGCACGTGCACGTCGATGGAAATTCTTTGGCCTGCGCAGATGCGTCCATCCTTGCGCGCCGCTTCCAGCTATCCTCATCCACGCGTGTGCGTGAGTTGCGCGTGAGCGCCGATGCTGCAATTCCCAAAATCCAATTCTTCATGTTCCTTCCTCTAGTGCATGCTTTCCTTCTCCCTTCTAGGCCATTCCTACCATACTAATTCTGAAATCACTCAAAAAAACATGTCACGTAATCGAATGGCAATAAAGAGAATCAAAATATAGCAATTCTAAGGTAAAACAAGCATTTTTTTTCTACAATGGAGCAATATTGGGAAGTGAACACAAAACCATCATTTCTTGTGAATAAATGTGAGAAATATTGATAAAAAACCCCAAAATAATCACAAGATAAACCACAAAATCAGGGTTTATCACCTTACTCCCTCATGCATCCCATGCCAAGTGTTGTGGCCCGTACTTCTATGATTACTTTGTTACACTATCTCTTTTGGGCACACACTCTACTTACTTGTTTATTAAGTTGATACTTTGGGTTTGCCAATTTCCTTCTTTCTCTTCTCTTTCAGGATGGCCATCAAGAAAGGCAAGGAGATAGCTTCAAGGAAACCAGCGGCAAAGAGGGCACCCCCAATGTCACGCTCCAAGGCGCACTCTTCATTAGGAGCCAAACCTCTATCTAAAAAGGCGAAAGTACCCGCTCCTATTGATGATAATGAAAAGAGCAAACCGGCAAAAGATACTTCAAGGTTCCCCAACCGCTTCTGTGAACTTATGTGCCCCTTCATGGTTGAGAGGAACTATCATGCTGAGCATCTACTTGCTTCACCGGACAAAGTTGCTCCTTACATTCTACCCCGCATTGAACAGCGAGGATGGGAGTTTCTTCTGAGAAAACCACAAGAGGTCAACCTCTCATGGGTGGTAGAGTTCTACACTAACTACCATCTTCCCTCTCTTCAATCGGTATATGTGCGCCGGAAGCAAGTCTCGGTATCAGAAGAGGCTATTCAGCAAGTGCTTAATGTCCCACCAGTTCCAAGTGACATGGATGGCTACCAAGAGGTCTTACATCAGCAGGAGAAGTTTGGATTTAAATAGAACTCAATCCTACAAGTCATTACTGAACCTGAAGCATCTTGGACCCATGGTCGACTACGAATGCGACCCAAGTGTATTGATGCACGTCACCTTCCTGTGGAAGCTAGAGCTTGGGCTCAGATCCTATCTCACTATGTCTTACCTAGCACCCACAAGTCATCCTTCATGACGGATCTCGCCTTGCTTATTCGGTGTGTTCTCACTGGGAGACCGGTGAACATTCCGCTTCTTGTCAAGCAAGCAATGGGTCAAATCCACGACCGGGGTAATTTGCCATTTCCAGCTTTGGTATCTAATTTAGTTGCTGCTGGGGGTGTTCCTTGAGAAGCCACATATATGAAAGCTATAGTTCTGGCTAAAGGCGATGTGGTCCCAACCGAAAAATACTTACATCTTCCCATGAACAACCCAAGCCTTAACACCGCTCCACCGTCCATTGTTCCTCCCATCTCATCATCACCACCGCAGCAAAGATCCACTCATCAAAGGATATAAGATCTATACCAGAAGATTAATAGATATGAGCGGTGCAACCAACGCCGATACACTCACATCAAGAAGCTTCTGTGTTGTGTTACCCCTCGCATGGAAAAACCTAAAATATCCACATCCACCTCCAACCCAAGTGATGAATGCTCTAAGGAAGAGGATAGTGAAGGTTCCAGTTCCGACCATCCCTTGCGCATTCTTAGTAGCACGGAGGACCGTGCTAAATTTTAAGTGTAGGGAGGTCGAACGACTGATCTCCATGGGTAACACTCCCTTCCTTTCAATACCCATGGATTCATTTCTTGCTTAGTAGTTAGTACATTGCATGTGTAGCTAATATTGATTGTAAATATTTCTTGCATGAGAGTTAGTCTCTATATAGTTGCTTGGTCAAATAATAACTTCTTTTCCAAGGAACTGTGTTCTGGGGTATCCTACCCTACCAAAATTTTTTGTTATGAACTTGTTTTATGAATGTATATTGGAACATAGTGATTGAGCTAAGAACACAAGCATGTAAGTTTTGAGCCCATTATATGGTTACATCTTTTAACCATTAATTCCCATTCTTCTGTGCATTATTCTCTCTCTATGATTGCAATCCTTGCTTTCTCTGATTCTATATGTCCATTACTTTGTGTATGAATGCATTTACATGATTGAGGCCATCATTCCAATAGTCACTTTTCCCAAATGGCCTTAACCCTTTTATTTACCATTGCTAACCAATTTTGAGCCTATGATAAACCCCCTTTGTTTCTAAAAAGAGCACACCAACAACCCTAAGCGAAAAACAATGAATGTCCTTATATTTAGATCCTTGATTAGCTTATTTGAGTTAGGATGTGTGTCATGTAATTGGGAGGGTATACGTGGGGACTTGGGTAGATATAAAGGTGTATCGTAATTAAGAATTTTGGAATTTGGGAACATACTCATGTAGTGCATGATTGAACCATAAGCATTGAAATTTTTGTATATGAACCCCAAGAAAAAGGGGACCAAAAAAAAAGGGGAAATTCCATATGTGTATGTATGAAGGTCTATGAGAAAGAAAAGGAAAGAAAGAATATATATATACATATGAAGAAAAAAAAAGAAGAAGAAGAAAGACAATAAAAAGGGACAAAAATGCCCTAAGATAAAGTAGTGAAAACAATGTATATAGGATACGAATCGAAGGGAACACATGAGTGTGCAAAAAGTGGGACTCAAGGGGTAGCTAGTTAATGTATCATAGTTGTATAGATTATTTTATGTGTCTAGTGAGATTCTAGGTTAATCAAAGACTTAAATTTTAAGCTCACTTGACCATATGTATCCTTACCCTCACCCTAGCCACGTTACAACCCATAGATAAGACCTCATGATACTTGTAAGCATGCATTAAGTCATTGTTGATTGTTAGATGAAAGACAAATCTTAGAAATCATGAATAGGAGAGGATTGAGTGATGAACCCTATACACTTTAGCGCATAGAGCGGATACACATCCGGTAAGGGTTCGATGCTCAACTCCTTGTTTCCGGCTTTCACAAGCGTTTGTTAGCAAGCCATATGCACTTCATAATGATATTCAATTTGGTAGGATTCATGAATTACATCATTTTTTACCCCATATACACACATGTGTTCTTGGAAGATGGATTTACCCTTGACCAAGTAGATAGACAATTTTACATTAGTTGCATACATTTGCTTAGATAGTTTGCATTTCATAAACCCTTTCTCACCATGATCTTTAGTCTTTTTATTTTAAGCATGAGGACATGCTTGGTTTAAGTGTGGGGAGATTTGATAAACCCCGATTTTGTGGTTTATCATGTGCTTATTTTGGGGGTTTTTATCAATATTTCTCACACTTATTCACAAGAAATGCATAGTTTTGTGTTCGCTTCCCAATATTTCCCCATTGTAGAAAACATTCTTGTTTTACCTTAGAATTGCTATATTTTTATTCTCTTTATTGCCATTCGATACCGTGACGTATTTGTTTGAGTGATTTCAGAATTAGTATGGTAGGAATGGCCTAGAAGGGAGAAGGAAAACATGCACAAGAGGAAGGAACATGAAGAATTGGATTTTGGGAACTGCAGTTCGGTGCTCACGCGCAAATCACACGCACGCGTGGATGAGGATAGTTGGAAGCGGCTGACGTTAGGATTTTTGCTAGTAAAGAATTTTATAAAGTCGCGTTGTAGATATAGTTTCTAAACCAAAAAAAATCCCTTCGTGCAAACGTTTTAGTTGTCACAAGTAACAAACCCCTAAATAAACTGATAACGGAAGTATTTAAACCTCGGGTCGTCTTCTCAAGGAATTGCAGGGAGGTATGTTCTTATTATTAGTTATGGAGATTGTAAATTGGGGTTTGAGATTGAGGAATGAATATGGCAAATAATTTAAATGGAAATTAAAATAAATAAATACTGTAAAGCAAACCCTTTTGGCAAGGTATGAGAAATTGGAAGTCCAGACTTAGTTATTCTTATCAATAATAATGAAGTTCAATTCAATTATTGAAGTTCAATTCAATTAGCAAAGATAACAGTTATCAATTATGTTGAGCTAAGATAACTCCTGAGCTACTGATTTTTTAACCAAGACCAAAAGGAAAGGGATTAAATCTACTGGAATAAAAATGTCTTCAGATTGGGAATAATCAATAACATGAATAAAATAAGGCAATATTAACTGAAATACCTCAAATAACATTAATTCGAAAGAGTAATCTGTAACATAGAAGAATTCATAAACTAAATTGAGAAAACAAGTAATGAAAAAGGAATATTGAACAAGATAAAAAAATAATCCTCAAGCAAATAAAATCCTAAATCTAAATCCTAATCCTAAATCCTAAGAGAGAGGAGAGAGCATCCCTCTCTAAAAACTACATCTAAATCCTAAAAAGTGAATTATCAAAAGCCTAATGATGTATGGATGCATTTCCCCACTTTATAGCCTCTAATCTGTGTTTTCTCGGCCAAAAACTAGGTCAAAAATAGCCCAAAAATCGTCCCCTGCGTATTCTGGTACGTTCAGGTCGCGGGCAAGTGACGCGGAGGTGTCGCCCACGCGGCCGCGCGGATTGAAGTTCGCAGCTGCGATGCATCCGTGTGGATCACGCGTTCGCATTGCCCAGCATCAGGGAAACTATGACATATTATATATCAAATCGAAGCCCCGGCGTTAGCTTTCCAACGCAACTGGAACTGCATCGTTTGGACCTTTGTAGCTAAAGTTATAGCTGTTTGAGTGCGAAGAGGTCAGGCTAGACAGCTTAGCAGTTTCTCCAACTTCTTGTATTCCTTCCACTTTTGCATGCTTCCTTTCTATCCTCTGAGCCATTCCTGCCCTATAATATCTGAAAACACTTAACATACATATCAAGGCATCTAATGGTAATAAGAGAGGATTAAACATATGAAAATTAAGGCCAAACAAGCATGCTTTCAATCAAAGCACATAATTAGGAAGGCAAATGTAAAACCATGCAAATAGTATGAATAAGTGGGTAAAGAGTTGATAAAATCCACTCAATTAAGCACAAGATAAACCATAAAATAGTGGTTTATCAACCTACCCACACTTAAACAATAGCATGTCTGGTGCACGAAATTGTGATCATCAACAATGGCTCCAATAACTTGGTAGCGCTCTCCAACGTGAATCACACTTAGTCACAACTCCGCACAACTAACCAGCAAGTGTACTGGGTCGTCCAAGTAATACCTTACGTGAGTAAGGGTCGATCCCATAGAGATTGTTGGTATGAAGCAAGCTATGGTCACCTTGTAAATCTCAGTCAGGCGGATAATAATTGATTATTGGGTTTTCGAATAATAATAAATAATAAATAGAAACTAAAGATAGAGTTACTCATGTAATTCAATGGTGGAAATTTCAGACAAGTGTATGAAGGTGCTGTGTTCCTTCTGAATCTCTGCTTTTCTACTGCTTTTATCCAATCCTTCTTACTCCTTTCCATGGCAAGCTGTATGTAGGGCATCACTATTGTCAATGACTACATCCCATCCTCTCAGTGAAAATGGTCCAAATGCTCTGTCACAGCACGGCTAATCATTTGTCGGTTCTCGATCATGTTGGAATAGAATCCCTTGATTCTTTTGCATTTGTCATCACGCCCAACAATCGTGAGTTTGAAGCTCGTCACAGTCATTCAATCCCGGAATTCTACTCGGAATACCACAGACAAGGTTAGACTTTCCGGATTCCCATGAATGCCGCCATCAATTCTAGCTTATACTACGAAGATTCTGATTAAGGAATCCAAGAGATATGCGCCCAGTCTAAGGTAGAACGGAAGTGGTTGTCAGTCATGCTTTCATAGGTGAGAATGATGATGAGTGTCACGGATCATCACATTCATCATGTTAAATGCAACGAATATCTTAGAATAAGAACAAGCGGAATTGAATAAAAGATAGTAGTAATTGCATTAAAACTCGAGGTACAGCAGAGCTCCATACCCTTAATCTATGGTGTGTAAAAACTCCACCGTTGAAAATACATAAGTGACGAAGGTTCAGGCATGGCCGAATGGACCGCCCCCAAACCTGATCACAGGATCAAAAATACAATCCCAGATCCAGGATAGGTCAAAAGACGACTAATACAATAGTAAAATGTCCTAGTTATACTAGACTAGCTACTAGGGTTTACAGAAGTAAGTAATTGATGCAGAAATCCACTTCCGAGGCCCACTTGGTGTGTGCTTGGGCTGAGCTTGAGTTTTACACATGCAGAAGCTTCTTTTGGAGTTGAACGCCAAGTTGTAACGTGTTCCTGGCATTCAACTCTGGTTCGTGACGTGTTTCTAGCGTTTGACTCCAGAATGTAACATGGAACTGGCGTTGAGCGCCAATTTACGTCATCTAATCACGAATAAAGTATGAACTCTTATATATTACTGGAAAGCTCTGGATGTCTACTTTCCAACGCCGTTGAGAGCTCGCCATTTGGAGTTCTGTTGCTCCAGAAAATCCATTTCGAGTGCAGAAAGGTTAGAATCCAACAGCATTAGCAGTCCTTTGTCAGCCTTTTATCAGAGTTTTGCTCAGGTCCCGCAATTTCAGCCAGAAAATACCTGAAATCACAAAAAAACACACAAACTCATAATAAAGTCCAGAAATGTGAATTTATCATAAAAACTAATGAAAACATCCCTAAAAGTAGCTAGATCCTACTAAAAACTACCTAAAAACAATGCCAAAAAGCGTATAAATTATCCGCTCATCACAACACCAAACTTAAATTGTTGCTTGTCCCCAAGCAATTGAAAATCAATTAGGATAAAAAGAAGATAATATACTATAAATCCCAAAATATCAATGAATATTAATTCTAATTAGATGAGTGGGACTTGTAGCTTTTTGCTTCTGAACAGTTTTGGCATCTCACTTTCTCCTTTGAAGTTTAGAATGATTGGCATCTCTAGGAACTTAGAATTTCAGATAGTGTTATTGATTCTCTTAGTTAAGTTTGTTGATTCTTGAACACAGCTACTTTTATGAGTCTTGGCATAGGCCCTAAGCACTTTGTTTTCCAGTATTATCACCGGATACATAAATGCCACAGACACATAGCTGGGTGAACCTTTTCAGATTGTAAATCAGCTTTGCTAAAGTCCCCAGTTAGAGGTGTTCAGAGCTCTTAAGCACACTCTTTTTGCTTTGGATCATGACTTTAACCACTGAGTCTCAAGCTTTTCTCTTGGACCTGCATGCCACAAGTACATGGTTAGGGACAGCTTGATTTAGCTGCTTAGGCCTGGATTTTATTTCCTTGGGCCCTCCTATCCATTGATGCTCAAAGCCATGGATCCTTTTTACCCTTGCCTTTTGGTTTTAAGGGCTATTGGCTTTTTCTGCTTGCTTTTTCTTTTTCTTTCTAATTTTAATTTTTTTTGCCATTTTTTCGCAACCGTTTGCTTTTTCACTGCTTTTTCTTGCTTCAAGAATCAATTTTCATGATTTTTCAGATTGTCAATAACATTCTCTTTTTTCATCATTCTTTCAAGAGCCAACAATTTTAACATTCATAAACAACAAGATCAAAAGTATGCACTGTTCAAGCATTCATTCAGAAAACAAAAAGTATTGTCATCACATTAATATAATTAAGCTAAATTCAAGGATAATTTCAAAATTCATGTACTTCTTGTTCTTTTGAATTAGAAACATTTTTCATTTAAGAGAGGTGAAGGATTTATGAAATTATTCATAGCCTTAAGACATAGTTACTGAATACTAATGATCATGAAGTAGAGACACAACAGATAAACACACATATAGCATGAAAATCGAAAAATAGAGAAAAAAGAACAAGGAATGAGTCCACCTTAGTGATGGTGGCATCTTCTTCTTGAAGGACTAATGATGTCCTTGAGCTCTTCTATGTCTCTTCCTTACCTCTGTTGCTTGATCCCTAGTGATTTTGGTGCTCCTATCTGTTCATTTCATGGGTCGAGTTGTCTGACCCGGAATGTTCTACAGACAAAGCGACCGACCTCTTCAGGTCAGGACAATCCGACCTCTTCTTAAAGAGCTCGGCCAAGTCACGAGAAAGCCCAAACAAAGGGCCCAAATAGAGGAACACGCCCCAACTCCTAAGGTAGCCTAAGCCTACAAGAGAAGGGCGGTTCCCTTGAAGATAAGATGACCTCACTTGAAGATAAGATAAAGAGAAGATAAGATAACTAACTTTTCTTATCCACAAGAGGCCACATCTCACCATTATAAATACACTGGAGCACCCAGGTATAACTCATACTCTGATTCTACTCAATACCTGCTTAATACCCTTGCTAACTTAAGCATCGGAGTCCCTTGCAGGTATCCCCCACCCTTTGGTGATAAAGGATCAGCAGCACTCTCTATTCCACAAGTCGGACACACCAGCTCCGGTTGCTATACATCTGCCAGACATGTCGGCTCCGACCAACACAGAAGATCTCGACCGAGATCAACCTACATTTTCAGGAAACCCTCGGAATATTGGCGACGTTGCCGGGGAACCCTGGAAGTCATCCTAACACCATGGCGGACAACCATGACAACGACCACGACTCAGGTTTGGAAGAAAGAACGCCGCACAAAAACATGGATGCTATACTTAAAGATACTCCGGAATCCAATGGAGACAAAAATTCATCAAATCCGGGAGTGATAGAAGCACTTCAAGATCGATTAAAGCAACTTGAGAAAGAAGCCCAACACCAACGCGAAAAATAAGAGGATTTACATCGGGAGATAAGGCGGCGCCGAGAATTAGAAGATAAGCTTATGAAACTCGAAGCTGATCTCAAAACTAAAGCTACTCGATCCACCCCAGAGGATAGCTCTCACAGAGATCAAGATCCATTCACCAGGAAAATTATGAAAACTAAAATTCCATAAAATTTCAAACTTCCGGATATGATTCTGTACGACGGCACCTCGGACCCCAACCACCATCTCAGCAACTTCAGAAGTAGGATGTACTTCACTGACGCCTCAGATGTAGTTCGCTGCAAAGCCTTTCCAACAACTCTTACAAAGACAGCCATTAGATGGTTCGACAACCTACCTTCAAAATCCATCTCGAGTTTTGACGACCTGGCCAAAAAGTTCCTGGCCAGATTTTCCATACAAAAGGACAAAGCCAAACATGCACCCAGCCTACTAGGAATCAAGCAAGGAGAGCGGGAGAGTCTTCGTAACTACATGGAAAGATTCAACAAAACATGCATGGACATACAAAATCTACCAATAGAAGCTGCCATCATGGGCCTCATTAACGGCCTACGGGAAGGACCATTTAGCCAATCTATATCAAAGAAGACCCCAGCATCCCTAGACGAAGTACAAGAACGGGCATAGAAGTACATTAATATGGAGGAGAATTCTCGACTTGGGGAAGCCTCGAGGTTCGGTTCTGCCTACCGAGATAAAGATAAAGAGTCCAAGAAGAAGGAAGATCGCTCCGGGGAGAAAATAAAAAATATCATAACTACACCCCTCTCAGGGTATCCTTGGTAGATGTTTACAAAGAGGTCTGCCATATGGAAAAAATACCCCCAGCTCGGCCACTCAAAGGCAAAAAGGGAGGAGGAAATCGGAACGAATACTGCGAGTATCACCGAGTCCGAGGACATTCCACCAACGAAGGCTTCAACTTGAAAAAACGTCATAGAGAAATTAGTAAAGGAAGGAAAACTAGATCGGTTCTTGGCCAATCGGGACGAAGAACCAAGAAAAAGAAGAAGGGATGAAGATGTCGGACGGTCTGAACGATCACCCCGCACACCAGAAAGACACCTCCACATGATACACGGCGGATTTGCTGGAGGAGGAATCTCCAAATCATCCCGCAAGCGACATCTCAAAGAAGTATACCATGTTGAAGGAAAGAAGGAGACACCAGACATCCCAACAATCACATTTACCAAAGAAGATGCATTCGGAATCATCTCAGGACACGACGACCCCATGGTCATCACAATCATATTGGAAAATGCCAACCTCCACCGTACATTAATTGACCAAGGAAGCTCTGCCGACACCTTATTCAAAACCGCCTTCGACAATCTCGGCTTAGAAGAAAAAGAGCTAAGAGCATACCCGAACAGCTTGTTCGGACTTGGGGATACCCTAGTACGGCCACTGGGATACGTATCGTTACATACAACCTTCGGAAAGGGGAACCAATCCAGAACACTCAAGATAAATTATATCGTGGTCAACGTAAGCTTAGCCTACAATGCATTAATAGGTCGGACAACGTTAAATCAACTCGGCGCTGTGATGCCAGGGCATCTTGGCCAGTTTCACTGACGTTTTCTTTACTGTTTTTAGGGTAGTTTCATGCATTTCCTTAGGAAATAAGCTAGTTTTGGGTAGATATTCACTTACACCTTGATTCAAGCATACATTGTGCATTTTACATGATTTCACGAGGATTTTGCATGAGTTTAGTGACAAATTGTATGTTGCATTACCCATTACTTGGATTAGAACTTTGATGCACTCTATTGCTTGATTTCAGGACCAGAGGAAGCAAGGAAGAACCACTTAGCAGTCAGGTTAATCTAATTAACGTGGCCACTAACGTGGAATGGGAGGTAACTTGCAAAGTTAATGAGAAAAGTGATTGCCAATAACGCTCTCGAAGCCATCATTGCCCACGTTAAGAGTCATGTTAACTAAGTTAACGTGAACTCTAACGTGAAGAAGGGACTTTGAGCCAACGTTAGTGACACTTAACATTATCACTAACGTTGGCCAATGATCATAAGTGGCCACGTTAGAGTCCATGTTAACTTAGTTAACGTGGCCTCTAACGTTAAAAGGGGGAAGGAAGCCAACGTTAGTGACACTCAACATTGTCACTAACGTTGGCCTAAGGTGCAATGTACCACGTTAACTTCCACGTTAACTTGGTTAACGTGGGAGCTAATGTAAGAGGCAAGGGTGGTCGACAACGTTAGTGACACCCAACATTGTCACTAACGTTGGAAGCAACCACAAAACCCCAAGGAGCCACGTTAACTTCCACAATCCATACTCCAAGACATACATTGGGAATTCACCTAGACAGAACCATGATCCATACTCCAAGACATAGAACCCTGGATGGAGGAACCACCCAAACTTTGGGTGGGGGAATCAGCAAGATCAAAGCCAAGACCAGAGATGTTACAACTCCAACAACAATGCAGCCCATCAACAATTCACACAGAGGACATATCAACACCCCCACAACAACACTTCTCCACACCCATATCAAAACCAAAACAACACCTCTCATCCTTCCACCTCTAATCCCAATCTACCATCAATTGATGACAGACTCTCTAAGCTTGAAACCTTACTTGAAGGAATATGCCAAGAGATTCAAGAAAACAAGGTGTTCAAAGAGGAGGTGCGAGCCAATATTAAGAACCAGGGAGAGACCATCAAGAAGCTGGAATTCCAAGTGGGATGCGTAGCTGAGAAGATTCCCAAACCTACTGATGGCTTCCCAAGTGACACAGAGAAAAACCCAAAAGGAGAAGTAAAGAAAGTAAGATGGGAAGATTGCAAAATGGTCACTACAAGTGGTCAAGAGGCTGAAGACAAGCAAAGCAAACTCTCCAAACAGCCTGAAGATAACTCAATAGAGGAGGAGGATAGAGATCACCAAGAACCAGAAATCTCACAACAAGAGTTGTTGAAGCTCTATGCACCATTTCCCCAACTGCTCAATGGTGCTGTGGGGAAGAGAATATACTCAAGGTTCCTAGATTTGTTTGCATCTCTGCATGTGAACATACCATTCATCAAGGTCATCCAACAAATGCCTGCATTCATCAAGTATATGAAGGAACTTCTTCCCAGAAAAAGCTCAATCAAAGGGGCCCAGACTATAGTGATGAATAAGGAATGCAGTGCCCTCATTCAACCTGAGTTGCCTACAAAAAGAAGAGACCCAGGGAGTTTTCACATCTCCTGTGCCATAGAGGAAACAATGTTTGATAGAGCACTCTGTGATTTGGGGGCAAGCATCAACTTATTGCCCCTATCCCTGGCGAAGAGGCTGCAGATCAATGAGATAATGTCCACAGATGTAGTCATCAGACTAGCTGACAAGACTCAAAAGCAAGCAATAGGAGTGGTGGAAAATGTGTTGCTAAAGGTTGGGAAATACTTTCTCCCAACAGACTTTGTCATCCTGGACATGGAAGAGAGTCACACTCACCCAATCATATTGGGAAGACCCTTCCTAGCTACGGCCAGAGCAATCATAGATGTGGAGAAAGGGGAGCTAATATTGAGGATCCATGATGAACGGCTCAGCTTTAATGTCTTCAAACTCTCACAAGAAGCAGTCCAAGAGCACAAGGAACCAAGCAAAGATCGTAATGAGATGCTGAAGGAGGAAGCAAGGACTGAAGCACACCCAACCTATCTGGAGACCCCTTTGGTTGATAAACAAGGGAAACAGCAACTACCACAGCTCAAGGAAAAGTTGGAAGAACCTAAACCTCTAGAGGCATGTGAAGACAACATCACAACTCCCTTAGAAAAAGAAGTCATCAAGAGCAAGGCAATATCAAAGGACACAAGGAAGAAGGTACCAAGAAAGTGGAGGAACAAAAAGATCCCTACGGAAGACTTCTCTCCAGGAGATAGAGTGATCTCAACTTACTTCCCGGATATTCCCCCTAATCTCCCTACTGTACCATCTCAGTTACCTAAAGTCTTCACAATCAACAGAGTTCTTTCCCTGGAACATGTAGAGATCATTGATACAACCAATGGATACAAGTCCACAGCGAGAGGGGAGGACTTCAAGCATTACCAACCACCCTGATGAGGGAGAAACGTCAAGCTAGTGACGCTAAAGAAGCGCTTCATGGGAGGCAACCCATGTTTTATATGCTTTTAGAAGATAGTGAATAAGTCAACATTTATGAATTCAAACCCAAACTTGACAAACACTTGGTGAAAACCTTATTGTGCAGTATATAGTGAAGAACAAGTTTGATGTTCAAAGCAAACCAAGATGCATGCTAGACTTGGGAGCTTTGAACAAAACTTTTCATCATAGTGCTCCAAACTAAGTTTGATGTCACCCCATGGTGCCACCAATATGCATATAAGGACCCACAAATAGTTAGTTAGTTAGTTGGAATTCATGAATAAACAATTTAATCTGTTCTTACTTTTTTTTAATTCTAGCCGTAAAGTTCATATTGTCGTTTTGATATATTTTCTTACTTTTCTTATTTCATCTTTCTAGGGAAAAGAAAAGGAGCATTGATGGGGATAGATAGGACAACCAAACAAAGAAAGTTCGGACACCACAAAAGGAGGGACTACACACTTGTTCTAAAAAGGGAATACATTGGAAAATGTTGCCATGCAACATTAGAAAAATGGGACACCTAAAAGACCGAGCAATCTCCATCATAAAGTGATGATCCTTGTCTTTTGTCCATGCATAACCCCAACCATCCATCAAGTAACCACTCCATCAATCCACACCCTCCATTTTCTCACAACTTCCATATATAAATAATCCTTGTTCCGTGCCCACATTCATTGTCATAACCCACTCTTCACAACTCTTCATTTCGGCACAAGACACTCCCTCTCACAGTACAAACATTTCCCCCTCACTTTCATCATTGCAATAAAACCCTAAACAACCAAAAGTCTCCAAAACCTTACCACCTTCACATATTAACTCTCGTTCATGCCTCTTCAAGTTCTAAAACAAGGAAGGGAAAGGAACCCATGGAGCAACACCCGTATGATGAAAAGAGATTTAGAAGCCTATATCATGCATTGCAATACGGGTGGATGGTTGACAAGGAAATCATTTATAAGATGGGATTTCAAGTGAAGAAAACTGAGTGTCCAGAAATCACAGAGAAAGTAGAAAAGAGAAGATGGAAGCTCCTCACCGATCCTGTCACTAAGGTGAATGCAAACCTCATAAGAGAATTTTATGCAAATGCGGTCCGATATGATAAGAAAGATGAGTCATATACAAGCTTTGTGAGAGTAAAGATAGTGGATTTTGGTCCTATGAGTGTCATGAGGGCACTGAAGCTACGGTCCATACAGTTTGAAGAAGAGAGTTATCACTCAAGATTGGACAACCCCAATTATGACCAGATTTTGCAGGACATTTGTGTACCCGGAGCTGACTGGGAAAGGGGTGCGGGAAAGAAACCAAAGTTCATCAAGAGAACAGATCTCACTCCTGAAGCCAAGGGGTGGTTTGAGCTAGTGAGGAGGTCTATCTTCCCAGCTGCAAACAACTCGGAGGTGAATCTCAAGAGAGCAACAATGGTGCACTGTATACTGAAGGGAGGAGAAATCAAGGTTCATGAACTCATAGCTGAAGGCATTAGAAAGATGGCAGAAAAAAGTGACTCAAGAGGAACGTTAGGTTACCAGCACTATTTACCGAATATGCAAGAAAGCGGGGGTGGATTTTGAAGATGAGAATCCCGTGTGGATAAAGGAAGGAATTCCAATAACGGTCCGAAGGATGAATGCTGCCGCATCCCCCCTGCCTCAATGGAAGCGAAGGAAGAGGACAGCCCCCCAAGTAGTGGAAGGACAAGTCGTAGAGGGGCAAGCACCACAGACCTTGGACATGCACCAATTGCAAGAAGCCATTGATGGCTTGTCTAGACAGTATTTGGAAAGCCAAGGAGCACAGAAAGAGCTTCAACTACAAATGATGGAACAACAACTAAGTCAAGGACAACAATGAGGAGAAACATTCAATAGGATGGAACAAAGGCAAAATGAGCAACAAGAATCCATCCAGAGGCTAATCAACATCCAAGCACATCAAGGGGCACACATACATGAGATGCATCAAAGACAAATAGAACAAGCAGAACTATTGGACGAGCAAAGGGCATTCGCAGAAGGAGTTTACATGAGCGAGACAGGGCATCACATAAACACTCAAGCCAGGCTCGGCTACTTAGTAGGACAGCTGCCAATACTGCATCCAGGAATCGCCAAGTATGAAGAAATGAAGGATGAATTAGCACGAGAGGAAAGACAAAGGGTGGAAGAGAGTCATGAGTCAGTGAGGAAGGCACTTGAGGATTGGAAGCAAGCAAGATTGGCACGTATGCGAGGAAATGCAAGATGAAACAAGGAGGACAAGCAAGGAAAGGAGCATGGATGGCCACAAGAGTAAAAGGTGGTGGAGTTCCTTCTTTACTCCATTTTTTTTTCTATGCTTTAAATAAGGAAGATCTTGTATGGAATAGAACATGCTTCCATGTTAATTTGAACCTTTTCAATTCTGCACTTTAAGTTTTCATTGCTTAGGTCTATGATTTCTGGTTTAAGTGTCACTACATCTTTCCCTTATTTACTTGTATGCTTGTCCTTTTGAATCAAATGAAAAAGAGAATGATTGTGTTTTAAAAAGACCAGAGTGGAGTTCATGATATGGAGTAAGTTTCTGAGTTTGTGGTGTAGTCATAAGTTAGCTAAGTTGGTTCAACCATAAGGTGGGGATGACAACTATTTGGCCTGAAAATTTTACTTTGAATATACCCATGAGACTAAGTATATAACAAGATCCTAATAAGAGAAAGGGAAAGAACAATGAAAGTGAAAAAAACAAAAGAAAAAGAGTAAGCAATAAGGCTAGGCACCAATGGTTTAGATCTTAAGACATGTGTCTGTGGTGCTCCTATGTGAGGGATCTACTTGGATGAATAAGCTCTCAAAAGTGCTTTATCACTTGGTAACTTGGGTTAACTAACCCGGGATTATCAGCTGAAAGTCCACTATCAAGAGTAACCCTCACTACAGAGCATTTAGTGACCCAAAGAGGTGCTGGACACCAAGGTTTCAAGAAGGAAAATAAATGAACCAGATGCCTGTGGTGTGTATGTATGGGGGAGAGACTTGAGGGAGTAAGTCCTTAGGGGTGTCTCAACACCTAGCACCTTGAACCAACTAGTTCGGGAGTGTTGGCTGAAAGCTTATCTTAAAGAGTTGCCCCCTTACAGAGCACCTAGCTTGAAGAACACAAATAAGCCCTGAAATGACAATAAAAGGATCAATAAAAGTCTCATGGGATGTAAGCAAAGCCAGTGTTTTTAGGACATGATAAAGGTCTAAAAGCCAGTAATGGAATGAACCTAAGTTGCTATGCATGAAACCACCATAAAATCAGTGACATGACTTCCACAAGAATGACTCATTTCTCTTGGCATTCCATTCATCATTCTCTTGTTCCGGTACTTGCTTAAGGACAAGCAAGCTTTAAGTTTGGTGTTGTGATGCCAGGGCATCTTGGCCAGTTTCACTGACATTTTCTTTACTGTTTTTAGGGTTGTTTCATGCATTTCCTTAGGAAATAAGCTATTTTTGGGTAGATATTCAGTTACACCTTGATTCAAGCATACATTGTGCATTTTACATGATTTCATGAGGATTTTGCATGAGTTTAGTGACAAATTGTATGTTGCATTACCCATGACTTGGATTAGAACTTTGATGCACTCTATTGCTTGATTTCAGGACCAGAGGAAGCAAGGAAGAACCACTTAGCAGTCACGTTAATCTAATTAATGTGGCCACTAACGTGGAATGGGAGGTAACTTGCGAAGTTAATGAGAAAAGTGATTGCCAATAACGCTGTCGAAGCCATCATTGCCCACCTTAAGAGTCACGTTAACTAAGTTAACGTGAACTCTAACATGAAGAAGGGACTTTGAGCCAACGTTAGTGACACTTAACATTATCACTAACGTTGGCCAATGATCATAAGTGGCCACGTTAGAGTCCACGTTAACTTAGTTAACGTGGCCTCTAACGTTAAAAGGGGGAAGGAAGCCAACGTTAGTGACACTCAACATTGTCACTAACGTTGGCCTAAGGTGCAATGTACCACGTTAACTTCCACGTTAACTTGGTTAACGTGGGTGCTAACGTAAGAGGCAAGGGTGGTCGACAACGTTAGTGACACCCAACATTGTCACTTACGTTGGAAGCAACCACAAAACCCCAAGGAGCCACGTTAACTTAGTTAACGTGGAAGCTAACGTTGATGAGTGAAAGATGAGCCAACGTTAGTGACACTCAACATTGTCACTAACGTTGGGGATGGCTAAGAATGGCCACGTTAGAAGCCACGTTAACCTAGTGAACGTGGACTCTAACGTGAGACATAGGGGCACATTGGAACGTTAGTGACAATGTTGAGTGTCACTAACATTCTCGAAGGTTGGCAAGGCCACGTTAGAAGCCACGTTAACCTAGTTAATGTGGGCTCTAACGTGAAGCAAAAGGGGTACATTGGAATGTTAGTGACAATGTTGAGTGTTGATGTGTGGAAAACGATCCAACACAAAACTCACTGGCAAGTGTACCGGGTCGCATCAAGTAATAATAACTCACATGAGTGAGGTCGATCCCACAGGGATTGAAGGATTGAGCAATTTTAGTTTAGTGGGTGATTTAGTCAAGCGAATCAAGTTTTGTTTGAGTAATTTGTGTTTAACAAGAATTAAATGACAGTAAAAGTAAAGGGGGAAGGGAAAAGTGCAGTAAATTGAAGAACAGAATTGTAAAATTGCAGAATCTTAAAGAGCAAGAAAGTAAATGACTGAAACTTAAAGTGCAAGAAACTTAAATTGCAGTAACTTAAATGGCAAGAAAGGTAAACGGCTTGAATATAAAAGGGAATTGAGGAATGGGATTGCAAGATCTAAACAAAGAAGAAGTAAATTGCAGCAATTGATTGAGCAGAATTTAAATCAGAAGCAAATAGCATTCAAACAGAAAGAAAATAAAATGCAGCAAAGGTTCACAGAAGAACCAAGAGTGAATTATGATCTCAGGATCCCAAGGGCTTAGGTAGCAGAGCCTAAAACCCAATTTCCTTCCCAGATCTGAATTAACTAAACAATTGACAGAAAATTAGAGAAGAAGCAATAGAAGAACAGAAATAGAATTGAATTTTGCAGAAAACAAAGTGAAAAGAGTTTGAATGGGAATTGGGACAGAACTTCCCCAATTTCACACACCCAAAACTCAAAAACAGAAGAGTAGAATTGCCCAAGTAAGAATGAGGAAGGAGATCAGTCAATTCTCCCTTAATCCTCTTAGTGCTCGGTCAATTCTCTCAAGAACAATTGCAAGAGAGCCAAAGCTCCAAAGGAAGGTGAAAGTAAAAATTCAAAAGCCAAGGTAAAAGTAAAAATTCAAAAATGAGCATAAAGGTCCTAATTACATCAAACTAACTCCTATTTATACACTTTCTATTCTTGGATTTTGGGTTTTGGATGGGCTTTTGATTTGGTGAAGAAATGAATTAAAATGGGATTTTAGTTTGAATTTTCGGCCCATGAAAATTCACTCCCAGGAGGCTGCCCTGCCCTTGTGGAGGGCAGGGCAGAAAATTGGTGCATGGTGCTAGCAATTGGTGCGGCCATGGTGCGAGTTGGTGCCGCGTGGTGCGAGTCTGGCGCGAGTTGGAGCGGCCAGATGCTGCCCTGCCCGCGCCAAGGGCAGGGCAGAAAAGTTGATGCGCCAGATTTGAGGAGTGCGCGCGTTGGTGCTGCCAGAGTTGAAGATTGGTGCGCCAGAATTGATTTTGGTGCGCCAGGAACGCAAAACGCTGCCCTGCCCGCGCCAAGGGCAGGGCAGGAAAGCTTTGGTGCGCCAGGGGAGGAGCGTTGCGCGCCAGATGCTGCCAGGGACGAGAGTTTGGTGCGCCAGCTTTCAAAGTTGGTGCGCCAGAATTTTGTGTGTGGTGCGCAAGTCCAAATGCTGCCCTGCCCGCGCCAAGGGCAGGGCAAGGTCCTTTCCTTCATGGCCCGTGTTCGAAACTGGGAGGAGGCAAACACGCTATTTTTTTCTTGGCTTCTTGGCACGGTAGTGGACCTTAGTGCTTGGCTTCCTCATGGTTCCTTGTTCGAACCTTGTAGCATGCATGGGTGATATTTTCCTTTGAATTTCTTTCCTTATAGAGCCCGATTCTGCCCTCCACAAGGGCAGGGCAGAGTTTGCTTTCTCTTGGTCCCAAGGCACCATTTTGTGCTCTGCCCTTGTAGTGGGCAGGGCAGAGTTGCCTATTCTTGTTTGGTTCTCTATGTTGCTCTCCTAGAGGGCAGTCTGCCCTTGTGGAGGGCAATGTTGCTTCCCCCATTGCAATGCGGCACGCTTCTCTCCTCTTTGGCCACGCTTTCCTTTTCTTGTGTTACGCTTCTTAGGCCACGCTTTCCATTTTCTTTTCTTTTCTTCACCTACAATAAACCAAAACAACCACTCAAAGTATCACTAAATTCAAGAGGCTTATAAATCAATTAAAATGCAATTAAAATTAGCTTAAACCTCATGATTTAACATTAATTTCATAGTGGTTGCTTGATTTAGAGAAGTTATGCATTTTCACTCCAAATCACTTACTTAGGATGCAAGAAGGTGCATAAATGCTAACAAAACAAGTGAAATTAGCTTGAAAAATGGGTATATGATGACTTGTCATCAAGTGTCACTAACGTTCTCGAACTCATACTTTCACTAAAACATTAACACCCCTAACGTCCTGAGCTAAAGTCTCTGCCCACTTCACACTTTCTCTCTGCAAGTAAAGCCAGGCCCAAATGAAGAAGAGAACTGCTTCAAACTCAAGATCCAAAGGCCCAAGACTTGAAGAGCCAACTAGAAGCTGAGAAGAGTAGTATATATAGGAGTAGCTTTGAATTAAAAAAAGAAGTTCTAGAGGTTGGAAAATAGCACTACTCTCTGTATTTTTACTTTCTCTGCTTTTCTAGTTCCAGGATGTATTCTCCATCTTGGTTTTCATTTTCTAGAGCTATGAACAACTAAACCCCTTTCATTGGGTTAGGGAGCTCTGTTGTAAATTGATGGATCAATACTAGTTTTCATTATTCTTCTTCTATCTTTTCTCTTGATTTTACTTGAAAGCTTTCGATCTTCATCCAATTGGGTAGTTATCTTGGAAAAGAAGCTATTCAAACTTGGATCTCTTCTGAACCTTGGAAGAGGAATGAAGAGATCAAGCTAGAAATGCTTTCTCATACTGAACCAAATTGGGTTTGGATGGATATGTGACTATACTCCTCTCAACACCTAATTTGGGAAATGCATGTGGTATAATCAGTGACCACACTTCATCTCTTCTCATGAGCAATTAACCAAGGAATTGGCTATTGATCAAGATTTGAGAGATTGAATTGCAAGAAATTGTAATTCGATCAATTAAGATTGCCAAGGAGATCAATGAGTGCATTGATTGAGGAAGAGATGAAAATGAACTTGATCCAGAGAATTGCAACATCTCATGAGCCCAATGAACTCCCCATTTCTGATCTTACCCATTCTCTTTAATTTCTGCGTTTACTTTTATGAGCAAACACCCCATTCCCATTTACAATTCTGCAATTTACTTTCAGTCATTTACTTCCAGCTCTTTAATTCTAGCATTTACTTTTTTCGTCATTTACATTACCGCCATTTTATTTTCTGCAAATCTCAACCCAAATTCTGAATTCTCTCAACTAGAAGATTCTTCTAATTAAAGTTGCTTGATCAATCAATCCCTGTGGGATTCGACCTCACTCTATTGTGAGTTTTTACTTGACGAAAAATTCGGTACACTTGCCGAAGGAAATTTGTTGAGAGACAGTTTCCACCTGCATCACGCAATAGTTTTAACTCCACATATATGTATGAAATTCCCAACCGCTGAAGAGATAGCTACAATAAAAGCAGACCAAAAGATGGCACGTCGCTGTTATAACGAAACTCTAAACCTCCGAGGTGAAAGAGAAGAGTTCCACACAATCGAACTCGGCAGAGTTCAGACACAAGAAGAACTCCGCCCACGACCTGAAGGAGAAATAAAAAGAGTCCAGATCGGGGATACCTCGGATAAAACAACTAATATTGGCACAATCCTGAAAGGAGACGCAAAGGAATCATTAATATGGTTCCTACGAGATAATGTCGATCTCTTCACATGGAAAGCTACCGACATGCCAAGCATAGATCCCGAACTAATGAGCCACAAGTTGGTAGTCTACCCGGGATCCCGGCCGGTACAACAAAGACGAAGAAAACTCGGGCCAGAACGGTCTCAAGCTGTAGAAGAACAAGTACAAGCACTACTAGAGGCAGGGTTCATAAGAGATGTTAAATACCCACTATGGCTAGCAAACGTCGTCTTGGTGAGAAAGTCAAATGGGAAGTGGCGAATATGCACCGACTACACCGACCTCAACAAAGCCTGCCCAAAAGACCCTTATCCACTCCCAAGTATCGACGCTCTAGTAGATGCCTCATCGGGATATAAGTATCTCTCGTTCATGGACACATACTCAGGGTACAACCAGATCCCAATGTATCCACTGGATCAAGAAAAAACCTCATTTCTCACACCAAAAGCAAATTATTGCTACATCGTAATGCCTTTCGCCCTTAAGAACACAAGAGCCACTTATCAAAGGCTAATGAATAAAGTCTTCTCAAACCACATCGGAAAAATCATAGAGGTCTATGTGGACTGGTGCACGAAATTATGATCATCTATGGCGCCATCAACATGGTACGCTCAATTGTAATCTCAACTCTTTATCACAACTTCGCACAACTAACCAGCAAGTGCACTGGGTCGTCCAAGTAATAAACCTTACGCGAGTAAGGGTCAATCCCACGGAGATTGTTGGTATGAAGCAAGCTATGGTCACCTTGTAAATCTTAGTCAGGCAGATTCAAATGGTTATGAATGATATATGAATAAAGCATAAAGTAAAGATAGAGATACTTATGTAATTCATTGGTGAGAACTTCAGATAACCGAATAGAGATGCTTTGTCCCTTCCGTCTCTCTGCTTTCCTACTGTCTTCATCCAATCCTTCTTACTCCTTTCCATGGCAAGCTGTATGATGGGCATCACCGTTGTCAGTGGCTACAATCCCGTCCTCTCAGTGAAAATGTTCAACGCACCCTGTCACGGCACGGCTAATCATCTGTCGGTTCTCAATCAGGTTGGAATAGAATCCATTGATTCTTTTGCGTCTGTCACTAACGCCCAGCCTTTAGGAGTTTGAAGCTCGTCACAGTCATTCAATCATTGAATCCTACTCAGAATACCACAGACAAGGTTTAGACCTTCCGGATTCTCTTGAATGCCGCCATCAATTCTAGCTTATACCACGAAGATTCCGATTAAAGAATCCAAGAGTTAAACAATCAAGCCTTGTTTGCTTGTAGAACGGGAGTGGTTGTCAGGCACGTGTTCATAAGTGAGAATGATGATGAGCGTCACATAATCATCACATTCATCAAGTTCTTGAGTGCGAATGAATATCTTGGAATAAGAACAAGCTGAATTGAATTGAAGAACAATAGTAATTGCATTAATACTCGAGGTACAACAGAGCTCCACACCTTAATCTATGGTGTGTAGAAACTCCACCGTTGAAAATACATAAGAACAAGGTCTAGGCATGGCCGTGAGGCCAGCCCCCAAAACATGATCAAAAGACTCAAAATGATCAAGGATCCAAAGATTCAAAGATCTAAAGATGATCTAAGATCCCAAGATGAAAATATAATAGCAAAAGGTCCTATTTGTAGAGAACTAGTAGCCTAGGGTTTACAGAAATGAGTAAATGACATAAAAATCCACTTCCGGGCCCACTTGGTGTGTGCTTGGGCTGAGCATTGGAGCATTTTCGTGTAGAGACTCTTCTTGGAGTTAAACGCCAGCTTTTGTGCCAGTTTGGGCGTTTAACTCCCATTCTTGTGCCAGTTCCGACGTTTAACGCCGGGTATTCTTGAGCTGATTTGGAACGCCGGTTTGGGCCATCAAATCTCGGGCAAAGTATGGACTATTATACATTGCTGGAAAGCCCAGAATGTCTACTTTCCAACGCCATTGAGAGCGCGCCAATTGGGCTTCGGTAGCTCCAGAAAATCCACTTCGAGTGCAGGGAGGTCAGAATCCAACAGCATCTGCAGTCCTTTTCAGTCTCTGAATCAGATTTTTGCTCAGGTCCCTCAATTTCAGCCAGAAAATACCTGAAATCACAGAAAAACACACAAACTCATAGTAAAGTCCAGAAAAGTGAATTTTAACTAAAAACTAATAAAAATATACTAAAAACTAACTAAAACATACTAAAAACAATGCCAAAAAGCGTACAAATTATCCACTCATCACAACACCAAACTTAAATTGTTGCGTGTCCTCTGATGACATGTCATCATATACCTATTTTTCTATGCTTTTTCATACAAGAAATTGATGATTAGTACTTAAATATTGCATTCTTTTGTCCTTAATTGGTATATTTCCTTGATCTTTTAATTTTATAAATCTTGTAGGAAATAAGAAGAAAAGGAAGCAAAGAAGGACAAAAAAAGAGGAAAAAAAGAGCTTTGGAGCACACTTTGGAGGCTTAGGCCACGCTTTTAAAACCGTGGCCCATGACCAAATTAAAGAGGAAAACAACCAGCACGCACACTGCCCTGCCCTTGCCAAGGGCAGGGCAGAATCATGATGAAACAAAGTGAGGTTGGAGCAAATTTTCGCTAAGTTAAAATCTGGCCGCTCACAGCATGACCATGCCTAATTCAAAGGACTATAACTTGAGCTACAGACGTCCGATTGATGTGCTTCCAGTTGCGTTGGAAAGCTGACATCCAGAGCTTTCCAACGATATATAGCAATCCATATTTGGCATACAATTGAGGCAGGAACGAAAGGCATCTTTAAGGGCCAAAAATAAGCGAAAATAAACCAAAGTGCTTCCACCAAGGCTCGAAGCTGGAGCCTCACCCCAAAACAAAGTAGCGCTCAATTTTCTGCCCTGCCCTCTTGGAGAGCAGGACAATGTCGTGCTCTTCATGGAAAATCAAGGAAAAAAATTGCTCCTCAAGTGCTTTCACCAAGGTTCGAACACAAGACCTTCAAGGAAGTAAAGGCTTAGGCTTGGCGCACACAAGCGCATCATGGCACGGTCAAGGAACGTGGTGCGCACACAAGACACACCAAAGCAACATTGCCCTGCCCTGCACAAGGGTAGGGCAGCATCCTCACATACCAAGCTCGCACGCAATGAAGCCGCATGCACCATTTCCTGCTCTGCCCTCCACAAGGGCAGGGCAGCCTCCTGGGAGCAAATAATCATGGGCCAAAAGTTCAATTTCATATAAATTCAATTCCTCACCAAATTGAATCAAGGCCATCCAAGACCCATTCTCTCTCAAATCCAAATCAAGCAAAGCCCACTCAACATGACTCAAAGGCACACAGAGAAGCTAGATTAGGAATTTCATTTTGTGAATTTGTTTTTAATTTTAATTTCATTTTATTTTCATTTTGTAAAAAGCCTATATAAAGGCATCACTCTCATTTCAAAGAGGAGAGAGCTCGATTAAAAAAAAAGGCTAGTTCCACTAGGGAGCATTAGGAATTGAGAGTTCTCTCTCTTAGTTTTCATTTCTGTTTTGAAATTTTGGATTGAGGTTGGAGGAATTCTGTTCCAATCTTTGATCTGAAATCCATGCTTTGTTCTTCTGCATAATTCAAGGAATTTTGATTTAAATCAAGGCTCTCTTTACTGCTTCCATCTCTATTTCTTCTTCAATCTGTTTGCTGTTGAATCAAGGAAGGGATTGAGATCTAGACTTGTTTTCTAGTCTCATTGATTCCCTGAGATCTTGTCTCTTTAAATTTCAAAATCAAGCTGAGTTACATTCTGTGTTGCTTCTTCAAGCAATTTTCCATTTCTGTTTAAATCTGCTGCACTTATTTCATCTTTTACTTTTCTGCTTGATTGCTCCTTACATTCTTTTGTTGAATTTTAATTCCCAGCACCCAAGTCCTTTTAATTTTCATGCAATTTAATTATTCTGCAATTATTCTAAGTGTTGCTTATTGCTTTCCTTTAAATTTTCTGCACCCATTCCCCTTTATATTTACTGCAATTTATATTTCTTGTCATTTAAGTTTCTGCAATTTACATTGCTTGCTCTTTAAGCTTCCTGCCTATTTACATTCTGCAATTTAAGTTCACTGCTATTTACATTCTGCTGCAACAATTCTCACTCACCAATGTTAGCTTGACTAAACTAATCACCCACTAAAGTTGCTTGATCCATCAATCCCTGTGGGATCAACCTCACTCTTGTGAGTTTTTATTACTTGATGCGACCCGGTATACTTGCCGGTTAGATTTGTGTGTTGGAAATTCGTTTTTCCGCAAAAACACCATCAAGTTTTTGGCGCCGTTGCCGGGGATTGATTAGATCAACAATGATTAAGTGGGTGAGAAGTCTAGATCAAGCTTTTTTTTTTGTTTTTGTTCTCTGTTTTAAATTGAAACCAAGGTGTTTGAGTTTTTGCCTCACTAAGAAATTCTCATCTCTGATATGAGTAATTTCAATTTTCCTTGGTGTTGTGTTTTCCAAAATTTAAATGGAGTTCAACTCATCTTATGATCAAACAAATTTTATGGGATATTACCCACCATCACCAATCTCTAATGGTGGTTGGGAATATCACCAAGAAATCACAGATTCTGAGCACTCCAATCCATGGAGATTTGCTTCACAGACACAAGATGAGCAAGAAAACCATATGGGATATTTTCTTCCACCACAAAATGATGCTAGTCATGATTCTAATGGTGGCTGGGAAGGAAATTCTAATGCTCCATATGATATTCATCCAAAGATATCATCACTTGACCATGCTTCAACAGAAAGCCTCTATCAAAATTCACCACCCACACAAACTTCCATGAACCAAAGCCTCTCAAAGCTTGAGACCATGTGTGAAAAATATGAGAATGAGGCACAGATATCCTGGAACGAGCAAGAGAATTTATTCAAAAACATGGAAATAATGTTAGCTCAATTGGTGAGTGCAACAAGGAAAGAGGAAAAACAATAGGAAGAGGCTACTAAGTCAAGTGAATTTTTAGTGAAGAAGGAAGAGGTGGTGGAAATATTTGAACCTGAAACTGCACTTGAGATGACAAGAGCACATGACAACTCACAACTCTCACAAACTTCCCTGGACCAAAACGCCTCAACACTTGAATCCATGATTGAAAGGTATGAAGAGGAGATGAAGAAAGCTTGGGAAGATCAACAAACCTCCTCCATGAAAGAGCTATTAAAGCAAATGTTGAGTATAAAAGAGGAAGTGGAAGAACAAGCTAGTGAGGAGGATAATCAAGAACGTCCAAACTCAAGGGAAACAGAGAGGCACATGAAGGACAACCTCATTGAACCACCAATTCAAAAGGCTCTGGATGAAGATCAAACTCCAAAAATCACATAGCAACCAATTCATGAATCCAAAGAAGTGAAGGCAACTAGCAAGAACACCAATTCTGTCCCTAATCTAGCAAGCAAAATCAATCAAGACATTTGCAAAAGAAAGCTTGCTGAGGAAAGGCCAAGACAAGGGACAGTAGCTGAATCTTCTCCCCCCCTTAAGGTCATTCCTCTTAACAAACTGGAAGAAGAGGAAGAAAGTGAAGAACAACATGTCAAGCTAATGACACTAAAAGAGCACTTGTTGGGAGGTAACCCAACCGTAGGTATAATTTCTCTTCTCTGCTTTGTTTTCTTTCTTTGCTTTGTTTAAATTCAATAAATTGGCATATGGTTACATTCTAAGTTTGGTGTTTCCATGCAACACATTGTTTTCAATCTTTTTGGATGATTGCATCAAATCAAAAAAATGAAAGTGACACACCAAGAGTCTAAGTTTGGTGTGCCACCTATTTTTCTATGCAAATCATTCAGCAACACCACTTGTCTGCATAACCATAATGTCTTTGCAGTGTTAATTTTCTTTTGGTTTGATATTTTGTTATTCTGTTTACTTTAGTTAATTCTTTGTTTTTAATGCTTTTATTTTAGTTTGCTTATTTACTGTGTTTGTTAATACATTACCAAGAGAGCTTTATTAATGACAGATTCTTGGCTTGGTGATTGTATTTAACATATAACAGTTTCTTTTGTTTAGTTTTAATTCAAATAAATTGACATATGATCGTATTCTAAGTTTGGTGTTGCTATGCAACAAAATTTGATTCCAATCATTACAAGATACTTGCATCAATTCCAAGTGAAAGTGTCACACTAAGTTTGGTGTGCCACTTATATTTTTTTTATGCAATGTATCATGCACACCATCTTATGTTTGCAATCATAGTGTTTTTGTTTCTCCGTGCCTTGATTGTTATCCTCAATTTTGCTTGCTTGAAACACATGTACTACTAACATTTCATTGTGTAAGACATTCATGATCCATCTTAGCCCCATAGCCATTGTTCTAATTATTGCCTGAGGATGAACAAGCATTCTGAGTTTGGTATGGGAAGGAGGAAAATGGGAGGAAAATGACAACAATAGAGAAGATGAACTACAAGGTTGTAAAGTTCCTTTTCCTCTCATTTGTTTCATAAACTGCATGATTGTCTTTACCTTCTCTGTATACATGTGTGTATGAATAAGCATAGCTTGAATTTTGATTTATAACATGGTGCTGTACCATTATGACTACCAACTTAAATCCTGTGAGTTCAAAAGCAGTAAATCATCATGATCATAAACAAACAAGGCATTAAAGAAGAACTTAGCATGTGCATACAAGTATTGGAAAGCTAGTATGATTGATTGTTGCTCAATTGCATTGGATTTTATTTAATTGAAGTTTTTCATCTAGTACATTTGTGAAATCTTTTGAAATCATGAAAACCTTGAAGAAGCAAATACAATTAAAGCAAGAAAAGAAAAAGGGAAAGAATGAGAAAGCTGAAGGCTCTGAGTACCAATGGCAATTTATTTGTTAAGTGCTTGTGGTGTTTATGTATCAAGCCAAATGCTTGAAAACAAAACACTTAGAAGTCAAGGCTAGGCTCAAGTGCAAAAGCACTCCCTCAAAGCTCAAGGTTCTGAGCATCAATGATTAGAGAGTCAAGAAAAGAAAAAAAATGATGAGCTTAATGAAGTCCTCTAATTAAATGCTTGTGGTGCTTATGTATCAAGTGGTAATACTTGAAAACAAAGCATTTAGAAGTCGTAGCTTTGTTATTAACTCATGGGGCAAAGCACTCAAAAGGAGAAGCTAAAAAAAAAAAAAATCAAAAGCTTGTTTCAAGGAAGAATTATAAGAAAAAGATTTCATAAATTGAGCTAGATGGAAGCATCAATCATTTACATTTCTTTTGTGATTGAAGCATGCATAGAAAACTAGCTTGCTATGAACATTAACTTGCTACTCTTCTTACCTTGGATTGTCAATTTCTATCGCATGATTCTTTTCTTGCTTGGGGACAAGCAAGGTTTAAGTTTGGTGTTGTGATGATATGTCATCATATACCTATTTTTCTATGCTTTTTCATACAAGAAATTGATGATTAGTGCTTAAATATTGCATTCTTTTGTCCTTCATTGGTATATTTCCTTGATCTTTTAATTTTATAAATCTTGTAGGAAATAAGAAGAAAAAGAAGCAAAGAAGGACAAAAAAAGAGGAAAAAAAGAGCTTTGGAGCACACTTTGAAGTTGGAGCACACTTTGGAGGCTTAGGCCACGCTTTTAAAACCGTGGCCCATGACCAAATTAAAGAGGAAAACAACCAGCACGCACACTGCCCTGCCCTTGCCAAGGGCAGGGCAGAATCATGATGAAACAAAGTGAGGTTGGAGCAAATTTTCGCTAAGTTAAAATCTGGCCGCTCACAGCATGACCATGCCTACTTCAAAGGGCTATAACTTGAGCTACAGACATCCGATTGATGTGCTTCCAGTTGCGTTGGAAAGCTGACATTCAGAGCTTTCCAACGATATATAGGAATCCATATTTGGCGTACAATTGAGGCAGGAACGAAAGGTATCTTTAAGGGCCAAAAATAAGCGAAAATAAACCAAAGTGCTTCCACCAAGGCTCGAAGCTGGAGCCTCACCCCAAAACAAAGTAGCGCTCAATTTTCTGCCCTGCCCTCTTGGAGAGCAGGGCAATGTCGTGCTCTTCATGGAAAATCAAGGAAAAAAATTGCTCCTCAAGTGCTTTCACCAAGGTTCGAACACAAGACCTTCAAGGAAGTAAAGGCTTAGGCTTGGCGCACACAAGCGCATCATGGCACGGTCAAGGAACGTGGTGCGCGCACAAGACACACCAAAGCAACATTGCCCTGCCCTCCACAAGGGCAGGGCAGCATCCTCACACACCAAGCTCGCACGCAATGAAGCCGCATGCACCATTTCCTGCTCTGCCCTCCACAAGGGCAGGGCAGCCTCCTGGGAGCAAATAATCATGGGCCAAAAGTTCAATTTCATATAAATTCAATTCCTCACCAAATTGAATCAAGGCCATCCAAGACCCATTCTCCCTCAAATCCAAATCAAGCAAAGCCCACTCAACATGACTCAAAGGCACACAGAGAAGCTAGATTAGGAATTTCATTTTGTGAATTTGTTTTTAATTTCAATTTCATTTTATTTTCATTTTGTAAAAAGCCTATATAAAGGCATCACTCTCATTTCAAAGAGGAGAGAGCTCGACTAAAAAAAAAGGCTAGTTCCACTAGGGAGCATTAGGAATTGAGAGTTCTCTCTCTTAGTTTTCATTTCTGTTTTGAAATTTTGGATTGAGGTTGGAGGAATTCTGTTCCAATCTCTGAAATCCATGCTTTGTTCTTCTGCATAATTCAAGGAATTTTGATTTAAATCAAGGCTCTCTTTACTGCTTCCATCTCTATTTCTTCTTCAATTTGTTTGCTGTTGAATCAAGGAAGGGATTGAGATCTAGACTTGTTTTCTAGTCTCATTGATTCCCTGAGATCTTGTCTCTTTAAATTTCAAAATCAAGCTGAGTTACATTCTGTGTTGCTTCTTCAAGCAATTTTCCATTTCTGTTTAAATCTGCTGCACTTATTTCATCTTTTACTTTTCTGCTTGATTGCTCCTTACATTCTCTTGTTGAATTTTAATTTCCAGCACCCAAGTCCTTTTAATTTTCATGCAATTTAATTATTCTGCAATTATTCTAAGTGTTGCTTATTGCTTTCCTTTAAATTTTTTGCACCCATTCCCCTTTATATTTTCTGCAATTTATATTTCTTGTCATTTAAGTTTCTTCAATTTACATTGCTTGCTCTTTAAGCTTCCTGCCTATTTACATTCTGCAATTTAAGTTCACTGCTATTTACATTCTGCTGCAACAATTCTCACTCACCAATGTTAGCTTGACTAAACTAATCACCCACTAAAGTTGCTTGATCCATCAATCCCTGTGGGATCGACCTCACTCTTGTGAGTTTTTATTACTTGATGCGACCCGGTATACTTGCCGGTTAGATTTGTGTGTTGGAAATTCGTTTTTCCGCAAAAACACCATCATCCTCAAGCAACTGAAAATCAAATAAGATAAAAAGAAGAGAATATGCAATGAATTCCAAAAACATCTATGAAGATCAGTATTAATTAGATAAGCGGGGCTTTTAGCTTTTTGCCTCTGAATAGTTTTGGCATCTCACTCTATCCTTTAAAATTCAGAATGATTGGCTTCTATAGGAACTCAGAATCCAGATAGTGTTATTGATTCTCCTAGTTAAGTATGATGATTCTTGAACACAACTACTTTATGAGTCTTGGCCGTGGCCCAAAGCACTTTGTCTTCCAGTATTACCACCGGATACATACATGCCACAGACACATAATTGGGTGAACCTTTTCAGATTGTGACTCAGCTTTGCTAGAGTCCCCAATTAGAGGTGTCCATGGTTCTTAAGCACACTCTTTTTGCCTTGGATCACAACTTTATTTCTTTCTTTTTCTTTTTCTCTTTCTTTTTTCTTTTTTTTTCGCTTCTTTTTCTCTTTTTTTTTTGTATTCACTGCTTTTTCTTGCTTCAAGAATCATTTTTATAATTTTTCAGATCCTCAGTAACATGTCTCCTTTTTCATCATTCTTTCAAGAGCCAACCATTCATGAACAATAAATTCAAAAGACATATGCACTGTTTAAGCATACATTCAGAAAACAAAATTATTGCCACCACATCAAAATAATTAATCTGTTATAAAATTTAAAATTCATGCAATTCTTCTCTTTTTCAATTAAGAACATTTTTCATTTAAGAAAGGTGATGGATTCATAGGACATTCATAACTTTAAGGCATAGACACTAAGACACTAATAATCATAATACACAAACATAGATAAACATAAGCATAAATTTTCGAAAAACAGAAAAATGAAGAACAAGGAAATTAAAGAACGGGTCCACCTTAGTGATGGCGGCTTGTTCTTCCTCTTGAAGATCTTATGGAGTGCTTGAGCTCCTCAATGTCTCTTCCTTGCCTTTGTTGCTCCTCTCTCATGATTCTTTGATCTTCTCTACTTTCATGGAGGAGGATGGAATGTTCTTGGTGCTCCACCCTTAGTTGTCCCATGTTGGAACTCAGTTCTCCTAGGGAGGTGTTGATTTGCTCCCAATAGTTTTGTGGAGGAAAGTGCATCCTTTGAGGTATCTCAGGGATTTCATGATGAGTGGGATCTCTTGTTTGCTCCATCATTTTCTTAGTGATGGGCTTGTCCTCATCAATGGGGATGTCTCCCTCTATGTCAACTTCAACTGAATAACAGAGGTGACAAATGAGATGAGGAAGGGCTAACCTTGCCAAGGTAGAGGACTTGTCCGCCACCTTATAAAGTTCTTGGGATATGACCTCATGAACTTCTACTTCTTCTCCAATCATGATGCTATGAATCATGATGGCCCGGTATAGAGTAACTTCAGACCGGTTGCTAGTGGGAATGATTGAGCGTTGGATAAACTCCAACCATCCCCTAGCTACTGGCTTGAGGTCATGCCTTCTCAATTGAACCGGCTTTGGATGCCATAAATGGTTATGGAAAAACAAAAAGCAATGCTTTTACCACACCAAACTTAAAAGTTTTGCTCGTCCTCGAGCAAAAGAAGAGAAGAGAGTAGAAGAAGAAGAAATAGAGGAGATGGAGATGGCTTTGTGGTTCGGCCAAAGGGGGAGGAGTAGTGTTTAGGTTGTGTGAAAATGAAGGAGTGAAGATGGGTTTATATAGGGTGAAGAGAGGGGTAGGGTTCGGCTATGGGAGGGTGTGTTTGGGAGGGAAAGTGGTTTGAATTTGAATGGTGAGGTAGGTGGGGTTTTATGAAGGATGGATGTGAGTGGTGAGGAGAAATATGGGATTTGATAGGTGAGGGGTTTTGGGGAAGAGGTGTTGAGGTGATTGGTGAATGGGTGAAGAAGAAGAGAGAGGGTGGTGGGGTAGGTGGGGATCCTGTGGGGTCCACGGATCCTTGATGAGCGGATAATTTGTACGCTTTTTGGCATTGTTTTTAGTATGTTTTTAGTATCTTTTAGTTAGTTTTTAGTATATTTTTATTAGTTTTTAGTTAAAATTCACTTTTCTGGACTTTACTATGAGTTTGTGTGTTTTTCTGTGATTTCAGGTATTTTCTGGCTGAAATTGAGGGACCTGAGCAAAAATCTGATTCAGAGACTGAAAACGACTGCAGATGCTGTTGGATTCTGACCTCTCTGCACTCGAAGTGGATTTTCTGGAGCTACAGAAGCCCAATTGGCGCGCTCTCAACGGCGTTGGAAAGTAGACATCCTGGGCTTTCCATCAATATATGATAGTCCATACTTTGCCCAAGATTTGATAGCCCAAACCGGCGTTCAAAGTCACCCTCAGGAATTACAGCGTTAAACGCAGGAACTGGCACCTAAATGGGAGTTAAACGCCCAAACTGGCATAAAAGCTGGCGTTTAACTCCAAGGAGAGTCTCTACACGAAAATGCTTCATTGCTCAGCCCAAGCACACACCAAGCGGGCCCGAAAGTGGATTTTTATGTCATTTACTCATCTTTGTACACCTTAGGCTACTAGTTTTCTATAAGTAGGACCTTTTACTATTGTATTAGACATCGGGAGATCTTTGAATCTTTTGATCACTGGGAGGCTGGCCTCACGGCCATGCCTAGACCTTGTTCTTATGTATTTTCAACGGTGGAGTTTCTACACACCATAGATTAAGGTGTGGAGCTCTGCTGTACCTCGAGTATTAATGCAATTACTATTGTTCTTCTATTCAATTCCGCTTGTTCTTGTTCCAAGATATCACCTGTTCTTCAACTTGATGAATGTGATGATCCGTGACACTCATCATCATTCTCACTTATGAACAAAGTGACTGACAACCACTCTTGTTCTACAAGCATATGAGGCTTAGTGAATATCTCTTGGATTCCTGATACACGATGCATGGTTGATCGCCTGACAACCGAGTGCTCGCCTGACAAACGAGCCAGCCATTCCGTGAGATCAGAGTCTTCGTGGTATAGGCGAGAACTGATGGCGGCATTCAAGAGAATCCGGAAGGTCTAACCTTGTCTGTGGTATTCTGAGTAGGATTCAATGATTGAATGACTGTGACGTGCTTCAAACTCCTAGCAGGCGGGGCGTTAGTGACAGACGCAAAAGAATCAATGGATTCTATTCCGGCCTGACCGAGAACCGACAGATGATTATCCATGCTGTGACAGAGCATAGGCAATGTTTTCACTGAGACGATGGGAGGTAGCCACTGACAACGGTGAAACCCTACATGAGCTTGCCATGGAAAGGAGTAAGAAGGATTGGATGAAGACAGTAGGAAAGCAGAGAGATGGAAGGGAAGGCGTCTTCATACGCTTATCTGAAGCTCTCACCAATGATATACATAAGTATCCCTATCTTTATCTTTATGCTTTATTCGTTTATCACTATACCCATTTGAGTCTGCCTGACTGAGATATACAAGGTGACCATAGCTTGCTTCATACCAACAATCTCCGTGGGATCGACCCTTACTCGCGTAAGGTTTATTACTTGGACGACCCAGTGCACTTGCTGGTTAGTTGTGCGAAGTTGTGTTTATGCCATTGGATTGAGCACCAAGTCCTTGGAGCCATTACCGGGGATTATTTTGTGTAAAAGTAGTGATCACAATTTCGTGCACCAAGTTTTTGGCGCCGTTGCCGGGGATTGTTCTTGAGTATGGACAACTGACGGTTCATCTTGTTGCTTAGATTAGGTATTTTTCTTCAGAGTTCTTAAGAATGAATTCTAGTGTTTCATGGTGATCTGCTGAAATCTGGCTGGCTGTGAAGCCATGTCTAATCTTATTGGACCGAGGTTTCAACTGATCATCACAATAGCTTGTTGATCTCTATCAATCTTGCTATTGGAGCAATGATCTGCTAAGGCTTGGCTGGCCATTGGCCATGTCTAGTGTTTTGGACCGAAGCTTTCTTTGAAAGCTTGGCTGGCTGTGAAGCCATGTCTAATTCCTGGACCGGAGTCTTAGACTAGCATTGCAATGATTCCTGGAAATTCAAATTGAGAATTCTGAAACCTTTATTTTCTATTTCCATATAATTTTCGAAAAAAGCACAAAAAATTTTTATAAAAATCATAAAAACCAAAAATACTTTATGTTTCTTGCTTGAGTCTAGTGTCTAATCTTAAGTTTGGTGTCTTGCATGCCTTGTTTATTTGATCTTGGTTCTATTTTCAAGTCAATAGTACAGGGGACTGAAGATTCAGAACATGCAGCAGAGGAATTACACAGAAAAAGCTGGGCGTTCAAAACGCCCAGTGAAGAAGGACAGACTGGCGTTTAAACGCCAGCCAGGGTACCTGGTTGGGCATTTAACGCCCAAAAAGGTAGCATTTTGGGCGTTAAACGCCAGAATGGATACCATTCTGGGCGTTTAACGCCAGGATGGCACAAGGGGGAAGATTTTGTTTTGAAAATCAATTTTTTTTCAAGTTTTCAAAGTTTTTCAAAATCAAATCTTTTTCAAATCATATCTTTTCAATCAAATGTTTTCAAAATCAATTTCTTTCCTTTTTCAAAGAGACTTGCTAACAATTAATGATTTGATTCAAAATTTCAAATATGTTGCCTTTTCTGTTGAGGAAGGTTTAATTTTTGAATCATATCTTTTCTTGTCAAGCAAGTCATTAATTTTAAAATCAAATCTTTTTTTAAAATGTTTTTCAAATCATATCTTCTCAATCACATCTTTTTAAAACCAATCATATCTTTTTAATCACATCTTTTTCAAAATAGTTTTCAATCAAATCTTTTTAACTTCTAATTTCAAAATCTTTTTCAAAAATCATTTGATTTCTTTCCCACTCTTATTTTCGAAAATCAAGTAGTGTTTTTCAAAAATGTTTTCAAAATTTTTTACTTAATTTTCGAATATTACTTCCCTTCTTTTCACATCCTTCTATTTATGGACTAACACTATTCCTTAATGCAAAATTCGAACCCCATCTTCTTTGATAAGTTCGAATTTTCTACCTCTGTCTTCCATTTTTCTTCCTCTGACACCTCAAGGAATCTCTATACTGTGACATAGAGGATTCCATACTTTCTTGTTCTCTTCTCTTTCATATGAGCAGGAACAAAGACAAAGGCATTCTTGTTGAAGCTGACCCTGAACCTGAAAGGACTTTGAAGCGAAAGCTAAGAGAAGCTAAGGCATAACTCTCTGTTGAGGACCTGACCGAATTCTTCAAAGAAGAAGAACCCATGGCAGCCGAAAACAACAACAATGCCAACAATGCAAGGAAGGTGCTGGGTGACTTTACTGCACCTACTCCCGACTTCTATGGGAGAAGCATCTCTATCCCTGCCATTGGAGCAAACAACTTTGAGCTTAAGCCTCAATTAGTTTCTCTAATGCAATAGAATTGCAAGTTCCATGGACTTCCATTGGAAGATCCTCATCAGTTTTTAGCTGAATTCTTGCAAATCTGTGACACAGTCAAGACTAATGGGGTTGACCCTGAGGTCTACAGACTGATGCTATTCCCTTTTGCTGTAAGAGACAGAGCTAGAATATGGTTGGACTCTCAACCTAAAGAAAGCCTGGACTCTTGGGAAAAGCTAGTCAATGCCTTCTTGGCAAAGTTCTTTCCACCTCAAAAATTGAGTAAGCTTAGAGTGGAAGTCCAAACCTTCAGACAGAAGGATGGTGAATCCCTCTATGAAGCTTGGGAAAGATACAAACAATTAATCAGAAAGTGTCCCCCAGACATGCTTTCTGAATGGAGCATCATAGGTATTTTCTATGATGGTCTCTCTGAACTATCCAAGATGTCTTTGGATAGCTCTGCTGGAGGATCTCTTCATCTGAAGAAGACGCCTACAGAAGCTCAAGAGCTAATTGAAATGGTTGCAAATAACCAATTCATGTACACTTCTGAAAGGAATCCTGTGAACAATGGGACTAGTCAGAAGAAAGGAGTTCTTGAGATTGATACTCTGAATGCCATTTTGGCTCAGAATAAGATATTGACTCAACAAGTCAATTTGATTTCTCAAAGTCTGTCTGGAATGCAAAATGCACCAAGCAGTACTAAGGATGCTTCATCTAAGGAAGAAGCCTATGATCCTGAGAACCCTTCAATGGAAGAGGTGAATTACCTAGGAGAACCCTATGGAAACTCCTATAATTCTTCATGGAGAAATCACCCCAATTTCTCATGGAAGAATCAAGAGAAACCTCAACAAGGTTTCAACAACAATAATGGTGGAAGAAACAGGCTTAGCAATGGCAAGCCTTTTCCATCATCTTCTCAGCAACAGACAGAGAATTCTAAGCAGAACCCCTCTGACTTAGCAACCATGGTCTCTGATCTAATCAAAACCACTCAAAGTTTCATGACTGAAACAAGATCCTCCATTAGGAATTTGGAGGCACAAGTGGGACAGCTGAGCAAGAAAATTACTGAACTCCCTCCAAGTACTCTTCCAAGCAACACAGAAGAAAATCCAAAAGGAGAGTGCAAAGCCATAACCATGGCCGAATCTGGAGAGGAAAGAAAGGAGGTGGACGCCACTGTGGAAAACCTCAATGGGCGTGCACCAACCTCCTCTGAGTTCCCCAATGAGGAACCATGGGAATCTGAGGCTCAAAATGAGACCATAGAGATTCCATTGGACTTACTTCTGCCTTTTATGAGCTCTAATGAGTATTCTTCCTCTGAAGAGGATGAGTATGTCACTGAAGAGCAAGTTGCTAAATACCTTGGAGCAATCATGAAGCTAAATGACAAGTTATTTGGAAATGAGACTTGGGAGAATGAACCTCCTTTGCTCACCAAAGAACTGGATGACTTGTCTAGGCAGAGATTACCTCAAAAGAGACAAGATCCTGGGAAGTTTTCCATACCTTGTACCATAGGCACCATGACCTTCAAGAAGGCCCTGTGTGACTTAGGGTCAAGTGTGAACCTCATGCCTCTCTCTGTAATGAAGAAGCTAGGGATCTTTGAGGTACAAGCTGCAAGAATCTCACTAGAGATGGCAGACAACTCAAGAAAACAAGCTCATGGACTTGTAGAGAATGTTTTGGTAAAAGTTGAAGACCATTACATCCCTACTGATTTCATAGTCCTAGAGACTGGGAAGTGCATGGATGAATCTATCAACCTTGGCAGACCCTTCCTAGCCATAGCAAAAGCTGTGATTGATGTTGATAGAGGTGAACTGATCATTCAAGTGAATGAAGAATCCTTTGTGTTTAAGGCTCAAGGATATCCCTCTGTCACCATGGAGAAGAAGCATGAAGAGCTTCTCTCAATTCAGAGACAAACAGAGCCCCCACAGTCAAACTCTAAGTTTGGTGTTGGGAGGCCACAACCAAACTCTAAGTTTGGTGTTGAACCCCCACATTCAAACTCTAAGTTTGGTGTTGGGAGGTTCCAACATTGCTCTGAGTATCTGTGAGGCTCCATGAGAGCCCTCTGTCAAGCTACTGACATTAAAGAAGCGCTTGTTGGGAGGCAACCCAATGTTATATTTTATCTATTTTCCTTTGTTATTTTATATTTTTTGTAGGTTGATGATCATAAGAAGTCACAAAATCAATTGAAAAAGCAAAAACAGAACGAAAAACAGGAAGAAAAATAGCACACCCTGGAGGAAGAACTCACTGGCGTTTAAACGCCAGTGAGGCTAGCAGTTGGGCGTTTAACGCCCAGTCTGGCACCATTCTGGGCGTTTAACGCCAAAAAGGGGCACCAGACTGGCGTTAAACGCCAGAAAGGGGCACCAGCCCGGCGTTTAACGCCAGAATTGGCTCAAAACGTGAATTTGAATGCCATTCGGTGCAGGGATGACTTTTCCTTGACACCACAGGATCTGTGAACCCCACAGGATCCCCACCAACCCCACCATTCTCTCTATTCTTCACCCATTCACCAATCACCTCAACACCCCTATATAAACCTTCTTCACCCCTTCATCTTCACACAACCTAAACACCACAAATCCATCTCCCTCTCCTCCATTTCTTCTTCTTCTACTCTCTTCTTTCTTCTTTTGCTCGAGGACGAGCAAACCTTTTAAGTTTGGTGTGGTAAAAGCATTGCTTTTTGTTTTTCCATAACCATTTATGGCATCCAAAGCCGGTTCAACTGAGAAGGCATGACCTCAAGCCCATCACTAAGAAGAAGATGGAGCAAACAAGAGACCCCTCTCATCATGAGATCCCTGAGATACCTCAAGGGATGCACTTTCCTCCACAAGACTATTGGGAGCAACTGAACACCTCCCTAGGAGAATTAAGTTCCAACATGGGACAACTAAGGGTGGAGCACCAAGAACATGCCATCCTCCTCCATGAAATTAGAGAAGATCAAAGAATCATGAGAGAGGAGCAACAAAGACAAGGAAGAGACATTGAGGAGCTCAAGCACTCCATAAGACCTTCAAGAGGAAGAACAAGCCGCCATCACTAAGGTGGACCCGTTCTTTAATCTCCTTGTTCTTTACTTTCCTGTTTTTTTGAATTTTAGTGCTTATGTTATCTATGTTTGTGTCTTGTGATCATTAGTGTCTTAGTGTCTATGCCTTAAAGCTATGAATATGAATCCATCACCCTTCTTAAATGAAAACTGTTTTTATCACAAAAGAACAAGAAGTACAGGATTTCAAATTCATCTTTAAAACTAGCTTAATTAGTTTGATGTGGTGGCAACACTTTTGTTCTCTGAATGTATGCTTGAACAGTGCATATGTCTTTTGAATTGTTGTTCATGAATGTTAAAATGTTGGCTCTTGAAAGAATGATGAAAAAGGAGACATGTTATGAGGATCTGAAAAATCATAAAAATGATTCTTGAAGCAAGAAAAAGCAGTGAATACAAAAAAAAAAAGAGAGAAAACGAAAAAAAAAAAAAAGGGGAGAAAGAAAAAAAAGAAAGAAAAAGAAAGAAATAAAGTTGTGATCCAAGGCAAAAAGAGTGTGCTTAAGAACCCTGGACACCTCTAATTGGGGACTTTAGCAAAGCTGAGTCACAATCTGAAAAGGTTCACCCAATTATGTGTCTGTGGCATGTATGTATCCGGTGGTAATACTGGAAGACAGAGTGCTTTGGGCCACGGCCAAGACTCATAAAGTAGCTGTGTTCAAGAATCATCATACTTAACTAAGAGAATCAATAACACTATCTGGATTCTGAGTTTCTAAAGAAGCCAATCATTCTGAACCTCAGAGGATAAAGTGAGATGCCAAAACTGTTTGGAGGCAAAAAGCTTCTAGTCCCGCTCATCTAATTTGGAGCTATGTTTCATTGATAATTTGGAGTCTATAGTATATTCTCTTCTTTTATCTTATTTGATTTCAGTTGCTTGGGGACAAGCAACAATTTAAGTTTGGTGTTGTGATGAGCGGATAATTTGTACGCTTTTTGGCATTGTTTTTAGTGTTTTGGTAGTTTTAGTTGAGTTCTTAGTATATTTTTATTAGTTTTAATTAAAATTCACTTTTCTGGACTTTACTATGAGTTTGTGTGTTTTTCTGTGATTTCAGGTATTTTCTGGCTGAAATTGAGGGACCTGAGCAAAAATCTGATTCAGAGACTGAAAAGGACTGTAGATGCTGTTGGATTCTGACCTCCCTGCACTCGAAGTGGATTTTCTGGAGCTACAGAAGCCCAATTGGCGCGCTCTCAACGGCGTTGGAAGTTAGACATCCTGGGCTTTCCAAAACCGGCGTTCAAAGTCACCTACAGAAATTCCAGCGTTAAACGCCGGAACTGGCACCTAAATGGGAGTTAAACGCCCAAACTGGCATAAAAGCTGGCGTTTAACTCCAAGAAGAGTCTCTACACGAAAATGCTTCATTGCTCAGCCCAAGCATACACCAAGTGGGCCCGGAAGTGGATTTTTATGTCATTTACTCATCTTTGTAATTCTTAAGCTACTAGTTCCCTATAAATAGGACCTTTTACTATTGTATTTTCAGCTTCGGACATCTAGTTCTTAGATCATTTGAGGGCTGGCCTCACGGCCATGCCTAGACCTTGTTCTTATGTATTTTCAATGGTGGAGTTTCTACACACCATAGATTAAGGTGTGGAGCTCTGCTGTACCTCGAGTATTAATGCAATTACTATTGTTCTTCTATTCAATTCCGATTGTTCTTGTTCCAAGATACCACTTGTTCTTCAATTTGATGAATGTGATGATCCGTGACACTCATCATCATTCTCACTTATGAACAAGGTGACTGACAACCATTCTTGTTCTACAAGCATCCGAGGCTTAGTGAATATCTCTTGGATTCTTTAATCGGAATCTTCGTGGTATAGGCAGGACCTGATGGCGGCATTCAAGAGAATCCGGAAGGTCTAAACCTTGTCTGTGGTATTCTGAGTAGGATTCAATGATTGAATGACTGTGACGTGCTTCAAACTTGTAACCTACTGGGCGTTAGTGACAGACGCAAAAGAGGGATTCTATTCCAGTAGGGGAGGGAACCAACCGGTGATTAGCCGTACTGTGACAAAGTGCGTGAGCATTAGTTTTCACTGAGAGGATGGGAGGTAGCCATTGACAACGGTGAAACCCTACACGAGCTTGCCATGGAAAGGAGTAAGAAGGATTGGATGAAGGCATTAGGAAAGCAGAGAGACGGAAGGGAAGGCATCTTCATACGCTTGGCTGAAGCTCTCACCAATGATATACATAAGTATCTCTATCTTTATCTTTATGTTATTTTCCTTCATCACCATTATACATTTGAGTCTGCCTGACTGAGATTTACAAGGTGACCATAGCTTGCTTCATACCACCAATCTCCGTGGGATCGACCCTTACTCACGTAAGGTATTACTTGGACGACCCAGTGCACTTGCTGGTTAGTTGTGCGAAGTTGTAGTGATCACAATTTCGCCCACCAAGATCCTCCAGCAGAGCTATCCAAGGACATCTTGGACAGTTCAGATAGACCATCATAGAAAATACCTTTGATGCTCCATTCAGAAAGCATGTCTGAGGGACATTTTCTGATTAATTGTTTGTATCTTTCCCAAGCTTCATAGAGGGATTCTCCATCCTTCTGTCTGAAGGTTTGGACTTCCACTCTAAGCTTACTAAATTTTTGAGGTGGAAAGAACTTTGCCAAGAAGGCATTGACTAGCTTTTCACAAGAGTCCATGCTTTCTTTAGGTTGTGAGTCCAACTGGTGCACGAAATTGTGATCAATACTTTTACACAGAACAATCCCCGGTAATGGCTCCAAAGACTTGGTGCTCAATACCATGGCATAAACACAACTTCGCACAACTAACCAGCAAGTGCACTGGGTCGTCCAAGTAATAAACCTTACGCGAGTAAGGATCGATCCCACGGAGATTGGTGGTATGAAGCAAGCTATGGTCATCTTGTAAATCTCAGTCAGGCAGACTCAAATGGGTATAGTGATGAACGAAAATAACATAGAAGATAAAGATAGGGATACTTATGTATATCAGTGGTGTACGAGCTTCAGACAAGTGTATGAAGATGCCTTCCCTTCCGTCTTTCTGCTTTCCTAATGTCTCCATCCAATCCTTCTTACTCCTTTCCATGGCAAGCTCGTATAGGTTTTCACCGTTGTCAGTGGCTACCTCCCATCCTCGCAGTGAAAGCTAATGCACGCACTCTGTCACAGTGTGGCCAATCACCGGTGTGGTTCCCTCCCCTACCGGAATAGAATCACTCTTTTGCGTCTGTCACTAACGCCCAGTAGGTTACAGGTTTGAAACACGTCACAGTCATTCAATCATTGAATCCTACTCAGAATACCACAGACAAGGTTAGACCTTCCGGATTCTCTTGAATGCCGCCATCAGTTCTTGCCTATACCACGAAGATTCCGATTAAAGAATCCAAGAGATATTCACCAAGCCTCGAATGCTTGTAGAACAAGAATGGTTGTCAGTCACCTTGTTCATAGGTGAGAATGATGAGTGTCAATCATCACCTTCATCAAGTTGAAGAACAGTGATATCTTGGTAAAAGAACAAGTGGAATTGAATAGAAAACATAGTAATTGCATTAATACTCGAGG